>NC_057861.1:3172500-3772500 GCF_019393635.1 Dromiciops gliroides
CGCTCGCTCTCCACAGACCCTTCAAGTTGAGATGCTTCACTAAAGAAATCCCCTCCTGGTGGTGTTGGAATCTGCAGTGAATCTCTAGGTCTCCCCCTCTGCTGAGCAGACACTACGTTATTAATAGACCTCTCTGCGGAGTTGGTTCCTGGGGAGTCTTAGCAGCTCTAAGAATAACTGGGAAGAATATGTGCTCATGGATAGCACTGAGATCACTGGACATAAATAAACAAGGAGCATTTCGGGGCCCTTGTGTGAAAGAGGAAAAGCCCCCATCACACCAGGAGGGGCAGGTAGGCTCAGGAGGTGGTGAGTGGGCCATTGCCAGCTGTGATCACCCCCAGAGAAGATGGTTGCTGATCAGCAGAAAACAGAACCTGAGAATGTTTGGGGGAAGACCATCGGTCCCCCTCCCCCCCCCCCAGCTAGGGTTGGCAGGGGAGAACCTAGCATTTTACAGCTGGCCTTCTCAAAGTGACCAGACCTTTCCCATCTGTCCATTCGCAAGCCACCAAGCCCAGGGTAGAAATCATAAAATATGAAAGCTGGAAGGGGCCCTAGACTTTCTCCTTTGACAGATGAGGAAACTGAGGCAGAGAGTGGTGAGGACTTGGCCAAAGTAAACACTAGTCTTTCTGAAGCTTAATTAACACAGGATCATGGGTTTAGAGGTGGGAGGGATCTTGGAGATCGTGCAGGCTAATCCCTTTATTTTACAGATAGGGAAATGGAGGTCCAGGTACACAGATGGAATAGCAGAGTGGATCTTCCATCTCCAGGCTTCTGACTCCAAAGGCAACACTGTCTTCACTTCTCAAAAACAGCTGATTAGACTGGGAGGTGGGTTACACCTCTTCAGCCATCCAGGACAGGCCGGCCCTCCCTGCCTCTTGGTTGCCTGTTGTCCCTGCGGCATCCAAGGTGGAACTCCTCGGTGAAAAAGGTGACCTTGGGTGGGAGGGGAGTTCCAAGTGAATAAAACAAGCCTGGGAATTATGGGGCCTGGTATGAGCAAATGGTTCTCTCCACCTTTGTCTCCCTCATCACTCAAAGCTCTGGCCCTCTCCCTGTGGAAAAGTGCATAGGACTCCTGAGACTCTTGTGAAATGGAGATGGGGGTGGGGTGGAGAGACAGAGAGAGACAGAGACAGAGAGAGACAGAGAGGGACAGAGAGAGAGAGAGACAGAGACAGAGAGAGAGACAGAGAGAGAGACAGAGACAGAGACAGAGACAGACAGAGGGACAGAGACAGACAGACAGAGAGAGACAGAGACAGAGACAGACAGAGGGACAGAGAGAGAGAGAGAGAGAGACAGAGACAGAGACAGAGAGAGAGAGACAGACAGAGACAGAGACAGAGAGGGACAGAGAGAGACAGAGACAGACAGAGAGAGACAGAGAGAGACAGAGACAGAGACAGACAGAGAGAGACAGAGAGAGACAGAGACAGACAGAGAGAGACAGAGAGAGACAGAGACAGAGACAGAGAGAGGGAGACAGAGACAGAGACAGAGACAGAGACAGAGACAGACAGAGAGAGGATATCACTGGACTTGCACCAGCCTCATTTATTCAGGTTTGGCCAGTGCTTGAGCAGAAGGACCCTGGGAGGCTGAAGGCAGTTCCCAGCCATTACTGCAAGGCCCAAGGCAGGTGGAAGACCAGACTGTATTGGGATGGCTGGGAATCCGGACCACTCGGCCCAGTGGGAGCAGGACAGGCTGGCTGGGAGGTGCCAGTGTGGACAATAGCGGTGGGCTGGAAGGAGAGGCATTGGAGGAGGCTGGTGATGGTGCCGAGGAAGGGATCCCTTTGGGATGATGACGACGCCCTCATCTTTCCATGGGAGGCCTTCCAGCATAGATCAGCCCTTTCACAGCTCCTGGGCCCATGTGACTTGACCAGGCTTCCAAGATGGTGAACATTGAAGACAGTCTCCATGGCCCACCCTATTCACTAGGCCTGTGCTCCTCTCTCCAGCTGTTGCAGGCGTGCAGTGGACTTTCCCCAGGCTTGCCCCATCCTCATCTGACCCCATCATCCTCTCAGGCTGTCGTCCAGATCTTTCCTCCCTTTCACAGTCATAGATTGGCGCTTGAATGATTGTGTGATATGTTGTGACATGGACCTGATAACAAATTGTATTTTTAAAATGTGGTTTATTTTAAAATTTTTGTTTTGCCTGTGTATCTGTAAGGCAGTATATGGATCATGGATTAGAGTTGGGAGAGACCATCCAGTTCATTTTACAGAAGGGGAAACTGAGACCCAGAGAGAGAGAGAGAGAGAGAGAGAGAGAGAGAGAGGGGAAATGACTTACCTACAAGTTATTTGGGGAGTAGGAAACAAAGCTTTGACTGGAAGTGGAGACTCTAACCACATCTTCCCTCTTCTCCCTACACCATGTCTTTGTTATAGATTTGGTCATGCCCCTCTCTCTCTCTCTCTCTCTCTCTCTCTCTCTCTCCCTCCCTCTCTCTCCCTCCCTCCTGCTTACTGAATGAAGATGCAAAGTCCTCTCTGCCTTCTACCACTGTGTGCCCCCTCAGCCTTTCTAGCCTTAGGTGGCAGAATGTGAGCTTGTGGAGGGCAGGGGCTGCTGTTGCAGTCTTTAGCCCTCCATGGTAGGCACAGCGCCTGGCACTGAGCGGGTGTTTGCTGATTTGAATCTCTCATTCCTTTACTCTCTTTCCTTTCCTTTCCTTTTGCAGGGCAATGAGGGTTAAGTGACTTGCCCAGGGTCATACAGCTAATAAGTATCAAGTATCTGAGGCTGGATTTGAACTCAGGTCCTCCTGAACCCAGGGCTGGTGCTCTATCCACTATAGCACCCCCTAGCTGTCCCCCTCATTCCTTTACTCTGAGTCCTTCAGAGGTGCCAGACAGAAAAAAAGATTAGGCTCTGCTGGCACATCAGGGCAGCTCTGAGCTCCCAATGATCCCACCTCCAAACTTTTGCTTGGTCTGTCCCCTCTGCCAGGGATTCCTCCTCTCCCCAGCCCTCCCAACTCGGCTCAATTCCTACAGGACTTAAAGACAGACAACACCTTTGCAAAGGGGTCCAGGGTGAGTCATGGATGTCAGGGCACCTGGCCTTGACTGGGGGGCTGCCTTCTTTCCCTCCAGTGCCTGCCCTGGGCAGAGGGATGGCTGACAGAAGGGGCCACTCTCTGAGCCAGCAGAAGCCTTGTAAGAAGCTGTGCCACTGATGCCAGGGCTTAAAAGCTGCCTTCCCTTGGGGCCTGAGGCCTCGGAAAGTAATTGGGGATGCCCACTCTCTCCTCCACAGTCTCTCCCAGACATAGAGCGGGGGTCTCTCTGGAGAAAGAAGGGATCTGGGAAGTGAGCCATGGCCTCCTTCTCTGTGGACTTATCAGAGGAACAAGGGAGAATGGAGTAGCACTGAGGAGAGCTGCCGGCTGCCAGATGCACATGGTGTGTGCTCACCCTTGGGGCAGGGAGACCTGCTTGGGATGCAAGGCCAGCTGCTGTGCCACCTCCTAGCTGCAGGAAGGACCCTCAGCAAGTCACGTGCCCTCCTGGCCTTCTGAATGAATGTCCTGATTAACAAGACGACTCGGGTCTAGGGCTGGAAGGGGCCTCAAAAGCCACTTAATCTGCCCCTCATTTCACAGAGGGGGAGACTGAGGCCAAGAGAGGTTGAGTGATTCGCCTAGGGCCACAGAACTAGTTGGCCTCGGAGGCAGGATTTGAATCCAGGTCCTCCTGATTCTCTGCCTCTTGGGTCACCTGGCTACTCTGAAGAGAAGGGAGATGATGTGGTCACTTGTCGGACCTTCCTGAGGGCCCCAGTGATTCTCCCCAGGGAAGCCCATGGCCACTGGACTCTCAGAGTGGTCCTGCCTGCCCGGGAGCCCCAGATGGCTCAGTGGGGAGCGTCGTCCTGACACGTGGTGAAGCATCGATCATTTTCATGGGATCAATCAGCCCATTTGAGCCAGCAATCAGACTGATTGATTTTATTTTTTTCCTGAGCTTGATGGGCCGTTGGCCCGAGTTGATGGGTTCTTTGGGGGACTCTAGGGACTATGGCTAATTGTCCTTTTCATCCCGTGGCTGCTCATTTCCAACCATTTCTCTGACAGAGTCGTTAAGGTGAGAAGGGGACCTTCCCTTATCCAGATGCAGAGGGTCAGGGGGGCTCCCAGAGGAGAGAGGCCCTCCATCCCTTAGCTGGTTGTGGATGGGAGAGCAGCCCTCCCTTCAGCAGAGGACCCCCGGGGGAAGCTGGCTCAGCCTGGAGGAGGTCCAGCCTCCCATTCACACTGAATTACTGAAGACAAGAGGTAATCGGTGCCATTGGCTGGCTCTCAGCGCCTCTTGGCTGCCTCAGTTGGGCTCGGGGCTGATGACAGCTGGGGAGAAGCCTCGTTAGGGCTTCGGGCATCCAGGAGAGGATCCCTGCTTCGTCGGAGAATGTGAGGCAGAGCTTGGGTCCCTGGGGCCAAACTGAGCCCTGCCCCTCCCCCCCCCCCCCCCGCCTCACCGCCCACCCCCCAGTGGTTGTCAGGGATACTAGGGGGTCCAGGCAGAGGAGGTCTTCCAGGGCAGTGCCCGGCGGGAAGCCCAGTCTCACACCTGCAAGCCTCGGCTGGGCCTTGGGTTCGAGGTGACCTAATTAAGGGAAGCTGGAGCCGCTGAATGTCAGAGCTGGCCCCTGACAGCCACCAGCCCCAGGAATAGCTGCCCCAGGGGAAGGCCTATAAGGGCTGTCATCTGCTGCCTGGGAAAGTGGATCAGACCAAGCTGGGAGGGCGGACATGGAGATGGCTCTGCCCCAGGCTCTGGTGGGCCTGGCTGACAACTCCCCCAGCCCGGGCTTGGTATGTACTTATTGCACCGGCTACCTGCTGGGGGGGGGGGTGGGTGGGTCAGCCAGCTGCCGGCCTATCTTGCTGTGTGGCCTTTGGCAGGCCCACAACCCTCTATGGGCCCCAAATCCTGGAATTCAAGGCTGGGGCCGTCTCCTATTGTGAGAGTGCTGGGTTTGTATCCTAGCTCTGTGTGAGGGTGGACAACCCCCCCCCCCAGGCCTCAGTTTCCTCGAAGGCAAGAATGAAGGACTGGGCTAGGAGAGACCATCTCTCAGCATCCTGTGCTACTCTGTTCTAGCCAACCCGGGCTGCACCCATCCTCTTCTGTCTGTGGGTTTCCTGACTCTAGACATTTGCTTATGCAGCTAAGTCCCTAATGCCTGGAAGCCCCCCCCCCCCCCCCCCCCCAGAGTGAGGAAGCCTCAAGCCCTCCAGCACCTAAGGGCCTTCTCTGATGCCCCCTCACTCCCCCTGGGGCTGCAGGCACCTGCCTGAGCCTCTGTCCGGCATCCCTCCATCCTTGTCCTCCCCCCCCCCCCCCCCGAGCTGGGAGGCGCCCCGGGGCAGGGGTGGCGCTTTTGCCTTTGGGTCTTCAGTGCCAGCCATGGTACCTTGTATGCAGTCGGTGCTAAATGGTTTCCAGGGGAATTGCACTGAAGTCACCTGTTTCTAAAGGGTGAAGCTCTGGGCTGGGGAATCTGAAGGCTGGGGCTGGAAGCCTAGCTCTGCTGCCCTTGGGAAAGTCAGTACCTTCTCCCAGCCCCCACTTCTTCATCTATAAAATAGAGGATTAGATGTGATCTCAAAGGCCCTTCCCAGTCCTGACCTCCCGTGTTCTGGGGCCCCTCCCAGCCCTGCCATCCCCTGTTCTCAGGCCCCCCTCCCAGCTCTGACCTCCCCCGTTCTGGGGCCTCTTCTCAGCCCTGCCATTCCTTGTTCTGAGGCCCTTCTCAGTCCTGCCATCCCCTATTCTGGGGCCCCTCTCAGCCCTACCATCCCCTGTTCTAAGGCCCCTTCTCAGCCCTGCCATTCCTTGTTCTGAGGCCCCTCCCAGTCCTGCCGTCCCCTGTTCTAAGGCCCTTCCCAGTTCTTCCTTTCAGCTCTAACCTTCCCTGCTCTTAAATGCTTCCCCCTCCATGGCTCTTGGTTTCCTCTTCTGTAAAACAAGAGGATGGGATGACATATTCTGTGTCTCTTCCAGACCAGACATTTCTGGATTCCCCAGGGCCGGCACAGCTCAGTGTAGCACAGGTGTCCTTGGCCCGGGGGCTACCAGGCTCGGGGCCCACGTCTCTGCAGTGCACTCTGTCCTAGACGATGTGGCAGAGGCTTCAGCTCAGGGAGGCCAGCTGTTGGGATGGGCCCTTCCTGAGTGAAGGAGGCTGGGTCCTAGGTTGCCTCCTTTTCCCCGGTAGGCTCAAGGGGGCAGGCAATCAGAGACTCCCCAAGGGGAGGGGCTTCAGAGGTCATCGGGGCTGTCCTTAGCTGGGCAGGAATCGCAGACTCATAGGGGGCTTCCAGTCTTCATTTACAGATGAAGAAACTGAGGCTCAGGTAGGGGAGGGGGCACGCAGCAGGGCTTCTTAAACTTTCCCACTCATGACCCCTTTTTGCCTGAGAAATTTTTACACAACCCTGGGTATATAGGTATATAAAATGGGTATGCCAATCAAACATTTACTGCCAAAGTTTTCATGATCCCCAAATCAGTTACACAACCCCCATCCACAGTTTAAGAAGTTTTGCTCTATGGTATCAACGAGTGGTTTTCCAGCCTTTTCTTCAGCCTCGTTGTTGGGGAACTCACTACCTTCAGAGAAGTGGAGACCTGGCTCTTTACAGCCAGGGCAAGCGGGGAATCAGTTCAGCTCACTTAAACTCAGTTTAATTTAACAAGCCTTTATTAAGTGCTTACTGCATGCCAGGAATTCTGCCGGGCACGGGGGTGTCAAGGCAGACGTGAAATGGTCCCTGTCCTCAAGAAGCTTACAGTCTATTCAGGGGAGCCGGGCAGGCTCGGGAGGACGCACAAGCAATCATTCAATTACCAACCATGGCGAGTCAGTGCCAACCCTTGCCAGGTACCGGAGCGGCAAAGACAAAGGGAGACAGTCTGCTCATTGTTCTCCCCCCAGGGTGACCTGCACCCCCCTCTCAGCTCTGTGGGGTCTCACTTTCCACTGTATCCTATGCTCTCATTTCCTGAACCCCAAGTCAAGGGATGATGAGCCTCCCCGTGCCGTGCCTGCTCTTAGGGGTGCTTGGCTGCTGGGCTCAGGGCCCTCTCTCTCCTCTCTCCTTTTCCACTCCTTCCTTTACTAGGTCCCCTTGACACAACCTGATTCTCTCTTTCCCTTCTCCCTCCCGCTACCCCCCTTCCCCTCCCCATCCACTCCAGACCACAGGAGTGCATTTCTAGGGGTTATTAACAAGGGAAAAGAGAGAGACTAATTCAGAAATTATACACCAGGGGAAGGTCATTACAAGAATTGTCATCAGAAGTAGATTCAAGTATCTGAAAGGCCGTTGTGTGCAAGAGGGATGAGTCTTGTTTGCTTGGCCCTGGAGGGTTGGAGTGGGAACCCTGGGCCGGGGGAATGAAGGGTGCGGATTGCAGTTTGATGTAAGAAACAATTTTCCAGTAAAATCATAGGATCGGGGCAGCTAGGTGGCGCAGTGGATAGAGCACTGGCCTTGGAGTCGGGAGTACCTGAGTTCAAATCCAGCCTCAGACACTTAACACTTACTAGCTGTGTGACCCTGGGCAAGTCACTTAACCCCAATTGCCTCACTAAAAAAACCCAAAAAACAAACAAAAAAAACAAAATCATAGGATCATCGATTTATAACTGGAAGGGATCGTATAAGCCACCAAGTGCCAAACACCTTCCTTTTCAGATGAGGGTCCTGAGGCCCAGAGAGGGGAAGGGGCTTGCTCAGAATTCCTTATCCAGGTTCGGCAACTCCAATAACCAATGCTCTTTCTAAGTCCCTGTGGACGTCCACCTTCAGCTGGAGGCTGGATGCTCATTCCTTGGATAATTTTTTTCCATAAAAGTATTTTATTATTTTCCAGATACATGTAGAGATAGTTTTCAACATTTGTTTTTATAAGATTTCTAGTTTCAATTTTTTCTCACTCCCTCCCCCTCTCTCTCCCCCTCCCCAAGACAGCAAGTAATCTGATATAGGTTATATATGTACAATCCCATTAAACATATTTCTGCATTAGTCATGCCGTGAAAGAAGAATCAGAGCAAAAAAGGAAAAACCTCAAAAAAGAAAAACCACAACAAAAACAATAGAAATAGTATGGTTCAATCTGCATCAAGATTCCACAGTTCTTTATTTTTTTTTTTTCTGGATTTGGAGAGCATTTTCTATCATGAGTCCTTTGGAAGTATCTTGGACCATTGCATTGCTGAGAAGAGTCAAGTCTATCACAGTTGATCAACACCCAACATTGTTCAGCCGTTCAGGATTTCTTCCTGGTTGCCCGCTGGGGTGGGACAGTTGAATCCTTCCCCCCAGTCCAGTGGTACCCCTGCACTTACCCCCCCACCCCCAGCCATTCAGCCTGATCTCGACACTGGTGCTACAGACGATTCAGAAGCACTGAGGCAAATCCCTCTGGCGGGTGTCTGGTGTGTCGGCCCGATTGCAGGATTAGGCCCCCTGAAATCTATCTATAGCTGTAGAAAACTCTCAGCCTGAATTTTTGTGAGTCTTTCTGTCCCAAGGGTTCTTTGATTGCTATTTTTGGGGTGATTGTATCAGGAGCCCTCTGTTTAATGTCTTTCCTCTGCCATCTTGGCTTCACCCCACTCTACACAATCAATTTCTCAATACCCAATGTTGTTGATGCTGTGTACAATGTTCTCCTGGTTCTGCTCACCTTGGATAGATTGTTGTGAGTCAGCAAGGCGTAGCGGGATGGACACTAGCCTTGGAGTCCTGGGTTCAAATCCTGATTCTGTGTGACCTTAGGTAAGTCCTTTCTACTCCCTGGGTTTCAGTCTCCTCTTCTGTAAGAGGAGATTGGACCAAGTGGCCTGGGAGACCCTTCTAGTACTAATCCAATGATTCTGGAGGGCATCTCATTGGGAGATACCTCAGAAGTCCCTCCCAGCTCTGAGATTCCGGGATCCTGGGCATCAAAGATGAGCTCTGGACAAGCAAGCCACCAGGAGCTTTCTAGTGGGAACCTTAATGATGATCTCCAGGCCCAGGCTGGCCCATGATTCTCTGTGGTCTGGGGCCTTCCCCTGAGATTCCAGTCACCTCAAGGGGCAGCTTCCACCCTGGATCCCCTTCTCCAAATTCCTGTTCAGATTTGGGATTGGTGCAGCTGAGCCCTCTCAGGCTACCTTATTGGTCTGTTTTCCAAACCCTGGATCCCTCTTAGCCAATCAGGAAGCTGTCTGATCGAACAGCCATCTTGGTGGTGATCCACCCCTAGGATCACCATTACCTTGGCTGCTTAACATCCTGTCTCTGGAACCCAGGGGCAAACTGGAAGATTCAGGGCGGGGCCCCATAACCTCTGGGTCAGAAGAGCTTGGCTGACCAGACAGACAGCACCTCCCCAAGCCACTGGGGTGCACAACAGACCCTAATGTCTTGTTGGTCTTGAGAGGTGGGCCCTTTTTCCTTCTGATATTCTAAGGTTTCCTTATCTCTGACTTTTTGTGTTCAATGTTCTAAAGAAGGAAGAGCTGCATTAGTCGTTTCAGTCGTGTTTGACTCTTCATGACCCTATGTGGGGTTTTCTTGGGAAAGATCCTGGAGTGGTTTGCCATTTTCTTCTCCAGCTCATTTTACAGATGAGGAAACTGAGGCAAACAGGGTGAAGTGACTTGCCCAGTGTCACCCAGCTGATAAGTGTCTGAGGCTGGATTTGAACTTAAGTCCTTATGATTCCAGGCCCTGCACTCTTTCCACTGTGCCATCTAGCTGCCCAAGGAAGGAAGGAAGGAAGGAGGGAGGGAGGGAAAGGAAGGAAGGAAGGAGAAAGGAAGGAAGGAGGGAGGGAGGGAGGGAGGGAAGGAAGGAAGGAAGGAGGGAGGAAGAAAGGAGGGAGGGAAGGAAGGAAAGAAGGAAGGAGGGAGGGAGGAAGAAGTTAGGGAGGGAGGGAAGGAAGGAAAGAAGGAAGGAAGGAGTGAGGGAGTGAGTGAGGAAGGGAGGAAGGAGGGAGTGAGGGAAGGAGGAAGGAGGGAGGGAGGGAAGGAAACAAATAGGTCTTTCTTATGTGCCACAGGCGCTGTGTTAAGTGCTTTACAAACATCTCATTTAATCCTCACAATCGTGCTGGGAGGGAGGTGCTATTATGATTCCCATTCTACAGATGAGGAAATGGAGGCAGACAGAGGTCAAGTGATTTGTCCAGAGTCCTTATTTTTGCTTCTATTTATATCTCCATAGCCCAGCACGGTTCCTGGCACATAGTAGGTGCTTAATAAATGCTAAGTTTCTCTCAGCCCTGACATTCCTTTCTCTTCCAAGCCCCTTCCTTCCCGCTCTGACAATATGTGATTCTGGGATCCTGTGGTCCCTTGGACAAGTTCCCAAAAGACTCTGGGAAGCTGGCATGGTTGGCAGAGCTGGATCCCTTCCTGGGCCAGGCAGACATACTTTGGCTGGCTGGGGCCTGAGCGGGGCTGGACTTGCTGGCTGACTGGGTGATGAATTGCCTGCCGCTGCTGAAGCTATTGACGGCCAGCCACTCCACCATCGGCCTTCCCTGTGATGGGCTCACTTTAAATAGGGCTGGGATTGGCAGCAGCTGGTTAATGGGCTAAGTGGGCTGTCTAAAGGGAGCTTGAGTTCAGAGGTGGGGCTGCTGGCTGGGGCTGGAGGCAGATCCCAGGGCGGGCTGCAGCTGGAGGAGTGGGTGAATGGAAGATTCAATGAAGCTTTGGAAGAAGAGAAGACTCTGAGCTCCCATCCTTGAGACCGCTTCTTCATGGGCCATAGGATTTAGATCGCAAAGGAACTCAAGGAACCGTCCGGTTTGGACTAGAGAGAAGGGGAAGGAGCTGGTCCTGGGGCTGAGTGTCAGAACCAGAACCCAGACCAAGTCTTCTGGCTTTACGAAGGGGGTGCTCAGGGAGGATGAGCTCTTTTGGTGGGAGGGCTGCTCATCCACCATTGGTGTCCGTCCACCTCTCACCCAACTCTCACCAAGCTCCAAGAAACTGCAGCATGTCAGCAGCGGCAACCTGGTGAAAGTCAGCAGATGGTCTAAAGCCAGGTCGAGGGTAACCGCGGGGTCTCGGGCCTGTGTGTGTTGTGGGGGTCTAACCCAAGCATGTGAAAGACTCCTCCAGCAGAATGATCGAATGAGAAACGGTTTGGTTCCAGTGGCCATAAAGGAGGCTGAAGGGGACTCTGTGGGAGCGTTAGAGATTAGACAGTGAAGACACCAAGGTTATCCACTGAGACCCTGGCTATTGCCAGTCGTCCCGACTCTTGTCCTGCCACCGGACTTTGATGCTCCGGAGGAGAGAGTGAAGCTCTGCTGCACGTAATCCAATTCACTCACAAGGCAAGACATTTCCCTTTGTCATTGTGTTCTCTTTCAAAAGGACAAACAACCACATCAGGGGCCCTTTGTACTGACCTCTTTTCTAGAACCAATTACTCTTTCCCTCCATAGTTCAACCACCTCCCCCTCCATCCCCGGCAATCCCCTTCTGCTATTGGTGAGTTCCTCCTTAGACTTCCATTTCGAAGAAGTCTCCGATCAGCCATGCTCCACTCTCTGTATGTCATCACCAGGCCCCCGCGCTCGGGTTTACTTTTGGCATTCTCTTTCTCTCCATTAGACAGTAAACCCTTCTTGAGGGCTTAATAAATGCTTGACTTAGAACCATTCTGGGGCATTGATAGGGCACGACTTTGCCTTGCTCGGATGCATGGCTCCCCTGCACTTTTCTGGGACATTTCTAGTCATGACACTGGATGTATACCCTCCCACATCTTTCCAGCCGCTCTCATTAGAGGGTAAGCTTCTTGAAGGCACGGGCCATCCACTTGCTTTGATTTGTATCTCTAGTGGTTTAGAGCATGGGACTTGGCAAGTAGTAGGTACTTAATCAATTGTCTATTCATGAGGTAATTGAATGATGTGTACTTCTGAGACCCCTTTCATCTCTGACATTCTATCATGCTCAAAGCCTTTCCCAGCCTTGATAGTTCCCTGTGCTGTGTTTCTAAGGCCCAGCCCAACTCCAAGAACCCATGACCCCAAGTTTTTCCCTCTCTTTGAGCCTCACGGGGTTTCCTTACCTGTCTGATGAAGAACGTCCAAACCAGTGAAGGTTTGGACTAGCTGACTGCTAAGGTTATCTCTTGCCCTGACATCCTGTGGTGTCCTGGCTCGTCCAAGTTCAGTTTTGTAATGGTAGTTCTAACCATTGGCCCACCCTCTCCTTCGGGAAGCTGGAGATTGGTGGCAGGTTGGGGCGCTGCAGGGGGCAGCTTTATGCCTGTTCTTGCTTAACATCTTGATCAATTATTTATTAACCAAGTAATAATTGCATTAATTGTAAATTATTAAGCATCTCTTGGCCCCGGAAGCAAGGGTGCAGCCAGTTAGCATGTTAATGAGCTGTTTAGGCAGCAGTCTGCAGACAGGCAGGCACTGCCCCCTGTCAGCACCAAGGACAGAGCTGGTTCTGGGAGGGGAGGGCTCAAGGGAAGCTCAAGGTCAGTGTCAGCTGGGGCTAAGAGCTCTCCTCTCCTCCTTCCCAAGTGCACCTCCTCCCACTCTCCCTTAGGGGCCTCCAGGCACAAAAGGCGAGACTCCTCGTTTTTGTTTGTCATTTAGGCAAGAAGATGGTGAGTTGGCATTAAAGGGTCCCAGACAAATCTTCAGCCTTGAATACATCAGCCAGCGGATGCTGGATGAGCCCTTAGCATTCATGTAGGTTCCTCCCATGGAGGAGGAAATAGAGTCAGAGAAAGCACCTGACAAAGGTCCCATAATGACCATGGCAGATCATGGAGTACCTGAGCAGGGAGGAGAGGTATCAGGACCATAGGAGAATAGATCTGAGAGGGCCCTGGAGGCCATGTGGCCCCATACCCTCATTTTACAAATGAGGAAACCGAGGCCCACAGAGAGGAAGGCACTTGCCCAAGGTCAGGCAGCTGTTTGAGTGAAAAGACCAGAATTCAAACCAATGACTCCATTGACAATACTTGAGTTCAACATTTTCAGTCTGATGGAGGAGTAGATGGAGGGGGAGGGAGAGACAGAGAGAAACAGAGAAAGCGAGAGCTCATACAACCTGGGAGGAGCCTCCAATAGAAGTAAATAAATATTCAGAGAAGAGGGAGACTTGCCAGGGGCCATACTGTAAGGGGATGGTCCAGGCATTGTTTAGAACCCTGGTCTTCTGCTTCTCAGTCTAGGACTTCCACCTGCTCCTCGAAACTGCCTCCCACCCTGGGAAAGAGCCAGCCAGGCTTTACCTTCTGATTCTTGCCATCCCCCAGCAGGAAGATCCAGCTGAAATCCAGGTATGGGGAACTCCCAGAAAGCGATGAAGTGAGAATTCACAGCTGGACAGTGTGAGGAAGGTGAGTGGGAGTTTATCTCATGTTTCGATTTAAGGGCTGGAGGTGGGACTGGGATGAAAGGGTATGGACCTCAGGAGAGCCAGCTTCTTTCCCCCTTCTGCATCCCTGAGGCAATGTGGGGCTCTGGACAATCTATGCAAGTCCCCGCATCCCCAAATGCCTTGTCGGGACCTGAAATCTTCCCTTGCTCTCCTCCACAAATATTATTGTCTCCATTTCACAGATGAGGAAGCTGAGGCAGATGGTGAGGTAATAATGGTAAGGCTTCCTCACTCCCAGGTCAATGCTTTCCCCCCTCTTACCTTGCTCTGGCCCCATTAGACCAGCAATGACTTGGATGGGCCTTGGTCTGCCATGGTTCAGGACAGATGGGCACCTAGCATCCCCAGTGTTCCCTGGCCCTGGTGACAACTCACTCTGGCTGCCCCTCTCCTCAGTGGAAGGTCACATTAGAGGGCTTGGCTTCCACTCTAGACCAGCTGGTCTGCTTTCCGCACTCAAGGCATGTATTCAAGGAACTCCAGGGGACAGTGGGCTTCCTGCTTTTACTTTAGGAGAGTAATGGACCACAAGTTTAGAGCTTGAAGGGACCTCAGAGTTCCTCTTGTCCTGCTTCCTTATTCTGCAGAGGAGAAAACCGAGGTCCAGAGAGGGAGCTGACTTCACACAGGAAGTGGCAGAGCCAGGATCAATCATTCAACAATGATTCAACATTACTGAGATAAATATTGGGGATACAATGACCCAAACTGAAACTATCCCCCCCTAAATGAGATATTCTACTGAAGGGGAAATAACATGTAGTCATATTATCAATCAATGAACACACATTTATTAAGTGCCTATTATGTGGCAGGTACTATGCTAGATCCTGGGGGTACAAGGCAAAAGCAAAACAGTCCCTTTGCTCAAGGAGATTTCAGTCTGGTGAGTGAGGCAACAGGCATGCATATGAAGGCAAGAGTGAGGTGACTGATTTAATGAACCCCACTTAAAATAAGTGATGAGATGCTCAGCCTTTCCCACTCATAAGCCTTAGACAGAGTATGAAAAAGTCTTTGAAAAGCCATTTGAGGAAGTGGAATGATGTCAGACTGGAAGCCTGTTCCCCAATTTGCTGAGGAATTTCATCCTGCTTTTCTGAGTCCTGTCTAAAAGCAATGAGTTAGCTGCAAATGGGGAAAGTCAGGTCAAACCAACAAGATTTATTAGTACTTCCTCTGTGCCAGGTGCTATGCTATGTGCAGGGAATACAAGTATAAGCAGAAGGAAAAAGAAGACCTGCTTTCAAGGAGCTTACATTCTCATGGGCAAAGAAAACACATAAAGGGAAGATGAATTCGTAAGCAAGGTGAGAGAGATAGATAGAGAAGTCTGGAGATTTAGGGGGGGGAATCTGGGAAGGAATGAAGACGTGATTGAGGTGGATATCTTCCTTAAAAGTCTACGGTGAAGAGGTTTCTATTGGCATGGGGGAGAAGTTCCAGACAGTAAGGAGTGTAGTGTGGAAGGGGAATGGTAGCACTTAATAAATGCTTACTGAATTGAATTGTTCCGGCAGTGGTGATAGGAGAAGATATTCTAGTATACTCCTGAGGAGTGTGATTGAGCTTTGGAAGGGAAGAGAGATATTGAGGAGGGTCATTCACTCTATAGACATTTCTTGAATAAAGCCTGGAGCTAGGTAAGTCCAAAAAAAGGTTGGCTTTCCCCACAACTTCTTCTCCCCCTGACTATCTACCTACAGGGATATCCATAATCTGCTATTTTATTAATAATATTAATAATTATAGTTAACATGTATATAGTGCTCACTTTGCACCAGGCACTGTGCTAAACACTTTACAATGATGTCCTCACAATAACCCTGGGAGGTGCTATTTTACAGATGAAGAAACTGAGGTAGACAGAGGTTAAGTGACTTTCCCACCATCAAGCAAACTAGTGTCTGAGGCTGGTTTTGAACTGTCTTCCTGACTCTATGCCTAGTCATCTGACAACCTCCACCCACCATCTGTGTTACCCAAATATTTTCAGTAAATTGGATTTTCCCCTTACTATGAAGAGACCAGGAGTTAACTAGAGGTAGATATAAGTGTAAAGGTAGACAGAAAAGTCCAACCTCTGCCTAAATGTTAAGGCTTTTTCCTAACTGGGGGCTCAGAGCAATTGTGATTGAACTCATAATTTTTCAATCTAAAATGAACTCCCTAAGCCAGAAGAAGGACCACCTGAGAGTCCTTATATTGCCCCTCAGCTTAAATCAAGCTCATTATTGTAACAGATTGTTACAAAAATATATCCAGAGTATTTCTAAAATGAACACAAGTAGCTTTGGGGAAGGGATGGAGCTAGGTGGCACAGTAGATAGAGTGTTGTTCACAGAGTCAGAGGACCTGAGTTCAAATTCTGTCTCTATCTTTGTGACCTGGGATAAGTCATTTAACCTCTCTGGGCCTCAGTTTCCCCTTCTGGTCCAGAGGTATGAAACGACTTCTCCAAAATGAGTGACAGAGCTGGGATTTGAATCCAGGTACCCTGACTCCAAGTGACCATGCTAGGAGTACCATGTACTTCTTACATACCTCTTCTTCTTGCTAGTTCTGCCCTATGAGGTCAAGTACAATAAGTTTGATCCCTCTTCCAGCCCTTTAGATACTGGAAGCCAGCCTCCATTCCCTCCTCCCCCTTACTGAGTCTTCTCTATATTGAACACCCCCAGTTCTTTAGACTTACATGCCAAGTCAAGGACTCCCATCCCTCCCTGTTCTGGTCACTGACCCTCTTGGGGGTCTCAAGAGCGCCTGCTCTGACTTCTTGTAGCTTTGGAAGGGTCAGTATTTCCCACCAGGCATCTGGTCCTCTTTGCCTCCAGCATTTAATTAGCACTCCATTACATCCCTGTCTACTCTCTTAAGTGTCTCCTCAGAATAATTAGCACATCACCACCTCTGTCTGGATCCAGCAACTACTTGGCCAAAGTGAAGGAAAGAGTGCCCTTCTCTCCCTATCACAGGGCCTGGAGGGTGGGTGGGCCTGGGGTCATGGAGGTGGCTTGCTGCCCTTTTCTGAGTCTTCCTCCTTTTCTAAACTTGCCACTTCTAGCCACTGCTCCTAGCTCTGCCCCCCTGTGGATCAAGCTGTAGGACCATGGAGGACATCCAGTCCAAATCTTCCTCCGACAGATGGCCCAGTGAGGTAAATGACTTGGCCAGGGGACTTGGCCGAGCATCAGGGACACCAGAGCTAGTGCCCTTTGGGCTGTACCCTCCTGCTTTCCCTGAGCAGAACAAGCCTGATCCTTTGAAAGATTATTCATTCCTGTGCCCAGAGGTGAATTCAGCCTTAATGTTTGGAAAAAATTCATAAGCATTATTGATTGATTGATTGCTCATAAGGTTAGAGATTTGGAATCAGAAAGGACCTTGGAAGTCATCTAGTCCATTGGACCAGAATGGATTCAAACTCTCTTTTTTATTAGTGAAGAGCTGAGGCCAAGGGGGGGTGGCTTAAAATGATTTGCCCAGGGGTCACCCAGCTGGTGAGTGCCTAAGGCAGGATTTGAACTCAGATCTTCCTGATGCCACATCTAGCTCTTCATCCCACTACCCCATCTTCCTTAGATATATCCAAAATTGAATGGGCTGCCTGGTGAGGTGGCGACCTCTCCTTCACCTGAGGTCTTTAGTGGGGGGTCTGGGTGATCACTTGTTCCATTTATTGTAGAGGAGACAGACAGCCACTCAAAACCCTTCCACCTTCTGAGATTGTCATTCTGTGAATCCAGGAACAAAAAAGCACATACTATGTCCAACCACTGTATGAGGTCCTGGGCATGCCAATATAAAACCAGATGGCCCCTGGCCTCAGTGAGCTTCCATCCTAATAGGAGAGACAGGGCCTGGCTGAAGTGGACCTACATATAGAGGCTTTGGTCAGAGAGTGGAGCTGGCCTAGATGTGGGGGGACAGACCAGATCTGGGGATGTTCTGCCACTTCAGGACTCCCCCATTGGGACATGGAGAGGACAGGGCAGGGCTTGTGGCTGCAGAGAGTAGCCTGAAGGCCAGTGGCCTGGGGAGCAGGCTGGGGGTGGGTGGAAGGAGGGTAAGGTCCTTGGCTCTGGGGTGAGATGAAAAAGGCATAAAACAGAAGCCTGAAGCTTCATGGGTGCCCAGGGAGATGAGCCCCTGTAACTTACCTTGAACAAGCTTCCCACTTTTCATCCCCCTGAGCTCCCCTTTAGAGTGCCCTGGTGCTGGGCAAAGGTCCATGGAGGGAGGCAGTGCCATGGTAAGGATGCCCATTTTACAGAGGAGGCAGCTGAGGCCCAGAGAGTAGAGGCACCTGCCTGAGGTCACACAGCAGAAAGTAGCAGCAGCTTGTCTTTGGGCTTCGCTTGGAGCAGAGCAGCAGAGCAGCTCATGATGGGTGGCTCTCCCGTGCCACCCTGGCAGGAGCAGCCTGGCGATGCCAGTTTACACTGATTTTAATTTAATTACCCCAGTTAATTGCTTTGAGGTTGTGAAATTTATGAGGTTTGTCATTAGGAATATATTTCTTTTCTAATCATGTTCGATCGCTTGTTTAAGCCTCAAGCTTCATTGGGTCATTGGTGACTTCCCGTCTGCTCGGCTCCCTCTCTCTGATGGTCTGCTGGAGATGAGAGTCTAGAGTCACAGACAGACTGACAGAGCTTGGGGGGACATGCAGAGCTCTCCTAAGGACCACTGGCTCTGAAGCCAGAAGGTCTGGGTTTCCAGTTCCAGCACTGGCCCCTCACGATCTGTACGATCTGGGACAAATCTTTTCATTTTCTCTGGGCCTCATTCTTTCCATCTATACAATGAAAGGGTGAGGGGTGGGAAAAGAAGCATGGGTTTGGGGTTCAAATCCTGGCTGCAGGAGTTGGGGCAAAACCCTTCCCTTCCTCTGGGCTGCCGTTTCTTCTTCCTCTGTAGAATGAGGCATTGGACCTTGACCCCTGAGGTCCCCCCAGAATCCACGATCATCTCACCTTGCTCTATAGCAGCTCCAAGAATAGGGGCCCATCGATGTCTTCTTGACCCCACCCCCCCTGCCAGTGAACAGAAGCTCATTCCCTACCATGCTTAGCTAAACTCTGTCGCTCCTCCGTCCTGAGTGCTGTGTCCTGGGGCAGCCGCTGACTGTTTAGAAGGCCTGGCAGCCGTGGATGGGAGAGACCCCCCGAAGCTTTCCCTAAGACGCTGGGGAGAGAGGAAATGGGGGAAAGGAGACGCCAGGACGCTTCCTTTCCTGAGCCCACACGACCCGAAGGATGTGACCATAGCAGGAACGTCCCGCCGCGCCTTACTCTACCCTCTAGAAGAAGTGAGTGGTCATCCTACTGCGCCATAACATGTCGCAGCAAGGTCGGAGGCACTCACCTGTCCCAGGGCATCCCCTTCCTACTTTTGGAAGGCACTGAGTGGGAGAGTTTCTTCCCTGACTTTGAGGGATCTGGCAATCGAGGGCTCCCATCCATCGCTCATCTCTTGTCCTCCCTAGTTATGGCTGGACTCAAAGCCCCTCATCATCCTAGTAACCACTTCTGGCCACTCTTTAGCTTGAGGATAGAGACAGAGGAGGAGGCGAGAGAGAAATAGCAACAGAGATACAGAGAAAGAGAGAGAGAGAGAGAGAGAGAGAGAGAGAGACAGACAGACAGACAGACAGACAGACAGGACAGACAGACCAGAGAGACAGAGAGACAGAGAGACAGAGAGACAGAGAGAGAGAGAGAGACACAGAGGCAGAATGACAGAGAAATAGCAACAAAGACAGAGAGAAAAAGAGAGAAGAGATAGAAGAGACAGAGAGACAGTGGACAGAGACAGAGAGGAAATAGCAACAGTCAGAGAGACAACAACAGAGACGCAGAGACAGGGTGACAGAGACAGAGTAACAGAGAAATAGCAACAGAGACAGAGAAAAAGAGAGAGGAGACAGAAAGACAGAGAGACAGCGACAGAGACAGAGTGACAGAAATAACAACAGAGACAGAGAGAAAAAGATGAGACAGAATGAGACAGGGACACAGAGACACAGAGACAAAGTGACAGAGACAGAGAGACAGCAACAGAGACACAGAGACAGCAACAGACAGAGAAATAACAACAGAGTCAGAGACAACAGAGACATAGCAACAGAGACAGAGAAATAGCAACAGTCAGAGAGACAGCAACAGAGACACAGAGACAGTAACAGAGACAGAGTGACAGAGAGACAGCAACAGAGACCGTGATAGATAGCAATGGAGACACAGAGACAGTGACAGAATGAGACAAGCAGCATCACAGCATCCTCTGAGGCACGGGCAGGTCTCTCTAGTCCAGGTCATCTAGCTCCTTAGAACATGGGTGTGGGCAGCAGGCAGAGCCTACTGTTCGGGCTCTGGAGGATGGGACCAAAATTGGCCGATTCTCCCATTTTCCGGGGTGGCCCCTTGGGGAGCTCTTTGGCTGCTGTGAATGTCACTTGGCACCACACAGAATCCTCATCATTACTTCAAGTTCCTCGGATGCTTCTTGGTTCCCATCAGAAGAGGCTCTTGAGGTGAGGAGTGTATTGTGCCCATTTTGCAGGAGAGAACACTGAGCCTCACAAGGGAAGCGATGTGCTCATGGGCACAGAATGGCTAAATGCCAGCACGTGGGCTTAGGTGCAAATCTTCCAGCTTTGGGTTCCAGCTCTTGGCTCCGAACTGGATGCTTTCCCACAGGACAGGAGAGCTGGAATGGGCCTCAAGAACCCACCTTCCTCATTTCACAAATGAGGCCAAGAGAGAAGAATGGAAGAGTCTTTGAGGTTACCCAGAAGGTTGATGGAAGGGCTGAGACTAGAGCCGTGGTCTTGGGACCCTCGTCCAGGCTGTCTCTGCTGCTCTGAACCCCAGGTGGGGCTGAGACTTCTCAGTGTCTTCACTCCCGCTGATGGGAGGCAGGGTGGGGGGAGGGTAGGTACCAGTGAGCTCCCCTCAAGGTCAGGATTATCTGGCTTTATTTAGTCATTGTATCCCCAAACCCCTTGGCTGGACCACAACAGGTGCCTGGAGCGCAGAATGGGCCCGTCCCTAGGGCAGGGGCATGGGGCCTTGCCCCAGGCTGTCCCAAGACCTTCATCTCTGGCCTCACACTTCTCAGGTCTCCAATAGCTTTTATCCCCAGGGAGAGGTGGAGGGGGGTGGGAGAGGATAGGCAGGTCCCAGAAGAGGGTAAAAGGAATTGAATGGAGGGGGAAGGGGGAAAGGGGGAAGGCAGAGGAAGGGACAAGCGCGCCCCGTCTATGCTCCCAAATGCATGGGAGGTCCCCTCTGTCTCCCCTGGGGGCCCCTCCTCCTTCCCCTGTGACCCCTGTGGAGGCAAAGGCCAGAGGCCAGCAGGAGGCTTCTCCTCCCCTGGTCCCGAGAATACCTGGGTGCAGGGAGGCCTAGTTCTGGCCCTGACACAAAGCTTTCCCTTCTCAGCCCCTCTGTATTCCCTGTGACTGACTTTTTGTTCGACCAAAGCCCCAGAAATGCCTGGTTCTAATTACCCGTGGATTCCAGAAGCTAGAACTGGAAGCCACTCTGGAGAACATGCGAGTCGCTGTTTTACAGAGGAGGAAGCCGGGGCCTGGGGAAGGTGATTCCCTAGTCCCTCCCCTTGGCTGGGAGGCACTCAGACATAGGGAGCAGGATGGTGGAGGGAAGAAATGGAGAGACCTGAACGATGGGGCTGAAGGCTGGGTTGCCGGGGTCACAGGCTCTGAGAAATGATACAGCCTAGAAGTGCCAGACTGCGGGGTCGGGAACACCTGGGGGGACCCTGGGGAGGCCCTTTCACTGTCTCTGGCCTCAGTTTCCTCCTTTGTACAACAGGGGGGTTCCCTCAATGATCTCTAAGGCCCCCCCCTCTAAATCTTCACATCCTACGTGACCTTGGCAAAACCCTCCCTGGGCCTCTAGTTCTTGTCCTCTGCAAAAACGAGGAACGCTGGATTCAGTCATCCTCTTCTCTAAGTCTCCTTCCCCTAGTGCTAAATCTTTTTACCCCCGAGTCTCCTGGGGAAACCTGTTGTCGAGGGTCCTGGAATCCCCCAGATGAATCTTCTCCTGGAAGAAGGGCCTCATGGTCCTGCCCCTCTGAAGCCTGGAAGAATGAAGGAATTAGTAGGGGCTGGGGATTCGGAAGCCACAGGGCAGGTGGGGCATATTAAAAGAGAGAAATGCCAGGAAGAGGACCAGAAGATGACTCTCAGAAAACAGGTCTTCCCCCATGGGATCCAGGAGGAAGGTGGGGGGGAGACTGGCCAGGCTCAGCAAACATATTTGGGGGATTTTAAACAACTTCGGAATCCTGGGTTAGACAGGGGAACAGAGGGGGCCAATAAAGGCAGAGGGACTTGGGATCGGTAGTGCCTTCTCCAAGATGTCACCTCCGTTTGCACTCCTTCCTCATGTGTTTATTTGGTGAGAATAGGTGGTATACAATGTGATAGAAAGAGAACCCCCCCCCCCCCCACACTGTCTAGCTTCTATTGCCCACTCTTGTTCAGGTGTGTAATCATAGAGAAGTCCCGTCCCTTCCCTCTGAGACTCAGTTCTTCCACTTTGCAAGGAAGGGGCTAGGTTAAATGTTCTTTGAGTTCCCTCCCAGCTCCTGACATTTATTCCATTTTCCACAACTTTTGCCAAGTGCATGACTATGGGCAAGGTGCTGGGTAATACAGATGTAGTGCCTCCTTTGAGCCTATTTCTCTATTTCCATTCACATTGGCTGGCCTGGTCTGTAGAAGGTGGCTGCTGCAGATTTCTCAGGGTTCTGAGAGGCTAGCTTTCCAGTATTGTCTCTCTTGAGCCCCCACTGATCTGGTTTTCCTTCATAGTTGGTTTGTCAGAATCAGTCAGTTTTCTAGCAAAGGTATTTACTAGGCTGTATGTGAAAAACTGCTGGTATAAATCATTCCCCCCCAAAGCCTGGGGCTCCATCTCCCCACAGATACAGCAGGTCCAGGGGAAGAGTGGGCTTACACTTAGAGTATGATGGGATGATATGCATACCCAGTGGTCAAAGGGTAAACTCACAACTTTTGGTTATGGGAAGTGATTTCTTGAGTCCATCACTGCCGTTTTCTAGTGCAAGGGGCCCCACTTCTGGAGGCTGCTTCCTTCCTCCGCTAGCTATCCTTTATTTCTGTCTGCGTCAGTGTTTGTCCTCGGTATGTCTCTCTTTTCTAGGGCAACCATCTGTCTGCCCTTGGTCCGTTCTCTACTCTCAGCTGGAGCCTTGTCTCCTGTTGGCCCCTTGTCTGTGTTGATATGGTCAATGGGTTCGAAATATCAGCCACACAAGAAGGAGGAAGCATGGTTAGCAGTTCGAAAAGGGCTGGGGGTTTGAATGTTCCACGAGTCCCTTATGAGTTAACAAGGAGGCAACCCAAAAAGCTATGCTATCCTGGGCTCCAGGCAGGGAAGGATGGTGTGCAGGAAGAGGGAGGTGATGCTGGCCCTCTGCCCTCGGTCATCTGAAGAACTGGGTTCAGTGTGGATGCCCCACTTTCCAAAGGACATTGATAAACTGGAGAGGGAACAAAAGAGAGGCAACCAGGATGGGGAAGAGCCTGGACTCTGTGGCACTGGAGGATCCGTGGAAGGGAAGATTTAGCTTGGAAAGAGAACGCCGCTGGTGGGTGTGGGGCATGGGAGCTGTCAATATCTGAAGGGCTTAGTCTTGTTCCAGTTCAGGAAAAGGGGCAGTGGGGGGTAAACTACAAAGGGACAACTCTGGCCTGTGGTCAGAAAAAACTCGGAGCTGCGCCCCAGAGTGGAATCAACTGCTTAGAGAGGTAGTGAGCTCCCTCCCTTTGGAGGTCTCAAGCAGAAGCTGGACAGTGACTTTTCAGATCCAGTGGGGGATCCTTTCCTGCAGAGGTCAGCCTGGATGGCCCTCGAGGGCCCTTCACAAATTTAGTGACTCCATGGAAGGAAAGCTAGATGAGGGTGGTAGTGGAGGACTTTATTGGTCAGAGATGGGATTTTGGAGATTATTTCTGGGCACAGTAGATGGTGAGAGCAAAGATAACAATGAAGGGGGCACCTACGTGGCACAGTGGATAGAGCACCGGCCCTGGATTCAGGAGGACCTGAGTTCAAATCTGGCCTCAGACACTTGACACTTACTAGCTGTGTGACTCTGGGCAAGTCACTTAACCCTCATTGTCCTGCAGAGAGAGAGAGAGAGAGAGAGAGAGAGAGAGAGAGAGAGAGAGAGAGAGAGAGAGAGAGAGAAAGAACATTGAAGACAGGCTAAGCAAAGGGGATTTTGAGTGGGTCAGTTTGGCTGGGATGAAAAAGTATGGGAGCAATCCATCAATAAAAAAGCATTTATTAGCCACCACGTACACCAGCAACAGAGACTCACGTGTAACAGTCCTAGCTCTCAGGAAGATTGCATTCTGTTTGGGGAGACAAACAAGTCTGTAGAAAACAAATGCAAGGTCACCAGGGGAGGTAGAGGAAGGCACTAGCAGCTTGGAGGTTAAGGAAGGATTTTATGAAGAACAAGATGGAGGTGAGGTGGGAGGCTTTTCCAGACAGTTTAAAGGGATGTAGACCAGTGTAAGGAACTGAAAGACCAGTTTGGGGGACAGAAGCGCAGGGTAAGGAAAGGAAGGTATAAAAAGACTGCAAAGGTAGGTTAGGGCCTGGCAGAAAGGCAGACGTGCTCCAAGACAGTGAGGGAAGGTTGGCAGGTGGGTTGGTCAGAGTTGAGAGGCAGGGAAGGTGGTGATCTGGAGACAGTTATGGGTCCAACCGGCTGAGATTTGGGTTCAGTTTGACTCTGTCACTTCTGAGCCGGGTGATTCTGGGGAGCCTTTAACTGTTAAATGGGAGCACAAGTAACTAACACACATTTGGAGCTGGAAGAGACCTGGGGGTCCTTTAGCTCAACACCCTCGGAGGCCCAGGGGTGGGCTTTGGATTCATTCAAAGCCACATAAGACCCTAGATGGAGGACTAGAAGCACCTTCAGAGGCTATTTAGTTCAGCCCCCCTTCACTTTATAGAGGGGGAAACTGTGGCTTAGAGGAGTTAGTTGACTTGACCAAGGTCTCCAGATCTCCAGTCCATCCTTCTGCTGGGATCAGGGCTTTTCCTGGGACCAGAAACTGTAGCCAGGTGAGGCTGGGGTCTGCCCCTGTATCTTCCCCAGTCACCCTGATCCCGCCTGGGGCTTGTGAAGGTCATTCTGCAGTCCCCAGGGGGCAGAGAGCGCCCCACCTCCTCAGGGACCGGCGCTCTTGTTCTGGTCTGCATCCGTGGGCCCCTCTGCTCTGTGGGGGTCCCCGGCCCCAGCCCCCAGACAGCTTTCTCCCGGCTGCCTGTAGAGGCCGCCGCCGCTTCAGAAATCGCCGCCCTTTGTCTGCTGCGGCCGGGCCGGGTGGGGCGCCGGGCACTGAGATCTGGGGTTTAGCCGGGGTGTGCTGGGCCCCGCCTGCGGGAGGGTCTCAGGGCCCCGCCCGGGCTGCTCCTTGAGCCCTCCGGAGCCTCCAGCTCCCAGGGCCAGGTGAGCTACGGGTTCCGCCTCTTCCCCTCCCCTCTTCCCCCCAGGCGCTGCCTTCTTCCCCTCCAGGTTCCGGCCTCTCAGCCCAGGCTGACACAGCACCCCGGCGCCCCCATCCCCAGCCAGGTCTCAGGCCTCTGGCCCGGCTGTCGGAGCGGCCGCCGCCTCCCCACGCTGCTCTGTGCCTCTGGCTTGGTCTCTATCTTGGTCTCTTTGCCTCTCCTTCTCCTTTGCTGTCTGTCCTCTCCTTTCTCGCTGCCTCTCCCATCTTCTCTCCTGCGCCTCCTCTCTCTCTCTCTCTCTCTCTCTCTCTCTCTCTCTCTCTCTCTCTCTCTCTCTCTCTCTCTCTCTCTCTCTCTCCCTGTGTCTGTCTCTTTCCTCTCCTCTCTTCTCTTCCTCCCCAGCGACTCTTCTCCCTTCTCTCTTCCTTTTTCGTCTCTCTCCTCCGTTTTCTCTCTGATTCGGTCTCACTTTCCTCTCCCTCTTATCCATTCTCCCCTCTCTCTCCCCTTCCTTCCATTGGTTCTCCCTTTCTCTCTTTGTGTCTCTGTCTCGATCTCTTTTCCCTCTCACTTCTCTCTCCTTCCCTCCACCCCTCCCTCTTCCTCCCTCTCCCTTCCCTCCCTTTTCCCCACTTCCCGTGCCCCTCCCTCTCTCCCCTCCCCCTCCTCTCTCCCTCCTCCCTTTCTGTCCCCCTTCTCTACTCTCTCCTCTTCTCTCTCTCTCTCTCTCTCTCTCTCTCTCTCTCTCTCTCTCTCTCTCTCTCTCTCTCTCTCTCCCTTCCTCTCCCTCCCTTCCTCTCCCTCCCTTCCTCTCCCCTCCTCCCGTCCCTCTCTCTCTCTCTCTCTCTCTCTCTCTCTCTCTCTCTCTCTCTCTCTCTCTCTCCCTCTCTTCCTCCTCCAGCCGGTAAATCCGATCCAGGCGGATTCTTCTCACGTCAAACCACATGATCCCATAAAACATTCATCCCCTCTCCAGCCCGGCTAGGAGCCCGCATCCATCGCCGCGCGTCCCCGCCCGCCCGCCCGCCGCGCCCGGCCCCAGCCCCCGCTCACCTGGACACTCGAGCCACCCACCAAGAGACGGACAGGAAGTCCGACGAGCACATAGACCGACGGACCCCCCTCCCCCTGCGTCTCCCCTGGGAAGCGGGAGCGGAGCTTCGGCCGCGACTCGGCCAGGGCTGAGGGTCACTGCGCCCCCTCCCCTCCTCTCCCTCCCCTTCATCCCTCGGTGCCTCCATCCTTTCCTTGCTCGCTGCATCCCTCTCTGCATCCCTCTTCCGTTCCCTCGGTCCCTCCGTGCCTTCCTCTTTCCCTCCCGCCGCGGGAGCAGGCCGCCGGAGCCGGAGCCTGGATGCGGACCCCCGGCCCGGGGCGGCTGCGCCTCCTTCGCCCGCCCAGTGGCCCCCGCGGGCCCCCACGTGCCCGGCGCCGGGCCCCCGCAGCGGCCGGACGGACGGACCTTCTGCCCCAGCCGCGCCGCCGCCCCGGCCCTAAGATGAAGAGGGCGTTTGCCGGAGGTGAGTGAGCCCAGGAACCTGAGGGGGAGGCAGCGAGGAGGCATAGACCGAGGGATGGAGGGACAGAGGAGAGGAGGGATGGGGCGCGCCCTGGCTGGGCCAGGCAAGCGGACCTAGACCCGGGGGCGGGGACCTAGGGCCCGGCCCCCTCCCATGTGCACGCCCGCTGGGCTCCGCAGTGCCAGCTTGGGGATGGGGGCGTCCTAGTCCTGGGACAGCACTGGGGCTGAGACCGGCCGAGTCCCTGCCTGGTATTGGAGCTGAGACTGAGGCAAAGACGAGGTGGAGGCAGGGGCTGGTGCTGGGTTTGGGGCAGAGGCCGGGTCTGGGAGAGGCAGAAGCCCAAGCACAAGGAGAAGACCCCTGGTTGTGTGTGTGTGTGTGTGGGGGGGTACGGCAATAGCTGGGCCTGGGACACGGGAAAGGGGATCGCTTGGTGCGAGGCATGGGATTGAGGCTGGGTTAGACAGGGACCGAGGCTGCAGCCGGCTCTGGGACGCGGCTAGGGCTGGCAGCTGAAAGCGGGACGGGGCTAAGGCTGGGGCTGGGCCAAGCTGGGACAGGGACAGGGACAGGGACAGGGACAGGGATTGTGCTGGAGGTGGGGGTGAGGGGAGGGGGTGGTGCCTCTCGCTTCCTCCCGAATTCCAGCCACAAGTCCAGCCTGGGGCAGTCGGGGTGGGGTGGGCGTCGGGGGCCGGGTAGGGGAGCGTTGGGGAGAGAGGAAGAAGTGGGTAGAGGTGCGGCGGCGCAGGTAGGCACATAGGCAGGCAGGCAGGCAAAGTTCTCTGCTCGCCGAAGTTTGCCGAAGCTTTGGTCAAATAGCTGGATGGGAAGAAGGGAGAGGCTGCTGAGAGAGAGAGAGAGAGAGAGAGAGGAGAGAGAGAGAGAGAGAGAGAGAGAGAGAAGAGAGAGAGAGAGAGAGAGAGAGAGAGAGGAGAGAGAGGAGAGGGTGGCGGCGCGCAGGGCCCAGAGGGGGCTGCGGGCCGCCAGGGGGGGTGGGTGCGGTTTGCGGTTGCGGTAGCCAAGTGAGATGAACTGGGGTCACTCGCTTGGACTGGCAGAGTCCAGCTTGCTCGCGTTCTCTCTGTTGGTGCTGGGCCCTGGCCCTTCTGCCTCTCAAGAAGCAGGCTGGTGATGTCTGGGTCTTTGCATGATTGTTCTTCTCTTGCTCTCCTCCTCTCCCCTCCCCCCTTTCCCCCCCTTTTTTCTTCTCTTTCTCCCCCCCTTTTCTTCTTCCCTCTCCTCCACTTCTCCCTTCTCTACTTCCCTTTCTCCTCTTCCTCTTCTTTCTCTCCCTCCCCTCTTCCCTTTCTCTCCCTCCCATCTCTTTCCTCTCTTTCTCTTCTCCTTTCTCCTCTTCTTCCTTAGCTCTTTTCCTCCTTCTCCTTCCCCTCTTCCTTGTCAGTGATGCCTAAATGGGGAGAGAGGGCAGAAGAAGCCCCAGGGGCCAGGCAGTGATTAGCTTTGTGGAGGGGGAGGTATCCCTCTCCCTTTCAATGAAGGGGTTAATGGGTTGAGTCTATTGGAACCAGCAGGCGCTGGAGAGCAGGATCGGGCCATGATTCCTGCACCAGGGGCCTCAGTCTTAGGACTTCTTCCAGGAAAGTCCTGCTGGCTTATTTCAAAGGTATGAGGCTGAAACTCACCCTGAAATTGCACCAGGAACTCCCTAGGCTTCTGCCTTTTCCTTCTGGAATCAATCTCATTTGGTGGTTTCCTAGGCATTTGGCTCCCTGAGCTTGGAGAGGGTATGTGGGAGGGGGGAAGGGACCTAGAACCTGGAGAGGCTTGCAGGGGGTGCTCCTGCCTCCATTGGCCCCCTGGGCTGGCCTGGAAAGGGTTGAGACTGGTTATCTCTGGGCAGAGAAGCTACGGGTGGGAGAGAGAGGAGAGGAGAAGAGAAGAGAGAGAGGAGAGAAGGGGAGAGGAGGGGAGAATTGGCCTTCTTCTGTCAAGCAGGACCCCCATGTGACCTCTCCTGCTGGGGGAGGATGGTTGGAGGAGACTCCGATGAGAAGGGTGGAGGCTTCTTCTCAGGCTGACTGCTGGCAGACTTGCATTGTCCCCAGTGGCTTGCCAGGCTGCTGAGAGAGAGAGAGAGAGAGAGATGCCCAGTGCCCACTCCTGAGGGGGGTGTCATGCATTAGGGAGAGTCCGGATTCTGCAGCAGCTACATGGGGCTGTGCATACGCCGAGTGGAGAGTGGGCAGGACCATGTAGGGGTGGGGAAGGGGGGGGCAGAGTCCAGCTCTTCATCGGGCTGTGAGAACCTGGGGCTGAGGGTGTTCTGGAGCTAGTCTAGTCTGCCTTGGACTCTGGAGGGCTTGGCCTCTCTCCCTTCCTCCTCCTCCTCCTCCTTCACCAGTTCCACTTATTGGTGTGTGCCAGCGTGATAGTACACAATGCAAAGGTTGTAAGAAATCAGTCTTCAGCTGGTTCTATTCTGAATGGCAAACGATAGAGGAGAGGCGGCACCTTGCCTGGCTTCTGGTGAGGACCTGGGCTCCGACTCTGCCACGGACTGGCTGTGTCCCTCTGAGGGAGTCCCTTCCTCTCTCTGGGCCTCAGTTTCTCCCTCTGTAAAATGAGGATTTTGACTTAGATGACTTCGTGTCCCTTCTAGCTGTGCATTCTGTTGTCTTATTTGAGACAAACGTTTCAAAGCACAGGGTTTGGGGCTTTCCTGATGAGTATACATCCTGCCTCGGCTCCCCCCCCCCTCCTCCGAAGCTCCATATGTCATGCTCTTTACACTATCCTTGTGATGCAAAGCCCCTAGCAGCTTCCAAACCAAGATCCCTCTCTTCTTTCCTTCTTCCTCCTTTCCTTTCCCTCCCCCCTACCACATACATGCACACACTCTTAATATGCCCCTCCCCCTCCACTTATCTCTATAGTTGGGGAGGACTCCCCTCTCCATCCCTCCATCTCTGCTTCATCTTCTGTCTAACACCTGCCTCCTGGCCTCCCACCTGACTAGGGTGTCAGGAACTGTTAGGTTCCTACAGTTAGAACACTGAACTGAAGCCACAGTGATCCAGGTCCTGGTTAGGGTTCTTGCCATCTGCGTGAGGTTGGGCCCCTTCTCTGTGCTTTTTTCTCTCATCTCAAGAATGAGAGGTATGGATTCAAAGGGTTCTAACATCTTTAACCAGATCTGACTTCTTGCTCTAATGCCCCTCCAAGTGCTGATATTCCTGTTTCTCTGTTCCAAGGTCCTCATCTCTGACATTCTCTGTTCTTTTTTGGGGGGGGGGGCTAGTGAGGGGTTAAGTGACTTGCCTGGGGTCACAAAGTATGTGTCAAGTGTCTGAGGTCAGATTGAACTCAGATCCTTTCGAATCCAGGGCCAGTGCTTTTATCCACTTCGCCACCTAGCTGCCGCTGACATGGCCTGTTCTATTACCCCTCTCCAGCCCTGGTATTTGATATTCTAAGGGGTCTCCCAGCTCTGACTTTCTCTGTTCTAAGGTCCCTTCTAGCTCTGACATTCTGTGTTCTAAGGTCCCTTCTAGCCCTGACATTCTGTGTTCTAAGGTCCCTTGTAGCTCTGACATTCTGTGTTCTAAGGTTCTGTGTAGCTCTGACATTCTGTGTTCTAAGGTTCTGTGTGATCCTCTTCCATGATTCTATGCCCCACAGCTCTGAGGGGATACAGCCCCACAGCAGCATGCACACAATCTCCCTCCGAGTTCCACTCCTGGGCTTGCACCTGCCCTTGCTCTCAGCCACATTCACCCCCTCAGCTCCCCCTGCTATTCCCCTTGTTCTTCCACCGGGGGCCTCAGAGCAGCAGCCGAGCACCTCCTGGCCTCCGGAGATGGGGGAACTTCATTCCCAGCTCTCCGCCCAGGCACAGGGAGCGTGGGGGGGAGCTCCCCCAGCCTGGGGAGCCACCTGGCCGCTGTTAGCCGGCCGGAACCGGGCCTTCTTTCTGCCTCTCCAGGAGTTCCTTTCCCATTCTTTACCCCCCTCGCCTTTCTCGCCCTCAATAACAATCTCCACTTAGCAGCCTGGGTGTGTGCTCTGCGGCTGCAGCCTGCGGCAGACAGAGGCAGCCCACCTTGATGGTGCCTGGTGCCTGGCACCTGGCAGACAGCCCGTAATGGACTGGCTAGGGGGGTGTTGGGTTTCACCATGTCTCAGCCCAGCAGCGGGCTCTGGGAGGGAGGAAGGGGAGGGAGGAAAAGAGCTTCACCTGCAGCCTTCTAATTTGAGAGCCTGGCTAGCCTGGTCCTACATTGGGTTTTCTGGGTTGAGCTGCCGAGCCAGAAGGTGCTTGTCTTAAACAATTCCTGGGACCCACGAGATCCTGGGACTGAGAGCAGCAAGGGAGCTGGAGTGTGAATCTCTGCTTTGCAGAGCAGGGAATGAACACCAGAACAGGAAGTTGCTCGCTCCGGGATGTGCGCACGTGTGTCTCGGTGGGCTGCTGGGGGTTGGAGGAGAGAGCCGTTGACCCTCTCAGGGCAGAGCCTCCCTGCCCTCCCCCCAGCCCCCACATCTCCGAGATGGTCTGCCTCTGACGCTGCCAACCACTGCGACCTTGGGCACATCATTGCAGCTCCCTGGGCTCAGGCTTCCTTATGCGTGGGGCTGGGCTGGGTGGCCTCCGAGGTGTCTGTCTCTAGAGATGTGGCTTGGCTTCAGGCGCTGCCTCTGCCGATGGCTTGCTGGGTGACTTGGGGGCGTCATCTACAAGGGAAGTGTGAGAGGCAGGGATGGTGGGCGAGTCGTTGCCATGGCCAGCAGTCTCCAGGCCAACATTCTATGGTCATTTACTGAGGGTCTGCTCCATGCCAGCCTCCCCGTACCGTCCTGTAGTACACAAAACTAAAGCGGGCGTTCTCCTGGGGTTAGGGCATATGTGCGCACGCGGCGCGGTGGGTGTTGTGAAAGAAGACACAACACGAAGCAACATCTTTATGGGCAAGTGGATTCACATAGCCCAGAGAAGGTGAGGGTTTGGGGGCAGGGTGACGAGGGGTACCTGGATTGAGCCTTGAATGATGACTTGCATTTGTAGAGGTGGCTTTGAAGAGGGTTTTTATTCTAGGCGTGGGGGCTGAGAAGGGAGCTTAGAGATGAAGTGTCGGGTGCAGGGCACCATTCTGGCTCATTGACTAGTCTGGGGTCCTCGGTTCTGGCACGCTGTGCTCTATGACATCATGAAATATTGGTGTGCACTCGGGTACTAGGGTGGGGAGGGACCGGGTTCAAATCTTAACCTTTCACTTCTTGGTGGTAGAATAGGCAAGTCTCTTCCCCTGTAGGGCCCCAGGCTCCCTCTGTAAGATGAGGGAGGGCCCCTTGAGGACCCCTCCAATTTAAAGCCAACTTCACATGTGACCCCTGGTCTGTGCTAGGTATGCTCTCTACTGCCTGGGATCCCTTACCATCTGTCTGCTGGGAGAGAAAGCCGGAAGAGTATTGTCTGTGCAGGGAGGGGGAGAGGGAGGGAGCAGGGCAGGCTATAATCAGCCTCGGCCTCGAAACCCAGGGCTGGAGGAGGAGAAGGCACATTTTAAATAAATCAAATCAATGAAATAATTGCATGTGTGTGTGACAGTTAAAAATAGGCATTGAGCTGAGACCACACACACGCGTGCGCACACATGCACACGGATTCTCAGAGCGGCTGCCAGTGGGCCAAGGGGGAACTCCTGGGCTCTGAGTCGAGGCTCCCCAAGAGTGGGAGGTCAGGGCTCCCTGAAGGATAAGGGGCTAAAAGTCCCCTAAGGATAAGGGCCAGCTCTCCATGGCCAGGGGCCATGAGGGTGTCCCAGCAGGCAGGCAGGCAGGCGGCTTCGGGGGCTGAAAGGGAGTTCAGAGAATGGAGTCGGGCACTTCCTCAGCCCACAGCCAGTCCCTGCCTGCTCTGAGGAGCCAGTCTGATGCCCCATCTTCCTCCCGAACACCCCATATCCACCTGCCAGTCATCCTGTGGACAATCCTCTCCGGGCTAGGCACTCCACACTTCCCGGTTTGTTTTGGTTGGGAACCTGATGTATGTATGTCTAAGTGGGTGTGCATTATGCCTCATTCTCCCTGCCTGCCCCTGGCTCTCTTTGTCTCTGTGGTTCTCTTGTCCATTCCCCCCCTTTCCTCTCTGTCTGCCTCTCTCCTTCCTCGACCTCTCCTTTCCTCATCCTTTCTGTCTCTCTCCCTCATTTTCCCCTCTCCTATGTATCTGCCTTTCTCCTTCTTTGGCCTCTCTTTCTGTCTCTCCATTTTTCAGTTTTCCTTTTTCTTTCTCTGGGGATCTCCCTTACCCCCTTACTGGTGGATGGATAGAGCCAGGGATCCTTGGACTCCCCTATCCTGGGGTGTCGCTTTAAGTGGGGTAGGGGCACTTTCCTCTGTGGACTGGGAGAAGACGAGTTTTCTGAAATCGGAGCTTGGCTTCCCCTCCCCCAAAGCATCTCTTCGGGGAGGCCCTTTGGGTCCAGGGCCTCCCCTGATGTTTTGCAAAGGGTTCATTTTTCTGTGGTAGATGTCTCCCAGCTGCCCAGGGCTTCCCTGGGAGTGGGGCAGGGGGTGCTGAGGTTGGTGAACTGGGGGTGGGAGGGGCCAGGCTCAGGACCTAGGGTAAAGGGGGCAATTTTACCTATCCCCCCACTCCTAGGGTTAGCTCATGGCCCCCTCCCCTCAGCTCTGGACCACCCCAACAGCCTCTTAATTGTTCTCCCTGCCTCCAGCCTCTGCCCTGTCCAACCCACCCCTCCTCAGTGGCCGGACTCCTAGTCATTCATTCCCAGGCGCTCGGGTCTGACTTGTCATTTCCCCTCCCTGCTTCAAGTGTCTTTTGTGACTCCCTTCAGGATAAAGGAGTAATAATAACAGAAGGGGCTGACATTTACATGGCCTCAATGTTTATAAAGTATTTTACATTCATGGTCTCATTTGAGATAGGTGCTTATCGCTCCCACTTTACAGGTGAATAAATGGAGTCTTCAAGCTGCGACTCTCCAGCTTTTTCTCATCAAACTTCCCTAAGGGTGATAGACTTTGGCCAAACCCGCCTTTTCATTTCTTATCCTGGTGTTCCCAGTGCCCAGACTGTGCCTTGCTCATAGTAGGCACCTAAGAAATGCTCTTTGATCTGATATGTTGATGGCCTTCTGGCCTGTGCTCTGGAAGGTCCCCCTCCCCCATCTGGAATGACCTTCCCCTTTTGACTCCTTCTCTACCTGAGTCCTTCCTTTCCTCCAAGGCCCCCTCCTCCAGGAAGCCCTCCTTGCTACCCACCTCCTGCTCAGACGAGATGCTCCTTGGCTCCTCACATTACTCAGCAACACAAATCCAGGTCTTCCCTCTGCCTTGTGCCATTGTCCTCTGCCTGTCAGAGCCCCCTCAGAGGCTAGCCTTGGATTCCTTGGGAGTTAAGTCTCTATGTTCCTTCCTTTGCAAGGCCAGTGCCCAGCACCAGTCTGGATGCCCGGGAGGTGATTAATAGATGTCTGCTGAGACGAATCGGGGATCTGTACCCGCTGATCCGCAGCCAATTTTTACCAGTCTGCAAAATTGTTACCTTCAAAGGGTCTTACCTTTGAAAACCTATAGACTTGGGAAAGTGGCTCCCAAGGCTGCCGCGCCTTCTCCCTGGGGCCTGCTCCCTCCCCTCCCCACTCTTCCTTCCCCTCCTCAGCTCCCCAAGGGGAGACTGGGGACAGTGCAGAGCCCTCAGAGGGGGAGAAAGAAGGAAGGCATAGAGCCGCGAAGAGTGTGGTGCCCACTTTAGATTCCTGGCTCCCTGAGGGAGCCCCAGCATGGACAAAGGGACATGGGAAGCACTTAATACATGTTTGGTGGATTGGATTGGACTAAACAGAATTGAAGCCTGGACGAGCATACTGAGGTGTGAACTTTTCTGTTTCTGCTCATTCTATGTGTGCAAACAAGTATGTGTGTGTCTGTACAGGAATGTGTGAGCATACACATAGCTGTGTAGATATGCACATGTATGAATATAGGCATACATGTGTCATGCGCACACGTACAGACACGAACATGGAACACATGCATATATCATGTGCTTGTCGTGCACAGGTGCATCGCATGCATGTGCATGTCCACATGTGCACACACATGTGCGAGCCTATCATTGGGGTAGTTGGGTCCTCTGCACATCTGAGGATCATGGGATTGCGGACAATAGGATGGGGAAGACTGGGATGGCCTCCCTCCTCATCTCTGCCCCCTGGCCTTCCCGGGCCTCCTTCCAGTCCTAGTTCAGATCCCACCTTCTGCACGACTCCTTTCCCAGCCCCTTCTCATTCCAGTGCCCTCCCCTTGTGATCATTATAGATTTGTTTGCATGTTCTTTGCCCTGTGAGATTGTAAGCTCCTTGAGGGCAGGCACTATCTTCTGCTTCTTGAGTATTCCCAGTGCTTAGCACAGAGACTGGTACCTCGTAGGCACTTACTAGATGTTTATGGACTAATCCACCACCCTGTGGCCCCTCTTCTGACTGGTGAATTACTGCCCACGACCGACATGTCTGTGCTCACCACTTTTCCAGCTCTGCTCCTGATTCTGGACTTTTTCACCCTCCCCATCCCCATCTCTCCTGCTTTCCAGGTCTGGTAAGTCTAGGTGTCATCTTCCCCCCCATTAGAATGTGTGTAAGTCCCCTGAGGGTAGGGACCATCTTGCTTGTATCAGCGTCACAGCTCTTAGAAGAATGCCTCTCACTTAGTGATTATTAAATGCACTAGCACTCTCACTCCTCTCTCTCCCACCCTCCCTCTCTGTCTTCCCTTCACTCTCCTCCTTTCCTGTCTCTTCCTTCCTTTCCTCTGTCTCTTTCTTTCTCTCCCTCCCTCTATCTTGCTCTACTTCTGTTTATCTCTCTTCCCTCTCTCCCTCCTTCCCTCCCTCTCCTTTCCCCATCTGACTCCAGCCTTCCTTTCCAAACGTAATAAGCTTGGAGGACATATGCAGATGTGTTATGGAAGCATCTGGGGAAGGAGAGAAGTCTTTCAGGGCACTGTCTGAGTGGGTCCAGGGCTCCTGGTCTTGTGCCTGTTGCTGCAGTCGGGAGCCATTGCTACCCTGCCTCAGTGTTCCCCTGGAGTTTGTTAAAGGAGCTGGAGAAGACTCAGGGGGAATACACCATCTGTCTTGGAGCATCCAAAGGCCTGCCAATGGAGGAGAAATGAGCCCTGTCCTGATTGGCCCCAGAGCACGGATGTCAGGAGGAACATCCTCACAAGGAGAGCTGTCCCGAAGGTGGAGGCGCTGCTTTGGGGCACAGCCGGTGGTGCAGTGGATGGAACCCTGGGGCTGGAGTTAGGATGACCTGAGTTCAAATCCACCCTCAGACACTTCCTACCTGTGTGACCTTGGGCAAGTCATTTCACCTCTGCCTGCTTTAGTGTCCTCATCTGTAAAATGGGGATCACGTGAGATAACATTTATAAGGAGCCTAGTTCAGTGTCGGGCATGTAGCAGGAGCTGAATGAATGCTTATTTCCTCTTCCTCTCTTACCAGGTCCTTGGCTTCCAGGTGGTTGACCGCTTGTCAGGGATACTGGGGAGGAAATTCTTGGTCAGATTCCAGGTTTGCATCCCAGCTTGCCTCACCCTCACAAGCTATATAACATTGAGCCATTTGCTTCCCCTCTCTGGGCCTCAGTTTCCCCCTCTGTAAAATGTGGTGAAGATCCCTCAAGAGGATGGATGTGAGGGCACTTAATAAACGGAAACTCTGCTTGGTGCGGGTGCTGGAGTTCATCTCTGACTCCTCCTTGGGAGGGCTGGTTAGGACTTGAGCTGCCCATGCCAGTGCCAGGGGCTGGTGAGCTGGCCTCCATGTGGACTTGGGGCCCCGTAGAGAAAGGTATAGTAATAAATACAAAGTGCTGAGCACTAGACTCTCCCAAATTGAATGCTTCATGGCGCCTTAGAGTTTGGAAAGCTGCCTGAAGGCCTGGGAGGGGGAATGGGGGGCAGGCTGGCTGGCATCCTCATGGTGGCTCAGGACACCTTCTCAGGATCAGGCTCATAGAACCTTTTATGTGGTTGGGCAGGAGGCAAAGGTCACCCCCTAATGGACCCAAGGCTTGGGGCCCCATCGTCCCTCATGTTTCCCTCCCTCCTTCTCCTCTTTCCTCTCCCTATTTCTTGCCATTCCCCTCTCACCTACCTTTTTCTTTTTCTCCCTCTCTCCTTTCCCTCTCTCTTTAATTCTCTTTCTATTCCTTCCGTTTTCTTCTTTATTCTCTTCCTCTCTCCCCTCTTTCCCTATCTTATTCTAGTTTACTCTTTCCCACTCTCCCTCTTCTTCCCCCTCTTTCTCTCTCTCTTTCTTTCCTTTGTTCAGTGAGTGAAGCAGGACTCAGGCTCCCAAGAGTCCTGCTTCCTCCCTCAGTCTTTCACTGTAGATTTCCTTCACCTTTCAAAGAGCAGATGGTTTTGGGTACCTATGGTTGCTCTGGCTGGAGGCCTAAGAAAGGGGTTTTTTGGCCCCCCTCAGGGAGGCTAGCTCTCTTGCTATTGGCACCCAGGTCCAGCTGCCCTGATAAAACAGACGCGGTGACCCACTTTAGTCTCTGCAGGGTGAGGGTGATCATTGGGAATTCACACTTCCATTCTCCCTTTCTTCCTGTGAAACTCCACAGTCTTTGGGTGTTGGGAGCTCAGGGGTGGCTGGCACTATCGATCACCACAGAATCTCAGAGCTTGAAGGGTGAGACCTCAGATAATTTCTACAACATGGCTGGCCCATGCTTGAAGACCTCTAGTGACAGGGAGCTCACTATCTCCCAGGATAGCCCATTGATGTCATTCTGAAAGTGAGAAGGTTCCTCCCAGAAATCAAACCTAAATATGTCTTTGAGACCTGTCCCACTGTCCCCTGTTCTTGCCCCTGGGGCCGAGCACATCAGGCTGACCTCTCTGCCACATGACAGACCTTCAGGTACTCTTAGGCAGTTATCACGCCCATTAATTTGCCGCCTATGGCAGAATCTCCAATGCTTGCCTCTCTTTGAACGTGGATAAGTCAATGGTGTCATCTCAGCTTATCCTTCCTAAACCATGGCCCCCAACACTGCAGAAGACATCTTCAGAGGCTCATTGGTTAAGTCCTGGAGGGGAGCTTCAAGGATGTCAAATCTAACCCCCAGTCTTCCTGACTCCAAGTCCAGCACTGATCTGACCAAGGAGCACCCTTGGACTGTTACTTCCCTAGATGTGAATGTCTTCATGTGGAGTCGTAATGAAGTTTAAGATCAGATGGACTTATCTGGCTACTATATTGAACTTATACTCACCTTGGGCTACCAAGACCTCCAGGTACTTTTCATAAGTACTGGGTCTAGCCATGCCCTTTCCATTTGCACTTAGGAAATTGATTTTATGGACCCAAGTGTAGGACTTTACATCGCCCCCCCAAAGTTGTATCTCTCTGGGGGGTTTCCTTGAGAGGCAGCCCTAGATTTCCCTGGTTCCTATTTCCCATGAGCTTTGATGGAAGGTTGGACTCTAGTCTCTGACCCAAGATGGACAGTACAGATGATGGACAAGTCTGTAGAGTTGGGAAGAGAAGATTCCATAGAGGAAGGACTAAACAGAGTTTTGTGGAGTGAAAGAGTGAATGGGACACCTGCAGGCCTGGGTCTGGGGTTCTTGCACTGGTGGGAGGTGAGTTGAGGTGCCCTAAGAGATTGCTTCCAGCTCTGGGGTTCCAGTTACCTCGGCAAAGGCTGGTCATCCAGGGAGCCTCTGGAGGGGGAAGGGAGACTCCAGGGTCAGAGGGCTGCCCAGCAGGGCAAGCCTGGCCAATTGGATTTCATGCCACCTCTACCTCTGCTCTAGTTCCATTGGAAGGCTCTGCTGGGTCCCTGTTGGTGACCACTGCCCCTTTACCTGCCCTCCCCTCTCAGAGCAATGCTCATGGCCAGGTCCGCCTCCGCAGAAGGTGATTCAGGAGTGGGGGAGGCCTGGCCGCTCTTCTTCCTGCTGAGTCCATTTGCAGGCCCGCCAGATGCCTCTTTCAGAGCTGGTTACCACCAGGGAGCTGTTTGTGCTGAAGGCTGCTGAGACTTCAGTCTTTGCTCATCAAAAACCATGCTCGTACTTTCCACACCCAGAGAGCCTTAAGAGGCAACTGATTTCTTTTGCCTTCAAAGGCCAGGCTTTTGTTTAGCACTCAGATCCCGGGCTGAGCTTCCTTCCCCCCTCCCTCCCTCCCTTCTTCCCTCCTAAAACATTTGTCAAGAGCCTACTGTGTGTAAAGCACTGTGCTTGATGCTGGGTGAGATATGAGATTTAGTCCCTGCCCTCAGGTGCTTATAGTCTAGTGTGGGGATAAGCCACCAACATAGGCAACTGTTACTGCTGATAACAATAGCACATGGAGGGGCAGCTAGGTGGCGCAGTGGATAGAGCACCGGCCCTGGAGTCAGGAGTACCTGGGTTCAAATCCGGCCTCAGACACTTAATACTTACTAGCTGTGTGACCCTGGGCAAGTCACTTAACCCCAATTGCCTCACTAAAAAAAATAAACAAAACAAAACAAACAAACAAACAAACAAAAAACCAATAGCACATGGCAAGCATGAGATGCAACATGAGCATCCTCATGTTGGGATGGCCCCTGAGTCAGGACAACCTGTGTTCGAGTCACAAACTGTGTGATCTGAGCCAAGTCGTGTAACTACTCAGTGCTCCAGGCAAAACTCTCTAAGACAAGAGGTTGCAGTTGAATGCAGGATCTAGATCAGTAGAGGGAATTGAATGCAGGATCTAGATCAGTAGAGGGAATTGAGGGCTTCCTCGCTGTCTCCCTTTCCTACCCTCCACAAAAAAGGGAGTTGGAGAAGGGCTGGTGAAGAGTCTGGGGAGCTCTGAGTGGAGGAAGTGCCTTATTTCCTGGAGAGGTGAAATTAAGGTGTGGTTTCCTGGGGAGAGGAGAGAGGAGGTGCCCTGTGAGCTGGGGGAGGCTGGCAGGCATATCAGGACTCTGGGCCTTTGATGGCGCCCCTGGGCCCCCTGGGATTGTGCATTCAGGGATGGAGGAAAGGATCCACCTGAGGAGCAGGGTGGCTGTGGGTGTGGGTGGGGCTGCTCTATTCTTGGGGTTGCTACTGCAGGTGGGATGGGAGAGATGAGTACAAAGACCCGGCACCTAGAGCTGGAAATGCCCGGGCCCCAGAATGTCAGTGCTGCAATAGGAACAACTGAGATCTGCAGAGTGCTTGACCTACACTCATGGACCATTGCACCTTTGCATGGAGAGCATTTGTCTGAGATATGGGACATGAAGGGGCTGCTGCTGCTGGGGTTTGAGGCTGGCTCCCATCCTGTGACCTTTGAGGGACCTTTGGCTTTTTCTGGGCCCAGGAAGCTTTGGGGATTCAGGCAGCACCTGGCTTTCTAGGGAGGTTTTCTGAAAGGTTGTTTTTAAAAATGTATCTCTCCTTCCAATCTGGTGACCCCAAGAAAGGAGCCTGGGGAACTGTGTGCTGTCTGCAGATTTCCCCAGACTTGGGCATCTTGTCTACCATGACTTAGTCATTGGGTATCGTGTGTCAGAGTTAGCTCTGGTTGCCTTTCTAGTCCCTGGCTGCCCTTCTATTACTATAATTCCTTGAGGACAAGGGTATGACCTACCTGGGAAAGCAAGCACAGGAAGCTCTGGACTTGGAAGACTTGGGGTTAACACTGTGCACTCTTGAGCAAATAAATGCCGGTACCTCTCCAAGCCTCAATTTCTTCCTCTGTAGAATGGAGAGAATAATTCTTGCACTATTCACCTCACTGGCTTCATAGGTTTGCAGGATCATACATCTGGAGCCAGGAGGGACCTCAGAGGTCACATGATTCAACCTTCTTATTTTATAGATGAAGAAACTGAGGCCTAGAGAGGTTCGATGAATTAGGATTGTTGATTCAGAGCTGGAAGAGATCTCAAAGGTTATCTGGTCTATCACTGTATAGATGAGGAAATAGTGTAAGAAAAGCCCTTAGTAAAGATTGATATGCTAGACTAGGATTTTAAAAAAACATTTTTTGCGTGGCCTAGACCTTTTTGGAAGTCTAGTGGAGCCCATGGACTCTCTCAGAATGTTTTCAGGTATAGAAAATAAAGCACGTAGGATTGCAAAGGAAACCAATTATATTGAAACACAGGACCAAAAGATCTTTTAAAAAACTAAATTCATGGTCCCCAGGTGAAGAACTCCTTCCTGAGGAATGATATCCTCTTTGTGCCCCTCCCAGCATCGAGCTCAATGGCTCGCACACACCAGGTCAAGGCAATGAGGCTTTCTTAAATGTCTGCTAGGTTGTGGGCATTGTGCTAAGAACTGGGTGCTTCATAACCAAGCAATGGACATTTTAAAATTTCTTAAGCTCTTCCTATTTGAGATATCCTATGCTATGGGCTGGCAATACAAAGGAAAAAGCCCAGACACACTGTCCTCAGGGAACATCCATTCTAATGAGGGATATACCCTTTACACAGGTAAGCAATTACAAGGTAATTTGAGGAAGCAGAGAATATGTTCTATGTTCTAAGATAGTGCTAACTACTGAGGGGGGTGGTGGTGGTCAGAGTAGGCTTCATAGAAGAGGTGTAAGACAGGCATTGGGGGTGTTGGACTTGACCTCTCCCCCATGTACTTGTCATATCCCATGTTTCAGACGCTCCATCAACAAGCATTTAGTTTTGTTTTGGCCAATTAAGTTGAAGATACCTACAGGATGTGCCTATGATATTTTAACTTGTATGATTCTTATCTGTTCTACCTCACACTCCCTTAATTCATAATCTCCCTCGGGGCAGGAGTGGTGCCATTTTTTCATCTTTGTATCTTCAGTACTGAGCCCAGGGTCTGGACCATTGACTTTAGCCCTTCGATTGTCTCTTCCATGAAGGGATCTCTTCTTGGCCACTGGTTCTTGGCTAACCATGGCCTCCCACTGATCCTTCAAGACTGATCCACCTTTTGAACTGGACATCTCCTATGGTTTTTTGGTTTGGTTTTTTTTTTTGGTTTGTTTTTTTTAGTGAGGCAATTGGGGTTAAGTGACTTGCCCAGGGTCACACAGCTAGTAAGTGTTAAGTGTCTGAGGCCGGATTTGAACTCAGGTCCTCCTGACTCCAGGGCCAGTGCTCTATCCACTGCACCTCCAGCTGCCCCACCTATGGGTTTTTACCAGGAAGTGGGTGTCAATGTGAGATGTCGGCTGTCAACAGCACTCTGAATTTGGATCTAGAAGGGACCAAAGAGACTGGTCTAAAGAGCTCCTCATTTTACAGGTGAGGAAATAGACGTGGAGACATGGAGAGACTTACTCAAGGTCCCAGGGGTAGAAAGAAGCAAAACCTGAGTTTAAACCCACGCCTTTTGACCCCCCAAGGCCCAGGGTTTATTATACCATGCCATGGCTGACCTATCTCCTTTTCCACTTCAATGTCTCTCTGAGGACAAATTTTTTCCTGTTTCTTTGTGGGGGAATGTGCTGAAATCTGTTCAAGTTCCCCTGCTGCCCCCTGCCCCACCTCCCATGCATCTCTCTTCATTGCCATTTGGTTATCCCCAGCCCCCATTCTTGGGCAATCATGGTGACAATGTAGCAAGTATCTGTGGGGTCAAGTTGAACCAAAGGAAATTTCCCCCAATTCTGGGGGGATATGTAATCAATGTGACGCCTCATGTTCTGGTCTGTCAATAGAAACAAAAGCCCCAAGAAACCCTGTTCTTGGGGTCTGAGGACTCTATTTGTTACATGAATGAATGGATTGAGAAGGCTGCTGTGCAAGGTACTTCTCCATCAGTTACATGGAGCAGGTGGTATCCTTGGAAACTTAATTGTCTGACTCAGGTCCTGAAACTCTAGACTATCTGAGCTGGGAGGGACCTTGGGGCCCATGGAGGCCAAGCCAGAGCTGAGCAGGAGTCCACTTTCTGATGTTTCATCCAAATGGCCAGTGGATTTCTACTAGAAGACATTCTGTGAAGGGAATTTTACTGCTTCTCAAGGCAGTTGAGACAATTCTCTTAGGAAGCTTTCCTGGACATTGAGTTGGAATCTCCTTCTTATCAGCTCTCCACCTTCCCCTCCTCCCATTGTTCTACCTTGGGAGGGGGGCAAGCAGAACCAATTAATCTCTCTTAAAAAAAAATTATTTATTTATTTTTGGAGGGGCAATGAGGGTTAAGTGACTTGCCCAGGGTCACACAGCTAGTAAGTGTCAAGTGTCTGAGTCCAGATTTGAACTCAGGTCTTCCTGAATCCAGGGCTGGTGCTCTATCCACTGTGCCACCTAGCTGCCCTCAGAACCAGTTAATCTCTATTGCTATCTTTAGGCAACTCTGTAAGTCAAGTCAAACCACTAGAATTCATTAAGTGCTCAGAACCGGAAATAAAAAGACAAAGATAAAGACAGTCCCAAATCTCGAGGAATTGATGTGCCGATGGGGAAGACAACCTATAAAAGGGAGAAGAAAAGCAGGATGGAGGGGGAAAGAGAGGATCTCCACCCAGGGGCATGGTTGGCTTGGCTATTTCCTCAAAATGGAGGTTCTAGGAGGAGCTCACCAATGGAAGGAGGGGATTGTGGGGACAGAGGCTTCTTCCAAAGCTGCAAAACCTCTGGAGGCCTCTTAATTTCCCCCCAACTAACAGAAAGTCACCTTCCTTGCAAAAAACTATAAACTACTTTCCAAAACGGCAGAGAAGGTGCTGTCTTGCAATGGTAGAGGGGATTTCCCTATGCCAATGGGGTTCCAAGTCCAGACCCTGGGCTTCTCCTGTCAGTTGAACTAGATGGCCTCTGAATTCCCATCAGATTCTAAAATTCGATGATTTTGTATTTAGGAGTGGGGAGACAGGGCAAGCTCCCAGGATCCTCATTCATTGGGTCCAGTCGTGTGGCTGGGGATGCTAGATCTCTACTTCAGTTTCCTGATCTATCAAATAGGCATATTCTTATGTAATTGGGAAATGACAAAGATGCTACTTGGAGAGGGAGCTCTGAGTCACCAGGAAGGACAGGGCAGCCCATGCCAAGAAGTCTTTGGTGCCTAAAGTTTTTGTCCCACCTGCTAGTGGGCAAAAGGAAGAAGAGACTTCAGCTAACTTCAGCAGCACAAGGTAATATGCAAATGTAACCTTTGGATTTATTACTCTATTTCTTTGCTGAAAATGTCGCTAGAAATGTCAGACTGAGGTTGAAACAGAACCAGGAGCCCCCCTTTGTGAAAGAGGGGGGCTAAAGCACAGCCTGGAGTAGTGGAAAGACCCTAACAGGCTTCAGAGCAAAGGCCAGGGATCTGGGGCTCCACAGGGATGGGAGACATGAGTGGAACAGGGTCGTGGGGGAGTTCCTCCTAGTCCTCCTGGGGCAGTCCATGTGCTCTGTTTGAAGGTCAGAACTGCAGAGTCAGCCTCAGAATTTGGAAGGAACCTCAGCAGCCAATGACTCCAACCTGTGCCTGAAGAAGACTTCCCCATATCTGAGAACTCACCCAGCCCCCATGGGAAGACCTCCAGTGACGGGGAACTCTGGCATCCCTTCTTTAGGGCTGACGCAGAATGAGGTTCATCCCCTTCTCCAGGACAGCCCTTCTGGGGACTTGGAGGTGGTGAAAGTATCCTCTGAACATTTGTTTCTCCAGGCTAAATAGCCCAAGTTTCTTCAACCCATCTTTTTTTTTTCTTCTTCTTTTTTTTTTTTTAGTGAGGCAATTGGGGTTAAGTGACTTGCCCAGGGTCACACAGCTAGTTAGTAAGTGTCAAGTGTCTGAGGCCAGATTTGAACTCAGGTACTCCTGAATCCAGGGCCGGTGCTTTATCCACTGCGCCACCTAGCTGCCCCCTTCAACCCATCTTTAATGCAGTGTGGTGATGCAGTGGACAGACTGCTGGCTTTGGAGTCAGGAGGCCTGGGTTCAAATCCTGCCTCAGACATTTACTACCTTTGTCACCCTAATCATGTCATTTAGCTCTATAAGCCTCAGTTTCCTCATTTGAAAAATGGGGACAATAATCACACTGACAGGATTACTACCACCACCACCACTGCCACTACTACTAGTATTAGTATTACTACTACTATTAGTAGTACTACTAGAAGTATTGCTACTATTACTCCTTCTCCTTCTCCTCCTCCTGCTGTAGGAACTTGAGGTCCTTCACCAGCCTGGCTGCCTTTACTTGGATGCCTCCCATTAATTAATGTCCTTTCTAAAATGAGGTCTGGCCAGGGACAGAACTCCTCATTCTGAGGGTCATAACTTGATAATTCATTATTCCCATGAAGCTTAACAGGAAGATCTTATAATGAGTCTGAATTTGCCCTCTTAGGAGTCTTCCGTCCACTCCTCCCCTCCCCCATCCCCTTCCCTCATTTCCCTCTCCCCACTCCTGTCCCCTCCTATTTCTGCCTCTGGGAATGAGCAGAAAAACTAATCTTCTTTCCCTTCCTGATCATGGCGAACTGTGTTCTCTCTCCCAGGGAGAAGGCCTTCATGCTATAACTCAAAGGAGAGAATGGGGATATTCCCTAATGATCACTTAGGTTGGGGGGAGGAGAGGTACTAGGTCAGAGGACTTGTGGCCCCCCATAAGCAGTTTTTCTGTCAACACTTAGGGGTGGCTCTGGGATTTCTTCTCTGCTTGCTGGGCTTGTGAGATGTTCCTTCTTCTGCAGATGAATCATCTCAATTGAAATAATAATAGCCATAGCTAATATTTATATAGTGCTTTAAGCATAGAATGTCAGAAATGGGAGGGACTTTAGAACATATGATATCAAATTTCAGGGTTGGAAGAGACCTTAGAACATAGAATAGAGATGTCAGAGAGTGGGGAGGATCTTCAAAATTAAAATGTCCTTTGTGTCAAGATAATGGAATGTGATAGATGAGATTTAGCAGATACTCAGTGGCCCACCTTTCATAAATGAAGAACTATCTGTATAGAGGACAATATCAGGCTTCTCTAAAGGTGTATCCAAAAGATCATCCCGGGGTTTCTCAGCCATATCAACTAAAGAAGCACAGGCTTGCAATGCCCTCATGAAGTAGAGGCTCTCTTGCTATGTCATAGGACACAAGGCTTTTCAGATCAAAGGCTGGCTAAGTATGAAGTAGTCCTGCTGGGTAATAAGAACATTACTCTAAAATGCCGTACAGTCCTTAACCCAGCCACACTGCTCCCTAACTTACCACTCTCGGGGGAGCAATTGCATGACTGTGCACCTTAGAACATAAAACATGAAAGGCAGGAGGGAATGCAAAGGTCATCTAATCTGATTTCTTGATTTTTAAAATTCATCTTAAAGTATTATCTAGAGTTGATATAGTGCTTTACGATCTGCGAAGCACTTTACAAATATTAGTTTATTTTCTCCTCACACCCTACCCTGTGAGGTAGGTGTTATTATTATTTCAATTTTACAGAGGAGGAAACTGAGGCTGACAAAGGGGATATAACTTGCCCATGGTTGCAGACCTAGTACTTGTGTGAAGCTGGATTCAAACTCAGTTCTTTCTGATTCCAGGTTCAGTGCTCTAACCACTGTACCACCTATAGCTAGTTTTATTGATGACCATTCTTGTTGTATCTCATACATTTCTGAATTTATCTCCCCCCTCCCAATATAAATGAAACTGTTCTTTATAATAAAGAACAGCAGATAAAAACTAGTCAAAATAGTCTATATTTCCATGTCTGATAATTTATACATCTTGTTCCAATTGTCCCCAGTTCAGTGTCTTGGCCCCTAGTAGGTACTCAATAGATTCTTGTAGGCACATTATTTTTTATCTATCCTCCAGGACATTCAATGAATGGTCTTTCAGTTACTGATCTCCCTGAGTCCATCACCATAGCCCTTCTCTCTCTTGTTCTCACAGTCGTGCTAATTTCAGTCCTCTCCCAGCTCTCCTATATGTTATAGAGACAGGTCCAGTGTCTTGCTCCAGGATCACAACAAGTTAGTGAGGGAGCCAGGAGGAGAAGACCCCAGGTTCTTCTGACCCTTGTTCCAGTGACTTTTCAGTCCTCGGGGGTGGAAGGCTTCATGGTTACAGGCAGGTATTATTAGGATCAGAGCATTATAAGCATAAGTGGTGTGGCACCAGAGTAGACTTGTAGGTGGGCAGTTCTGGTCTGCCCCCTGTCCTGAATCTTGTTTCTTCAGCTATCCTGTTCTTGGGGATGGGGGTGGGGTGGGCAGAGGTGAAGAACAGGGATTCTATGAAGGTGTGGTCCTGGTGCATTCAGAGGACAGCCAGGAGAACAGCCAGCTTAGAGCAAAGAGTGAGCATGTAGGGGGATGGAGCTGGAAAGACAGATTGGAACTGGATGGCCTGCCGGTGAGCAGTGGGGAGCCACTGCAGAATTTTGAGCAGAGGAGTGACGCTGCCAAAGGTGTGTACAAAGAAAATGATTCTGGAGGCTCGAACAAAGTGATTGAAGGCAGGAAGCAGGAAGTGAGGAGACTATTGGAAATAGGGAGGAGACAAGAGGTGCTGAGGACATGGAGGAGGATGGTGGCTATGGGAGTGGAGCAGAGGGGATGGAAGCAAGAGAGCTCAGGAAATCTCTCTGAGACTTAGTGATGGTGACTGGGCAGGAAGAAAGGGAAATTAAAGAGGACACTCAGGTTTTGAGGTTGGGTGAGTAGGAAGATGGTGGCACCAGGGATGTCAGGCAAATGCAGTGTGGTATTATGGAAATAGTGCTGAACTTTGGGCCCAAGGGCCTGGGTTCAAATTCTGACTCTTCTTTAAAATGAAGTGGTTGGTTAGGATGTTCCCTAAAGCCCCTTCCAGTAAATGATGCTGAGAGGGCAGCTTTGGGAAGGGGGGATGGGAGCTCAGCTTTTGGATGTGCTGACTTTGGGTGATCAGGGGCCAGCTGGTTAGAGACCGTGTAGGAAATGTTAGCAGAGGCTAGGGCTGAAGAAGGATCTTTGGAAGGTGCCCTTGGGCAGTTGATGAGGTGGGAGTGAGGGAGGCCGCCAGGATGAGATGTACTGGAGTGAGAACATTTGCCTTCTCTCTCTGCAGAAGAACGTCCCCAGGGTTCCAGTACAATGCTGGTCCTCTCAGGATGAGTCTGGAAAAGTCCCTCCCCCAACTCTAGGGACTCTGAATGGTGGGGGCTTGGAGTGGTGACGTGGCCTGCTGGGCTAGAGGCCCCCAAGCTGACTTTCTACTTCCAGGTCTCAGTCCTGCCTGCCTGGCTGGGCTTCCTGGAAAAAGTGACTTCGTCCCTCTGGTTCCTCATCTAGATTCATACAGAGTTAGCAGAGTGGGATGAGATGTGGAGAGGAACATGTAGGTCCCTTGGGAGCTTTGATGCTGCTGCTGCTACTGCTGTGTGTGTGTGTGTGTGTGTGTGAGAGAGAGAGAGAGAGAGAGAGAGAGAGAGAGAGAAGAAGGAGGAGCAGGAGGAGAGGAGATGAGAAAGGTAGAGAGGAGAGACAGAGAAAGGAACATTAAGAAAGGGGTCAGAGAGAGACACAGAGAGCGACAGACATAGAGAAAAGAGAGAAGAGAGACAGAGGCAGATGGCCAGACAGAAAAAGTGAGATGAGAGATAGAGATAGAGACAGAGACAGAGAGACAGAGAAAGGAGAACAGAGAAGACAGAGAGAAACAGTGAGAGAGGAGAGACAAGGACAGATAGACAGAGACAAAAAAAGAGAGGAGAGAGACAGGGACAGAGGCAGAGAGAGGAGGAATCTCAGAACACAGAACACCAGAGCTAGGGGGAATTTTCAAATCTTTATATTCCCCTGTGTACACAGTTTTTAATATTCTAAGATCATAGGCTTAAAGCTGAAGGTCAGTTGGTCCATCTGCTTCATTTTACAGATGGGGAAACTGAGGCTGAGGAAGATTATATGACTTGCCCAAGATTACATTGGTTGTCAAAAGTGGGATTTAAATCTACCTGACTTCTGTAGTTCTCTAACCATAGTGGCCCTGTGGTCACCTTTCCCACTGTCCAGTACAATCTGTTATGTGATGGAAAGAGTCCTGGGCTGGGGGATGGTAAACCCCAATTCTAAACCCGGTTCAGCTGTTAGAAGTCATGTGACCATAACCAACTTTCTTCCCCTCTCCAGCCTTCCAGTTTCATCAACTGTCAAACACACGAGCCTCAGTTTATCCAGTTGTTGAGTTGGACCCTAAAATGGAAAGATTCCAGGACTAGAAGGCAGGGGATCTGGGATATGACACTGGATGTTCTAAAGTGCCTTCTGACTGCATTCCTAGGTCTCAGCTCATGCAGAGGGCTGACTCCAACCCATTTATGGAAGGGTGTATAGCCTCAGGGTAGCTAGGTAGTGCAACAACTCCATTGATAAAGCATTGGCCCAGGGTTGGGGGGTGGGGCAGCTAGGTGGCACAGTGGATAAAACACCGGCCTTGGATTCAGGAGGACCTGAGTTAAAATCTGGCCTCAGACACTTGATACTTACTAGCTGTGTGATCCTGGGCAAGTCACTTAACCCTCATTGGCCTGCGAAAAGAGAGAAAGAAAGGAAGAAAGAAAGGAAGAAAGAAAAAGCATTGCCCTGGATTCAGGAGGACCTGAGTTCAAATTCTGCTTCAGACACTTGACACTCACTTAGCTGTGTGACCCTGGGCAAGTCACTTAACCCTGATTGCCTCAAATATCCAGGGCCATCTCCAGTCGTTCTGATGTACATCTTACCACTGGACCCAGATGTCTCTGGAGGAAAAAGTGAGGTTGGCGACTTTGCACAGCCTTCCCTCACTTCAATCCCATTCAGTCCAAGTCATGACATCACCTCCTGATACCATGGTCCTCTTCAAGAATGAAGGACAAACATCAACAATAGACAGTCCATCCTGGATGGCTTAACCTGCCATCTTGCTTCATGGTGCTTTGAGTCTGGAATGGGGCTCATGTCAGGGCTGTGGACAGGAGAGAACAAAGCTTGGAGTGGCTCAGAGTAGATAGAGGACCACCTCTTCTTGTCTCCTAATTAGGTGTGTTCTTCAGCCCCAGCCAGGCCTTGGTTTCTTCCTCCCTCCCTCCATCTTTCTCTTTCACTTCTCCTCTCCCTCTCTTTCAATGTGTAAGGGCTATTACAAACCCATCCAAAGGCAGATTTCAAACCTCTTAATTAATATGCTGGAGGTGGTGGAATCATTGATGGTGGGGAGAGGGGAGAGAAAATGCAGCCCAGAGGAGGGAAAAGAAGTGATAGTTAATGAGCAAGAAGGCTTCAGGGACAGACCCTGGTCCCCAGCAAGGGATATGAAGGTGGGGTATAGAGGGATGTTGCATCTGACCAGGCACCGGTGTGTGTTGGCTCTGCCCCAAGAGTTCCCCTGAGCTGGTCCCTCTGGGATTCTTGGAGTCTGTTTGCTTTCAACTTAGAGGCTCATAAGGTTTAAAAATAGAAAGAACTTTATGTTCTCATTTGCAGATGGGGAAATTGAGGAGAAAGGAGTTGTCTGAGGTCCAATCATAGCTAAGTGGAAGAACAGAATTTGAACTCAGGACTGCTGATGGCAAATCCCATTCTCTTTTCAGTATGTGTGTGTGTGTGTGTGTGTGTATAAGGCCTTCCCTAGCTGCCTTTGTCCTCGGCTCTCCCCTCCCATTTCCTGTTCCAGATCACCCGCCCCTTTGACTGTGACCTCTGCAATGCCTGTTCCATAATGAACAACCCCCCTTTTGCCTTCTTCACTACCTCCATCTTCTGGCTTTCTCCTTGTGATGCTGCCTCCCAGGCCACTCTTTTCAGCACTGGCTAGAATCTCTCATGCCTCTCCCTCCCCCAAGTCGATGGTCCCGGTGGGAGCTGTCCCCCATTGCTGCCTCTACCACCACCATTCAGCAACCTCTTCCTGCCGTCCACGTTTGTCCCCCAATCCAGATCCTGCTGATCATTGTCCATTGACCCCCAATCACTGTAAAGTCCTACGGACCCAACCACCGCCACATTTCTCCAACCCTTCCCCCTCCTCTGCTCACATGGCAAGGATGCAGTCCCTACCTACCCTCAGGGAGTTCAGAACCTAGTGGGGACACAGCGTGTGAATAACCAGACATGCACAAGATCGTTCCGAGCTGTCTCGGGCAGACACTCGCATTCGGGAGGACTGGGAAGGGCCTCCTCCAGGAGCTAAGGACTGAGCTGGATCTTGAGGGACACCAGAGAAGCTAAGGGTTGGAGATGAGGACAGGAGCAATCCAGGCAAGGAGGCCAAACCGTAGGAGACCAGAGAGGTGGGAAGGGGTTAAAAGGCTAAACAGGGTTTCCCATTTGTGCATGGCCAGACCTGTGCTTGAGGGAATCACGCTGGAGGTTGAAGGGAGGATGGACTGGAGTGGGGAGATTAGAGGCAGGGAGTCCAAGTAGGAGGTTGAGAGAAGGGAAGAGCTGACAATGACGCCAAGGTTTGGAGCCCACGAAACCCTTCCCCACCGTAGGCTCCACTATTCTTTTCTGCAAAATGCTGGGGTTGGACTAGGGGGTCTCCAAAGTCCCCTCTGTGTTGCCTCATGATGAAAGTCACGTAGTCAGCAAGCATTTTTAAAGTGCCTACTACGTGCCAGACACTGGGCTAGTTAAATGCTGGGAACACAAAGAAAGGCAAAAAATTCCCACTTTTGCTATAAACCAGGGTCAAAACACTTACCTTTCTGAACCTCAGTTTCCACCCCTGGAAAATGGGCATTATAATTCTTGCTTGGCCTCTCTTCTGGGGGCAATTGTAAGTAAATAGGATGTTAATGCTCCTTCTGTGTAAGAGGAGAGGTTGGACCGGATAACCTCTCAAGGCTGACCACCTCTAAATCTAGGAATCCAGCTAGCATCCTGAGAAACAGAAGACGGCATTGCCTGTCTTGGTATTCCCCATTCCCACCTCTCACCAGGCTGGCAATGAATGGAGGACCCTGGTCAGAGCCTCCTTTGTATCTTTCACCCAGTAGTATCCCCTTCTTGTTCCTTCCTTCCCCTTCCCCCCATCCCCAGCCTGGAGACCTTGTGAAGAAGTTCCCAGTTTGGAAGGCTCCAGGGTGGGTGGGGTAGGGGTGGGGGACCCACTGGGGAGCCTGTCCCTCCTGCCAAAGGCACCCTAGCCTCTGGCAAAATCTTCCCATCCTAACTGTTTTTCATCCATCCTGCTTTAGCCTCAATTTATGTCAGCCACCGGCTGACGCGGGGACATATGTGACAAGAGTTTGGCCTTCCTCCTCACAAATTGGCCAAAGAAAAACTCTTCCCATAAAGATGCTAAATTTACATACCTCTCGGATGTCATCTTAAAGACCTGTCAGGCCCCCAGACAGATGGCTCCCTAATACACTCCATTCTTCACCTGACTCCTGGCAGAAATACTGATCTGGCTCCCCTAGAGACCCTGGCAGGGGGTGGGCCATAAAATACAGCACCCTCCTCCTTCTCCCCCTCCCCCTTGTGCCCTTTCCTGGCCCATCCCATCCTCCTCACTTTCTGCCAGCCATTTATCTTTAAGCAAATGTCACCTGGCTGTCCCTGGGAGAGACTCCAAGTTCATCAGTTGGGACAGGACCTTGCTCCCGTCCCTCTGGACCCTGGAGTGGGGTAGCACTGATTCCTGCAGCCTCCCCCAGCCCCTGGTTCATGAAATGGTCCTCGATACTTTCGTTCAAGCTGGGAATCTAGAACCATAGAATACCAGGGCTGGAAGGAACCTTAGTTCACAGAACACGGAATGTAAGATCTAGAAGACATCTTGACCTATAGAATCCAGCGTATCAAAGCCAAGAGAGGATTTAGAACGTAGAACACTGAATGATGGAACGGCAAGGGTCCTTAGGATACAGTATGGAAGAACTGGGAGGGACCTTGGAACAGAATGAACATAGAATTTCAGAGCTGGAAGGGGCCTTGGAGCATAGAACAGTAGCTCTGAGCCCCCACCTGCTGGAAAACCCTCCCTCTGCTTCCACCGATTTTGCTGAGTCCTAGTCACATGACCCCTCCGCAGGATGGAATTGTGGGGCAGACAGGCATGTTCAGACACTGTCTACAGTGTTTCATTAGAATTAATGAAAGGAATAAACAACATGTAATATGGAACATCTTCCTCTCAGCCGTGCACCAGAAGCTTCTCCCAGACTTAGGCCACCCCCACACATAGAAGCATGCGCCAGACCCAGGAGTTCTAGGACACATACAAATCAGTGCACGCATCCTGCAGGAAAAGGTGTGAGAAACGGAACACAGTTCCAAACGGCTGCTTTGGTCACAGCATCTGGCAGGGCCCGTCACTGGATGAGGGATCCCAGAACTGGGGGTTTGGGGCTCACCCCTGTCCTCACACTTCGAGGACTGGACTTTGGTTGGGGCTGGCTCTTTTCTGTGCGACGTCCTCTCTCTGCCAGGGACCTGTCTTTCTGCAGTTCCCTTATGGCTGGTGAAGGGGTATTGTCAAGGGTGGGGCAGAAGCAGAGAAAGATCCTCTCCACCATGGCCCCCATTTTGCCTCCTGGGATCCCCTACAGCTTCAGGCAGGTAGGCTGTATCTCCCTCCACCTAGCTGTGGTGTCTGTCTTATTCCCACCCCAGCTGTTGCGTAGCTCTTCTTGGCAGTGTCTCAGCCTCCTGGGCATGCCCATCCTCAGAGGTGTCAGGAGTGGGGGGTCGATCTGAGATGCAGGGACTCTGTTACAACTTGAACACATGATATTACATACCAAACACATTAGTGAGGTGCAAAACAAAATCCCAGTTGGACACAATACTGGTTTGTTTTTGGAGGAGTTGTGCGGCTCCTCTGAATGAAAAGACCTCTGGACTTGTTTGCTTGATCAATTGCTCAATCCATGAGCATTTATTAAACACCTACTATGTGGCAGGTACAGTGCTGGGGCAACATGCATGTGTACACATACATACATACATACATATATATATACATATATATATATATTTACCCAATAGATTCAAGATGAGCTGGGAGTAGGAAACCATTAACATTCTGTTGGGGGGGAGGGGAGGGGAATCAGGAAAAGCTTCAGGTAGAAGGTGTCACTTGATCTGAACCTTGAAGGAAATGAGAGATTCTGAGATCTAAAGGGGGGAGAGGGGGAGGGGAAGAGTTTGGCTTTGGGTTTCAGCTCAGACACTTGCAAGCTGTGTGACCCAGTTTCCTCATCTGTAGTAATAGCTAGCATTTATCATGTGTTTTAAAGTTTGCTAAGCACTTTGCAAATATCATCTCATTTGATCCTCACAATGATCCTGGAAGATAGGTGCTATTGTTATCCTTGTTTTTCAGTTTTTGCCCTTTTTGTAGCAAGGCAATAGGGGTTAAGTGACTAGCCCAGGGTCACACAGCTAGTAAGTGTCAAGTGTCTGAGGCTGGATTTGAACTCAGGTCCTCCTGACTCCAAGGCTGGTGCTCTATCCACCATTCCACCTAGCTGCCTCAATCCCTATTTTTTATTTTTTATTTAATTAAAAAAAATTTTTTTTTTAGTGAGGCAATTGGGGTTAAGTGACTTGCCCAGGGTCACACAGCTAGTAAGTGTTAAGTGTCTGAGGCCAGATTTGAACTCAGGTACTCCTGACTCCAGGGCTGGTGCTCTATCCACTGCAACACCTAGCTGCCCAATCCCTATTTTTTAGATGAGAAAACTGAGACTCAGAAAGATTAAGTGACTTTCCTAAGGTTACACAGCTAGTAAGTGTCTGAGGCAGGGCCCGAACTCAGGTCTTCTTGACAACAGTTCAAGCTTTCTATCTACCATTTGGCTAGCAAACGGGAGACTCTTCCTGGCTTACTAAAAGGACAGAATGCAGGCATAAAAGTGCTTTGGAAATGGGGAAAGCGAGAGCCTAAGGTGAGCTGTGATTGCTATTCATTGTCATCTCTCCAACATCCAGCACTTATGGTCTGGATGACTTCCTGTCACCTGGATTTTTATGTCCTGGGCACCCCTTCCTCTCTGGCCTTTCCAACCCCTTTCCCAGTGCAGTCACCAGGCCTGGTACCAATTCAGGCCCTCCGGGGCCTAGGGTTATTGGAGATCAGAGTTGAGCTGACAAAAGTTTGTTTGCTTCTGTGAATGATCCAAGATGCATTAAAAAACTCTCTGGTCCGGGTCTTATAGAGGACTTGCTTGTAAGCCCAGCTGTTCTGGGGACTGAAGCCCACCAAGTGCAGTGAACTCCAATGATTGGAATTAGTGAGACAGCTGGAGTCTATCGCTTGACCGACTAGATAAAGCAGACTGATGAGAAGCGTGAGTGTGGTGGAAAGGGCTTGGAGTCAAATCCCATTCCCTGATCCTTCCTATTTCTGTGTGACTGTGGCCAAGTCACAAATCTCTCTGGGTTGCTATACAGTGATAGATAATTTCTAAAAGCCATTCTTCCTCTAGACACCATGATTCTTAGCACCTTAGGAGAACCACATCTCTGGTTATTTTGGAGACATGGGAGTCCTAGGGGGTGGGAGTTTTAGGCTTTAAGAGTAATATTCTAAGGGGTGGCTAGGTGGCACAGTGGATAAAGCACCAGCCCTGGATTCAGGAGGACCTGAGTTTAAATCTGGCCTCAGACACTTGACATTTACTAGCTGTGTGACCCTGGGCAAGTCACTTAACCCCCATTGCCCAGTGCAAAAAAACAAAAAACAACAACAAAAAAGAGTAATATTCTAAGACCCCAACATTCTAAGGTTTAACAATTCTAACATTTTAACATTTCAATATCTTGACACTCCAAAGTTGAAGTTCTAAGGCATCAATGCTCTAAGCATCTGAGATTCTAAGAATCTAATGTCCAGATGTTCTAAGATTCTAATAATCCAACAATTTAAGTCTCTAAGATGCCAATGCTCTAAGGTTCTGAGATCTTGAGTCCAAAATTCTAAGGTTCTATGATTTCTAACGTCCCAAGATTCTAAGATTACAACATTCTAATAGTTTATGGTTCTAAGATTTCAACTCTCTAAGGTTTTTCGATTTTAAGGTCCTAAGATTCCAATATTCTAACATTCCAGGGTTCTGAGATGTGAACACCCCAACAGTCCAAGGTTCTAAGATGTGAATAGGGGCAGCTAGGTGGTGTAGTGGATAGAGCACCAGCCCTGGAGTCAGGAGGACCTGAGTTCAAATCCAGCCTCAGACACTAGATACTTACTAGCTGTGTGACCCTGGGCAAGTCACTTAACTCCAATTGTCTCACCAAAATTTTTTGTTTTTAAAGATGTGAATATATTCTAATGCTCAAACAGTCTGCTGAGGTTACAATGAGTATTGATGAAGCCCAAAGTGAATTGTAGTGACCAAAACCAACCAGACACTTATTTTTTTTCTTTTTAGGCAATGGGGGTTAAGTGACTTGCCCAAGGTCACACAGCTAGTAAGTGTCAAGTGTCTGAGGCCGGATTTGAACTCAGGTACTCCTGAATCCAGGGCCGGTGCTTTAACCACTGCGACATCTAGCTGCCCCCCCAACCAGACACTTATTAAAGGTCTTCTGTAGTCAGAGCCTGGTGCTAGAGGTCACAGGAGGTCTCCAGTTGGGATTAGATGCAATCCCTGCCCTCCAGGGGCTTGCGTGGAAGTTTCATTGGGCTAAGAGTTGGGAAAGACCTTGGAAGTCCTCCAACCCAAACCATTCATTTTATAGAGGAGGAAATGAGGGCCCAGAGATGGGGAGGGGTCCCAACATTAGTAAGTAACAGGATTTAAACCTTGGCCTTCCTTTTCCATCCAAGTCCAGGGCTCTTCTCTCAATGGAATGCTGCCTTCTCAGTCAAGCAGGAGGAAAAGACCAGACACACATGCACATCCATAGCTAGAATGCTTCACATCCCTAGAACTTGGCATGGTGTCTGGCATATAGTGGATGCTTAAAGAGTGCTTGTTGACTGACTTACTGATAATAAACAAGTGTATCAGAGGGATCGGTGAAAAGGTTTATGTGCCTTGGATGGCAGTAGGGGCAATTGCTCTCTCTTTGTGTGTAGGTTTCCTGGAATATATGTCCTCTAAAAGACAGGTAGAATTTTTACAGGCAAAGAATAAGAAAAAGGACATTCTAGGCCTCGAAAATAGTGTTAGCAATGGTGGGGGAGGGGTGCCTGGGGAGGATCTGAGGCTTAGAATCATTCAGTTTGATTGGAATGCAAATTTCATGGAGTGTTATTAGCCAACAAGCATTTATTTTATTTTTTGCGGGGCAACGAGGGTTAAGTGACTTGCCCAGGGTCACATAGCTAGTAAGTGTTAAGTGTCTAAGGCCGGATTTGAACTCAGGTACTCCTGACTCCAGGGCCGGTGCTCTATCCACTGCGCCATCTGGCTGCTCCTCAACAAGCATTTATTAAGCACTCACTGTGTGCTGGGCACTGGCCTAAACATTGAAGAAACCAAAAACCAAACTAAAACAAAAAATCCCTCCCAAATCAGTCCCTGTTCTGGGAGTTCACAGTTTGATGGGAAAAACAAGATGCAAACGACCAGGCACAAACAAGCTCCCAACAGGACAAGTCAATTAGAGACAACTGAGAGAGGGAAGGGGCTGAAGTACAGGTTGGGAAAGACTTCCTGTAGAAGGTGGGATTTTAGTTGGGACTGGGAGGAAGTCAGGAAAGCTGGGAGGCAGAGATGAGGGAGGAGAGTGTTCCAGGCATGGGGGGCAACCAGAGAAAAGGCCTGGAGCAGAAAGATAGAGCCAGAGCTGGAGATCGGGAGCTGTGGCCATGGGGGAGCCTTGAGTGCTCTGAATAAGCATCAGGATTTTACTTGGTGGGTGAAAGGGAGGGTTTTTACAGGAGGCACAGGTATGAGTAGTTCAGAAGCAGAGAATAGGTTTCAGTCATGTTGGGAGTGGCCTAAGCTTTGACCTGATGGAAAGGGTTGTCTGTAAAAGATCTGGGAGGCTAAATGGACTACAAGCTCACTGTGACTCGACTGGATGTTATGGCATCTAAAAAAAGCCAGGGAAATCGTGGGGGCACAGTGAGGGGTACGGTGTACAGGACTGGGATGACAGTCCTGTTGTCTTCTTCATGGGTCAGACCATATCTGGACTATCATGTTCCATCCAGGGTAGCACTTTTTTTTTTTTTTTTGGTGGAGCAATGAGGGTTAAGTGACTTGCCCAGGGTCCCTCAGCTAGTGTCAAGTGTTTGAGGTCATAGTTGAACTCAGGTCCTTCTGAATCCAGGGCCAGTGCTCTATCCACTGCACCACCCAGCTGCCCGAAGGGTACCACATTTTAAGGAGAACATTGATGGACTGGAGTGTCCAGCTGAGGATGACTGGGGTCATGAGGGGTTTCCTAGAGTGGTCCACATGAGGATCATTTGAAAGAATTGGGAATTTGTTCACTTGGAGAAAAGAAGGCTTAGGACGAGCATCATGATGTATCAGAGGACCTGGGTTCTGGACTCTGGAACCTTTGTGAATTTGGACAAGTCACAAGCTCTGTGGGCCTTAATTTCCTCATCTGTGAGATGGGAGAACTGGACTGGATGACCTTCAAGGCTCCTTTCAGTTTGAAATCTATGATCTAATGACATGTTAGGTGTCCTCAAACATTTGAAAGGCTGTTGCCTGGGAGAGGGATTAGTCTCACTCTGCTTGGTCCAGGAGGGCAGAACTAGGAGCAGTGGATGGAAGGTGAAGGAAAGCAGATTTCTGCTCGGCATCTAGAAAAACCTTCCTAACAATGAGAGCTTTCCCAAAATAGATCAGGCTGCCTCAGGAGGTAGTGAGGTCCCCATCTCTGGAGATCCTCAAATGAAGGTTGGAGCTCCACTTGTTGGTGACATTATGGAGGGTGTCCCTGCTCAGGGAGTGGCTGAGCCTAGGGGTCCCTCGAAGTTCACAGAGCCTCTCATTGTCTGCTTCTCCTGTTGGGGCCAGATCAGGAGGATAATTGGGTTTCATTCCCAGCCCCATTGCTGCCCTGAACTGCATGCTTCCTGTGATATGCTAAAACCCTGCCACTGATGATGCGCTGGTGTCCCGGCAACGGCGCCTGCTCGGATCTCTGGCTTTTGTGGGGCTCTGGGGCTTTCATGCCTGGGGGCCCTGAGCTGGTGGCTGAGTTGACAATGGGCATGACTCAAAGTCAGAATCCACCGCCTGCCGCCCACTCCATGTGAAGGGCCGGGCATTGATACAGATGAGCTTCTTCCAAGCCCGGCATTGGGCTGTGTTAATCAAAAGAGCTGCCTGCCAGGCCCTCATTCTGCCTTGCAAGGCCTTTGTAGCTGAGGCCCCATCCTGGGGACTGTTGGTTAATGGGGCCCAATGTAGGGGGTCTTCCTCTGTGCCTGCTGGCTGTGGTTCAGAGCTCCTGCTGGGGGAGGGGGGAAAGGAAGGGGGGAAAGGGAGAGAGGAAAGGAAGGGGGAGAGAGAGAGAGAGAGAGAGAAGGAGAGAGGGAGAGAGAGAGAGAGAGAAGGAGGGAGGGAGAGAGAGAGACAGAGAGAGAAAAGGAGAGGGAGGGAGGGAGAGAGAGAGAGAAGGAGGGAGGGAGGGAGGGAGAGGGGGACAGGGGGACAGCGAGCCTCCGGGGTAGCTCTCCATGGTGCTGATCACCATGGCCTCGAGCTCCCTCTCTCCCCTCCTCTGCCTCCTTTTCCAGCCAGGCCCTGGCCAGCCTCTGAGCACCTTTCTTTGCTGAGGACTCCGGGAGGTGACTAATTGGCAGAGATTTATTACGTAAACTCCCAGCTGACAGCGGCGGCAGCAGCATGGTTTAATGGGATAAGCACCGAATTTGGAGACTGAATCCCCAGTTTCAAACAGACTTGGCCACTCACTCCTTCCGTGACTTAGAGCTACTCTCATTTCCTTTCTGGGTTTCAGTTTCCCCCGTGTTCAAAGAGAGCATTGTAGTAAAGGATCTTCAAGTTCCCTTTAGTTCTACATCTATGAGCTTCCTTTTCCTGAGCCTCAGTTTTCTCATCTGTAAAATGAGGACATTGTAACTCGACAACCTTCAAGGTCTTTTCCAATGCTAAGCCTTCAGAAGCAGTGTGGGCTAGTGCATAGAACACTGAGACTTGAGTGAGGACAACCTGGTTCCAATCCTGCCTTAGACACTTAGTAGCTGTTTGACCCCAGGCAAGTCTCTTAAACTCTCTGTGCTCATTCGCAAAATGGGAATGATATCTTAGGCACCTATTTGCCTCACTGGTTGTTATAAGAGTCTGATGAAATAGCATCTGCAAATCTAAAAGTGCTGGATAAAGATCTGCTATGTGAGCTATTGGGCAGCTGGTTGGATCATTGGATCGAGCGCCACACCTGGAGTCAAGAAGACCTGAATTCAAATGTGACTTCAGACACTTACTAGCTATGTGTCCCTGGGTGAGTCACATACCCCTGTTTGCCTCAGTTTCTTTGTCTATAAAGTGGGCTGGAGAAGGAAATGGCAAAGTACTCCAGTATCTCTGCCAAGGAAACTCCAAATGGGGTCACGGAGCCTCAGACACGACTGAAACAAGTGAACCATAGAAACAACTGAAGTGTGAGTGGTTCCCCATTGTCTCTCGAATCAAGCACAGACTCCTTGGGTATTTAAAGCCTCTCTTGCTAGACAGCTTTCCGTTTACCCCCTTTCACAGATTCTAAGATCCAGACAAATCAGCTGACTTGCTATTCATAAAATTCCATCTCCCCTCTCTAGGTCTTTGCTCTGCATCTGTCCCCATGCCTGGAGTGTTTTCCCTCCTCACCTCAGCCTCTCAGAACCCTTAACTCCCTCCAAGTCTCAGCTCAAGTGCCATCTTTGACATGAAGTCTCTCCCTATCCCCCAGTTGTTGGTGCTTCCTCCAACCACTCTGTTTGTCTGTGTATAATCTGAATTTGTGAGGATGCCTGTTCTGTCTCCCGATGGGACTCCCCCCCCTGAGGACAGGAACTGTTTTCACTTTCTGGCTTTGTATCCCCATCACCCCCACAGTTCCTGGCACCAAGTGGTGCTTAATAAAGGCTTGTTGTTTGGTCTGATAGGTCTGCAATTCTGGTGGGAGATGAGGACTGATGGTGTCCATATGAGACTCTGCCTTGGGGCAGAGAGCGGCAGCAGAGGGACTGCCTGAGATTGTCAAGCCAGGGAGTGTCCAGAGCAGGAATTTTTAACCAGGGATTCAGGGATCTTCAAGAGATGTGCTGCTGGACTTTTCCTCAAGGGGCGCCCTGCTCTCTCTCCTGCTGGCTCACTGTGACACTGCCCTCCTCTCTTACTGACCTGAAGTGTCATCACTTGGGCCACATCTTTCAGTTGGACAAAAGAAAGGGGACCTGTTGTTTCTTGGAGACTCATTAAAATTCAGCTCCATAACTGAACACGCATTTATTCGGCACTTTACTGTGTACTGTGCACTGTGCTAGGAACTGGGGGTACAAGACCAAAAGGAACAGTATCTGATGTCAGGGAGTCTAAGTTTTACTGGGTGCTGAAGTCATCCTGTGCTCCCCCGACTCAAAACCGAACACCTGCATCTCCTTCCTCCCTCCCTGCTCTTTCCTTTCCCCCTTCCTCTCTCCCTCCCTCTCTCCCTTCTCTCCATCTCCTCCTCCCTCCTTCCTTCCTCCTTCTCTCCCTCTCTTCCTCTCTCCCTTTCTCCCTCCCTTCTTTCTCCCTCTTTGCCTTCTTCTCTCCATCTTTTCCTCCCTCTCTCCATCACTTCTTCTCTCCCTCCCTCCCTCTCTCCTCCTCTTCTTCCCTCCTTCTCTTCCTTCCTCCCTCCCTTCTTTTCTCTTTCACTATATCCTCCTAGAAAGGCAATGGGGAGATAGTTAAAAGAGCACTGGGTTCCGAGTCAAGAGTTGTATTTGAATCCCAAGTCCACTGCCTTCATAACCTTAGGCAAGTCATTTCCTCTCTAAGGTCTTAATTTCATGGGTTATTGATTTACAGCTGGAAGAACCTTCAGGAGTCAGATAGTCCACACCTCTCATTTTATAGACGAGGCGATGGTGGCCAAGAGCTTGGAAGCCCCTCTCTTGAGGTTCAAGGATAGTAAAAAGCAGAGCCAGGATTCATGATTGAGAAGATGCCTTCTGGTGCAGTCAGGCAATGGTAGAGCTGGCTCAGCCAAAGGGAGATAGGTTTATCATCAGAGGATCTGGGTTCAGATCTAGACTTTTCTCACTGCTGTGCTGGACAAGTCATCTAGCTTCCCTGAGCCTTGGTCTCCTCTTCTGTAAAAGAAGAAAGCTGTTTTTTATGACCTCTAAGGTCCCTTATAGCTTGAAGTTATGACCTGGCCATCACAGACTTCTGCCTGTCTCATTCTCGTCCCTACCGTAGAAGAAGGATGTCCCGCTTGGGGACCTTGAAGAGCAGAGGGCTGTCCCTTCTCAGTTCCAGAGCTCTGGAGGGAGTGATGGAGTGAGGGGGCTCAACTCGGCCTCCCTAAACATCCCTCCAGCCCGCCCCCACTCTCCTAGCGGGATTATAATAACCCCAGCCTTGGTCCCAAGAGAGCCACTTTGTATCTGCAAGAAAATTGGTTAAGTGGCGTTGAACGCAGTGGAGGGCCATTCTGCCCAGTGCAAATGAGGGAGCCGGGCATGGACTGGCCATAAATACGTCTCCTTGGCGCGTGGGGAGCATGACAAATGGGCCGCAAGGGTGTGGAATGCGGCAGGGGTTTCAATCAAGGCCGCAGCCCTGGCTACCGGCTCGGGATGACACTAGAGTCCAATGTCTTGTGGCTGATCTGGGACCCCAGCCCCACAGGGCTCAAGCTCTCGAGCTCCCGCAGAGAATGTCTAGTCCGCAGCCATCATTTTACAAAGGAGAACACTGAGGCAGCCCCCAGAGGAGAAGGGTCTGTCCATGGTAGAAACAAGATTCAAACCTAGGTCCCCCCGACAGCAATGCCAGTGCTCTTCCCACGATATCATGATTCGTCTCCGTGAATGAGCAAGTGGAAATCGAATCAGGAGCCCTGGGCTAGAGTCCAACCTTTTATCACCAACAAGCTGTGTGATCCAGAGGGAAGGGACTTGCCCAAGGTCTCATGGAGAGGAAGTGGGTGCTGTGGACTGAACTCACCGCATACTCTGCATTCCAGACAAACTACACCAACCACCTCCCACCTCCATGCCTTTGCTTAAGCTGTGCCCCTGCCTGAAGTGCTCCCCCTCCTTACCTCCTTTTGGAATCCCTGGTCCCCTTCAAGGTTCAGCTCAAGTGCCTTCTCCTCCAGGCCCTTCCTGCCCTGCCCACCCGTGGGTAGTGTTCCCTCCCACCTGAAAGCACTCCTCATCACTTTGTCCATCATGGTCATGGGCATGTATTGGTCTGTGTATGTGCTGCTGTGTGCATGCTGGTAGACTGGGCAGGGTTTGTCTTATTTTCTATCTTTGGGGCTTAGCCCATAGCAGCCACTTCACAACATGGTTTGTTGAGGTGAATTGAATTGCATTTCCAATTCAGAACCCTAGACCTGGAGCTGGAGTGGGAGGGGAGCTCAGGGCCATCTACCCCAACTCCCACATTATATAGGTGGGAAACTGAGGCCCAGGGAGGTGGAATTAGTCAGCTGAGGCCCTCCTCCAAGCCCAGGGCTCTCTCTTTCCTTCCAGAGGCAGGCTGGGCCGGGATCTGCCAGAAATGGGGCTAAGCATTGGCTTCAAAGAACACAGCCACACAGCCACACACGCACCAGAGCTACCTTCAGAGGAATGACAGATCTCTCCAATGTTCGTGCCTCCCCTGTTGTCTCTCCTCATGTTCAGGGACGGGAGATGGCTCAGCTTAAAAAAATAAAAATAAAAAAGAATAATAATTGTTTGGTTTATTTGTTAAGAGGGGGAAAAGAGCCTGGCAGATCCAAGCAGCTCAATAGGAGAGTGACTCAGGCCCCAGCCTCGGTGGACCAATTCTGCAGGCAGTCGGGTGGCAGAGATTTAATGCCATTGGTAATGAATGCCAATCTTGTCCCTTAATGAATAGGGCTCACAGTTTGCTGATCATTGTTGAGCAGCGCAAAGCTCCAGGAGCTCAATTCACCAGGTATTTCTTCCTGCCCCTTGGCACCGGGGCAGTAGACGGGGGCCAGCCGTTTGTGACTGCTGCCTTGCCCCTCACTGGGTCCGAGATGGTGCTGTCCCCAGGAAGGGCAGGGCAGGGCAGGGAAGGCACGAGGCAATTTACAGTCACATCTTGAGAGACCACAAAGTGGGCAGCTCCCCCCTCCTTACACACGCTCCCCCTTTAACAAACCATCCAGATAATTAGAAGCCAAGATAGCCAGGCTCCTGCCTTTGTGTGATGCAGAGAATGTTGGTGCTGGAGGGAGGAGCCTTAGAACAGGGGATGGCAGGGCTTAGATGGACTTTAGAACCTAGAATGAAGAATGTCAGAGCTGGAAAAGAACATAGAACATAGAATGCAAGGTTTGGGAGGGATTTGAGAAGGCAGAATGCCAGAAATGGGAGGGACCTTAGAATATAGATAGTCAGAGGTAGAGTATGGGTTCTTAGAACATAGACTATCAAGCTTGGTGAGGGCCTTAGAACAGGGGATGTCAGGGCTGGGAGGGGCAGGAGAACAGGGGATGTCAGGGCAGGGAGGGGCAGGAGAACAGGGGATGTCAGGGCTGGGAGGGACCTGAGAACAGGGGATGTCAGTCTGGGAAGGTCAGGAGAACAGGGGATGTCAAGGCTGAGAGGGGCCTGAGAACAGGGCATATCAGGGCTGGGAGGGACTTGAGAACAGGGGATGTCAGGGCAGGGAGGGGCCTGAGAACAGGGCATATCAGGGCTGGGAGGGGCCTTAGAACAGGGGATGTCAGGGCTGGGAGGGGCCTGAGAACAGGGGATGTCAGAGCAGGGAGGGGCAGGAGAACAGGGGATGTCAGGGCAGGGAGGGGCAGGAGAACAGGGGATGTCAGGGCAGGGAGGGGCCTGAGAACAGGGGATGTCAGGACTGGGAGGGACCTGAGAACAGGGGATGTCAGTCTGGGAGGGTCAGGAGAACAGGGGATGTCAAGGCTGAGAGGGGCCTGAGAACAGGGGATGTCAGTCTGGGAGGGTCAGGAGAACAGGGGATGTCAGGGCAGGGAGGGGCCTGAGAACAGGGGATGTCAGGGCTGGGAGGGGGTCAGCATTTTGAACAGAGCCTTTCAGAGCTCAGAAAGCCCTTGGATCAGAGATTTTCCGAGGTTCCTTGGAGGTCCTTAGAACAAAAGCTAAACTGTTTGAGTTAGAAGAGGCCTCAGCGACCACCTGGTTCAATTCTTTTATGTTTAAGAAGAGGACATGCAGCAGAGAGCGAAAGCCGCCTGGCTCAGCTAGGATCTGCCCCAGTTGCTCGGATTCTTTCTATCCCTGTCCTGGTCCATCTGGTGTTGGGGGAGGAGTCTCCTTGCAGCCTCCCTCCCATTGGTCTGTGGGTGGTTATATCTGCTTAAATTGCAACCCCCTTGAAGGCAAGGACTCCCGTTTTACACAATTCTGTTCCTGGCACTTGGCTCCACAAGGAGCACCTCATTCAACATTTGTTGAAATGCATCAGAGCTCTTCAGTCTGGAGAGGTAGTGAGTTCCCCATCACCGGAAGGCAACAAAAGGCAGAGCCCTTGTCGAAGATCCTGTAGGGTGGTGGTAGGTGGGTGGGGATTCTTGTTCACTAAGGGTGAGACTAGATCCCTTACCACTCCCCAAAGTCTGATCCTAGGCTGGGTGGAGCTGCATTTGTGTCGTTTCCAACAGTCTGATCAGTTGAGTGAAAACAGTGGTCTAACCTGGTCTAGCTTGGTCTAGCCAGAGGGACAGAGGTCCAGACAGGTGAGCTGTCAGCTCTGGGAAGGCCTGGCAGGGAAACCCGGAGTTCTGGGGTGCGGAGATAAACAGGGCTAAGGAGAAGGGCCTCAGGCTGAGTCCAGGGAAGTGAGGCAAGAATCTGGTTACTGAGAAACAGGATTATGAAGCCAAGGAGAAGTGGTGAGTGAGGAAGGAAAGGGGACGTCAGGGCGAGGAAGACAGAGGGGTTCATGAAGAAAGGGAGGAAGCAGCTTCCTGCTTTGGGGAGCTTGGACAGGTCTCTTCCCTGCTCTGGGCCTCAGTTTTCCTCATCTGTAAAATGGAGTCATTGGATCACAGATGTGAGAAGAGACAGAGGCTGGGACGCACCATGGCCGGGCTTGGGAGAGTGGGAATAAGGTAATTCCCAGGAAGGGCAGATCCCCTTCCTGCATGGTAGACACATCTTTACCAATAGTCACCACGGGCCTGTGGCAGGGCTGGCTGGGGGCTGAGCTACCAACCCTGCAAGACCTGGCACCTGATCAGAAAGGAGCCTTATCTGTTCAGGCCAACCCTCCCCTGCCTGGGGAGGAGCTCAGAGCCAGGTCAGGCCTTGCTGGCTGCTTCTCACACCTACCCCAGAAGTTTGGGAGATGACATCTGAACTGGCCTTCATCTCCCCTCTTTTGCTTGGGCGGGGGCCCCAGAATGTCCTCACCTCCCAAAGTCCCCGATTTTCTTCAGCTCTAACCCCACCAGCTTCAGTGATGTCAGACTCAAGTAGAAATGGATCCATGTGTTCTGCAAAACCACAAATCAGCATCATCTATGTTTTATTGCATTTTTATTGATTTTGAAGCACACCTCCCTATCCTCTGGTTCTGGCCCCAGTCAGAGGTTTTGGGGGCCACTTGAGTAGCCCCCGTTCAACATGAATCCCTCCAGGAATTACACGATCCTTTCCAAGGCTATCTTCCAAGATTCTGCCCCTAGAAAGGACAGATCTACAGGACGAACCACCTCCTAATCAGAAGCAATGGGCTATCTTGGGAGGGAGGGAGTTTTCTGTTACAGGAGATATCCAAGCACATGGTGAGTGGCCACTCAACAGGGATGGTGCGGGGCATTGCTGCTCAGGACAGTCTCAGACTGAATGATTTCTGAGCCTTCTTCCCTGCTTGGAGGCTCTGTGGAAAGAAAATGTTGCTTCCTGGCCAATGATGGATGTGGGAGAGCCGGAGATGGGGACGTCCAGGGTCTATGGTGGGCACCTGTCATCTATCCTGGCATATTTATAACTACATCCTGATGGTCCAGGAGCTGACGGGTCAAAGGACTCTGGGTCCTGGAATCCTTCCCATTTGTTGTCTTTACATTCCAGTGCCTAGCACGGTGCCTGGCATGGGGTGGGGGCTACCACATAAACACTTGTGGATTGGCTGATTTCCCAGAGATAAAACAGAACCGAACTCTGCGCCGCTATTCCCAAAGCCCCAGGTGGTTGTTGCTAGTGTAACTCTCTACTCCTCGAAGGTTCATTCATTCATGTATTCATTCCACAAACATTTGGCACCTCCCTCATGCACACTCCAGGTTCATCGCTGAGAGAAGGTAGTTCAGAGGAGAAGCTTGATGGCCCCTGCCCTCCTAGAGCTTCCAGTCTAATGGTGGGCCAGGGCATAGGTCCGGAAAACATAGACAAGCAGTCATCACGTTCTGAAGCCAGAGCCGAAGGGGACCTTGGGACCATGTGGTTCATCCCCTTTATTTAGTTGAAGAGGGTAAATGACTCACTCCAGGTCATGTAGGTGATAAGCCTTAGAGGTCATTTGACTCCAAACCCCCAATCAGAGAGGGGTGGAGGGTTCTGTGAAGCAGCGCCTGGTGAGGAAGCCTTCCTGGGAGAGGGGTGCTAAAGGATGAGCAGGAATTCATGTGGTGAAGAGAAGGGAACAGCCCAGGGTAGATCCCAGCATGCCTGGGGGAGTAACAGAATATAAGACTGGGCAGGTGGGGGCCCAGATTGATCCGGGGGAGTCTTTGAAGGTGGATAGAAAAGAAGGCATCGGTGCAGAACCAGAGCCTGAAGAGGTGTGAGATGAAGGAGAGGAGGAAGGGGTGCTGGACCAGGCAGGCTCTGGAGGTGAAGGGCACAGGTAAGGGGAGTCTCTTCAGCGGGCAGCGGGGCTGTGGCTTTGCAGAGGGAAGGAGGGAGGTGTGGGGATGCTGTGGAAACTCAGGGATGCGGGAGGGCAGCTGAGGACCCGTCTTGGATGGTGTTGGTGTCGGGTCGTCTCTCATGCCGGGGGTGGGTGTGTACCTGGGAAGAGAGGTGAGAAGAGAAGGCTCAGAGCCCGGTGGGGGAAGGAGATAAGGACCGACTGGCAGGTGGGGTTGCGGTGGCCACAAGAGACATCTGAAGCAGGAGGAGCAGTGCAGTGTTGTGATTTTTCTCCAGGGATTTTCAGGAGCAGGAATGGAGAAATTGGGCTGTGGGGGTGACCCACCCATAGAGATGAGCTTGTTCTGAAGAGCTAATGTTGCTTCAGTGCTTGAGAGCCTGCCACGCACTTCACATATATGATCTCATTTGAGGCTTATAATAATCCTGTTCAGTCACTGCTATTGTTATGCCTATTTACAGACAAGGAACCTGAGGATGAGAGCAGGGAAGTGATCTGCCCAGGGTTACACAGCTTAGAAGGGTCTGAGGCAAAATTTGAACTCAGTCCAGCTCTCTATCCACTCCAACTTGCTGAGGGCCAGGAAGGAGAAACGAATTCCAGGACAGTAGGCATTCCATCAGGTCAAGGCTGGGTTTGGAGGCAAGTGAATCCAGAGTGGGCAGCTAGGTGGCGCCATAGTGGATAGAGCTCGGGGCCTAGAGTCAGGAAGACCTGAGTTCAAATCCAGCCTCAGATACTTTCTAACCATGTGACCCTGGGCAAGTCGCTTAACCCTGTTTGCCTTAGTTTCCTAATCTGTCAAATGAGATGGAGAAGGAAATGGCAACCATTCCTGTATCTTTGCCAAGAAAACCCCAAATGGAGTTATGGGGAGTTGGACATGACTGAAAAAAAATATGACTGAAGCTAGAGTGGGAAAATGGACAGGAATAAACTCTAAAGCCAGAACTGGAATGAGAGTTGGCAGATCTCCCCTCTCCCACAGTATATGAGGGAAATTAATAAGCTGGAGAATTTGCAAAGAAGAGCATTAGGAAGGGGAAAGTCCTTGGCCTCATGTCATATAATAAACAACCACTAACATTTATATCATGCCTACTATGTTCCAGACACTGTGTTCAGCTCTTTACAATGATTATCTCATTTGATACCTGCCACAAGTCTGAGAGGGAGGTGCTATTATATACAGATGAAGAAACTGAGGCAAGCAGGGTTAAGTGACTTGTTCAGGGTCACACAGCTAGTAAATATCTGTGGTCATATTTGAACTCAAGTCTTCCTGGCTCCAGGCCCCCTGCTCTAACCACTGCAGAAACCAGGAATGTTTAGTGTGGAGAAGAGAAAATGGAGGGGGGGACATGCCAAATGTCTCCAAATATCCCAATGGCTGACATGTGGAGAAAGGATCAGCCTTGTCCAGCTTGGTCCCAGAGAACAGAACCGGGAACAATGGGTCACAAGTTTGGAAAGGCTGATCGAGGTTTGAAATATTTCCTAATGATTTGATGCTGTGCCTGGGTGGAATGAGCTGGCTCCAGAGGTAGTGAGCTCCCTGTCCTGGAAGGTATTCAAGCAGAAGCTGGTGACCACTGTTAGGGATGCTATAGCGGGGATTCCAAAGTTGGTCTTTGAGGCTCCTTCCATCTCTCCAATGCTGTGATACTGTGAATGGGACCCCAAATTCCTCAGAAACCTGAGATAATGAAAAGGAGAAAAAGGTTTGGGATGAGCGAGTAGGGAAAAGCAGGAGAGGCAGGGTCTTTCGGCTATCCGACCTATCCCCCCATTGCCCAGAGAGCCACAGGAGCTCACACATGAGGCCACCCCCGGAATTCCCAGCACCACTGTGGACCAAGGCACAAAGGAGGACCGCCCATCCTCTTGTTCACAAGCAGAGGGGGATGACTCTTATTCCATCCTTGCAGGGTTGGGCTCAGCCAGGGGTGCACATCTTTCTGCCTCTCCACATGCCCCCTGGCTCCCACTGGCCCGTCTAGGCAAATGCAGATGTTGACATATTATTCACATCTCCTGACGTCAGTTGTGATCATTTCTTCCATTTCTACCAGGAATGATAAGAATCAAGCAGGGCTCAGACCTGCCTGGCGATAACAGACACTGGGCATGAGTGCCACAGTCACGAGCTGTACCGAGGCAGAACCTCCCAAATGCCCATTGTGGTTACTGCAGGGCAGTCCTCAGCTAAGCAACTCGTGATTGTCCTGAAGGAGCCTGTTTTCAGATGGAGTTTGGTCCTTAGGGAACAGTAGGGCAACAGATTGAACCTCTGGATTCACTGGTATAGAGACCTCCCAGGAGAGGGAACTCCCTCTACAGTGACAGGCTGGCACCTTCTCTGAAAATGAAGTCAGAGTCATCTACAGCACTGAGATTAAGGGCCGCTGCCAGAATTGGGCTGGCTCTTATCTCTAGCGTCTCCCTGCCTCTTTAGCGGACTATGTGGAACTTAATTGCCTCTCCGTTCCTGAACTGAGGATTGCTCTGGTTTCGTCCGGAGATGTCTGGGACTTGGGATCCTAGAGGGTTGACTAGGGTGGAGTGTCTGCCTGGGAAGAGATTCTAACCATCTGATGTATGTATGTATGTGTGTGAGGGTATGTATGTATACATGTATATATACTCTGGTGTATGAACGTGTATGTATGCATGTGTATATGTATCTGTGTGTGCATATGTATATAATATTTATTTTATATATTTTTGGTTAAGTGATTTTTCAGTCATGTCTGACTCTCTGTGATCTCATTTGGGGTTCTCTCTTTTTTTTTTTGGTGAGGCAATTGGAGTTAAGTGACTTGCCCAGGCTCACACAGCTAGTAAGTGTTAAGTGTCTGAGGCTGGATTTGAACTCAGGTCCTCCTGAATCCAGGGCCGGTGCTCTATCCACTGTGCCACCTAGCTGCCCCTCATTTGGGGTTCTCTTGGCAGAGATGCTGGAGTAGTTTGCCATTTCTTTCTCCAGCTCATTTTACAGATGAGGAAACTGAGGCACACGGGGTGAAATGACTTGCCCAGGGTCCCACAGCCAGTAAGCGTCTGAGGCTGGATTTGGACACAGACAGATGAGTCTTTCTGTGCTCTGCGCACCATGGTGCCCCCCCACCTGCCCCCACATAGGCTTTTCCTCCTTGTAATTGATAACAATGACAATATAATAACAATAACAGTGAAGTCGTAATGATCCCTGCCCCTCCTTTGGACAGGTCTCTTGGTTCCCAAGTACCTGTCGTTCATGACCTCATTGGATTCTTACAAAGATGCTGCCAGGCAGGAAGTGACATCCACTGTGTCTAACTCTACTTGCTTTCCCTGGCACTTGCCCTCTCCCAGTCCTGCATCTTTGTCCGCACTGTCCTCCATGCCTCCCTCCTCGCTTCTGCCTTCCACTAAGGCTAGCTTCAAATGCTGCCTCCTACAGGAAGCCTTCCCTGATGCCCTCAACTTCTGTCATGTCCCTTTACTTATTTCTTTATCTGTGTTCTGGTTATTTTCCTGGATAAAATGTAAACTCTTTGAGGGCAGACAGACAGAACATTCATCAAGCACTTACAATGTGCTGGGGAAGACTTGGTCTTTGCCTTTGTATCTACAGAGCTTAGCCTAGCACGTAGTAAGTCTTAACAATGTTTGTTGAATGACTGAATGAAGGAACCCAAGGCTCAGAGACTGGGAGTGATCTGCTTGGAGTCTCACAGCTAAGGATTCAAGCCTAGGACTCTGGCTTCTGTGTTGTGCTGCCTCTGCAGAGGGAAGCAGCGGGGCTTGGTGTGAGGCAGAGTTCTCCACACACACTTGATATGAGCGGCTGCTACTTTAGGCCTTATCGGTGTGGGCACTGCCCCCTCCTCCTGGAGCATCATGAACCCCTCCCCAGGTGGTCCTTCTTGGGCAGAGCCTTTTTCTGGTCCTGGGGATGAGTCAGCACATCCCACGACTGGAGCCTGGGGGACGTTCCAGAACCCAGGGCTGGCCAGGGCAGTCCTTGAGGCCAGGATGTTGTCCAAGGCAGCTTCTGATTTCCCCTCAAGAGGCAGGATTGAGATAGATTTTAAAAATAATTTTAAAAACTGCATGTTTTGAGTTGCATGAATAATTTAGTAAATAGCGAGAAGGTTAAGATGCATGGATCCTTAGCTGTCAGACAGTCCCCATGGACTCATCTCCTGGGGAGGCAGTCTGGGGCATGTGAGCAGCCGGTGACCTGTGGAAGCATATCTGCCCGGGGCCGGGGTCCCGCTTCTCCCTTGGGAGGGGCAAAAGAGAGAAGGGGCCAGCCCTAGTGACAACAGCTCCTATTTTTGTGGCCGTCTGTCACCTGGGAGATGGAGGCTGCAAGGGGAATCGTTCCCAATGAAAAGATGAGGAAGCTGAGATGCAGCCTTCAGTGGCTTGTTCAGGGTCACAAAGCTGGCAAGTGCTGGTGCAAATCCAGATACCTTCTGACTCTCCCCAGGAAAATGTAAATCGACTCCTGGAGGTCAGGGCTGGTTTTGTTTGTCTTTGAATCCCTAGGGCTGAGCATGGTTCCTGGAGCAGAGTGGGTGCTTAATAAGTGCTTGGTTAAAATCTGGAACCAAAGACTGCTTTCATGCAATAATAATTTATTAAGTGCCTGCTGTATACCGGGCACTGTACCTGACTCTGGAGCATCAGATCCAAATGAAGCCTTCTCTGCTTTCAAAGGAAATGATGAGACCTCCGTGAATGGATGCAGATGGACACAAGCAGAACTGGGAGACAATTTATTCAGTGACAAGCACACCATAGAGACACTCGCCTTTATAAGGCTTTAGAACTCAGATCCACACAATGATGAACCACATGTCCAGAAGAAGGAAGATGAAGCACAGCCCACACCTGCTACTGGGGGTGGGGAGGGGAGAGAGAGAGAGAGAGAGAGGAGAGAGACAGAAAGAGAGAGAGAGAGGAGAGAGAGAGACAGAGTGAGAGCGAGCGAGAGAGAGAGAGTGAGAGAGTGAGAGAGACAGAGACAGAGAGAGAGAGGAGAGAGACAGAGAGACAGAGAGAGTGAGAGCGAGTGAGAGAGAGTGAGAGAGAGAGCGACAGAGACCGAGAGACAGAGTGAGAGGGAGCGAGAGAGACAGAGACAGAGAGCGAGAGAGACAGAGACAGAGAGAGAGGAGAGAGACAGAGAGACAGAGAGAGAGGAGAGAGACAGAGAGACAGAGTGAGAGCGAGAGAGAGAGAGAGAGAGAGAGAGAGAGAGAGAGAGAGAGTGAGAGAGACAGAGAGCGAGAGAGACAGAGATAGAGAGAGCGCGTGAGCGAGCGCAGGATGTGGCCAATGTGTAATGTGTTGCTGGACTCTACATATTTGAAATGAGGGCTTGAGTATTCATTGGTTTATGTTATTATTGAATGGGGGGACGGGGAGCTCACAAATACTTATAAAAGTAAGCAAACACACAAATACATAAATACACAAATACAAGACTCGATCCTTTGCCCTCAAGGAGCTTACATCCAGCTGGGGAATGGAGACAAGAAGCCACATCCACAGATTAGCCTAAAATTACTATGAGAGGCAGTGTTGAGCAGTGGTTAGGGAAAGTTGGCCTTGGAGTCAGGAAGCCCTGGGTTCAAGACCTGCCTTGATGGCTACCTGCTGTGTGACTCTGGGCAAGTCACCTAACCTTTCAGCTCTCTCAGGCAACTCTAGGACTACGAACAGTAGAGAAGGTGCCAGTCTGAATTGGTAGAAGGAGTTTCCTGACCTGGGAGTTCTCCACCCCCCAAAAAAACACAGGATCAGTGCCTTCTCCACAGGTACACAGCGTCCCAGAAGTCTTAGTGCAGTTTTAACCACTAAAAACTTAAAACTGCCCTAAGGGGGCAGCTAGGTGGCGCAGTGGATAAAACACCGGCCCTGGATTCAGGAGGACCTGAGTTCAAATCTGACCTCAGATACTTGTCACTTACTAGCTGTGTGACCCTGGGCAAGTCACTTAACCCTCATTGCCCCCCCCCTCCAAAAAACCCCACAAAGCCCCTGCACTAAGACCTTTGGGACATGGGCATATTTGACTAGGAGCAGTGGTGGCCTCAGTGACCCATGAGGAACTCCCTTTGCCAGTGGGAGGGGCTTATAGTCTGGGTGAGTTGCTATCGAGGGGTGAAGTGATTCGTTTTTGGTCACACAGCCAGGACTTCCAGGCTTTGGTGCCATGGAGGCAGAGAATGGGGCATTTCAGGCACGAGAGATGGCCTGAGCCGAAGGCTAGAGGCAGGAGATTGAATGTGAGGTGTGGTGAAGAGCCAGGAGGTCATGTGAAATCCCTTTGGAAATAGAAGTTGGGGCCAGACTGTGAGGGGCTTTCAATGACCAAGAGACACGACTGTACTACTTTATCCTAGAGGTGAGGCATGTGTGTGTGAGTGTGAGTGTGTGTGAGAGAGAGAGAGAGAGAATGTGTGTGAGTGTGTGTGTGTGAGTGTGAGAGAGAATGTGTGTGAGTGTGTGTGTGAGTGTGAGAGAGAATGTGTGTGAGTGTGTGTGTGTGTGTGTGTGTGAGAGAGATGTGATCAGACATTGTGCTTTAGAAATAACAAGAGTTCAGTAGTGGGACTTGGGCGAGTCAGGATGGATTGGAGGGCAAAGGTTGGATTCAGGGAGACCCATTAGGCCAGTGTTTCCACAGGGCAGGACAGAGGTGGGGGCCTGACTTAGGGGAGGAAGTAGGAGAGGAAAGGGGGCTCAGACAAGAGCTATCATGGACCGAGAAACTACTGGAATCTCCAGTTGCTTTTATTGTTTGATTGGATAAGGGGTGGGAGGAGGTGAATGTGAGGAGATCTGATAACAATAAGGACCATTGAGAGAGCATGCTAAGATTTACAAAACACATTACATAGATCATCTCAGTTGATCTTCACAGCAATGGTGGGAGGCAGATTATATTATTAGATCCATTTGCAGAGAAGGAAACTGAGGCTGAGAGGTTAAACAATTTGTTCAAGGTCACACAGCTAGTAAATATCTGAAGCTAGATTTGAATTCAGGACCAATGTCCTATACTTTCTTAGAACAGGGGATGTCAAGGCTGAGAGGGGCCTTAGAACAGGGGATATCAGAGTTGAGAGGGGCCTCAGAACAGGGGATATCAGAGCTGGGAGGGGCCTCAGAACAGGGGATGTCAGAGCTGGGAGGGGCCTTAGAACAGGGGATGTCAGAGCTGAGAGGGGCCTTAGAACAGGGGATGTCAGAGCTGGGAGGGGCCTTAGGCACCATCCAGTTCACTGCTCTTGGTTTTATAGAAGAATTTGAGGCCTACAGAGAGGACATGTCTTGCCCAAAGTCACATGACGGCAGAGCTGGGAGCTCAGAGCTAAGACTCAGGCGCTCTTCAGTCCAGGGGTTACATCAGTGGCCATTGCCCCTGGCTGCCCCTGGCTGCCCCTGGCTTCCTCCTGGCATCCGTGGATTCTCACACAGCGCGGACCCTTCCCCAAGGAATGATCCACCCTTTCCTAATAGGAGAGGAGATAAAATCTGCCTTGCAGGATACTCCTGCTAGCCACAACGACAAGTTGGGGCCAGCCACAGTCAGGGATGGAGTCCGTCTGGGCCCAGAGACTCTCCAGGGAGGCTGGCAAGGGCCTTGTTCAGGATCACCAGGACCAGGGAGATGCCTCCGCTGGCTCCAGAGGCCACAGCTGTGCAGGCTTCGGCAGCGTTGTCCAGGAGCCAGGCAGCCCCTGAGGTTGGCTGGGGAGCCACAGCTAAGACCCAGGACCATTTCCCCTACAACTAGCCCCAGGCACCTGGTGTGTGATGGACGTCATTCCCTCAGCCATGAGGGACCTGACTCTTCAGTGAGCCAGGCTCTTGTGACCCAAGACTGAGCAGTAACAGCTTCTTTGTCAACAGCCTGTTTCTCAGCAGTCCGGGTGGGATTGCCTGGCAGCTGTGCCCTAGTCCTGACATCAGGATGCTGGACAGATTCTCACACTTGTCGGCTCAGGCGTGTGCAACCACATCCTCAGGGCCCGGGGACGCCAACTCCAGCTTCGTTCAAGACTTCCTCGGTCACCTGGAGGAAGCAGAGGGAGCCTCTGTCTGGGATGAGACCTGGATCTCATTCCTGCCTCAGCTGCTGACTGACCATGAGACTGGACACAGCACGCTCCCTCTGAATGTTTTTGGTTTTGGTTTTGGTTTTGTTTTTTTTGGGGGGGCAATGAGGGTTAAGTGATTTACCCAGGGTCACACAGCTAGTGTCAAGTGTCTAAGGCCAAATTTGAACTGGGGTCCTCCTGAATCCAGGGCTGGTACTTTATCCACTTCAACACCTAGCTGCCTCCAGCCTTCCTCTAAATGAAGGGGGTAAACTAAATGATTCCCAAGACCTCTCCTAGCCCTGACATTCTAGGCTCTAATTCCCCTCCCAGCTCTGACATCCCCTACTCTAAGACCCCTCCCATCTCTAACATCCCCTGTTCTAATGCCCCTACCAGCTCAAATATTTCCTCTTCTCAGGCCCCTCCCAGCCCTGACATCCCTGTTCTTGGGCCCCTCCCATCTTTGACATCCCCTGTTCCAGGGCCCCTCCCATCTCTGACATCCCTTGTTCCAGGGCCCCTCCCATCTCTGACATCCCCTGTTCCAGGTCCCCTCCCAGCTCTGACATCCCCTGTTCCAGGGCCCCTCCCATCTCTGACATCCCCTGTTCCAGGGCCCCTCCCAGCTCTGACATCCCCTGTTCTAAGGCCCCTCCCAGCTCTGACATTCCCTATTCTAGGTCCCTCCCAGCTCTGAGGTTCGATAAAATTATGAGTCTATGAAAGGAAGTTTAGGAGTTTGAGGTTTGAAATTCACATTAATATGGGCCTAATTCCCTAGTTTACCAATAAGCCAACCCTCCTTCTCCCACGGGCCCCTTCCCCCTTCTGAGCTGGGGTGTCCACATTTGCCCAGGTTCTCTTCCTGTTTGGTGGGACCCTCATCTGAGAGGAGGGATGCTGCTGGGATGGGCAGAGGTCTGGGGGCCAGGCTGTTTGAGGCAAAGCTCAAGGAGACATGCACCTTGAGCTTGGAGCAGAGAAAGCTCAGGGTTGGGGGAGGGGGAGCAGGAGCCTCATCTTCAGGTCTGAGAAGTGGCAGGAGGATTGGGCTATAGGAGGGGAAACTGAGGCCTATACAGTGTCTCCCTATCAGTTAAGGACTCCTCAGGTCCCACTGTCAGGTCAACCCTCCTTCTATGCCTCTGTGCTCTTGAGATGGCTGCAACTTTTTCCCTGCCCCTTTCTGATGCCCAGGGCCAACTCCATCCTATGCCCGCATCTCTGTCTTTCTGGACCAGAGCCAAGCCAGCCCAGCCAGTGGCTTCCTCTCCTGCATGCTCAGACGTGGACCAGGCTCCTCTGCGCTCCCTGGCCCTTGGTGGCTCTTAGCTGGCCTGCCTCAGACCTCCTGCCTTCCCCACACAAGCTCTCTTCTTCTCCTCCCAGCGAGAGCAGCCCCTGGGGAGAGCCTGTCACTGGCATCCACGGGAAGTAACAGAAATATACTGACCTGTTTTTCCTAAAGGAAAAAAACTGCCTGATCTCAGTTCTCACCTGGGCTGGTGGGAAGATGTTGACAATTTCCACCTCAAATTGATTTCAAATAAGGAAGACTCACAGCACACAATTGGATCGGAATAATTTATCGCTTGTTAATAAAGGAACAGGCACTGTCTGCGGCGTGTTCTCTTCTCTCTAGATTTGCTTCAAGAAGAAACATTTGACTCCTGTAACATCACCAGGGAATGCCAAGCATGGGGCCCCGTATGCAGCAGGGGACTCATAAGTGCTTGTTGCCTGCCTGGCATCGGAGAGCAGCTTAATAAATACTTGTAGGTTGACGAAAGGTTTCCACGGCACGAGGAGAGTGATCCCAGAACCGCAGATTGGAAGAGACTTCCGAAGCCTTGAGCACAAACAGGCCTGAAGAGGAATCCACTGTGTTTGATCCCTGATTGGTCTGACCACCCCCAAGGCTGCCTGGGCCCTCTTCAGCCCCTCCTCTATAAGGCCAGGGATAACCAAGCCGTGCTCCTGCTCAGGAATATTCACTGGCTCCCCATCGTTTCTTTCTTTCTTCTTTTTTTTTTCTTTTGCGGAGCAATGAGGGCCAAGTGACTTGCCCAAGGTCACACAGCTAGCAGGTGTCAAGTATCCAAGGTCGGATCCAAACTCAGGTCCTCCTGAATCCAGGGCCCGTGTTTCATCCATTGAGCCACCTAGCTGCTCCCCCCTCCCCATTGTTTCTAAAGGATCAAACAAAAACCCCCTTTCTGGGGGACGTGGGGGGAGGGGGCACCCTTCCAGTCCTTCCCATTCTGCTCCAACCTTTCTCAACACACATCTTCCCCTCCCCCGCAGTGGTGACTAAATAGATTGCCTAGTTTCTGGCAGAGGACTGTCCGTAGAGACATTTGTGGTTGTTGCTGCTGTTGTCCATGGTGGCTGGACAAGTCTCAATGCCCCAGGCACCTCGCTAAGATGATGAATGGAAGGGGAAGTGCCAAACTTGGAGAAGGGGCTTTCCTGACTGGGAGTTCCCTTGTATTGATGCAATTAAGGATCTGGACAAAACTTTCCAACCATCCCCTCCCCGGCTCCTCCTGCTCTTCATCTTCTTCCTCTTTCCACCCCTCCTCCTCCTCTTCCTCCCACCTCCTTCTCCCACCCTGTCCTCCTCCTCTTCCTCCCCTATTTGACTTTTTTTTTTTTGGTGAGGCAATTGGGGTTAAGTGACTTGCCCAGGGTCACACAGCTAGTAAGTGTTAAGTGTCTGAGGCCAGATTTGAACTCAGGTCCTCCTGAATCCAGGGTCGGTGTTCTATCCACTGCACCACCTAGCTGCCTCCCCCAACCTCTCTTAATGCTAGCGCCTTCCCTCTGTTAATTATCCCAAATTTACCCTGTCTATACCTTGCTTGTACATGCTCACTTCTATGCTGTGTCCCTTGGCAGACTAGACACTCCTTGAGGGCAGACTGTCTTTTGCTTTTCTTTGTATCCCCAGTCTGCACCATCCCCAGTTTTCTTCATGTATGTCTGGCCGCCGGACTCTGACGACGACTCTGGGCAACTCTGCCTCACTTACATCCTCTTCTTTCACCAGTCAAGACATCCCCTCCCCATGCCATCGAAGGATGAACAACCACCATTCCCAGGGTGGTGCCTGGCACGTGCGGCTGATGTTCATTTATTCCAGTTGTGCCTGATTCTCTGGGACCCCGTTAGGGGATTCCTTGGCAAAGGTACTGGAGGAGTTTGCCACTTCCTTCTCCAGCTTGTTGCAGAGTAGGCATTAATGAATGGTTACTGACTGACTGATCATGAGGTAGAAGGGGCTGAGCTCTGGAAACATCCCTCCCCACCTCCCTGGGGTTGCCTTCTCCTATTGGTCAGTTTCTCCTGGGGCCTACATTTTGGGGCAGGGCCCGGGCTTGGCATCCTTCATCCCCCTCCTGGCTCCGCTTTGGACCCTCTGGTGCTTAATAAATGCTTATTAACTGAGTTCAATAAGGGCAGGGCACCCAAAGTCCTCAGAGGTTCAGAGAAGGGAGGGAGGGAGAGCTGGACCAGCTAGAATGCTTCTGAAGGCCTTCAGAGATGGGGAACTCACTACCTCCAAGCAGCTTCCTTCCTGGACGTACCTAGTTATTTATTTATCTCCCTCCTTAGAATGTGAGTTCCTTGAGGGTAGGGATCCTGTGTTTGCCTTCCTTTGTGTCTGCTTTAGCACAGGGCCTAGAATATAATAAACGCTTGTTGAGTGTTTAGTTGGAGAGAGGGCAAGATCAGGGAAGGCTCCCTGGAGAAGGCATCATCTGAGTGAGGCCTTGAAGGATGACGTGAAACTGCTCAGGCAGAATTGGCAGCTGGGAGCTTCTCAGGCACATGGGAGGAAAGTTGGTGAGAAGGAAGAGCCTGGATGTACCCGTAGGGTGGTGAAGTAGACGATGAGGGGGAGCAGTGGGAAATGAGGCTGTGGGGGATCTCGTCTAACACCCTCATTTTAAATACAAAGAAATGGAGGCACAGAGAGGTTGGGAACTTTGCCCAAAGTCACATGAAGTAAGTGGTCTAGCCAGGACTTGGGGGGCCTTGAATGCCGGGATAAAGAGTTTGAGCTTTGTCCTATAAGCCATGAGGAGCCACTAATGTCTTCTGAGCAAAGCCTGCTATGATGGAGTTGTACTGTAGCAAAATGGAATGGATCATTGGGAGTGGGGAGGAAAGATGGATTGGAGAGAGAAGATGTTGAAGGTCGGGATTATATTTTGGTAGCCCTAGAGAAAGGTGGTAGTCCTGAACTAGTGTGGTGGGTGTGTGAGTTGAGGGAAAGGGACAGATATCAGAGACGTGGAGCTGGTGTAACATACCCTCGAGGCTACTTCCCCCATGGGGATGGGTCCTCACAGGACTAGAACTACTACTATAGGTCATGAGCCCCCACTGGTGTGCTCCCATGAATAATCAGCCAGGAGACTCACTTAGCTCTTAGCAAAGGTAGATGCTTATATGGCGTTATAAAAACAACAGTTACAACACATCCCTCCGCAGTCTGGGCTCACACTCTCATAAATACCCAGAACATCTATGGAAAGAGCAGTTAAAGCTTACAGTACGATGTTGGTCTAGAATACATATGGGACAAAGGCGACTCATTCTCCTTGGTACTGTGGGGCCTGGTAGGTCTTTCTCTCTGCAGTCTTCACAGAGTTCTCCTTGGGTGCAGCATCTATCTCTGCAGTGAGTTGCCCAGCTGGGCTTCTTCTTGTAGTAAGTTCTCATTTACCAGGGTGGGCTCCGTGAAGTTGTTTCCTGCCTTGGGTGACTTTCTCTCTGTATCCATGTCTGTCTGGAGTAGGTCTCTGCTGCCTGCTGGATAAAGTATCTCCTACTGGTCCAGGAGCCACATGTCTATTGTGGGGGGAGGGAGGAGAGAGAAAGTACCTTCTTCCTCTGCAAGGATCTCCTGCCACAACCACTGCCGATCTTTGAAGCTCCTTAGAGTTTAGCTACTCAAAACTCCCCGAGGTGGAGGTGATTTGTTTTCTCCACCAATCCCTTTATTCTCTTCGTCACTAAGAGAGGCGTTCTCACTTGATCAAGGGATCAGAAGGTAGAGGCATCTGTACAGTCAGTTTAACACCTCATTAATGCTTGTGATTATATTCTGGGACTCCTGGGGCTACATTAACTGAGGCTGGGAGACTCCCTCCTTCCAGTAGATTCAGAGATCAACTGATCAACCACCAATTATGAATTAAGCAGCTACCATGTGTTGGACATAGTGCCGGAGATACAAGGACAAAACTAAAATAGTCCTGCCCTCACAGAGCTTACATTTGGTTAGGAGAAGCAGCATTTAAAACAGGGAAGTTAGAAAGAGGGATGGATTTATGAGGAAAGAGAGTGTGTATCAGTTTTGAACACGTTCAATTTGAGGTGGCTATGTAACATCCAGGTATAAATGTCCATCCAGCGGCTGGTTAGGTGGGACTGCAGCTCAAGCGAGATTAGGGCTGGAGACACAGGCTTGGGAGTCATCTGCTTAGAGGTGATGTGCCCCCTCGACACACACACCATGGGACAGTGCCCCACAAACATCTTGTGTTGTTGTCTCCTCCTCTCGTTGGGAGCAGCACTGGAGGCTCTTCATATTTAGATCTCGTCCCAAACATGATTGTGTCAGTTTCCCTTCCTTGGACAAGCCCTGTGCCCACCTCGGGCAGGGACAGCGACATTCCTGGAGATACAGGGCACACCCTTGCATGGATGCAGTATTATTGGGGTGGCAGGGTTTAGGGAGAGTCATGCACATGTGAGCCACTGTTGAAGTGGTGGGTTGCATTCCATTCCATCCCGTAAACCGTTATCAAATGCCTACTGTGCCCAGGGCTGGTGCCCCATGCTAGGGATGCAAAGATGAAAAATGACAGGCCCTGCCCTCATGGAGCTTACAATGTACTAGTGAGAAACCTAAGTCCACAAGCAGACTACAAGGAAGAGAGATAAGCGCAGAGGAGACACCTAGTCAACAGATGTGAGGAGAGAGGAATCACTTAAAAAGTATGATCAACACTTGCTGTTTTCATATTACCTTCCTTTGCCAATATATCCTCCCCTCTCCCCCCACCCCAGAGTAAAGAGAAAGAGTCCAGCAGCCCAGCAAGATGAACCAAGACATCACCCAGGTCTGACAACCTATGCAGAGTTCCGCATGCTTAGTCCCCCGCTTCTGCAAGGATGGGAGGGAGGGGCATGGCAGAAGTCAATCAGTCTGGGGGTGGGTGAGGAAGGGGGCACACACTTCCCATCCTATCATGCTTTAAGATTTACAAAGTATAAGCTTGTGAAGAAGGTCGAGAGTCTTTGAGTCAGCTCCCATGACTTCATCATCCTAGGGAACTTCTGGTGTGGAAGTGCTCCTCCCCCCCAACTCAGATCAGCAACTCCTCTGAGACTTGTAGTGTTAAAGTCAACCAAGGCACTGAGAAGTTAAGCAGGATCACCCAGCCTTTAGTGCACTATGCTGTGTGGTTCCACTTAACAGAAGGGGAAACTGAGGCAGACAGAGGTTAAATGACTGACCCAGGACCATACAGCTAGTATGTGTCTGAGGCAGGATTTGAACTCAGGTCTTCCTGACTCCAGGCCCAGTGGTCTATTCATGGCACCACCTGGCTTCCTCCAGCTGTGTGACCCTGGGCAAGTACCTTCCCTCACCTGTTAAACAGGGATGAAGACACCTGCTTTGTTTCCCTCAGAGTGTTGTGAGGAGGGTGCTTTGTGAGTCTTGAATCAGAGAGGGTGGAGCCTTGTGTCCTCCGACCACAGGAGGCTGAGTTAGGACCCCTTCAGCTCAGGGAAGGTAGGAGGGATGGGAGGATGCTGCCCTTGGCAGCCAGCCCAGGGACTTTTCAGGGAGAGCAGACGAGCGGCTCTGGTCGGCTAAGCGTCTGTCATGGTTGCTGGATATGACCTTTAATGCTGTTTCCAGGGACAAAAATACCCTGAGCTCCTGAGCATCTGGACTTGGGGCCGAGGGGGTAGAATTAATATTTCAACATGGTCCTAGCCATTTTTCTCCATCAACCCAGAGCTTGGTCGCCTTTGAGGGGAGGGTGTCCCGCCTGTGTTTCCTCTTGTCCATTTTCACCCTCGGGGAATATAGTAATTTACAGGGGCTTCCATCAGGGTGGTGACAAGAGGACTGGCCTGGATTCTAGCCCTGGCTCGGAGCCTAATTGCAACGTGACCTTGGGCAAGTCTTTTTCCATCCCTGGGCCTCTGAAAACAAGGGAGCTGGACCAGGCAGCCTCTCAGATCTCTGCCAGCTCTCATGTTCTAGAATTTTTCTCTAGGGGAACATGTCTTTAGTCTCTGTTTGGAGCCTGAAGAGCCCAGGACTGGGGAGCCCTGAAATAATCAGCTTGGGCACCATTTTTATGTAGTACCTCCTGCGGGGGTCCCACAGATTGAAGAGGTTCACTACTCCCAGGTTTCAAGGTCGTCTGTGGGTCCATACTCCTAGAATGATAGCTCACAAGCCTCCACCAATTTGCATACTTGTAATTATCAGCTAGTAGATGCAATTAGCTCAAAGCAAGGACTTATAAACCTGGGACATAGTTTCCCCCAAATAGGCAAGGTATCAGTGGGAAGGGTGGGCACAAATTTAGAGTAAGACCCATGTAAAGATTGCATGTGGCCCAGGCAAGCCACACCCCTGGCACTGGAGGGCACCACTGTCCTTTCTCTTCTTATGCTATCTCTACCCCTCTAAGATACAGGCTATGTTCGGTGGCCTTGAAGGTCTCTGCCACCTCTGAGAGTCTGGGATTCCAGGAAGAGGAGATTGAGAGCCATGCTTTGGAAGGTCCAATGGGGATCCAATGATTATGCTTGAATAGGGGAGTGACTGGTCAGAGCTGGGCTTGGGGAAGATGAACTTGACCTTTCAAGAAGAAAGAGAATTGGGGCAGCTAGGTGGCGAAGTGGATAGAGCACCGGCCCTGGATTCAGGAGTACCTGAGTTCAAATCCAACCTCAGACACTTGACACTTACTAGTTGTGTGACCCTGGGCAAGTCACTTAACCCCCACTGCCCCGCAAAAAAAAAAAAAAAGAAGAAGAAAGAGAATCACTGGCATTTTATTCTGGTAGAAGGTAAGTCCCCCTGAGAGGAGGAACTAACTAGCTGGTTTCTCCAAATCTTTTTCTTCAGTTCAAGCCTGTGAGTCAACGAACAAGCACTATTAAGCACCCGCCATGTGCCAGGCACTTTGTTCTGCAGATATACAAGACCTCAATGAAACCTGATCTCAGGAGCTTACATTCCTCTTTCTGTGAAGTAGGTCGTGCAGGCCTTGTGATTCCCTTTAAACAGAGGAGGAGACTGAGAGGTAGACAGGGGAAGGGGCTCATTTTTGTTATCATATTCCTGCCACTGAAGGGGTGAGCCCCATTCCATTCCATCATTCCACAGAGCCCAGAACACAGTAGGTGCCTAATAAATGCTTGTGGATTAATGGCTGATTTCCTCAAAGTCCCCCGCTCACAAGGGGCAGAGTTGGCATTCGAGTCCAGGTCCCCTGACTCTCTGTCCCTCCACTTCCCTCCCTCAGGGGCCCTGATCATTCTTTAATGGTGATTGATACCTGTGAAGATTGATGCAGCAGGATTCATGGCTCCCTTTGACTCACTGATGCAGGTTGCTAACAAGCTTGTGAGCTGGGCTCCTGCTGGGTGGGGGAGGGGAACATAGAGATGTGCCAACCGCTTGGTGCCCAAATGGTGCATTGGGAGTCTTCCCACCTCGATATTGTCTTCGTGCCTGCTCTGGGAGATGGACTTGACCCTCCCATTAATCGCACAGAGACTGAGCTACCAGGACTCTCAGAGGCACCTTGTCTACTCTCCCCTGCAGACAAGAATTCCCTGTGTGGCAATATAGACAAAGGGGCTTCCAGGCCTTGCTTGAAAGTTTCTAGTAATCTGCTCCCCCCACTCCCACCCCCAGACTGGTCACTCTACTTTGGGACAGAGTCGGTGAGGAGTCTCTGATCCTTTGGTTTCCCGGCAAAGCAGATCTAAGTAACATGCTTTTCAAAGTACTATGTGAATGCTATTACTACTACTACTATTATTATTTTTTTAGTGAGGCAATTGGGGTTAAGTGACTTGCCCAGGGTCACACAGCTAGTAAGTGTTAAGTGTCTGAGGTTGGATTTGAACTCAGGTACTCCTGACTCCAGGGCTGGTGCTCTATCCACTGCACCACCTAGCTACCCCTATTACTACTATTATTAATTGTTACATTAGTAAAGATACTGACAAGCTAGAGGGCATCGTGATAGTAATAAGGGCAAGAATAACCATTCATTCGTTTGTTTTTTCAGTCATAAAAGTATTTTATTATCTTCCAGTTACATGTAAAGATCGTTTTCAACATTTGTTTTCATAAGATTTTTAGTCCCAAGTTTTTCTCCCTCCCTCCCTTCCCTCCCCCAACCCCAAGACAGAAAGCAGTCTGATATAGGTTATAGATGTATATAGGTTATATATGTATAATCACATTAAACATATTTCTGCATTAGTCATGTTGTGAAAGAAGAATCAGAACAAAATGGAAAATCCTCAAAAAAGAAAAAACAAAAACAAGTAGAAATTGTATAGTTCAAACTGCATTCAGAATCCACAGTTCTTTTTTCTGGATGTGAAGAACATTTTCTATCATAAGTCCTTTGAAATTGTCTTGCTTGTATTGCTGAGAGTCTCTCACAGTTGATCATCGAACAATGTGGCTGTTACTGTGTACAATGTTCTCCTGGTTCTGCTCATTTCACTCAGCATTCGTCCATTTAAGTCTTTCCAGGTTTTTCTGAAATCTACCTGCTCATTATTTCTGACCAGCTATTTATTTATATATAACATTTATATAGTACTTACTATGTGCCTGGCACTGTGCAAAGAGTTTTACAATTATTATCTCATTTGATCCTCATGACAACCCTGAGAGGTAGATCCTATTATGAGGCAAATAGAGGTTAAGAGACTTGCCCAGGATCCCGCAGTTAGTGTCTAAATCCAGATTTGAACTCAGATCTTTCAGACTCTATGCCCCAAGCTCTATCCACTGAGCCACCTATGACATAGTAGGCAATTAATAAATGTATTGCTTATTTATTAATCCTTTATTTAAAGACAGGTAGGTGGTGAAGTGGATAGAGTGCCGGGCTTGCAATCAGGACTCGTCTTTGAGAGTTCAAATCCAGCCTCAGACGCTTAGCTGTATGACCCTGGGCAAGTCACTTAACCCTTTTGCCTCAGTTCCTCATCTATAAAATGGGCTGGAAAAGGATATGCAAAGCACTCCAGTATCTCCATCAAGAAAGCCCCAAATGGGACCTCTTCCTTTTAGGTCCATGTCATATGACGATCTCCTGAAGGCACTGGGGAGGTGTAGCCTTGGGAAACAACTTTGTAGGTATCCTCCCTTTGCCTCGGTTACTTCCTCTGTAAACTGCAGATGAAAATGCTTGCACTCAGTGCTTCCCAGGGCTCATTGATTTTGTGGGGGAAGGAACTTTAAAGGCCATCTTTAAAACCCCTCATTTTACAGAGGAAATGGCTGAGACCCCAGGGAAGTGAAATGACTTTCCCCAAATCAAACAGAAGTTGTAGAACCAGGGTCATAACCTATATTGTCAGAGTCAGTCAACACCCATTTATTAAACACTATGCAAACAACCAGATACAAATAAGCTTGATAAACAGGAAATAATCAACAGAATTCAGGGGGATCAGCTTAACTGAAACTTGGAGGGAGGCAGGGAGGCAGGAGACAGAGCACTCCAGGCATGGGGATCAGCCAATGAAGACATTTGGTGTCCCGTGTGAGGACCCGTGCCAGAGATGGCGTGCTGTCTGGAAGAATATGAGGGAGTGAATAGGGCGTAAGAATACCAGACAGGTAGGGAACTGCCAGACTACAAAAGACTGTGAATGTCAGCGAAGGCCCTTTCTATTGGATCCCGGAGGTGATGGGGGCTACTGAACTTTATTGAGCTCTGTGGGGCATTTCCCTCTGTCTTTGGCCTCCTCGGGGAACATGCCCAGTAGTGGGATTGCCCGGGCAAAGGCTGTGAATATTTCAGTCACTTTTCTCACATCATCCCAAATTGTTTTCCATGTGGATTGGATCATTTTACAGCTCTGCTAACACTCCCAGCGTGTCTGTCTTCCCTGGCCCTTCCAACATGGCCCATCAATTATCATACACATGAATGGCACTTTGACAATGCTTAAAATAACTGATTCCTTTGCCGAGTTCATACATCCTCCCCCCACTCCTTTCAGTCTTGTTTACATGATTAATATTTAAACAGACGGGCCTTTTCTGCCTATATAATGTAGAGGTGGCCAGAAGCCCAGCCTGCTCCTTAGAACTTCAGAATTCACTGGGGTGGGGGTGGGGAGGATGAAGGAGGTTTTCCTGTTCCTTGTGACTCCCTAAGATTCTGGCTGGCCTGGGGTGTCCCTGATGGAGGGGAGGGTCCATCTGGGCTGGCACAGCTTCCCTTGGCTTCTCCAAATCTCCCCCTCCCCCTTTTTTCTACTTTTTTTTCCTGCTGCCTCCACCTACCTCAGGTCTCCAGAGTTGGTGCCTCTGGGGTGGTGGGTCCTGGAATTGTTCAATCTTGGCTTCCTGGAATCTCAGAGCTGCCGGGGGCCTCATAGGTCTCTTCTCAGGCTCACACAGAGAGGATTGGATGCCCCAGCATCCATAATGTGTTGGCCCTTTTTCCTTCAAGGGCACAATGACCATATCAGGTTCTTAACCTGAGTCACCCCCAACTCTGCCCTTTGCCTCAGCCCCAGAATCCACTTAGTTGCCAGGGGTTGGCAGTTCAGCTTCCCCAACATTTCTCACATCTGTTTGCTTTTCTCCTCTCATGAATGCTAAGACCCAACCTGAAGCCTTGACCATTGCATTAACCTCCTCATTGGCCTCCCTGCCTCCAGTCTCTCCCCTCTGCCATCCATCCTCCTTATCATTGTTACGTGGATATTCCTAAAGCACAGGGATGATGAAGTCCCTTCCTTTGCTCAATAACTCAATCACTTCCGGGATCAAATATAAAATCCTCTGATATTTAAAACTCTTCACCCCTTGGTCCCTTCTTACCTTTCCAGACTTCTTATGCCTTCCGTTCCTCCATATGCTTTGTCTTCCAGCAACACCAGCCTTCTTGCAGTTCCCCTAACACCATTCTGTATCCCCCCCTCCTTTCACTTGCCCTGGTCACACCCGGTGCCCTCATTTTTGCTCATTTATTTACCTTGTTTCAGCTCAAACCCTCCCTTCTGCAGGAGGCCTTCCTGCTCGCACGACTGCTGGTGTCTTCCCATCTCAGGCTTCCTTCCGTGTTCCTGGTTATTTTACTTGTTGTCTCACCCAGTAGAATGTGGGCTCCTTGGAGGTTTGCTGACTTGAACGCCTGTAGTAGTGGGGAGCTTATGAGGCAACCCACTCTTGGACAGATCTGATTTTTCTCATCCCTTTTGGAGGTTCAGGACTGCAGCCCCAGCCGGTGGTGGTGTCAGGCCCATGTGGCTCTCTCCTCCTGTGTTATGGGTTCTGTTGCTCCTTATGGATTATGTCCCTGGGACTCCAGCCATATGGGATGAGTCCAACCTCCATGTGTTGTGAATGAGTGGAGGGACCCAGGGGAGCCCCCGATAGCCTTCTCAGTCCATTGACTTTGGGAGTGAGGGACGAGACCTGAATCAGTTAGAATCCTGGAGGGGAGTGGCCAGAATGCTAGACGTGCTAGATGCTGAGGTACATCCCCTCCGGCTCAGCCTGGATCCCCTCTCTGCCAGAGCCAAGCTGCCGATGTCTCAAAGGCACCTCCCAAACACTTTCCCCTTCTCCCAGTCCTGCAGGAGGTAGTTTGCAGAGAGGAGGGTTTTTGTAGTTTCACTCGGTCTCCCTTCGATCGATGGACCAAAGAGGACTCCAAGCCCACTTCTAGCGGCCGATCGATCCTGGCCGCGCGCGAGGCGCCCTTATCTCGCCATCTCGGGCTTGCAGGCGGCAGATTGCGCAAGGAGCTGGGTCATCGCCACCACGCCGCTGCGTCCAGCTCCAGGCACGAGCTCTGCTTCAAGACCTCCTCTTACCTATGGTTGAAAAATTAAAAAAAAAAAAAAAGAAGCAGCCGGAGCCCCTGATGAGCCCTGATAACCGAGTGCAGTCAGAAATATTATAAATTGATCAGTGTTTTATCTGAAAAAAGGGATGACTTCTTAACATCATTAAGCGATGATCTTTAAAGCTCATCTTCTCCCTGGCAGGCCGGAATGACAGTGGAATGGGCCGAGATAGATGGCCCGGGAGGAGGAAAAAAAATCAATTGTTTTTCTGAGGCGTGCGGGAGTGTTTGCCTCGGCGCCCGCCTCCCCGGCCGGCTGCCATGCGCCCCAGCCTCCACCAGTGCATTTCTTTTTTACAGCAGAATAAATTCCATTTGGTCCACGAGACGAATTCTCACCCTCGTATGTCAAGTTTTACAAGGGGCCGACAGCTCCAATTGGGGCAGAGTGATGGCCCAGGCCCTGTGTTCACCTCCACAGCTCTATTGGAGTTTTCTTACTGAGATCCACACCGCAGCCAGGAGGGCCGGGGTGCTAGTTATCGGGAGGCCGACCTGCGCTCCGGGGAAGGAAGGAGCTTGGACCGTCTGAGCTGACTGCCAGCCAGATGGACTGTTAGGGAGGTGGTGAGCTCCCTGTCTCTAGAGGGGTTCAGAGTGAGCCTGGGGGCCGGAGGGAGGTCAGCCAGTAAAGAGGATTCCTGCTAGGTCCAGGTTGGATAGACGCCATTTTAGCCTGGGCACCTGGGAAAGGAGGGTAATGAAGAGTCCAGTCTGGCATGCTGTATTTTTTATATTCAAGAAGGAAATCAATGTAGGGTCGGCAGGTCACGGAGGGCCTTGAATGCCAGGTTCAGGAGTTTAAAGTCCTTGATAGCAAAGGGAGCGGAAGACGCTCTTGCATGGATGCGTATGAGGAAGATTATCTGGATTGATTGAGGGCTAAGGCTGCGATCACCAGGACCAAGCGAGTGATTAAACATGGGGGTGGGATGGGAGAAGAATGAGGGAGGACTCAGAGGTTGGGACATTCCCTGGGCATCCTGGATGGGGGGGGGGACTGTGGGGGTGGGGAGGGAGGGAACTCGATAAGCTCTTCTTGTGTGTGTGTAACTAAACAGAGCCACAGGTGACTTCTCGGGCCTCGGTTCCTTCATTTGGTTTTTTTTTTTTTTTTAGTGAGGCAATTGGGGTTAAGTGACTTGCCCAGGGTCACACAGCTAGTGAGTGTTAAGTGTCTGAGACCGGATTTGAACTCAGGTCCTCCTGACTCCAGGGCCGGTGCTTTATCCACTGCACCACCTAGCTGCCCCGGTTCCTTCATTTGTAAGTAGTTGTGATGAGTGCCAGCAAGTTTCATATTCTCAAACTCTCCACATTCTTACTACCATGGGCTCAGGTGGATGCACTGCATTCAGGGTGGGGGAAGCCCCAACTGGCCTTGGTAGGGGTGAGCTCCCCATCACTGGAGGGCTTCGAGGGAAGTCTGGAGAATGACTTGTTGGGTGGGTGACAGAGGGGGTTCTCATCCATCTTGATTGCTCTCAGTGGTTGGGGGGGGGGTCCTTTCCAGATCTGAGGATCTATGATTCAATCAAAGGAAGGCCTGCAGAAGGTGAAGGGGTGTCTGCAGAGGCAGAGATTAGGGTCTTGTTCAGACTTGACCAGGCTTCCTATGTCTAACTCAGCTCTGTCCAATCAGGGGCAGGGAACAGGTATGGGTAGGGGTGATCCAGAGCTGCTCCTTCTTGAGACCCCTCCCTTCCTCCCCCCACCTTTCAGGTCTCATCTACTCGAAGGCCCCTTGAATTTGAACATCATCTGTCTCCCCTATAGACCGTAGGCTCCCTGAGGGCAAGAACAGATTTATTGTAGTTTTTGGATCCCCAGTGCCAAGCACAGCTTAATAAAGGCTGATTAATTAATGAATTCTAAGGGACCTCCCAGCTCTGACACCCACTTTTCTGAGGCCCCTCCCAGCTCTGACATCCCCTGTTCTCAGGCCCCTCCCAGCTCTGACATCCTCTGTTCTCAGGCCCCTCCCAGCTCTGACACCCACTTTTCTGAGGCCCCTCCCAGCTCTGACATCCCCTGTTCTCAGGCCCCTCCCAGCTCTGACATCCCCTGTTCTCAGGCCTCTCCCAGCTCTGACACTCACTTTTCTGAGGCCCCTCCCAGCTCTGACATCCCCTGTTCTCAGGCCCCTCCCAGCTCTGACATCCCCTGTTCTGAGGCCCCTCCCAGCTCTGACATCCTCTGTTCTGAGGCCCCTCCCAGCTCTGACATCCTCTGTTCTGAGGCCCCTCCCAGCTCTGACACCCACTTTTCTGAGGCCCCTCCCAGCTCTGACATCCTCTGTTCTGAGGCCCCTCTCAGCTCTGACATCCCCTGTTCTCAGGCCCCTCCCTGACCTGACATCCCCTGTTCTCAGGCCCCTCCCAGCTCTGACATCCTCTGTTCTGAGGCCCCTCCCAGCTCTGACATCCCCTGTTCTAAGGGTCCTCCCAAGCTTTGACATTCTAGGCTCTGAATTCTTCCTGAGCTTGTTTGTTTTTCTCGGGCCTGCTGCCCCTTGGGACTCATTGGCCCGCAGTTACCGAAGTGCATTGTCAGCCTGATTGAATCTGCTTGGCGTTCTAAACAGAGCCCAAAGATAAATAAGGCCAGCTCAGGGCAGGGGATTTATGGCCGAGTTAGGCTGAGGAAGAAGAGAGGTGTTTGCAGATGAGATCTGGGCTTCCGGGAGGCGGGGGAGGGGTCCTGCCCAAGTTCCAGCTCCCACCGTTCTTGGAGGATTCTCCTGTTTGGCCCTTGAGATCGATGGACTCGCCCGGAAAGGGGCTGTTGGCTCTTTTTCGTTGGGGAAAGGTCTTTAGATTCCTCCAACTACAAGTGGGCCCCGAGACAATTATTTCCGGGCTGGATCTGGGATCCCAGCGAAGGCTCCGGGGGCCACACTCCTGTGAGAGTCCGTGCCAAAGTGATGGCCATTAGCCCTTTTGGCGCCTAGAGAGTGAGGCTGGTACCGGCCAGTCAGGTCGCACAGCCGAAGGGAAGGAGAGCTGGGTTCCATTCCTGCTGGTTTCATGCCAGCTGTGCGATCCTGGCCAATCACAGGAACTGCTCCTCTAGTTATCGATATCTAAGGGTCGCAGAGTCCTTTGTATACTCTCTGGCTGCTGTCCTTGCTTGGGGGCTGCTTGGGCTTGGGAAGGCTGGAGCCAAGGAGGTGATTGTACCAAGTCTGGCCCCAACATGGGGAGCCCCTGGGAGTTTCCCAGAAGGAGCAAGCTGGCCCAGGCCAGTGCTTCTGGTTGGATCGGTGGTGGGATTGGCCCAGTGAGTGACCGTGGCCAGAGAGGGAGACCCACACATCCCGTCTTATTTGATCCTTACAACCACTCCAGGAGAGAAGTGTCACTATTATCCCGATTTACAGATGAGGAAACTGAGGTAGGCAGAGTCACGGGGCTGGTAAGTCTGCCACAAAAGTCAAACTCAAGTCTTCCTGACTAGTTACTTTACCTCCCTGAGGCTTCTTCTCTCTAATGTGGGGGTGTGGGGTCATGAGGTTTGCTCTGTCCTTGGGAGGAAAGCCAAGTGATGGACGGTGAGCAGGCTGCTTTTACCTGCCTTCTGTGACCCCAGCAGGGAGCAGGCCCTCATTCCAAGCAAGGACTCGGGAAATGTTTGTTGAATGAATGAATAAGTAGGCGACCTAGTTTGTATTAGGGGAAATCCTGCCTCTCTCTGCTAGATGAGGTCATTGAGGGGTAAATATGTCTATGGAGAAGGGGGGGGGTTGTCATAAATTAACATGTTTAATTTATGCCCTGATGAAGGTTGTTAAGAAACCATGCAATTGTGGAATTTGGAGGGTGGGGTGGCATGTAGCTAGGCCTGGAAATAGGAGAGGGAGAAAATAATCACCTCTCTGGTGAGAGGTTAAATTTTTGTCACAGCAAGATCACCAGTTTAAAAGTCAAGAGCTCTGGGTTCAAGTCTCAGACCTACCACTCTACTAGCTCTGTGTGACCCACCTGCTTCCCATTCTCTGGCCTCAGTTCCCTCATCTGCAAATTTAGAGGGGGTGTAACCCTCGAATTAGAGACCTTACAGGGATGTTGTTTATAAAGACTGATAACAATGTGAGCAATTATTCCTTTTTAAAAAACAATTAGGGGGCAGCTAGATGGCGCAGTGGATAAGCACTGGCCCTGAATTCAGGAGTACCTGAGTTCAAATCCGGCCTCAGACACTTACTAGCTGTGTGACCCTGGGCAAGTCACTTAACCCCAATTGCCTCACCAAAAAAACCCAAAAAACCCCCCAAAAAACCAAAACAATTAGTGGGGCAGCTAGGTGGCACAGTGGATAGAGCACCAGCCCTGGATTCAGGAGGACCTGAGTTCAAATCTAACCTCAGACACTTGACACTTACTAGCTGTGTGACCCTGGGCAAGTCACTTAATCCCAATTGCCTCAACAAACAAACAATTCGATATTTTATTTTCCCCAATTACATGTAAAAACAATTTTGACATTTTTTTTTAAATTTTGAGTTCCAAATTCTTTCCTTCCCTCTCACCCCCCCAATTGAAAAGGAAAGTATATTGATATAGATTATACATGTGCTGTCATGCAAAGCATATTTCTATATTAGCCAAGTCATGAAAGAAAAAAAGTCCAAAAAAAGTCCAAAAAAAATAATGAAAGTAAAAAAGTCTGCTTCAATCTACATTCAGACTCCATCAGTTCTTTTTCTGGAGGTGGAGAACATTTTTCATCACAACTCCTTTGGAATTGTCTTGGATCATTGTGTTGCTGAAAATAGCTAACTCAGTCATAGTTGTTCATCATACAATATTGCTGTTACTGTGTGTAATGTTCTCCTGGTTCTGTGTACTTCACTTTGCATCAGTTTATATAAGCCTTTCCAGGTTTTTCTGAAACCATCCTGCTTATCATTTCTTTTGGCACAATAGCATTTCATCACAATCACATACTACAACTTGCTCAGCCATTCCCCAGTTGTTGGGCATCCTTTCAAATTCTAATTCTTTGCCACCACAAAAAGACCTGCTATAAATATTTTTGTGCATATGGGACTTTTTCCTTTTTCTTTGATCTCTTTGGGATATAGACCTAGTAGTGGTATTGCTGGATCAAAGGGTATACTGTTTTATAGCTCTTTGGGCATAGTTCCAAATTGCTCTCCAGAATGGTTGGATCAGTTCACAACTCCATTAACAAGGCATTATCATCTCAGTTTTCCCACATCCCCTCCAACACCCAATATTTCCCTCTTTTGTTATATTAGTCATTCTGATAGGTGTGAGTATGCAAAAACTTTTAAATTTAATATAATCAAAATTACCTATTTTACATTTCATAAGGCTATTGATATCTTGTTTGGTAATAAATTCTTCCCTTATCCAAAGATCTGACAGGTGAAATATTACTCTGTTGATTTGCTTTTATCACCCTTTATGTCTAAATCATATGTCCATTTTAACCTTATGTTGGATGTTGGTCTATGCCCATTTTTCTCAGCAATTTTTGCCAAATGGTGAATTCTTGTCCCCAAAGCGTGGGTTGTCAGGTTTATCAAACACTAGACTACTGTGGTCATTTACTACTGTGTCTTGTGTCCTTAATCTATTGCACTGATCCACCAGTCTATTTCTTAGCCAGTACCACATCATTTTGATGATTACAGCTTTGTAATACAGTTTGAGATCCGGTACTGTTAGGCCACCTTCCTTCACATTATTTTTCATTGATTCCCTCGATATTCTTGAGAGCTATTATTCTTGTCTCCCCTTCTGACCTGCACATCTGTTTTCTGTTCTGTTTTGTGTTCTTAAAGTGCATCAGTCTCTTGGAGACTAGTCATGGAGTTGGGGAATTAGTTCTGGTTTTAGAGGCTGGGAAACTGGCTTCAAATCCTGACTCTTTGTTACTTATTTGCCAGTTGTGTAAGCTGGGACCTGGCTCCCCATCTTGGGCCTCAGTTTTTTCATCTGTGAAATGAAAGGAGTTTGACTTGACAATAGAATCAATCAAAAATATTTAGTAAGCACCTACTGTGTACCAGGCACTTTACTAAGTAAACATCATGGATACAAAAAGAGGCAGAAGACAGGCCCTGCCCTCAAGGAGCTCACAATCTAATGGGGTGACAACATGTGAACAAATATATACAAAATAAGCCATATACAGGATAAGTGGAAAATAAAAGAAAGTCTCTTCTAGCTTTAGATTGAGGATTCTGGGAAGTCAGTAATTTCGTTATTAGTCTCCCCAAGGAGGCCCAATTAAACATCACAGCTGGCCTCCTCCATCAGACTTATCCCCCCACCTGTGGCTGCCTTTCTTTCCAAATCACCCAACATCTAACTTTGAATTTCTTTGGATATGCATATGTACATGTGGATATACACACATGTGTATAACATGTGCATACGATGACAAGTATAATCATAAAAATAGCTCACATTTATAAAGCACTTTCAGGTTTTCAAAGTGCTTTACAAATGTCTCATTTGGTCCTCACAAAAAATTTGGAAGGTACGTGCTATCATTAGCCCCATAATAGAGTTCATAAAGTGATTTGCCCAGGGTCACACAGCTGGTATGTGTCTGAGGTCAGATTTGGAGTCAGGAAGATTCTGGAGTCAGATGGGGCGCTCTATCCACTGTGCCAACCAGTTATCATCTATCTATCTTGTATGTATATATATATGTTTATCTCTAGATATCTCTACCAAATATATATCTATTTATATATCTGTCCATCTGTTGTTCTATCAACCCATCTTTTTTTATCTATCTATCTATCATCCATCCATCCATCCATTTCTAGATATCTCCCTCTCTCTCCCTCTCTCTCCCTCTCTCTCTCTCTCCCTCTCTCTCCCTCCCTCTCTCTCTCTCTCTCCCTCTCTCTCCCCCCCCCTCTCTCTCCCTCTCTCTCTCTCTCTCTCTGTCTCTCCCTCTCTCTCTGTCTCTCCCCCCCCTCTCTGTTTTGACCATCTTATAGAATATAAGGTGGGGACTATCTGTATTTTGTCTTTGTGTTTCCAACACCCACGATACTGCCAGGAACATAGTAGGTACTTATTTACTTGATTACCTTTAGGGATAGCTCTAACACTTATTAGATTTTTATTATCTCCCAGTGGATGAGAGCTGGCCTCAAAGCCACGAGGACTGGGGGTCAAGTCCTGCTGTTGAGTCATAGGGGTTGTGAGACCCTGGTCAAGTCATGTCCATCTTTCTGTGCTCTGGCTTGTAGAAAGTGTTCACCTGCATTGACAGAGGGAATTTCTTCCTCTGGGAGTTCCCTGTTCCAGTGGAATCATAGGTTAGTCCCCTGTCCTAGTCCTCTGTGTTGGGGCTGTGCTTAGGGCTGGGAATACAAATGCAGACAGTGCCTACCATCAGAGAGTTTCATTTTAATAGGGGGAAACAATACCTAAGGGGTGGGTGGCCAGGGCAATCAGAGGGATGGTAAGTGGAGCCCTCCCCTGCCCCACTGCACTTGTTCTGTCCTCCAGGGCTGAAGAGAACAAGGCTAACCCCCCATTAGCCCAAACTACACTTGGACAGTGACTCTGCCTCCCCACTCAAATCTTTTCTGGTCCAGCCTTCTTGCTCTGAGGTGGTGGGGATTCTGGTCCCCTCCTGGTCCAGGTAGCCCTGGCTTGGCCTGTGCCCCAGTGCGATGTTCTTTCTGGGCTCTTGGCAGCTCAAAACCTGGCTATCATCTGGAACTCAGATCAACTCTTATTCAGGATCTTGAGAAATGTTAGGAGAAGCCTCCCATTTGGTGGGGGCAGGGGTGGGGGGGCAGGGGTGTTCAGGCTGGGACATTCTAGGCTATAAGCCCCTCCTAGCTCTTGTCTATGACTTTAAAGAGCTGCCTCCTTCTGCCTCAGGCAGATATGTGCAGAGGGACCAAAGATTGGACAATGGCTAGGAGGCAGCAGAAAGGATAGGCTAGAGATGACCTTTGTCTGCTTCTCTCTGTTAATCTGTCATGGAGCTTGGAATGGGAAGCAATAGAGAGGGAGGGGAACTGAGGAGTAGGGAGCGGATGGGTAGGCCAGGTAGAGAAGATGAGTGTGTGTTTGAGCGCGCACGCGTGTGCACGTGTACGCATGTGCACGAGCACACACATGTTGTGAAATATAGGAGAGGGAAGAGGGGAGGGGAGGAGGACGAGAGAGAGTGAGTGAGTAAGAGGATGGCAGGAAGAGGGAGGGGAGGGACACTGGGCGAACGTCAAAAGTGCCATATAAATGCTAGCTGTGATGATTATCACAGAAACTGCTTCGCAAACCTTAAATTACTATATAAATGTTACTACTACTACTACTTGTACTACTGCTGCTGCTACTGCTGCTGCTAGTACTACTACTTTTACTGCTGCTTGTACTACTACTAGTACTTGTCCTCCCATTACTTGTACTACTGCTGCTGCTACTGCTACTGCTAGCACTAGTAGCTGTGACCCCACTGGGCTTCCATTTTCTCAACTCTAAAATGGAGGTGTTGGTTTCAATCTTTCAGTGACCTTCAATGTCTCTTCTGCTCGGATCTACAACCCCACAAGCCCGTGACCTGCTTTCTCTGCTCGGCAGAGATCTCATCAGTTGGTCTCTGGTTGGGAGATCCTGTGCCTGCCTCCCAGGACCAGCAGTAATTATCACAGCCCCATTCTTTTCATGTTTCCCAAGCTTGTTCCTTTGGTCCCCACAGACCCATCTGGCTCCACCCTTCAGTAATGGACCTCTTGGGTGGATTGGGAGACGCTGGCCACCATTAGGGAAGAGAGACACCTGCTTCTGCTCTTCCCTTCCCCATACCATTGACACTGTCCCAGGTTTCTGTTTTCTCTGTTCCTGGCCTCCTCCCATCTCCCTTCCAGGCCTCACCTGAGCACATGGGGCGTGTCTCTATAGATCTCATTCTCATATGGGAGCACCTGAGGTCTTGGGGACCCCTAGTACATGCTCAGCTGAGCCAGTGGTGTCCTGTGGTCACCGAGAATGCTGATGTGATCTTGGGCTGCTCCAAGAGCTGGGGCAGCTACCAGGAGCTCAGGAGTGATTGTCCCCCTGTCCTCTGTCCTCAGCAGATCCTCTTCTGGGTTCTTGGGGTCACTGTTTGAGGACATTCATATGCTAGGGAGATGACTAGGATGGTGAGGGGCCAAGCCTTCTGGCTATAGAGAAGTCAGATGAAAGAACTGGGGGTATTTAATTTGGAAAAGAAAAGCCTTGGGGAAGGGGAGAGGGTCAGGCTGTTCATTTTTTAAGGGTTCTCTCTGAAAGAGGGATTCCCCTCATTGGCAGAACTGGGAGCAGTGGCAGGAAGCTGAAGAGCAGTATATTTCTCTCTCTTTTTTGTCTTTTTTCAGGGCAATGAGGATTAAGTGATTTGCCCAGGGTCATACAGCTAGTAAGTGTCAAGTGTCTGAGGCCAGATTTGAACTCAGGTCCTCCTGAATCCAGGCCTGGTGTTCTATCCACTGTGCCACCTAGTGGCCCCCAGAGCAGTACATTTCAATTAATAAAGTGGGGCAATCCTCTCTGACAATGTGATGAGATGCCTCAGGAGGTGGTGAGCTCCCCATCACTTCAGCAGGATGACAGAGTGCCGTGGGAAGGGTACTGTTTTTGGAGTCCATGGACCTGGAGCTTGACCTGGCTCTTTAGCCCTACCCAAGTGACTCTGGCCCAGACACTTACCTCATTGGGCCTCAGTTTCTTCATTTGTAAAATGAAGACATTGGACCAGTCAGTCTCTGAGGTTCCTCTCAGTTCTGAGATCTGATGTGACTTTACTTGCCTCAGTTTTCCCATTTATAAAATCAGGAGGTTGGACGAGATGGTCTCTGAGGATGCTTCCAGCATCTGGATGGAGGGTCCTAGGCGGAGGAGACTGAATGAACAAGGCTTCTGTGATGTTGGCTCAGCCCCCACAGCCTTCGCCTGGGCCAGACCAACTGGTCTCCTTTCCTGGCCAATGTGCTGTGAGTCTTCCTCCAAATACCTGAGCAATAGTTCAGGAAGGGGGCTGACTTTGGTGCCAGAATGGGGTTCACTCCTGACCCTTGTGGTGTTGGGGAAGTCCTCCCTGCCTCAGTTTCCCCGAAGATAAAGGGAGTAGGCTGACCACCCCCCCCCCACACTCAGTCTCTATCTCTGTTTCTGTCACTCTCTCATTTCCTTTCTTTGTCTCTGTTTCTATGTCTGTCTGTCTGATCGTCTCCGTCTCCTTTTCTGTCTCTGTTTTTCTGTTTCTCTTCGTCTCATCTTCTCCCTCTGTCTCTTTGTCTGTCTCTATTTTTCTGTCTCCACTGATCTCTGTCTCATATTCTTTGTTTCTTTGTCTGTTTTTCTGTCTCAGTCTCCATCTCTGTCCCTGTCTCTCACTCTCATCTTCTGTCTGTCTGTCTTTCTGCATCTCTCAAGCCTGGATCCTATAAGTTGAAGACGTCAGGGCCACCTTCCCCACTTCCCCTCCCCTGCTCCCTCGTGCCTTTCTTGGATCACACTCTGTGAACAGAAAATGTCTTCTGAGGGCATCTTGTCTGGCCAGTGCCAGAGCCAGAGCCGGAATCCCCTCTGCAGATTTCTCGGCAAGAGGCCCTCCAGACTTCTCTTGAAGAAGTCCAGTGATGGGGAACTCCAGTGGGGGAGACGTGACTAGACAGCAGCTCCCAAGAAAAGGGCCTGGAGGTTTCCGTGGACTGCAAACTCAATGTGAGTCAGCTCCAGCTCCGTGACGGGGCTGCTATAGAAGCAGCGGGGCTGGCAGGGAGCCAGAGGACCCGGCTTCAGTCTGACTTGCCCCCCCCCCCAAGCCAGCCGCTCACCCTCTCTGGGCCTCGGGGTCTTCAGTGGATCCTTGCTCCAAATCTATTATCTTAAGACCCTGAGAAAGAGGCCCAGAAAGAGGGAGCTGCTGCTCCTCCTCCTGCCCTCTGCCCAGGTCCGGCCACACCTGGGGGCACACAGTGGGAGGGGACTCAGAGGAATCTGGTCGCCATCATTGCCGAGATAACGGTAATAATAGCCAACATTTCTTCGGCGTTCACCTCAAGGCTTTCCCCATGTGATCTCACTGGGTGCTTAATTAGTATTCATTAAGTTCTGATCAATCAGTCCATCCACAAGTTTGTGTTAAGCTGTCCCTGCGTGTCAGGTTACTGTCTGTGTCAGGTACTGGGCATACAAACACCCCAAACCAAACAGCCCCTGTCTTCTAGAGATAGAACCAAAATGGCTACCATTCATCTACACACGCAGGTTTGCAAAGCGCTTTAGAAACGAGACCTCATCGGATCCTCATCACAGCAGCCCTGGGGGCTGGTGCTATTGTTAACCTGGTTTTACAGTTGAGGAAACTGAGGCAGGTAAAGACGAGGAGGGAGTGTATTCCAGGCAGGGGGGCAGCTTGGACAAAGGCGCAGAGGTGGGAGATGACCCAGCTTGGCTGGGCCAGAGAGGGTACGAACAAGGCTGGAAAGAAGGGCTGGAGCCAGGCACATTTTCATCACACGTTTTAGGAAGGAGGTTGACAGGTTGGATCGAGTGTAGGGGAAGGAAGCCAGGCTGGATGAAGGACCCGACACGATCGATGGAAGGATCTGGGGATATTCCTCCAGGAAACAGAAAGATTCAGGGGCCGATCTCTGTCTTCAAGCATGAGAAGGGCTGTCAGCCGGACGAGAGATGAGCCTTCATCTGCTTGGCTCCGAGGACCAGAGCTGCAGAGGCGGATGGAGGCTGCACTGAAGGAATGGGCCATCTCTGCAGCCACTAGAGGTGCTCCGGCATGGGTCGGGCCAAGGGCTTCCTGCCAGCTTTGAGGTTTTATGCTTCTACGTCTCTCCCCTGCTCACAATCTTCCCGTGGCTCCCCCGTGCCTACAGGGTAAGGGCCTTTGGCGCCTTCTATCATTTGAAGCGGAGCCTTCCTTCTCTCCAAACCCACCGGGTGATTTCCTGCCCCTCCCCCTTTGCTAATCCTCTTCTTCACGGCTCTCCCGATCTGGAAAGGTGGCTTGGCCCCCAGCGGAGTACCGAGACTGACCACCACTGCCCCGTCCCCTCACTATTTCAATCAGTCAATAAGCCTTTATTAAACTCTGACTGTATGCCCGATGCATACACACACACACACACACACACACAGAGCATATACAAATATCTAAAAATTAGAACAATCCTTTATCACCTCGAGCTCACGTTGCAACGAAGGAAACAGCATGGAGGTGATTAGGTAGGTGCCCGATACATACAGAGGAGATGGGAGGTAGCCTTAGGCCTGGGGGATAGGGGTGGGAGCAGGGGAGGGGACAGGCCTGGGACATGCAAACAACTGTGCAGGGGTTCAGAAAGATCCTGGGAGGTCCGGAGGAAGGGGCGTCTCAGTCAGAGAGGACCCGGAAGCCCCAAGCTTGGTGTACAGCCTCAGTTTCCTCCTTTGTAAGCTGTTTTGTGTCCTCATGGCCCTCACAGGGAGCTGGAGGAATGATGGCATCTGCTGGAAGTTGATATCATGCAATCTCAGGTGGGCGCTCACCGCAGCAAGGCAAACACCGATCCTTCCTAATCGTCTGTTCCAAACTTCACCTCTCCTTCACTTTCCCCCTGGTCCTATAATCTCCAAATTCTTCAATCCTGCTTCCATGGGGCCTCCAAACGAGGGGCGTATCCCCCTCCTGGCCAGGGGTTGAGTGGCTCAGGTCCCCCTCAGACCCCATCTCCTTCCTATCTCCAGGGCCCGATGCCTTGCTCTGTGCCCAGTGACCCTGTAGGGATGCCCAGCCTGCCCTCTGTTTGCTCTGGCCCTCCTGCTTAGGAACAGAAATGTCACTAGCCAGAAGGCAAACAGACCTCCCCATCTCCCTCCTCTGGTCACATGCATAGGGAGGCCAATGGCCTCCCTCCCTCCATGTCTCTGGCTGAGGGATGGGGATGGTCACAGAGTCACAGAGAGGGTGGGGGCGGGGACCCAGCTGAGCAGGGGAGGAGGGGAAGGCCTCATCCTGGGGGGAGGGCAGGGATCTTGGACACCCAACCACAGCCTGGGCAGCTCCTGCTAGCCTCTGCTCATGTTTCTCTTGCCCAGAACCCTTGGGTCAATTCAATTTGATTCAACAACCATTTTATTAATCTCAGTAGCTCAGTAGGAGGGAGGTCCTGGAGGGGTTTGGGTCCATGGGGAAGGAGGCAGACCCCTAGGCCCAGACTTAGAAGCAGAGCTATCACCTCTTCCGATGTCAACAGCCTGGAGCCAGCTCTTAGGGCTGTCCCCGTGGTCAAGTGCTTGTTCTTGGACTGATTTCCCTAGAGAGGGGTGATGTCCCTCCCTTGCCCTGGAAGGCCCTGTGTCTCCCTATTACCTCTGGAGCAGAATAGAGGCTCTTGTGTGTCATTCAAGTCCCTTCTTACTTCCCCAGTTTTCTTACCCATTGCTCCCCTCCATTCATCTTTGCTCACACAATAATAATAAAAGCCCACATTTATATATCGCTTTAAGGTCTGCAAAGAATTTTACAACCGTTACCTAATTTATCCTGACAATACCACGGGAGACAGGTGCTATTATTGTCCCCACTGGGGAAGCTGAAGTAGGTAGAGGTATAGTGACTTGCCTAGGGTCTCACACTTAGTGAGTATCTGAGGCAGGATTTGAGCTCAGGGCTTCCTGACTCCAAGGTGTGTGCTCTATCCACTGCCCTCTGTTCATCTTTGCAGCAGCTTTCCCCTGTTCCTAGAATGTCTTCTCTCTTCCCCTCCGAGTTTCCCTTATCCCCCATCAACACTCAGTTGAAATCCCACCCCTCCCCCACTTCTAGGGCCTTCCCTCCGAGATTCCCGGCCTCTGTGTTAGATGTCCCTTAGGCTTCACAAGCTCCTTGAGGGTAGGCAGTGTTTTGATTTGGCCTCTGTATGCTCAAGGGCTCAGCCATCGAAGGCCAGATTTTACGAAGACTTGTTGATCGGCTGGCCCTGCTCTCTGAGGACATCCTTCCTGCTCTCCCAGTGCACGAGCTGGGGCTCCGTGGAACCTCCCCCAGTTCTGCTGACTGTGGCATCTAGCTCCCTGGGCAGAGCCGCCCGCCAAATGTGGTGAGCTCCGCAGAAACGTCCGGAATTCCAGATCAGCATTTTCCCAGTCGCTGCAGGGGGGAAAGAGAATGGGCATCTGCAGAAGAGCCCGGGGCCCTCTGAGCAGGAGAGGGATTATGTCCTTTCTCATCCATTGTGGGCAGCCTTGCTATTCTTGGTGGTCACTGGTCCTGGCTGGTGGCCGGCAGGGCACAGGGGGAGGGACGGGGTGGGGACTCTTCCAGAGCCCCTGCAGTGGCTGGCAGTCACCAGCCCTAAGAGGCAGGCTGAGGGACCCCCGCTCGGGAGCCAGGGTCTGCCCCAGCACTGAGTTAGCAGGCTTGACGTGTCATCAGACCGGCTCGGAGAGGCTGTGATGGGAATTTGATTCGCCTGCTGCCATCAAGAAGCCTGGCACGGGATGACTCACACCTGGCACTCGGAGCAGTTCAGAAACCCCTGGCACGCTGCTGGAGCAGTTATTAACCTCCCAGCCTCAGGCAGGGACTGGAATGCTAATGCCAGTTGGGGAGCCTGGTGCAGGAGAGAGAGCCCCTGATGTGGCATCGGGAGACCTGAGCGCCATTCAATGCCAAGGGCTGTTGCTCCAACGTAATCTTGGGCCCTGAGGAGAGAAGGGGAGCATCGAAGAAGGCAGGGGCCAGCCTACTGGATGCTGCCTCATTGGACACCCTGGGGGTATTTGCTCACTCCTGGGGGTCGAGGCGTAGGAAGGACATCGACGGAATCAGGAGAGTGTCCAGAGGAGAGTTGGAATGAGGAAGGAATCCAAGGCATAGGAAGATCGGCTGGTAGAACCAGGTCTAGTTAAAATGGGGGACATGACCTTGCCTCTCTTGGGGGCCAATGTGAAAACTGAGGGGACTGGAAGCAATCGAGGGGACTGGAAGCAAATTGCTCTCTACTCATGAAAGTTACTCATAAGTCCACGTGGGGGTGAGAGAAATGAAGCTGAACTGCTTGTAAGAAAGCCTGGGTTCAAGTCTTGGTGGTGGTTGTTCTTGCCATTTCAGTCATGGTGACCCACTCTGACCCCATTTAGGGTTTTCTTGGGAGATATCCTGGAGCGGGTTTTGCCATTTCCTTCTCTAGCTCATTTTACACATGAGGAAACTGAGTCAGGCAGGGTGAAGTGCCTTATCCAGAGTCACCCAGCTAGTAAGTGAATGAGGCCAGATTTGAACTCAGGGAGAGGAGTCTTCCTGATTCCTAGCCCAGTGCTCTATCTACTTGGACCCATCACTTATCGTCTGTGTCACCCTGGACAATTCCCTTCCCTGCTCTGAGGTTTCTTCATTTGTAGAGTGGGAATCATAACCCCTGGCCCTGATTCTATCAGGAGGCTATTTTGAGGAGAGGGCTTTGAACTGGAAATGACCTCAGAAATGGGAGGAATGATGAGCGGAATTATTGACCACATCTGCCCTTTTTCTGAATGGGATGTCCGGGCTTTCTCTAAGCTTGGGTGCGGGACTTAGGGGCTGGGACCCTCTTTGTTCTTGCCCATTGTCTGTGGCCAAGTATTGGGAGACTATGGTTAAGGAAGGGTGTGTGTGTGTGTGTGTGTGTGTGTGTGTGTGTGTGTGTGTGTGTGTATGAAACAGAAAGGTCCACACTTAACAGAAGCCACTTTCAAACAAAGGAATACCACGAGGCGTGCACTTCCATCTCACCACCATCCTTGAGGTTCTAGTTCCAGTCCAGTTCTGGGAAACTAATCACAACCCCGGCCACTGTCTCAATGTCCAGACTATTGACTGATGGAGGAGGTCGAGAGCTGTGTGATTTTACACCGGGGTGAACTTCTGTGTGGGTGGAGCTGATCCCAAGTGCCGAGCAGAGCCTGGGTACTTTGGCATACGTGGTGTCTGTGGGTAGAGAACAGTCAATCAGCAAACACTTGTTGCATGTACCTGGAGAGTATAGCACCTTTCCTGCCTTTGTCTCCTCCTTTCTCAGCCCCTCCCCTCCCCCCAGATGACCTAGAAGCTCCTTCTCAGGTTAGTTAGGAGGGAAGAGCTCAATTCCATTCAGTTAAACTCAACAAATATTTATTAAACTTGTGCGTGTTTCAGTCACTTTGCCCTGGTACACTGGTGATGCAGAGGGGACAACCACCCCTACCCTCCAGGAGTTTCTATTTTAATTAGGGAGGGCAATGCATTGATGAGCGTAATCAGAAGCTTTAGATGGGGAAGAATCAGAAGTGCAGGGAACTGAGCCTGTAGAGAAATGATGGGACAGCTAGGGGGCGCCATGGTGCACAGGGCGCTGGGCCTGGCGTCAAGACTCCTCTTTGTGAGTTCAAATCCAGCCTCAGATGCTTACTAGCTGTTTGACCCTGGGCAAGTCACTTCACCCTGTTTGCCTCAGTTGGCAATGGTGCTATGGTCAGACCTGTATTTCGTGGTTTGGAATTGGGGGTGCTTAGATTGCATTATTAGGCAGAGCCAGGGGTCCTGGAAGGCACAGATGGTAAGACAGATGAAGGCCTCTTGGTCCTCCGTCCTACAAGAAGGACTAGAGTTGGTGACTTCTATCCCATCCACATGGCGTGAGCAGTGCCACAGCCACCAAGGAGCCTGGGGTCCCAGGGAAAGGGGAAGGGGGTGAAGGGAAGTCGAGAGGCTGTTAGGACCGTCTACACTGGAGGTGAGGGGTGCCTGATCTGTGTGAATGGAGAGACAGGAACAAACACTAGAAACTCAAGGCTTGGCACCTGGTTGGCTATGTGGGTGAAGGCTGGGAGGAGCATGCTGAGGCTGTGGACCTGGGAGGTGAGGGCAAGGACCAGGACTGGTGGGGCCCCTGTAGTGTCAGGGCGGCTCTCAGAGATTCCTCAGCCATTCTCCACGTTTCTGCCCTCCATCCTTCCACCAGGGAAAGGACTTTGGTGGAATGCGCTGCTCTTGGGGCTGGTGGGCTCCGCTGGGAAATAAAGGCTGGGGTACCAGCATCTATGACTGGTGTGGAGCTGTATTCCTTTGCTAGAGATGCCAGGGAAGGGGAGGATGGGGCAGGGGCTGAGTCTCTACAGGTGGGAAGAAGCCAGAGAATCCGCTGTGCCTGTGAGGCTGGTGCCCCGTGCCACAGTGAGCAGCAGCAAGAGGAGGAGGGGGCAGGGGATGGATGGATGGGTCAGCTTTGGGGAAAGGGTTTGGAGTCACCAGGCCCAAGTCTGAGCCCTGGATCCAAAGTTCACTCATGAGGTGACTTTGGGCAAATCCCGTCCAGACTTGCCAAGGAAGTCAGCCGAGGGGGCATGGGAGGGGGAGAAGCTGACGGAAGGAAAACACCCTCAGCCCTCTGTGGATCTCCTGTCTGTCTAGAGAACAGAGGCCTCTCTATCTGACTGGAAGGCAAGAGCCACCCACTAGGGTTTATTGAGTAGGGGAGGGGGTATGACATGGTCTGACCTGCACTGTTGGCTGAGTGGGGTATGGTCGGGAGGTGGGGAGGCCTGGAGGCAGGGAGACTGACCAGCAGGCTATGGCATCAGTCCAGATGGGCCTTTGCCAGGGTGGCAGGGAGGGAGCATGAATTCAGAGCTGGGTCTGAGATCTACCTGTGGGTGGATTCCAAGAGCATAGATTTCGAGATCATCTGGCCCACCTCGTTCTGAAACGATTATGAAGAAACTGTGGCCCACCGGGACGGGGGGAGGGTTTTTTTTGGGGGGGTGGGGGAGTGACTTGTCCAAGATCTCTCAGGAAGTAGCCCAGGTAGCATTTTAATCTGAGTCTGCTGACTCCCTAACCGGCACACTCAGAGTAACTAAGTAAAGAAAACTGAAGTTCTTGAAAACATCAAAGTGTGATTGTGCATACTGTGTCTCTGAGCCTGTCACTGTCCCCTGCCAATATCGATGACAACGATAAGGGTGGCATAATCACAATTTACATTTCCACGTCCTTTTATGGTGACAAAGCACATTATCCCATTGGATCCTCCCCAACATCGGTGACTGAGGCACGGCAGGAATTATTATACACAAACTGCGATTTGAAATTGAGTACCTGGGGAGGAGTGAGAGAGCCAGACAGAGAAATAGAGAGACAGAGAGGGGACAGGGGAGGAAAGACAGACAGATGCAGAGAGATAGAGATGGGGAGGCAGGGAGAGAAGGAGAGAGAAATGGAGAGAGACAGACAGACCGAGGAGAGGGGAGGAAAGACAAAGAAGACACAGAGAGATACAGAGAGACAGAGGAGGGAGGCAACGAGAGAAGGAGAGAGACAGAGAGATGGAGAGACAGAGACAGAGAGACAGACAGAGAGTCAGAAAGAGGAGAGGGGAGCCTCTTGGCAGGCCAAAGGCCCTGAGCTGTACTCTGAGGGAAACTAGACACTCTATGAGGTCCATTCCAGATAAGCAAAGCAGCCATTTATTGGGAGTTCTTAATCTGGGGGGCGGTCCATGAATTTTTTGAGAAATATTTTTGACAATCTGTAAACATTTATTAAACTACTACTATGTGCTAAGTGCTGAGGATACAAAAAGAAGCAATAATAGTCCCTGCCCTCAGGGAGCTTGTTGTTGACAACTAGAGATGACCTAGGATGTTTAAAGCAATCGGAGTTAAGTGACTTGCCCAGGGTCACACAGCTAGTAAGTGTCTGAGAACAGATTCGAACTCAGGTCTCCCTGACTCCAGGGCCAGCACTTTATCTCCTGTGCCACCTGGCTTGTACTCTGTCAAAGGAAACACTGTGGACATGTAGAAGTAGGTAAATAACATAGTGAAAGCAGCCACTATGAAGTGGTGACTGAGCTGAATCTTTGTAGGAAACCAGAGATTCCAAGGGGCTGAGGTGAAGAAGGGCCTTCCAGGAGTGGGGGTGTGGTGGCAGGGGCAAAGGTTCAAAATAACCCAAGCTCCCTTCTCCAAAGGCAAGATGGCAGGGGCAAGTATTGTAGCGTTGCAGCATCTTGGCGCTGGAAGGACTCTGGAAGGACATTGAGGCTAGCCCTTCCTGAAACAGGAATCCTCTGCACATGATCCTCTGTTTGGAGAGCTCCAGTGACAGGGAACTCACTACCTGTTGAAGTGGCTGATTTTCTTTTTGGAAAGTTTTGATTGTCAGGACGTTTTTCTTAGATTGATGACAGATATTGGGGGAGATGGAACTGTTGGGTTATGCTGAGGATAAGTTTCCTGGCCTCTGATTCCAGTCTATCATAGGATCCTTGGAAAATAGGTGTAGGGCTGGAAGGAACCTTAGAAGCCAGCCAGGTTAACCCCCATATTTTACTGTTGAGGAAACTGAGACGCAGAACAAGAATCTCCCCAAGCTCACAAAAGTAGGAAGTACCAGACAGAATTGGAACTCGGGTCCTCTGACCCTCGATATAGAGCGTTATGGCGTACTGGCTACTAGAGCCCCCTTAAAAGAAAGTAGTCTATATTGGAGGAAAGTCTGTGTTGATGCCAATCTGAATGGAGGCAGTTAATGGTCAGCGTGTCCAGAGACAGACAAACAGCTGAGAAACTCTCTGTTGATTGGAGAGAAGGGTTATGTCTCTGTTAGGGGTTTGTCATGTGTAACCGTGCTTCTTCCCTCCTTCCCTTCTTCCCTTCTTCCCTTCTTCCCTTCTTCCCTTCTTCCCTTCTTCCCTTCTTCCTTTCTTCCCTTCTTCCCTCCTTCCCTTCTTCCCTTCTTCCCTTCTTCCCTTCTTCCCTTCTTCCTTCCTTCCCTCCTTCCCTTCTTCCCTCCTTCCCTCCTTCCCTTCTTCCCTTCTTCCCTCCCTCCCTTCTTCCTTTCTTCCCTTCTTCCCTTCTTCCCTCCTTCCCTCCTTCCCTTCTTCCCTTCTTCCCTTCTGCCTGGGGATGGGAGGCAGGGAAGTGAGAAGCCAGAGGGAGCGATAAGGTCACCCCTTTATTGAGATACATCTGCTAAGCTGGGTAAGTAGGTTGCTTCTTCCTCCTGGGATGGAAGGGATGGTTGGCATATGAGAAGGGCGAACAGCAAGGGTTCATGACATCAAGGTGCCTTGGAGCTTCAGAGAGCCCATCTCTACCTTCTGAAAACATTTTGCTTTTAAGTGATGAGATTCAGGGTGAGTTCTACCTATGCTTAGAACCAGAGGTAGGTTGAGGGATGGGTGATACTTAGGGATGAGTGAGAAGGGGAAGACGTTGTACTTAGGTGTTTTATTTAAATCTTTCATTATGCATCAATGTATATACAGTGAGGAGAAGATAGAGCTAGGAAAGATGGGAATTTGGGGAGGAGGGAAGGAAGTTCAGGATGAGTTAGATTGGGGAGGAAGGAAGGGGACTAAGGAAAGAGTAAGAAGTTGAATTAAAAGAGATTTACCTGGGATAGTTTGAGGATGAGGGTGAGGGTGAGGGTGAGGGGCATAGCCAAAGAGAAGACAGAGGATCTTAATCTGACCATGTGTTCAGTAGCAGCAGAATGGGGTGGGGGTGGGGTGGAATCTCCTGGAAGAGATTGAGAAAGGTAAGGAAGCCCTCGAAGAGGCTCCACGTGAGCTTTTAGAAGGATGTGAGAAAAGCACAGGGTCTTGCCTTGGGAGGATGCGCTGTCCTCCCCCTCCCCCTTAGCCCCTCCCCCTGCCCCCTGCCTCCTCCCTCCTCATGTCAACATCTTGGGATGAAGCCTCCTTCCTAGCCCTTGCTGGTTTTTGTTGTTGTTTTTGTTTTTGGGGTTTTTTGTGAGGCAAATGGGGTTAAGTGACTTGCCCAGGGTCACACAGCCAGTAAGTGTCAAGTGTCTGAGGCTGGATTTGAACTCAGGTCCTCCTGACTCCATGGCCGGTGCTCTATCCATTGTGCCACCTAGCTGACCCCCTTGCTGGTTTTTAAACCCAAATTAAAGAGGAGCCCTATTAGTAAAGACTTCTTGGAGAGAAAAGTGGGTCTCTCTGGGGGACTCAGCAGACTTCAACATTAGAAAATAAGGCTGACAGGGATGCCTGATCCGGTTTTCACACATCTTTTTTTTTTTTTAGCTGAATACTGTAATTCCCACTCAGAAAGCCTGGCTCTGCAGAGCTTCTTTCTCTTCTGGGACTTGGCTTGGCTGGGCGTGATTGGGCCAGGCTTCCTAGAGCACTCAGGGGCCCAGATTGCTGAGCGGGGGCAGGTCTTGCCCTCATGCTTGCCCCCACTGCCATCTCGGATTCATGGCTCAGGCACTGGGGTCCTGCCTGGTTAGAGGAAATGAAGCTATTTAGCCTAGAGGAAAAAAGACAGTTTAGGGTGGAGTGTGGTGTCTGCCATCTACTGCCAGCACACTGACCAATGAAGAGACATTAGACGTGGTGCTGGGACCCAGAGAGCAGAACCAGAAGCAATAGGGTGGGGGAGGGGAGGAAGCTGATGCAAGGTAAAATTTCCCCCAGGTAAGACTGACTTGTCCAGAGGTGAAATGGCTGCTGCAGGATGTAGTGAGTTCCCTGTTCCTGGAGGTCTGTAAGCAGAAGCTGCATGACTGTCTATTAGGGAGGGATTCCTACTCAGGTCTAAGCTGGACCAGCTGCCCTCTGAGGACCCTTCCAGTTTAGAGATTCTCTCACTGTACAGATGGGGAAACCGAGGCTGCAGAAGGGCAAGGGCATTACTCCAGGGACAGTCTTAGCCTTGTGATGGGCTTTGCCACTGAGCAGAGGCCCCTGTTCTAACTGGGGTCACATGGTGTCTGCCCTCCCTCCTTTCCCCCTTTCTCCCTAGGGCTCTCACCAGCAGATTTCAGAATGAAGCATCCCATGTGTGAGGAGAATGAATGTCAGACACTCAGTAATTTCCAACCCAATTACCTCGTAATCCCCAGAGCTACCTGCTCAGCTCTGGCCGATGCTTGTGAGTGTTCGAGGCCCTCTTATTTATCATACGCACATGGGATTTTCAGGAAGTAACCAAATTAAACCCAGCCTGGGAAATAGGGCTGGGACTTCTCTATCATCTTACTCCTCTCTTCTCCCTCTCTCTTTCTTCCTCCCTCCTCCTTGCCTCTTCCCTCAAGCTCAGTGTATGGGGAGAGGCTGCTGAAGCCACAATTGTCATCCACAGTCTATGTACCTTACCTGGTTAATACCAGTCCCCTAGAAGACAGAACCAATGAATCTGTGCACAGAAAGTGGAGCATCTCAATGATGCTAGTGATCTAGGCAAGAGACATTAGCTGGGAGGGCTCTTAGAACACAGCAACATGGAATGTTGCAGCTTGGGAGGGTCTCTCTATATGAGAGCTTAGGTGGACTTTATGCCAGGCAGGGCCAGATCTTTGAGGGACCTAGAACATAGGACGTAGAATTCCAGAGCTGGAAAGGATACTAGAGTATAGAATACAGAACTTCAGAGTTGGAAGGAGCTCTAAATGTAAGATGGGAGGACCTAACATACAATGTTAGAGTTGTAAGGGAATTTAGAACAAAGAACATGGAACGTCACATCTGACAGGGACCTTAGAACAAAGAACATAGAATTGTCAGGAAGAGCCTTTAGAACATAGAATGTTAGAGCCGAGAGGGGCCTGAGAACATGGAATGTCAGAGCTGGGAGGGCCTTTGGAACATAGAACATGGAATGTCCAATTTGACAGGGACCTTAGACCAAAGAACACAAGAACTGGGAGAGCTGGGAGAGAGTTTACTAAATCATTGAATAAATACAGGAGCATTTATTAGACCCCACTGTGTGCCAAGGACTGAGTTATGTGCTGGGATTACCATACCTTAGAATTTAGAATGTGGGAGGCAACAATCCATAGTGGAAAGAAGGGAGTTAGGAGCCCCTGGGTTCCGATTTTATCTTCTGTACTTATGCTGTGTGACCACAGGAAAGCGACTTTACCCTCTGAGCCTGGAGAAGCTACAGAGCTAAGCTGGTGGGACTGGCATCAGGTTCTGAAGCCTGGGATGGTCCCCACTATTGGAGGTGGGCTCACTTTGCATCCTCTCCAGCCCCTTGTAAAGTGAGAACACTGGACAGAGAGGGCCAGAAGAGGTGGGAACAGCAGGGTTCAGGTCCAGCCTCTGACTCAGACCAGCTGAATGACCTAACAACTGAAGAGCCATTTCCTTGTGTCCCCATCTCCATAGCAGGTATTAGGTGACTAAAGTGGGATATGGGGGGCAGCTAGGTGGCACAATGGATAGAGCACCAGCCATGGAGTCAGGAGGACCTGAGTTCAAGTCTGACCTCAGACACTTAACGCTTACTAGCCGTGTGACCCTAGGCAAGTCACTTAACCCCAATTACCCCACCAAAAACAAAAGCAAAAACAAAATAAAGTGGGATATGAGCCTAGGCTATAGAATCATGGATCTATAGTGGGAAGGGACCTTGGAGGTAAACCAATCCAACCCTTTCATTTTTATAAAGAGGAAACCGAGCTCAGGACAGTGGACTTGCCCAAGGTCATCTGTAAAATGAGGCAATTGGACTCCTCTCCTGCCAGTCCTCAGGGTACTCGACTCCTACTTGGCTTGGGAGGGAATCCGGATGGGTAGTCAGCTCCACCTGCCCAAGTGGGTGAATTTCCAGGTGGCCTCGGGACCCGCTAGGAGAAGAGTGGACACTCTTCAACATAAGGGAATCCTGGATGCGCCAGGCCTGATAGGACAGCTTCGCAAATCTCAGGCCACCTTGGCGGGGCTCCTAGTTTTTCCTTTCATCGTCAGTTCTAATGCTTTCCCCCTGGGATATGATTTCTGCGATTGTGTGTTCTCCTTTCATTTGTAAATATTCTTCTGTATTCGCGGCCCTATGGGTTCACCGGCTCGCTGCTCCTTCTACAAACACGGGCTCTTCCGCACCTTTGGAGATGTTTTTGTAAATTGTGGGGTCTGAAAACTTCGCCGGCTTGGTGGCCAGCCCTCTGGGGAGAATCGCTACCGGTTCGGAGCTGGGCTAATCCTCTGACGGAATGGATAGGCGCTATTTGTGAATAAGCCCGAGCAAATGCACCGCCGAGAGCTCTGCAGTGTCGGGGTGGAGAGAAGGGGAAATCAATCAATCAATCAATCAATCAATCAATCAATCAATCAATCAATCAACCAGTGAGCACCTTAATTACCGATTACGCACTAGGCACTGGAAAGAAAATGGCCAAAGGGAGACAACCCTTATTCTTCCACAGGGAGCTCCGCTCCAAAGAGAGGATCCCAAAGATGTCGGGGTGTGGGAGCTGGGACTGGACTTCTGACCGGGAGAGTCGCAGGGATGGCAAGGAGAAGCCCAGGGAAGTCGATCGTCGATCGTCAGGGTCTTTCCTGAAGCAATGACAGCGCTGGGTTGGTCACCATCTCAATGTGCACGGGGCATAGACCTCCTTACGAGACTCTTGTCTCCCCGGTTAGAATGGAAGTTTCTTGAAGGCAGGGAGCCTATTCACTTTTCAGTTTGTATCGCGCTTGGTGCTTGGCACAAGTAAGTGCTTGACGGATATCTGGTTGATTATTGTTCCCTGGGCAAGACATGACCTTCGAGCTGGTGGTGAGGGTGTCTATTGACAGGACGGCTGGGCAGGGGGTAAGTGCTCGTCCTGGCGGATGGCCTCGTAAGCCAGTGTCTGGGACTGGCTTTGAAATCTGCTTTGAAAATGCTCAGGCTCCAAATTGGGAGGGAGCAGGCTGTCAGCCATGATGAATCATTCCATCCCCAGCTCCTTAACTAGATGAGAGAACGGAACCCAAAGGGAGGGGGAGGCTGGAAGATGGAAAAGGGAAGGTTAGTTAGGTGTAATATGGTGGGGACAGGTGTGACAGGGCTGCCCCGGAAGACATAGGAAGCCATTGGGACTGTCCATAGGCGGAGTTTCCCCGTCAATAAAATAGGAGGATTTTGATTCCATAATCTCTAAGATCCCTCCCAACCCTGACATTCCATGATCTAAGGCCCCTCCCAGCCCTGACATCCCTTGTTCTAAGGCTCCTCCCAGCCCTGACCTTCCCTGGTCTAAGACGCCTCACAGCCCTGACCTTCCCTCTTCTTAGGCCCCTCCCAGCTCTGACCTTGCCTGGTCTAAGGCCCTTTCCAGCTCCAACCCTAGTGTTCTGTGCCTCTTGGTATTTGAAAGGGTTTTGAGTCAGAGGAGGATAAGATGTTGCTGAACATTGTGCTGGGGGAGCGGAGGGATTGCCCCCCCCTTCCCGGCTCCCTCCCTTTAGGGCCTGAGCCATGGGCCCAGGCCAGCCTCCTTTGAGGTCACCTAGGCCCTGGTCCACTGCCTCCCGCAGGGCTCTGATGCTCTCTCAGTGAGGACCCCAAGCGGGCAGGCTGCTCCCTCTCCTGCCTCCTAATGCTTTGGAGGCCCCACCCCCCCCAACCCACTCAGATGCTGAGATTTTCCCAGCTGTCTCCCTGAGCACCTGCTTTGAATACCAACAGGAGGTTTAAAGTTGGGTTTCATTATTTTAAAAAAATTAAAAATATCCTAATCTGGCAGTCTGAGGAGGTGTCAGCTGCGCGGTCAGTACGGTTGTCATGGAGACCAGCAGGCAAGGCCGGCGCCCGGGAGGAGGAGAGGCCTGCTTCCCGCCAAGCCGAGGTGCCAATTACCAGGGAGAGGAACACTGCCAGAGCCCCAGTGGGCCTGATGGTTAATGACAAGCGCCCTGCGCAATTGCAGGAGTGAATCTCACTTTAGGAATGATTGTCTGCATCCGAGGATGGGGGGCGGAGGGAGCTGAGCTGGGATGTTCTCTGCCCTTCCAAGGGCCTGCCCATCTTGTCCAGTGGGAAAAGACTTCAGACACTGGCCCTGCAGTCTAGGCTCTGCCCCCAACACTCTGCTGTCCTCTGCGCCTCAGTTTCCTCCTGTGTAAAATGGGGGAGAACACCAGGCAGCCCTTCCTTACAGGGGCGTTGTGAAGTTGAACCCATCAGTCACCCGACAAGCATAAGGCATGGGGAATCCAAAGGTGAGAATACTCAGACGGGCTTCCAATTCTGCCTGGGGAGACTCATTCAAGACATGCGCACTGGGGTGGCCTGGGCCATTTCCCAACTTTCGGGATGGTTTAAGGACAAAACACAAAAGAGGGAAAGAAACTGTGGACCTAAGAGTTAATTTACTTTGAGACTCAACCAATTAATTTACCGATAAGCATTTATTAAGAGCTTAGTGTGTACCTGTTGCTGAGCTAGGCACAGTGACAACAACGTGCCAGGTGTTGTGCTGGGTGAAACAGCACATACTTTTGCCTGTCTCCCCCCCAAAATCCCCCCCAAACTACCTGATGATCATTTGGTATTGGCAGCTGGGTAGATAGTACCAAGCCTAGAGTCAGGAAGACCTGAGTTCAAATCCAGCCTCAGAAACTTACTGTGTGCACTGGACAAGTCATTTAAGCTGTTTGCCTCAGTTTTCCCATCTGTAAATTGTGGATAATAATGTCTACTCCCCCAGGGTTAGCGATTATTATCATTATTCAGTCTCTATATCTGCCCATGCTGTCTCCCCTAACCTCCCTGGGGAGACAACCTGGACAGATATATAGACATCATCATGAGAATAGCGGCCATTTGTATAGCACCTACTATGTGGGGGGTTGTCTTGAGGATTAAATGATAGAATAATTGTAACTGCTCAGCGCATAGTAGGCTAGCAGCGCTTAGCAAATGCCTGCTGATCGAGGAGGGGACATGGTAGATTCCTGAGACCACACAGCTCACCCCGGCCTCTAGGGAGCGGAGGAGGAAGGGCTTGGGCTCCATTAAGGGTCAGAGCAACCCAGGCTTCAATCTGTCCCTGGTTTTGACAGCCAGTGGGACTGCAGACAGTGCCCAAGATGCTAATAAGTCAGGCCCTGTCTCTGGGCCTCAGTTTCCATACCTGTAAAAGAGGGGGTCTGAGTCTAAGGCTTTATTATCCACCCCAAAGTGGAGGAGACTTGGTGGAGCTCCTGGAGGAGCCAAAGTATAGACCCCATTACCCTCTCTGTGGTGACCAGAACTATCCCCCGGGACAAGACAGATTCCAGGGGTAGGGCTGGTCCCTGGAGCCCCGGAGCTATCGGGGCAGCATGCCACACAGGGGGCTGGGGCTTAGGGACTGTCTCTACTTGCTGCATGGCTTTGCTTTTTGTTTTTTAATCATGAAAGTATCTTATTGTTTTCTAGTTACATATAGAGATAGTTTTCAACATTTGTTTTCATAAGATTTTTAGTTCCAAATTTTTCTCCCTCCCTCCCTTCCCTCTCCCCTCCCCAAGACAGAAAGCAATCTGATATAAGTTATATATGTACAGTCACATTAAACATATTTCTGCATTAGTCATGTTGTGAAAGAGGAATCAGAGCACAAGGGAAAACCTCAAAACAGAAAAAAGAAAAACAAAAAAAAGTAGAAACAGTCTGGCTCAATCTGCATTCAGATTCTACAGTTCTTTTTTCTGGATGTGGAGAACATTTTCCACCATGAGTCCTTTGGAACTGTCTGGAATCATTGCACTGCTGAGAGGAGCTAAGTCTATCACGGTTGATGTGGTTGATACTGTGTGCAATGTTCTCTTGGTTCTGCTCATCTCACTCAGCATCAGTTCATGTTAGTCTTTCCAGGTTTTTCTGAAATCCACCTTTGCTGCATGACTTTGATGACAACTCATCTTCCCTCCCTGTGCTTCAGTTTTCCTCTCTGGAGGAGTAAAGATTTGAGAAGATGATTTCTCAGGTCTCTTCAGTTTTGCTGTTCTCTTTTCTGTGTTTTGCTCTGACACTGTCTGTTCTAAGGCCCCTCCCAGCCCTGACATCCCCTGTTCTAAGCTCCCTCTTGGTCTGACATTTTTATTGTTCTATGTTCCAGGCTGTTCTATGATGCTGTATGCATAAAGGACCAGGCTGGAATGGGGCTTAGTGGTCTTGAGGGAGGTCAGAAGAGGGTTTCCCCTTCTAATCAATTTGAGGCTCCGGGAACACCCTTCTCGAGTCAGGGTTTCCTGTCAGTGTCTGGGAGGAGTCTTGAGGTTTGAGTGCTGCCAGCGGCCTGTCTCTGAGCCCCAGGAGAATGTCAGATGCACCCGAGAAGCCCAGGGATGCTCTGGACTGCTCAGCCCAGCAGCAGAAAGCCCCAAGCCCACCCCACCCCCCATGGCCTCAAGCACTCTCCACCCCATACCTGGAGCAAAGTCAACCCAGGCAAAAATAACCCTGAGCAGAACTGACTCAAAAAATAGAGGCTGGCTTTCACAGTTACTCCGAAGGTGTCATCGGCTCTTTAGAAGAAACCAGAACTAATTAATTACAAGGAGTCAGTCTAGGAAGCAACCGTTCCCACTGCTAATGTATGCTGCTCCCTCTCAGGGCACCGCCTGACCCTTTCCTGTGAGGCCCTGAGGAAGAGGAGGAAGAAGAGGAGGAGGAGGAAGAGAAGAATGGGAATGGCAGGAGAGGAAGAGGAAAGAGGGAAGGGGAAAAAGTGGAAAGAAGAGAGGAAGAGGTGGGAGGGAGGAGAGAGGGATAGAGGAGGATGGAGAAAAGGAAGAGAAAAAGGAGGAGGGAGAAGAAGCTGGAAGGATGGGGAGAGGTGGAAGAGGAGGAAGGGGAGAAGAGAGGGATGAAGGAAGATAGAGAAAAGGAAGAAGAAAGGGAGAAGGGGAAAAGGAGAGAGGGGAGAGGTAAAAGAGGAGGGAGGGGAAAAGGAATAGAGGAAGAAGAAAGAGGGAAGGAAAGATGGAAGAGGAGGGAGGGGAGAATAGAGGGATGAAGAAAGATAGAAAAGAAGGAAGGAGAAGAGGAAGAGGGGGAGGGAAATAGGAGAAGGGAAGAGGGGATGCTAATGCAATGGGGGAAGATGCAGACCAGCTTCAAAGAAGAATGGGCTTCCTTGGCAGGTAATGAGCTCTCTGTCACGAAAGGTCTGCCAGCCAAGGCTGGGTGGCCACTTGTCTTGTGTGTCTCGGAGAAGAATCCTTGCCAGGGCCAGGCTTTGAGCAGATGCTTCTGAACGAGTTCCCAACTTGAAGTTTCTATGGGGAAATCGGAAGAAGGAAGGCAGAAGGGAGGAGGAGAGGAAGGAGGGAGGGATAGAGGAGGAGAGAAAACGGGAGTGGGAAAGGAGACGATGGAAGAAGAGAGGAGGAAGAAAAACAGGGGTCCTGGAGCCACGGGAGCCTCCGCAGGGGCAGCACGGTTCAGCACTGCACGTCTGCCCAGGAATAGACACATCTGTGCATCTGGATGTAAGGGGGTTTCATGGGAAGAGCCCAAAGGTTTGGGTTTGAATCGGAGCTCTGCTGCTGCCTTAGGCAAGTCCCAGCGCTCAGAGCCTCAGTTTCCCCATCTGTCCAATGCAGGGGCCGGGCTCATCAGTCTCCCTTCCCGCTCCTGCTCGGATGCTCTGGCTTCTGGGATTGCCCTGGGCTAAGCCCTGCTCTTGCCAGGCCAGTCTCGGAGGGAGGGTGCTCTAGGTGGCCCCAAAAGCTCAGGGTCCTGCGGGGGGGCGGGTGCTACTGTCCACGAGCTGGCGCAGCCTACTCAGCGTCAGGTCCCCACCCCCACCCCAAAGGAAGAGCTCCCTGGAAGGAGCTCAGATGCAGCCACAGGAAAGGGGAGGGCCCCGAGGGACCTGCTAATGAGTCGAGATGAAAAGGCCCACAGTCTGCCCAGGCAGCCAGTAGAGACCAAAGAGGAAGGCGGAACCTCAGCCAGGGACTAGGGGGAGGCCAGGCCGCCGCTGGGGGTGCGGGGCGTGGCCCCGGCCGGGGCCCAAATGCCTGTGATCCAGCCGGCCGCTGGTAGGCCGGCTCGGAGGGAAGGGGCAGGGAATTGGGAGGGCTCTTAGAATGCCTTTTCCCATTCGAATGAAAGCCTCTTGAAGGCGGAGACGCTTACTTGCTGCTCCCCAACGCTGAGCACAGGGCCTGGCCCACAGGAAGTCGGAGGCTTTCTCCATCTTCAGCCACGTCTCTGCGTCTTGGGGCTCTGCGCAGGGGGCTCCGTTTCCACTTGTGGGGCTGAGAGGGGCTGTTACTTCAGGGCGTCCCGTCCCCCCTGCTCAGGCAGGAGAGCCCTTCCCCCACCCCCTGACCAAGAGATGAGGAGAAGGAGCGGCCCAGGGCTCTCTTCGGGACACGCATGAATATTTCCCAATGTGGGATTTTTTTGAATCGAGGGAGAATCGTATGTTGCTGTGTTTAAATAAAACATCAGCTAAAGCTTCAGCCACCCACCCGCCCACCCACACCCTGGGCCCAAGGGGACTGGGAAGAATTCTGGTTTTATATAACTAGCTAGATGAGGATTTGATGTCCTGGGCCTTTGTGCCAGAGAGAGTTGGAGGCCTGACCTCCCGGAGGCTTGTCCCGGAGTGTGCACGTTTGGCACGTGGAGCCGCAGGCGAGCAGGGGATTAGAAATGCCACCACCACCACCCCAGGCACTGGGACGATGCAGATGCCCCGGGAATAGGAGACCTGAGTTCTAGTCTCCAGAAACTTGCATGCTGTGTGACCTTGGACAAGTCACAAGTCTTTGAGCCTCAGTTTCCTCATTTGTGAAATAGGGAAGAGATAATTTTCACTGCCTCTTCTTTAGGGGCATGGCGAGGTGGCATTGTGCAAACCTAATAGAAATGGGGGTTGTTATTATGACTGTTATTCCACTACAGGTGAGCCTCAGTTACCTCACCCGCTAAGTGAGGGAGAATCAGCCTCCCATTGCTTGCATTGCAGAGTGACCTGGTGGGCCTGGTGTTCTGGTCCCCGAACCCAGGGGCCAGGCAGTGTGGTGGGGGAGGGGCAGCCAATGAGCCGACTGTTAGGTGGCAGAGAGGGACTCCCTCCAGCTCCAGCCTCTCCAGGAGCTGGCTCCGCTCTCAGCCGACATCTGCGAGCCCCTTAGAATTCCTTTCTTCCCTCCTGTTCCTCCTCACAGATGAAAGGAAGATTGGAAAGATTCTGTGAGAAACGGAGGCCATCTGCTTGGTATAGAGAACCATCGCTCCTGCGCCCCTCCCCCGCAGCCAGCCCCCGCCCCGCCCCCGCATTTCTGCAAATGCCCGCACCAGGACGTTCCTGCCCGTGGCACCGCCCTCCTGCATGGACCCTGGAGTGCCCAGAAGGGTCCCTGCCCCTACCCCAGCCACGCTCCTGCTGCCCTGGCAATGAGATTTCATTCCTGCAAACTGTCTCCTGCCTGCAACCACCATGGCTCCTGCAAATACCATCAATGTCTTGCAAACTCCACTGCATCCCTGCAAGGGCCATTATTTACCTGAAAATATCATGGCTCTTCTGCAAAGAACACGGCTTTCCTGAAATTCTTTCAAGTGACTCCTGCAAACACCACTAGTTTTCTGCAAATAGCATTGCATTCTTGAGAACACCAGGCTATTCTTGCAAACACCTTCATCCTCCTACAAACACCTTCACTCTTCTGCAAACACCTTCACCTTCCTGCAAACACCTTCACCTTCCTGCAAACACTTCCACCCTCCTGCAAACACCTTCACACTCCTGCAGATTTAGTCATATTTCTTCAAACAGCATATCTCACCTACAGACGCTTAGACCTTCCTGCAAACACCTTGACTCTCCTGCAAACACCTTGATCTTCCTGCAAACACCTTTACCCTCCTGCAAACATCCTTCTGCAGACACCTTCTCCTTACTGCAAACAGCTTCATCCTCCTGCAAACAGCTTCACCCTCCTGCAAACACCTTCACCTTCCTGCAAACACCTTCTTCCTGTAAACACCTTCTCCTTCCTGTAAACACCTTCTCTTTCCTGCAAACACCTTCTCCTTCCTGTAAACACCTTCTCTTTCCTGCAAACACCTTCACCATCCTGCAAACACCTTCTCCTTCCTGTAAACACCTTCTCCTTCCTGTAAACACCTTCTCTTTCCTGCAAACACCTTCACCTTCCTGCAAACACCTTCACCATCCTGAAAACCTAGTCAGATTTCTTCAAACAGTATCTATCTCCTGCAAACACTTTCACTCTCCTGCCATCACATTCCTATAGACAGCACAGCATTCCTCCAAATATTATCACCCCCGCCCACCCACCCACCATGGCTCCCTTGCAGACATACCCAATGTTCCTACAAATACCAGCTTAGCTCCAGCACTGCCGTATTTCCTGAAGTCCCATTCCATTTCCACACACATCATGGCTTCCTAAAAAACATCACCATTCTCCGGTAAACACTGTCACTCTCCCGCAAATGCCATCCCCTGTCTGCAAACGCCATCGCCCTTCTGCAAACGCCAGTGATCTCCTGCAAACAGTATTACAGTCCTGCAAGTGCAGTCTTATCCCTAGAAACCCCATCTCACTAAGACAAACACACAATCTTATTCTTGCAAACCCCATCACATTCCTGCAAAAAGGTAACTATCCTGCAAATAGCATTCTATTCCTTCAAAGGTCATTGCTCTCTTGGTATATAGTAGGTGCTTACTAATTGCTCATTGACTTGCGAACACCAATGCATCACTGTACATACTTGTTTAGTTCTTTGATAGATGCCATTTCTCTCTCTCTCTCTCTCCCTCCCTCCCTCCCCCCCCTCTCTCTCTCTCCCCTCTCTCTCTCTCTCTCTCTCTCTCTCTCTCTCTCTCTCTCTCTCCCTCTCTCTCTCTCTCTCTCTCTCTCTCTCTCTCTCTCTCCACTGATGCCATCACACCCTTCATCTACAAACACCTTGGCATCCCTGAAAAAACCTGCACTCTGCTCCAATGCCTCACACTCTCTGCCTGTCCATACCACTGTATTTCAACACCATAACACTCCTGCATAGATCCACCATCACTCTTATGGAAATATCTACTCATTTCGCCCAAACGGCCAATGGGGGAGAGGTTCACACAAGGCCCAAAGAAGTAGTCAGTTTGGAAAGGGAATCAGTTAAATGGATGATTATTTCACAGAATCATAATGTGAGAGCTGACAGGAATCATGGAGAGCTCCTGGTCCAATCATCTTTTTTTTTTTAGGGCTATAGGGGTTAAGTGACTTGCCCAGGGTCACACAGCTAGTAAGTGTCAAGTGTCTGAGGCCGGATTTGAACTCAGGTACTCCTGAATCCAGGGCTGGTGCTCTATCCACTGTGCCACCTAGCTGCCCCCATGGTCCAATCATCTTACAGATGAGGGAGATGAGGGCTGAAGTGGGGAAGACACTGGGCTAAAGTTCCCCAGGAAATTGTTGGCAGAGCAGAGAATAGAATGGAAGACTTTTGCCTCACTCTGCTACACCACACAACTCACAGTCATGGAGGAAAACAATAGATGAGCTAGAATGTTGTTTTCTCAACTAGTGCTTGTCTGGGCCTTTAGCAGATAGGGTAAAGTCCTTTGGCAGAAACTGAAGCTCAGAAATGTTAAGTGACTGGGTTTTCAAGCCAGCTAATTTTTTAAAAAATTTATTTATTTTTAAGTGAGGCAATTGGGGTTAAGTGACTTGCCCAAGGTCACACAGCTAGTAAGTGTTAAGTGTCTGAGGCTGGATTTGAACTCAGCTACTCCTGAATTCAGGGCCGGTGCTCTATCCACTGCACCACCAAGCTGCCCCACAAGCCAGCTAATTTTGAGAGAAGGGAAGAACATTCAGCAAGTTAATGACTTTTGCTGCTGGTTACGCTACTGTCTAAAGGAGGGAAAGACAATTAGCAAGTTTTTGAATTTGCTTCTGTTTATACTCCTGTTTCCCACTGGTGATTTATTGTTGTTCAGTTATTTCAGTTCTATCCCGACTCTTTGTGACCCCATTTGGGGTTTTCCTGGCAAAGATACCAAAGTGTTTTGCCATTTCCTTCTCCAGTTCATTTGAAAGATGAGAAATGGAGGCTGACAGGATTAAGTGACTTGCCCAGGGTCACACAGCTAGTAAGTGTCTGAGGTTGGATTTGAACTCAGGTTTTCCTGACTCTAGGTCCCATTACGCCACCAGGTGATACCTGCTATCTTGCGAATGATTGGTTTTGTACATGTGCTAAGATTTTCTGAGGATGGAGTGTTTCACCATCAGATGGGGTTGATGGTGGTTTATTTGCAGAATAGGGGAAGAGTTGTGGGCAGAAGAAGGGAAGAGTGTTGGTTAGCGTTATGGGAGAAGGAGCCTGGTGGGGATGTCTGTTAGCCGAGAAAAGACTGGTTTGTTGTTTATGTTTGCTGTGGAGATGCTGAGAGGAGCCTGTGGTTTCAGGCCATGATAAATAATCATCTGTGCTAGTTGCTGTGGGGAGGAGGGTATTAGGAGACTCACCTCCTGATCATCTGAGAGGGTGATGGACACAGCAGCCCAGCTGCATTTAAACATGCTTCAGGATGGTAATGGCTATGGAGAACGTGACGACTGCCTACCTTACCTAACTGTGCCTCAGTTTCTCCACCTTCGAGATGATGGCAATCTGGACTAGATAATCTCTAAGATCCCTCAAAAACCCCCACCACAGTTGGCAGTGAAGTGTGGTGGATAGGAAACTTGAGTAAAGTAGGGAACCAGCCTTTATTCAGGAAGATCTGGGTTCAAATCATGCCTCTGATACACGCTGGCTTGTGTGACCCTGGGAAAGTCACTTCTTGGTGTTCCCAGGCAATTGGAGAAAACAGGGACTCCTAACCTGGGATCTGTGAATTTGGAGGGGGAAAATTACTCCTTTCTTTACTCTAAATCTTCATGGACATTTAACATTTCCTTCCATTATGAATTAAAACAAACAAACAAATACATACATATGATTCTGGGAAGGGGTCCAGGGGCTTCACCACACTGACAAAGGGACCCATGACCCGAACAAGGGGAAGAACACCTACTCTAAGACTGTGGGGCAGAGTACATTCTCTGAGTCCTCAACTTTGATTCGTGAAGACTTGGATTCACAGCTTTCCTTTGATACATACTAGCTATGCTGTCCTAGGCAAATTATTTTAGCTCAGAGCCCCCAGGCAGCCTTCCAAGAGGCACAGTAGAAAGACTTGTCAGAAGACTTGGATTCAAAAGCTCCCCTCCGACCCTTGTTAGCTATGGAACTGAGCAGATCACCTAATCTCTCCTTAATGGGGGAGGGACCTCTTCTCAGACAACTCTGGCTGCGTCTGCCTCTCCCCATCCCTGACTCCCTCCAAAAGGGGAAGCCAACAGATGGTAGGCTCCTCATCTCTGCTGAAGCGAGGGGTGGAGAGGAATAACAATAATAGTGATAATAATACTATTTCTGTGGTGCTTTAAGGTGCATAAACATGACCTCATCTGCTGTTCTTGGAGAGGCAGTGTGGTATAATGGGTAGTGCACCTGACTCAGGGCCAGGAAACCCAGCATTTAAATCAGATGTTGACCTTTCCGGGTCACAAATCACTTAACCTAACCTATGTGAACCTCAGTTTCCTAATCTGTAAAATGGGAGGTTTGGAGAGGATGGTTTCTAAAGTCCATCTAGATCCATGATGCTCACAACAACCCTGGGAAATAGGTTCTGTGGGTTTGATTGTCCCCATTTTATAGTTGAGGAAACTAAGGCTAAGTGACTTGTTCAGGGTCACACAATTAGTAAGTATCTGAGGCCAGATTTGAACTCAAATCTTCCTGACTCTAGTGCTCTATCCACTGAGCCGCCCATCTGCTATGGCAAAACTTTAGGCAGGGGCTCTGCCCCAGGACTGTGCTTCTCCCTGTGAACCCTCATTTGTCTTTCTCCCTGGGGGCTAGGCCATAGGGTTTTGGCCCTCCAACAACTCAGGGACTCCCTTCTTCCTTCTAGTCCAGAGTTCTGGGCACAGAGCCAGCAGCCTCCTTCTGTCTTATGCAGAAATCCTCCTCTCGCCTCCCCCTCTGGCCTCTGGACTGCTGAGGGTAATGAGGCTGGAGCAGGCACCGAATGCATCACAGGCTCATGAGATCACAGACTTAGCTGCAAGGGACCTCAGGGGTCTTCGAGTCCAGCCCTCTCATTTGACAAGGGAGGAAACTGAGTGCTCCGAGCATCAGGGAGCACCACTGTAAAGAACACTGAGGGAGGAGAAAATTGAATTATTCTTGACCGAAAATTGAAAACCAAATTAACAGAACAAATCTATGTGCAGTCATGGCCTGATCATCGCATTGAAGACATGGCTTGCAGGACAGGCAGTTCAATCCCTGAGCCCGAGAGGGAACAGGGCTGCTCTATGTGCGGGGGATGGGAGCCATGGGGGCAGGGGGATGGGGGGAACCTTTCTGGGGGGCCAGGACATGGAGCAAGAGTCAATGAAAGAAAGTCTGTCAAGCTCTGATGGCATGCAGATGGGGCTATGACTATGCCATTTTTACAGAAGAGGAAATTGAAGCTTAAAGATTCAATGGGATGGGGCAGAGGGATGGGGCAGCTAGATGGCGCAGTGGATAAAGCATGGGCCCTGGATTCAGGAGGACCTGAGTTCAAATCCGGCCTCAGACACTTAACACTTACTAGCTGTGTGATCCTGGGCAAGTCACTTAACCCCAATTGCCTCACCAAAAAAAAAAAAAAAAAAGTCAATGGGACCTTTTTCCCCCTCCCTAGACCAGATTGTAATCCCTTTGAGGGCAGGAACTGTTTTCACTTTTGTCTTTGTAACTAGAGCATCTGTTGTGATTTATTCAGTGGTTTCATCATGTCAACTCTTCATGACATCATTTGTTTGTTTGCTTGTTTTTGGCAAAGATACTCAAGTGGTTTGCCATTTTCTTCTCCAGTTCATTTGACAAGTGAGGAAACTGAGGTAAACAGGGTGAAGTGACTTGCCCTGGGTCACACAGCTAGTAAGTGTCTGAAGTCAGATCGCAACTCAGGAAGATGAGTCTTCCCGACTCCAGGACCATTGGGCTATCCCCTGCATCACCACCTATCGGGTACTTAGTGAATACCTAATGAATGGTTAAGTATAATAGCTATTGTCTCCTGGGTTAGAATGTATTCCCCTCCCACTCCCCGGGAGGGAATTATTTTACTTTTGTAACTTCAGTGCATAGCCCTGGGTTAAAAACCTTGTCCACAGATTAGATGTGGGGAAGGGGGAGAAGGAATGAGGAGGAAAGGATGCTTTTAGGTTTTGAGCCTGGGGGACTGGGGGACTGGGGGACCAGTGACGATCTCATTTAGTAATAGGGAAGTTAGGAAGAGGGAAAGGTTTTTGGGAAAAGACAAAGAGTTCAATTTTTAACACATTGAGTTCAAGATGTTTGTGGAATGTCTAATTGGAGATTCCAATAGGCATTTGGAGATGTGAGAGTGGAGGCCAGCAGAGAGGTTAGGGAGCTATCATAGCATGGAGATGGTGATTTAATCCCTGCAAGTTGAGGAGATCACCTAATGGAATATGGAGGGAGAAAAGAAGGGTCCAGGATGGTCAATGGGCATCACCTGGACGAAGATCCAGCAAAGGAGGCTGGGAAGAATGGCAGTGCCCTGAAAACCTAAAGAGAGGGAAGTGTGCAGCAGAGGAGGGTGGAGGGTGGACAGTGTCAGGGGCTACAGAGAGGGTTGAGAAAGGGACCTCCATCAGCTTTGACAAATAAGAGACGGCCGGTAGCTGGGACAGAAACTTGCTTTGTGAACCTCAGAGTTCCAGATCCAGAGCTAAGATGATTGTTTGATGACCAGAGCCGAGGGCTCCGTGAGATCTTATGGAGGGCAGGAGAGGGGGCCGGCCAAGATGGATGGGTCTGCTGGAGGAGGTCGCCAGCTGGCCAGCTAGTTGACTTGTGAAGCATAGGGACAGGTAAGAGGGTGATGGTTTTTGTCTGAAAGGGGTGTCAGGCTGGGGAAAGATCGGGAGACCTCTGGGCTTTAATCGATAGTTCTTGTGGAGAGGGAGGGCTGGCAGAACAGGGGAGGAGAGGGGAGAATTCTCCTTCTTGATCTCAGCATCCTCCGCCCCTCCCTAGGAGGGAGGCTGATGGTAGGTCCAAGTAGGGCTGGCCAGAGGTGGGGAGGCAGACATTGAGAGAGTACAGTAGACAGGAGGCCTGGGTGATGGTTTTCTGGCTCCTGCTTGAATGAAGTCAGCAGAGGGGCTGGCAGGGACTCCCTGGATCACTGAGGTAGAAAGGACAGAAGGGACAGCCAGGCCAACCTAGAACTGAGCTGGGAGCCCTTGGAGGCAGGAAAACCTGAGCTCAAATCCTGCCTCAGACACTTCCTAGCTCTGGGCCTTTGGGCAAGTCACTTGACTTCTCTCTGCCTCAGCTTCCCCATCTGTAGCTGCCTTCCAGGATCATTGTTGAGAAGATCAAATGAGGTAACACACGGAGAGAACTTTGTAAATTTTAAAGAGCTGTGTAAATGTATTATTAAGATTCTCCCCTTTACACCCACTCCTTCCTTCCTCCTTCCCCTATTTCCTCCCTTCCTCCTTCCCCTTTCCATGTCCTCTTCCTCTTCTCCCTCCCCTTCTCTCTCCTCCTCCTCTTCCTCCCTATTCATCATCAGAAGAGGCACCAGGGTTTAGCCAACAGCAGGCCAGAATCAGGAAGTTTGAGACCTGCCTCCTTAGTGGCTGTTGGGTCTGAGCCTCTCAGGACCCCAGGCACCTCTCTTAGGCACTCAGTGGCAGAGCAGGGGATGGTCTACATGGCTACAGGGAGGTCCCCATCAGGAACACCTCGATCCCACTAACTTCCAGATCGGATCTAAAGATAATGGGAGGGGCAGCTAGGTGGTACAGTGGATAGAGCACCAGCCCTGGAGTCAGGAGGACCTGAGTTCAAATCCAGCTTCAGACACTTAATTAACACTTACTAGCTGTGTGACCTTGGGCAAGTCACTTAACCCCAATTGCCTCACCAAAAAAAAAATAAATAAAGATAATGGGAGTTCGCATCCATATGGGGAAAATCACATTCCATCCAATGACATCAATCAGGAATCCCAGGAGGTAGGTATGGTTTGCTACTGTGCCCATTGTATAGATGAAGAAATTGAGACCCAGAGTCACACGGTTAGGGCTCTGCCTCGAAACCTTGTGCTCTGTTCCATTTTCCACGTTAGTTCCTCCAGCTGAGTTAATGAGCTAAAACACATCACGGTCTTTGCAAACCTCATGTTGCTCGATAAACATTAGCTGGTGCTCTGGGACGGCCCCTGCTCCTTTGGGGGAAGGAGGAGGGTAGGGGGCTGGACTGGGCCTTGAGGGGACCCGTCCAATCTCCTGGTCTTTCTACCTAGGGAATTTTTTTTGTCAATTTCCATAATTAAAGTCGAGCAAACTCTTGGGCTGGACTGGGGCTCCCCAGGGACCCTGGAACTCTCTGATGAATTATTTATCCTGATCAGGAACTCAAATCACGATGGCGGAGGAAACACGGCCTCCAAGCCCCGCTGCGCCGCTGAGGACTCTGGGGAGGATGCTGGGGAGAAGGGGCTCCGCACAGAGGGAGGTCCTTAGCTCTCTGGCTGGGCCCACAGGAAGACCTGTCTCACTCACTGTGGCTCACCCTCAGTGTGGCTCCTGGAGACTGTTGTGACAGGCACTGGGGACGAGCCCATCACCCACGTTCTGGCCTCAGCTCTGTGTGATGATGGGCAAGCCGCTGCCCTTGTCTGGGTTCCTCTAGTACCAGGAGCGTACAGCCTCCTTTGAGTCTGTTTTCTCATGTGGTGCCTTACTCCCTGGGCTGCTTCCAGGCTCCAGTGGGCAATGTAGAGTCTTGGCAACCTTTATGGCACTATTTAAAAAGCAGTTATTATCATTTCAGTGCAAACTCTAGAGAGCAAATCTGTGATTTAGTTTTATTTATTTACTTATCTACATATGCATTCATTTATTCATTTAGCTATCAATCTGTCTGTCCGTCTCTTTCTCTATTTTTTGGCAAAGACCTTCTGGGTGAGAAAACTCCCTTTATCAATGTGGGTCGGCACCTTCTCATCTTGAAGAATTTCCCAGAGTCAGTGAAGTGACTCAAATACTATGTGTCAGTGGCAGGACTTGAACCTGAGTCCAAAGCCGATTTATTCCATGGAGCCTCTCCAGACATCCTCCTCTTTATTATTATTATTACTCATTGTGTGGCAGCTCCTGAAGGGCAGGTTCTGTTTTGTTTTTCTCTAGGTTTTCCTAGCACCCAGCACACTATCTGGCCCATGGCTGTTGTTAAATAAATGTTTGTAGAATGATTGATTGAATCAGTGAATGAGAGCAGCATGGGCTTGGTGTGTCTGCCTCTTTCCGGACACCATTTCAGGAAAGCCCTTCCCTCTAGCTCTCTCCTCCACCATCTCCTCACCAATGTACCCCCTTACAGTTCTGGAAGAATAAAACATGATCAAGTCAATTCCGCCATTGTTCCTGGATGGGGCATGCCAATTTACTTCTCTATGGCCCTACTCACCATCCCAGTTGCTTGTTGGACTAAAAGGTGCTTCTCTGGCTACCACTCTCCTATGTAGACTGCTTTCTGCATGCTTATGCTTAAGGGCAGGGACTGTCTTGCCTTTTTTTTTTATCCCCAAGCTTGTTGACTTGACTTCATTCATTCATGGAAAGTTTCCTAGGAAGAGATGGGTCTTCCAGAAAGGGGAGCATATGGACTAAATTGGAGGTTTTGAGCTGAAGGGGCCTTAGCATTAGGTCATCTAGTGCCACTCTTATTTCATGGAAGAGGCAGCTGAAATCCAGAAAGAGGAAGTAATTTGACCATGGTCACCTAAGTAGGGAGTTCAAACCCTGAGTTGGTAAGAAGGGGAGAAATCATCCATGATAGAAACGCTGCCTGGCAGAATTAGTGCTGGAGGGATTTCAGGGCTCATCTAGTCAATCCTGCTTGTTCTTTGAGATGAGGCAACAGAGACCAAAGTCCCATAGCTTATGAAAAGTAAAGATGTGACTCTGGCCCAAGGTCTCTGTCTGACTCCCATCTCAGCTCAGTGTTCTCTGCTTTGTTTCATGCTGAGATTAGACCAGACCTCAGTACGGGGAACCCCCCTTCCCCCAAACATCCCCTGGGCCATTGGGGAAGGCAGGGCTGGTGCCGAAGAATAAAGAACTGCCATCCTTACTGCTTGTGGGGAGAAGAAATCTTCCTCTGTTTTTGGAAGAGCCTGTGCCGATGTGTTATTTATGGCTAAGGAAATTTCCATCCGAGACATCCCAGGCTGCTTTGTTCTTAAGACTGAACTTGTGTGTCCATTTCAATCAGAGGCAGGGTCAGACCCAGCTCCTCCTAATTCTGTGGGAAATGTGTCCCCCCTGTGGCCCTGGTGCTCCTTTGGCCACCTTGGGTCCTACTGAGAGGATACTAAGGTGTTGCTCCCCATCTCTCTCCCACTCCCAGGGCAAGGGCCTGAGGCCACTACTGGGGAAAGGCAGTTGCATAAATCCTGCTTGTCTCTGAGGAAGACCTTTGTCAGTGTGTGGGAACATCAACCGCTGGGCTTTTGCCAGAAATGGGCAGTGAGGATGCCAGAGGTGCTCAAGATCATGCTTTAGGAGATAGTTGAATATTGTTCAATCTTTTCCGGGTCTTTGTGACCCTATTTGGGGTTTTCTTGGCAAAGATACTGGAGTGGTTTGCCATTTCCTTCTCCAGTTCATTTTTCAGATGAGGAACTGAGACCAACAGGGTTAAGTGACTTGCCCAGGGTCCCACAGCTAGTAAGTGTCTGAGGCCAGATTTGAATTTAGGTTTTCCTGACTTCAGGCCCAGGGCTCTATCTACTGTAGCACCACCTAGCTACCCCCAGTTGAAGTGGGGATGTTTATCCTGAAGAAGCTTTTCCAATTCCCTTTTAATTCTGGTGCCTTTCCTCTGTTAATTATTTTCTAATTATCCTGTCTGTAGCTAGTTTTGTATATAACTGTTTGTGTGTTGTCTCCCCCATTAGATTGTAAGCTCCTTGAGGGTAGGGCCTGTCTTTTGCCTCTTTTTGTATCCCGGTGCTTAATACAGTGTCTGGCACGTGGTAGGTGCTTAATGAATGTGTATTGATTGATTGAATGAGAAGACCTAGGGAGAGCACCATAGCTCTTTGCAAGTTAGCCCTGTTCTGCTCAGCCCCAGAGAGCAGACCAAGGTGCGGTGGGTGGGAGTCATAGAGAGGCAGATTTGGGCTTGGTATCAGGAAAGACTTGCTAACAATTTGTGTGTCCAAGTGTGATGAGCTGCCTGGAGAGGAGGGGGGCTTCCCTTTCGAAGAGGACCCTTGTGGGGGATATTGTGGAGGAGATATTGTCCAGACAAGGGTTGGGAGAGCTTCCTCCGAGGCCCCTCCCCCTCAGGGAGTCTTTGGCTTGGAGAGTGTTGGAATGGCTGGGGCTCTGACCCTGTAAACATGACGATGATGGGTTCTCCTTTTTCTATCACAGGGGAGGAAACTGAGGCCCAGAAAGGGGGAAAGCACTGTCCAGGGTCAAGCAGCTAGAGCAGCCCTTGAATACAGATCTCCCACAGGGCTCTTTCTTCTAGATCTTGTGTCTAGATCTCTGGGTCTTTTTGTGGGAAGAAGTCAGGTGCCAGTCACCATGGGGCAGTTTCTAGATCCCCAGACTTAGAGTCAGGAAATCCTGGGTTCAAATCCCACTTATTGGCCCTAATTAGCTGGGTGGTTCTGGGCAGGTCAACTAACCTGAGTTTCATTCACTTGTGGAATAAGGATAATTGTTCTTTAACTGCATAAGTGATTGCATCAGCAGAAGGGACCTCAAGAGTGACCCAAGACCACAGGATGAGTCAGTCAGTGAGTCACAGTCAGGACTAGCCCAAGCTTCATGACTCCCAGGCAGAGGTGGGGTGGGATGGACCTGGTGAGGGTTTTTCGGGGAGTGGGCTAGCCTTGTCCTATAAAGTGGAAGGGAAATGGGTTTTGCATGACTTCATATGTTATCATTGATGTCTTCTTGCTTGCCTTCTCAATGGGTGTAAGGAGGGAGGGAGAGAATTTGGGACTCGAAATTTTAAAAAGGAATGTTAAAAATTAAATAAATAGATAAATAAATAAAGTGGAAGAGGGAGGCCCTTCTGAGGCCTGAGCAAAGCTCAGCTCTGCCCTCATCTCTCCCTCCTTCCAAAGGAGTTTACATAATCCGAGACTGTCTGAGCTGCAGGGATGCTCACTGGGCAGCCTGACCAAGTGTCCCTCCTCCAACAGCCCCTACAAGGGGTCATCCATCCTGACTTCCTCGGAAGGGGAGATCCCAGTCTCCACTGGGGGCCAGCTCTCCCTGTTATCCAGCCTAAATCCGCTTCTTGGAGGCTCCCACCCATTCGCTTCTCCTCATTCTGTATTCCCGGGCCAAGCACAATTATTGGCCGATGCTCTTTCCCGACCTTGAACGTCGTCACGTTCTTTCCGACCTCTTCTCCAGGCTAGCCATGCCTCGTTCTTGCTTCTTGGACTGCCTGGAGTTGTTGGGGCTTGGGCTCAGGGTCCGATGTGAGAGAGGGACCCAGTAAAATTCCACCTCTGAGGCCAAGCATCAGTCGCCTGTTGGCAAATCCTGTAGGGAGAGCGTGGGAAGGGCCCTTCCGGAGAGCTCTGAATTCCAGATTTGGCTCTGCCCCGATTCGCTGCGTGACCTTGGGATCTACTCCCCCTCTCTGGGCCACAGATTCCTCCGAGAAAGGAAGGAGCAGGGCGAGACACGCACGAGATCCCATCTACATCTGACACGCGGCGCCCAAACGACAGTTCTAAGCTAAAAACAAATGTAAGCTACATTCTGCATCCCTCCTCCATTCCCTCCCCAACTCCCACTCGGGACCAAAGGGATGAAATAGATCCCAGTTTGCACCCTAGAAAACCAGCTCTATTTTAGAGCGGCGCAGGGTGAGGAGCCTCGGATGGGGAATCAAAGGGTTTGGGTTCGAATCCCAGCTCTGCCCATTATAGCCTTCGTGACCTTGGACTCTCCAGCTTTCTGTAAAAGGACGGGTGGATGCGTAAGGTGGCCCCACCCAGCTCTAGGACAGTGTGCCCAACAGGCAGACGCTGGTCCCAGCTCAGCCACGAACTTTCTTGGACCGTCCACTTTCCTTCTAGAAAAAAAAGGGGACCGTTTGCACTCCCAGGTCCTTGCCTGCCAGCACTCACATACCCCGCCCCAAGCATGCCGGGGCAAGGGTACTGCCCCATTTTCCAGATGGAGAAACTGAGCAAGGCAGGGGAGAATCGAGTGAAGGGAGGGGGAGGGGGAGAGCCGGGGAGCAGCTTCCTCAGAGAGTCAGATGCTCTGTAGGAGGGTGAAAGCTCAGCCAGTGTTACTTATGCTCAGGCTGCCTTCTGGGCGGATATGCAAATGAGAGAGGAAGCTATCAAAACTGAGCCTGGGAAAGGGTGTGTGTGTGCATGTGTGTACATGCGCGAGCGTGTTTGCATGTGCACATATGTCGTCTTGTGTATGAGCACGTGTGCAGCACACGTGTGTACATGTATAGGCTGGGTGCTGGTGCAACTTTAGTGTTTGCACACGTGTACTTGTGCCCAGGCAGGGTGTGCCAGCTCTTCCATGCGTGCACATGCACGTGTGTACACAAATGTACATGTGTATTGTATGCAGCACATGCGTGTATGTATGCGTTCGTTCATGAGGGTGTACCAGAGGTGGTTATGTATTTCTGATCTGTGTGCATGAGGATGTTCTGCATGCATGTATGTACACACATGTATATCGTGTGTGCATTAGTGTGGTTGTGTGCACGTCTCTGCTGCTCCAGGGTGTACGAGACTGAGGCAGCCGAATGGGGGAGGAGGGGGAGGTGGAAACCTGGGTTTGAGCTTGCCCTCCTGCCAGTGACTGGCTTCGTGACATTTAGATCTGTTCTAGTTTTGTCTCTGACCTTCACGATTCCAGCTGTATGATGAGGAGGGGGCTGGGCAGAGAATGGTGAGCTCTCAAGGTCCCTTACAGGTTCTAATCTGCTAGGTTCCAAGTTCTAGACTCCTTCCTGTCCGTAAGGCCCCATCCCAGCTCTGACATCCCCTGTTCTAAGGCTTCCCGCCCCCCAGACCTGACATGCTCTGTGACCTGGTGCTCTGTGGTTCTGAGCAGGCAAAGTGAGACATTCTTGGGAAACCAGGGCAGGCTCGATGCCTCCCTCCCAGGTCTGATTCCTGTTACAGAGTGCTCCATCCTAGGACAAAAGCCCGGTCCTATGTCTCAGAGTTGGGCAGCCTCCATCCTCTCCTGTGCCCCAGGGATGAGGGGGGCGTCAGGCACAGGCAAACCCAGGCCCGGGCCCCTCCTCTATTCTGACCATGGGAGTGGGTGCAGGTGGGGAGGGGAGGGCTGGCTCTGTGTAGGCCAGGGACAGGGGTTTGGGAGGGTAAAGGGGGGAGTTGGGGAGGGGCTCACCAGCATTCCTTTTTTTTTTTTTGGCGGGGCAATGGGGGGTAAGTGACTTGCCCAGGGTCACACAGCTAGTAAGTGTCAAGTGTCGAGGCCGATTTGAACTCAGGAACTCCTGAGTCCAGGGCTGGTGCTCCATCCACTGCGCCACCTAGCCACCCCACCAGCATTCTTGCAAGGAGAGACCAGTAAGGTCATGTAGTCTGAGCTCTTCACTGTACACAGAGGGGGTGGGGAGGATTGTGCCTTGAGAGGGTCAAAGCTTCAGCCCAGGTCACCCAGCCATCCAGTGTGATACAACACCGATTTCCTTAGAGGAGGCTAGGAGACAGTGGAGAGGGCCTTGGCACTGGAATCAGGAGGAGAATAAATTCTGCCTCAGACACTTTATTGGCTGTGTGACCCTGGGAAAGTCACTTAATTTCTGTCTGCCTTACTTTCCTCATCTATAAAATGGATGGGTGGGGATAATAATAGCACTTTTCCCTCCCAGGGTTGTTGTGAGGATCAAATGGGCTATGTGTAAAATGCTTTTCAAACCTTAAAATGCTATATAAAAATAACAAGGATGAGGATGATGTTCTAGAAGAAAAAGCTGTGGCCCAGACAGGCTTCTTGCCTTGTCCCAGGTCACAAAGACAGTAAGTGGTCCCTCCCCACTCTCTGAACTGGAGCCCAAACATGGAAGCCAGGAGGTCGGGGACATCCAGGCTTGTCCTAAAGCTCACACCAAGCTATTGGCTCCTCTGGGCTTGTTCAGCTCTCTGGAGTCACCCGTGTAGGGACCGCTGGGAGAAACTCCTTTCCAGGGAAGCCTGGAGAGAGCCCCCAAGGTTGGTCTGCCCAGGAATTCTCCTCAGCCCCTGGATGGCTCGTCCTCCCCTTTCTGTTGTTGTTCATTCGTTTTCTACTTGTATCTGACTCTCCATGACCCCATTTGGGACTTTCTTGGCAAAGATACTGGAGTGGTTTGCCATTTCCTTCTCCGGCTCATTTACAGAGGAGGAAACTGAGCCAAACGGGGTGAAATGACTTGCCTAGGGTCACACAGCTAGTAAGTGTCTGAGGCAGGATATGAATTTAGGTCTTCCTGACTCCAGGCCTGAAGCTCTACCCACTGTCCACCTCACTGCCCTTCCTCCCATTTCTAGAAAAGGATTAAAAGGGTGGGCTGAGATGTCTTGAATTAGAGCAGACCTGTGAATGGCAAGTGGGTTAACGGAGGGCCTGTGGGCTTGGGAGAGCAGGGGAAGGATTTCCCCTGAGGAAGGCCCAGGTACCAGGAGGCAGGAAGGTTTACAGGCCTTGGGGAAAAGGTAGAATATATGGTTCTTGAAGAGAGATTCTGCTTTTCATTTCTCTCCTTGTATCTTTATCACTTTGTACAAAGGAGGCACTGAAAGAATAGCTTTTGGATGAATAAGTAAATGGACGGTTGAACGAATAAATGAATAACTAAATTATTGAATGGATGGATGAATGAAGAGATGATTGAATGAATTAATTAACGGATGGATAAATAACTGAATGTAGGAATTAGTAGATGAGTAACTGGATGGATAGATGACTAGGTAGATGAAGAAGCTTAGTATCCAGGCCCCAGATCAGAGGACAGGCCTGTTCTCTGACCCTGTAGGTCCTGGAGGTGTGAATCTGTACAGACCTCAGAGTACACTGTGGATGAAGGGGTAAGGAGGGATGTTCTGGGAAGCCACAAAGAACAGAAGCTCCCTAAACTTCCCCTGGCTGGCCATCCCAAAGTTGATGCTGGCAAGGGCTCCCCTTCTGGAAGCTTATGAGAAGCAGTAGCCCAGGGGCTCCTGTCTTGTTGTTCATGAGACTGTCTCTGTCTCTGCTTTCCTTATGGTATATGGAGAGGGGAGGGTACAAGGGGCTCTCTGACCCTTCCGCTCTTTTTCTTGAGCCCTCCCTCTGCACCCCAGTCCAGTGCCTGGGGACTGAGCCACTGCTTGGGTGTCAGGATATTCCAAACCTCTTACCTTTCTCAGGTGCTTTCTGGCAGCAGCCCTGTGAGTTAGGTGAGGGAAGGATTATTACAGAGAGAGAGAGGTAGAGAGAAGAAGGGAGAGATGAAAAAGAGAAAGAAATACTGAGGGGAAGAGAATGAGAGAAGGAAGAGGGAGACAGAAGGAAGGAGGAAGAGAAAGTAGAGATGGGGGGGGTTCTTGGAGACCCTCTAGCCCATTCCCTCCTTCCATCATTGCCTCTTTCTTTCTTTCTTTCTTTTCTTTCTTCTTTCTTTCATTTCTTTCTTTCTTTCTTTCTTTCTTTCTTTCTTTCTTTCTTTCTTCCGTTCCTTCCTTCCTCCTTCCTTCCTTCCTTCCTTCCTTTCTTTTGCAAGGACAATGAAGGTTAAGTGACTTTGCCCAGGGTCATACAGCTAGTAAGTGTCAAGTGTCTGAGGTCGGATTTGAACTCAGGTCCTCCTGAAAGCAGGGATGGTGCTGTATCCACTGCGCCACCTAGCTGACCCCTCCCCCCACCCCCATCATTTTCCTCCAAGTCACACAGACATGCTTGCAAATACCCTGAGCCAGGTACTACCAAGATTCTCATGTAATGGATGAAGAAGCAGCCTTTCAGGCGTCACTTCCTCATAATGAATGGAAATACATCTATTCATACTAAGGTGTGGACCTGGGACTTGAACCATGATTGGAAGCCCCACGTTTTCTGTTGGATGTGCTCTAAATCTCCCCTCATGTGAATAGATCTCTTGCTAAGCTTGGCGTCTAGAACAGGGATGAGGGTGGACATCAGACACAGGCACCACCCCTTGGTTTGGAGAGAGGAGGGGAAGGTTTCAGACACGGTGCACAGTTTGTGTAAATTCACTGATGTGGAGACAAAGAGTTGGGTTCTGGGTAGTTAATCACTGTTTGGCTAGAAGATAGAGTTGTGGAAAGGGGGGGTATGTGAAGGAAGGCTGGGATGGGGTGGGGCAGGTTGTAGAAGATCTTGCCCCGCCCCCAGCTGGGACCCTGTGTTTTATAATAGGCAATGGGAAGCCCCCGAAAGGCTCTTGAGCAGGGGAATGGTGTGTCAGACTTATGCCTTATGGAAGCTGATTTACTGAGAGAAGACCTGATAACCTAAAACTACTTTGTTAATTCAAGAATGCTTTTAAATGAGTTCGTATTTTATTCATCAAAACAGCGCCTACATACATTTGAAAACAGAAAGCAGGTTATGGAGAGAGATTATTGATTGATTCAGCCTACAGAAAGTTCCGTTTATTTATAGGGTAACATTGTCATCTGCGGGTTTCTTGTAATCAAGTCGCCACCTGGGGGCCCACTAGGTCGTAGGTCAGGACCTCCTGGCTAGACAATTTCTAGGGTCTCCTCCATATCCAGTCTCTTTATTTGGTGACTTGGCTGTTGACCCAAAGGAGGGAGCTAAGAGCAGGATGGGAGGGGTGGGCATGAAGGAGAGGCAGAACTAGGGTTTGGGAATGTAATGAGCTCTTCTTTACTGAGGTCTTCAAGCGAACGAGGTGAGTTTGCTTGTGATAATGCTGTATGTAACAGGAATGGATGATTCAGACATGAGTGGGGCTGATGGTCCCAGTCTGGGTCCTCCCTCAGTTGTCCGTGACCTCTTGGATCCTTATGGTCTTGTCTCCCTACTGCATGCTGTTGAACAGGCCCTGGCCTGGGTCGGACTAAAATGGAGAACACAAAAACATCACTGCCTTGGGAGGACCTTTGTAGAACTTCAAAAGCAGATGTTTCTCTTTCCCCTCCCCAGGACTTGTGTCCCATTTATCCCCTCCTTGACATCTTCCTGAGAGCCATGCTGGCCTTGGACACAGAATGCTGGCTGGACTGTGAGTCAGGAAAGCTTGGGTTCAAATCCTCCCAACTAAGGGAGGGGGACAGAAGGCTTCCAGGGGACTAATAATGATAATAACAACAATAATAAATAGCATTTATATAGTGATTTAAGGTTTACAAATATTTCATTTTATATTTACAACAATGGTGTGTGTGGGGGTAGGTGCTATTATCTCCATTTGACAGATAAGGAAACTGAGGTAGAGATGAAGTGCCCTACCCAGGGTCACACAGATGGTAACTGTATAAGGCACAATTTGAACTCTAGTCTTTCTGATTCCAAATCTAGTTCTCTACCCAGTGCACCACCTAGCCCTTTGGTTTCTTGGGGCTGCCCAGTGGTGGTAATCTTGGGGGTAGGGGTACAGACTATGATGTGTTGAGAATGTGTGTGTACCAAAAGGTATTATGGGTGGAAGTGGAACCAGGACATTGTTGTGCCTGAGGCAGGGAGTGGAAAAGCAGGCAGAGAGGTGCGAGCTCCTCCTGGATACAGCTGATGGGGGAAGGGAGTGCAGGGCGCATCATGATTTCGTGTTGCTGAAGGACTGACTCCTTCTGGGAAGGTGGAGGATGGTGTTTTTGGGGTCGGGTAGCTCACCTTTAAGTTTTTGCACTATGGTTCAAAGCCCTAGCTGCCTGTCCTAGTTACGGCTCCATTGGTGGGGAAGATATCTAGGTCGGAGGACGCATCCGGTGCCTAGCGCGTGTCTGCTTTGGTGGGGCGGTGGCGCCCGGTGCACTTCTGGGCTGTGTCTCTACTCCACCTGTGACCTGCCGCCCTGTGTGCTCACCCCAGCTCATGTGCTAACGTGCCAGGTTCACGGTCAGGAAGCTGCCCCCTTTCCTCGGTCACCTGGGGTACGGGTGAGTCGTGCCCTCCCCACCTCCGGGTCTCAAGTCTGGGATAGATAAGCCGGGAGGAGCCCCAGCCCTCGGCCATGGTCCCGGTTCAGAGGGATCCTGGCTTCCCTGCTTAGCGGCCAGAAAAACGCCCTCCCCGAATGCGGGCTAATTCCCGTCCTCTTTTTGTCTTCTCTTCGCTAGGAAGCAAACTGCTGATTTGGATCCTCTGCTTGAACATTCAGTCCCGAGCAGATCCGTGCCCCGGGGCCTGCGTGTGCTACAGCGAGCCCAAAATCACCACCAGCTGCCAGCAGCAGGGCCTGACCGCCATCTCCCCGCCGCCATTCGCCTCTCAGAGCCAGCGCATCTTCCTTCACAACAACCGCATCACCCGGGTCGGCGCCGCCAGCTTCCGCTCGTGCCGCAAACCTGACCATCCTCTGGCTCCATCTCCAACGCCATCAGCGTCATCGAAGCCACCGCCTTCGGCCGGCCTCGCAAGCTGGAGTGAGCTGGACGTCAGCGACAACATCAACTTGCGCGCCATCGCCCCGGCCACGTTCAGGGGCCTCCGGCGCCTGCACACCCTGCGCCTGGACCGCTGCGGCCTCTTGGCGCTGTCCCCGGGCCTCTTCGGGGGCCTCTTCTCCCTGCAGTACCTCTATCTCCAGGACAACAACCTCCAGGTGCTCCCGGATGACACCTTCCAGGACCTCGCCAACCTCACCTACCTGTTCCTGCACGGCAACGGGATCCGGAACCTGTCGGAGAACGTCTTCAGAGGCTTGGTCAGCCTGGATCGTCTCCTCGTGCACCAGAACCAGGTCTCCCGCGTGCACCCCCGGGCCTTCCACGACCTGGGGAAAGTCATGACCTTGTACTTGTTCAATAATAACCTGACGGTGCTTGCGGGAGAGACGATGGGCCCGCTGGCGTCCCTGCAGTACCTGCGTCTGAACGGCAACCCGTGGATCTGTGACTGCCGGGCCAAGTCCTTGTGGAGCTGGTTCAAACAGTTTAAGGGGTCCTCCTCGGACCTCGAATGCCATCTGCCTCTGCGCCTGGCTGGGAAAGACCTTAAAAGGCTCCACAGCGCCGACCTAGAGGGCTGCGTCGACCCTGTCAACCAGGTGCGCTCGGGGTCGAAGATCCGACACGGCAAAGGACCCACCGTGGAACCTCTCCCCGCCGGGCCCCCGGACGGCCCTCTGAAATGCTGTCAGCCCGAGGTCGACAAGTCTTTCATGTATGAAGCCACCGGTTACGGGGGACCCCAGTACGGCGGACTTCCCACTGGCAATGGCCGCAAGGACAAGGAGAACATGTCCAAACCCAAGATGGCAGAGTCTGACCCTGCCAAAAACGCTAGCCAGAAGCACATTAATGACTCGCCCTTTGGGACCTTCCCCAGCAACGTGGAGGTCCCTCTGACCAACTTCCAGCCTGACCTCCTAGAGCCCGGGGAGTCCTCCGTGGCCCCGCCTCGCCGGAGGCCTGGCTGCTCCCGAAAGAACCGGACCAAGGCCCAGTGCCGTCTGGGCCCCACAGGCAGCAGCGGCAGCGGGGGTGGCGGTAGCAGCAGCGGCGGCAGCAGCGGCGGCAGCAGCGGCGGCGGTGGCCTCCTTGCACCTGCTCAGGCCGGCCTGGCCGTTGTCTTGGGCTGCTCTCCCAGTGGTCCTGCTCTGGACTTCGCCTGTGGTCCTGCTAAAGGTTCCTAGGGAAGGATCGCACCTGCCACTGGGTGGGCTGGGGCCAACCACAGGGGCTGGGGGCCACAGCGGGGAATTGGGATGCCTTTATAGAGAAAGGCAGATGTATAGAAAGTGCAGTCTCCCCAGGGCCCCTAAAAGGGGAATTCAAAGGGAGGGGGATGCCTGCTTTCCACAGAGGGGTCCTTCTTGAGTGGGGTCAGACACACGTGGGGTTTCTGAGTAATTTCCCCTGAGTTGCCCTAGCCACTGACTCCCAGGTCCTTAAGGAAAAAGTTCTCCCAACAGAATGTTTAAACACACACACACACACACACACACACACACACACACACACACACACACACTTTAATTTAAAAACAACAAAAAAAGACTTACCGCAGTTGTTTCTAAGTTGGAATCTCCCGAACGATATTGCAAGTTCCCGTTTGCCAAGGCGGTGTGTTCACCGCTCTCCGGAAGCCTGTCTCTGAATATTGCTGTCCGCCATCCCCATCTCTATCATGCCATGTTTACAGGGGGCATCGGTTCCAGAATGCTGCTTCCTACTCAGACTGCAGTCTATATAAAAATATACATTTTATTTTCCTTGTGTCAAAGTATAAAAAAATATAAAATAAAGATTTCCTTTTCCTACACTGTTGACAATGTGCCTGTGAGGCAGCCTCCTCCGTTTGCCTGGTAATGTGGGTACTTACTTTGGTAGGTCAGATTGTCATGAACATGTTTCTATGGGGGCTCACTTGACTAACCCAGGCCCCAATCCATGGATGCCTTTACGGATGGTTCTGTGAGTGACTAGGGATAAAAAAAAAAATTCTTCCCTGGTGAAGCCTTAGACAGGCATGACAGACAAATGGTCCATTTCTGGGGCCTTTAAAGACTCTTTTAGGGACTCATCTTCAAAAACCTGGGGTTCCTGTCACACCACAAAGATGGTGACAATAGAAGGATGATAGCATCATATGATTCCAAGCCGATGGGGACCTTGGATACAGCCTGGTCCAACCCCATCATACACGATGATGAAACTGAGTGCCAGGGAAGTAGAACAACTAGCAGAGGTCAGATGCTTTGGCTAAGGATGGTGCATGTGTGACTCCAGTGCTGGATTCTATGTGTCTGTTGGTTAAGAAGAGGTGCCATTAACACCAGCCATCATTTTCTTATGTGCTCAACAGCATTTAAAAAAAAATCTCACTTGATTTCAGTTCCAATACTTCCTAGTTCCAATACTTCCTGGGCCTCAGTTTTCTCAGCTACAAAATGGGAGGAAGAGACAAGGAATTTCATGATCTCTAAGGTCCCTGACAATACCGTGGAGCTCCTGGGGACCTAGCTGGGTGAGAAATGCAGAGCCTCGTTTTATAGATGAAGAAATAGTAAAGCTCAGAGAGCCTCCTTCTGCTCACCAAGGTGCTCCACCGAGGCACTGGGTGAAGAAGTAGATTCTGACCTCTTTCAGTCAGGGAGGGTTCTTACTGGATGGTAGCAGGAGCCCATCTCAGAAGTGTTAGAGCCATGGTCCTAGCCCCCATTTTAGCAGCGCTTCAAGGTATAGTTTTTTCATTTAATCTGTTCATTTTAAAAATTGTTCTCCTATAACAGTCACCAACCATCACCAGCATTTCCCTAGTCAGAAAAGAGCCACCCAATAGATCAGTCATCAAAAGGTATGAAGTCCAAGTGATTAAGAGCCAGATGGGGAAACTGCTCCAAATCACTAATCAGAAGAGAAATGGAAATTCAAAGGATTCTGAGGTGCTACCTTATGTCTGTCACTCTGACTAAAATGAAAAATGGCAGTTGTAGGAGGCTGGGTATAGCAGGGTTTGTTTACAAAACACGTGCTTCTGGACGATGCTCTCACATGTATACAGTGCAAGGACAATGGATATTAATAAAGGATAATGGCCTCCACTTTACAGGCAGGGAAACTGAAACTCAGAGAATGGGGTTGCTTATTCTTGCTCCCACAATGTGAAAGAGAGAGACTAAAAGCGGCAGGGGCCCTGGGTTTGGAGTGAGAGGGCCTGGGTTTGAATCCTACCCTGGGTAGCCTCACTCAGGTTACCTTCCCTTAGCTCTCAGTGGCCTCCTCTGCCAAGTCAGGTGCTGGGGCCAGAGGAGCTCTGAGGTCCTTCCCAGTCTTGTTCCAAGTCTTGGAGCTCAGGTGCCAGGCCAGGGCTCTGGGATCCAAGACTTTTGCCCTTTCTATAGTGGCACCAAATTGCCCTGTGCCCCCTGGCATGGGTGAAGTGTGGCTGCCCATTGGTCTTGGTGAGTGGGAACAAGAACAGACCCTGGCATGCCTCAGTTTCCGGGAAGTTTGCAGAATGCTGCTTTTTTTTTGCATTTTTTTTTACAATATTTGAGCCTCCCAACAACCAAGTGAGGCAGAGACTGCAGGTAGTAATTATTATGATCATCACCATTTTATAGGGGAGGAAACTAAGGCCCAGAGAGGAGACACTTGTCCAGAATGTCACAGGTCATAAGAGTCAAGGCTTCATGCTCTGTCCCCTATTCCCTGGGCCTTCTTTTGTTTGCTATGGGGAAAACTGTGTAAAAGTCGCAAATCAACCACCCATCATCACTCAGTAAGAACTTGGACAGCTGGGTAGCCTAGGGGGTGGAATGGAGATTTTGGAATCAGGAAAACCCGAGTTCAAATCCAGCCTCTCACATTCAAGAACTGTGTGATCCTGGGCAAATCAGGTAACCATTCGGGACCTCTGTTTCTTTTTCTGCAAAATTCGGGTAATCCTGACACCTACCTCAGAGGTTGTTGTGAGGGTCGAGTGAGATAGTGTTTGTCAGGTGCTTTGGGAACGCCACAGTGCTAGATAACGTCTAACTATTTTTCATTTGGTGTGTACGGTGTGCTGGGCACTGCACTGTGCAGAAATGAAGCAGACTCTGCCTTCTAGGAGCTCACAATTTAGCCAAGGGAGACGACATGGATGTGTATTCATTTCAATAAATGGTTATGAAGCACTTGCTGTGTGCCTGACACTGCGTTAAGCTCTGGAGATGCAAAAAGAGGCAAAAGTCCGTCCCTGCCCTCAGAGAGCTTGTTGTCTAATGAGGGAGACAAGCAAACAAACAAACACAAACAAAGCAAGCTCTATATAGGCCAAATAGGAGATGATTAAAAGAGAGAAAACACTGGAATTATGAAGACTTAACAAAGGCTTCCTGTAGGAGAATATATAACCTATCAGCCAACCAATAGACATTTAAAATGCTTACTATGTGTCCTGAATTGGGCTACTCCATAAGGACTAATTTGAAATAACTCCTGCCCTCAGGGAGCTCACAATATAACCTGGGGACAACATGAGTAATATGTGATCACTTAGTCAATCAACAAGCTTTAAAAATGCCTACTATGTGCAGACATTGTGCTAGGTGCTGGGGAGGGGGACTCCCTCACTGCCTCACTTTTCTCTTGTGCCTTATAGTTTCTAAATAATTTTCTCACACCAGTGATGTAAGTTAGAAAGCGAATGTATTGGATTCCTTTTACAGAATGAGGAAACTGAGGCCTGGAGAGGAGTGAATTGGCCAAGGTCCCATTCACTAGTCCGTGATAAAGCAGGATTTAGGCTCCAGTCTTGGGTCTTGGAGCCCAGCCCTCTTTCCACCTCACGGTCAACACTGCAGGAGATAACAGGTCCTTTGGGCTTCTGTCTCCCCATCGTCCCCCAGCCCCGGATCATACAACATCTGGTGGCATGAGGTTTGCTTCTGGGGCATGTTTTAGGAAGGAAAAGACAAGAAGGAGACTCATCCAAAGGAGGGGACCAGGCAGGCTCAGGACAGGGAACTTATTTTGTCACATTGCCCTGTTAATTGTTAATGTCACAAGCATTTATTAAGTGCCTTTTAAGTCCATCACCTTGGATCTGGGGGAAGATATAGGATGGGAAGAGCCCTTGGTTTGGGGGTTAAAGGTCCTAGGTTCAAATTCAGCCTCCATTGCCTATTGTGACCTTGGATCTGTCACTTACCTTGCCACATAGGTTCTTCCTCTGGACAATGGAAGGGCTAAACTCTACAGCCTCTAAAGCCCCTTCTGTATCTTGATCTAGGATTGAATTATAGCTAAGACACAGACCCTGCTGTCAAAAGGTTTACAGTTTAATTTTATTTTGGAGGGGGGGGTCCTGAGACCTGTACAAAACCAACCAAGTTATCCACTAAAAATCCACCTCTTTGTGGGTGGATTTGTCCGAATCACCCAGGTAGGAGAGGTCATCGGTGGGATTTAAATCAATCAATCCGTAAATCTAAGTGCCCACGATGTGGCAGCCACTGTGATAAGCTCTGGGGATACAAGAGGCAAAAGACGGTCCAGTCCCTGCCCTCAGGGAGCTTACTATCTAATGGGTTTGAATGCACGTCCTGTGTCTCCAAAAGGATCTCCCCCCCTCCCCCCCCCCACATCATGCCATCATTAGGAATCTGGAGGAAGACGAGTTCTGAAGGACAGGGGAGGGGTTGGGGGGGGTCTGAAGTGTGAGAGGCCAGGGTAGACCCCATCTGGAGCACCACATTTTAGGAAGCAACTATGACAAACTGGAGGCCTTCCAGAGGAGGTGACCAGATGGTCAAGCCTTGAGCTTACGCCATGAGAGGTTCACTTGAAGGGACTGGTACGCTGAGCCCGAAGAAAAGTCTCAGGGGAAATATGAGGGCTATGTCCAAGTGTCTGAAGGACCGTCGTTCAGAAGACAGCTCTCCCCGGCTCTGGCTGGCATCAGAAGGCAGGACTGGGGAGAAGCACCATGCGGGTGGATTCCAGGATCGATCTGGGGGAAGGAATCTTCCTAGAGCTGGCCCAGGGTCCGCTGACTGCCCGGGGAGGTGGTAGATCTCTCCTCGAGAGAAGTCTCTGTGCAGAGGCTGTGGGGTATGTAATCCAGTAGGAGGGGATTCTTGGCTAGCTGTGGGGTGGACTCGATGCCTCCGGGGTCCTCTCGATGCTGAGAGTCTGTGATTCTGTTTGTGAGAGAGATCTAGGGCCAGAAGGGACCTCAGAGGTAATTCTACTTCAACCTCCGCATTTTACGGAGAAGGAAACTGAGGCACAAGGAGGGGGGAGGATGTGCTCTGGAGAAGAGGAGGCCAAGGACCTGTGGAAGACGAGATGTTGACAGGATCCCTAGTGCGGACATTGGAATCTTTGAGGATGATGGCAGGAGAGAAGGGTGGTGAGGGCACCTGCCAGTCACAGTCCAGTCATCAAGAAAGCAAGGCATGACCAGGAGGCTGCTAGCAGCCAAGGATGAGCCTGGGACTCAGCTAGGGAAGGCTGACATGAACCTCAGGAGCACAGAGTGCTTGAGTGATGGTGGAGGAGTGAGGCAGAGGTGGAGACCAAGGAATCAGACACCTCCACCTCCACCTGCAGGTCCTGAGGGAGGAAGAGAGCGGGGAAGGAAAGTTCAGACTTAGAGAGGGCAGCTAGAATACGGGGTCTGAAGTTGAGGCTGAGGGTCATGGGTGCGAGAGATGGAAGAGACCTCAACCATCACTGAGTCCAACCCTTTCGTTTGACATTGGGGAAGTCGAGATTAAGAGAGGGAAAGTCAGCCAGTCAACGAGCATTTAGTAAGTGCTGACTATGTACTAGGTACTTCACAAGAGGCAGATCAGGATCTGAACTCAGCTCCTCAGACCGCAAAGCCTCCAGGCTGTCCTTTGCGGGAGGGATCAGACTGCTCTCTTTAACTCTATACTGCCTGGCAAGGCTTCACTCATGTGAAATGAAGAGGTCCAGGACAAAGGGGGAGCTCGTGGATGATGAAGCAGGGTCTACAAGGGGATACAGTAGGGTAGGGACTGAGAGAAGGGATGACGGGGTAAATTGGGATGAGATTTGGGGAGGTAGGTTAGCACTCAGAAGGCCTTTGTGTTTGGAGCAGTGAACACGGCTCAGGGGCTCAGGATGGGAAGTGGAGGGGTGAGGACCCAGCAGTTGGATAATCCTGGATTTGACCAACAATCCTGCTCCCCACAGAAGGTGAGGGGTCTGGGGGGTCTGGGTGGAGCTGGGCCTGGAGGCGAGGGGCAGGCTGATGGGGGCTTCTACCATCTGGATCCCCAAAGGTGGAGCCTTGGTATCAGCTGAAGATACTGGGACCTTTACCCAGGAGAAGAGAAGATTCAGGGAGACCCAAGGTCCTGCAGTATCTCAAGGGCTGTTGTGCAGAACGTGGATTCACTATTTCCTGTTTGAGTCCAGAGGACAGAACCAGGAGCAAAGCCCGGAAATCTCAGGACTTTGGCTCAGTGTAAGTTACAAACAAATTTACCAATAAGGAGATCGGTTCCAAGAGGGATGGGCCGCCTTGGGAGGGGTTGAGCTTCCCGTCCATGGAGGTCTCCAAGGAGAGTCTGGATGCCCAGAGGGGCCTCCTGCCTGCCTGGCATGTAGAAAGGGGTTAATAAATGCTCATGACTGATGGCATTCGAGGCCTCTGCACCATTCCCTGGATTCCAGGGCATGGGGGAATATTTTTTGTTGGATCAATGCCTGTGGCTCCTGGAGCCTTGTGAACTCCCCAGATGTGGTGGAGAATTTGCGGTGCCCAGTCTGGGCTCATTCACATGAGCATCAGGGCAATGGAGATGGCTAAAAGATTCCTATGAAGTGGAAAAGGGGCCAGAACCTTTTCTGGGGGGCAGGAGACAAGGGGGTTGCATCACAGCTCTGAAAACTGAATTCTTCTATGATCTCTGGGCCTCAGCTTCCTCCTTTGTAAAATAAAGCTTCCAGCCCTCACAGTCTGTGTTCTACATATTGAAGTTCCTTCTTGTGCTAGTGGTGGCTAGCAGGTGCTGCTGTGCAGACTACTGGGCGTGGAGTCTGGAAGACCTGAGTTCAAATCCAGCCTCAGACACTCACTAGGTAAGGGACCCTGGGCAAGTCACTTACCCCCTATTGACTCAGTTTCCTCTGCTGTGAAATGAGGATAATAAATAGCACTCCTTCCCAGGGTGATTGTGGGATCAGATGAGTGCCTGGCACCCAGGAAGGGCTTAGGAAATGCTTAATGCCTTCCCTTTCTCTAGTACTGACATTGCTAATCCTGAGGTCCCTCCTGCCTCTGACATCATATGACATCTGGGTATCAGAGGAGCCTGTGTCTAGAGCTGAAGGACTTCAGAGGTCATCTGCCTCCCAACCCTCAATGTATGGGGGAATCTGTGGCCAAGAGTGGGGTCCCACAACTAGGCAGCGGCTGCTCTGAGCCCAGAGCCAGCGTCCGCCCAACCGACCCCAGTGTCAGTTCACATTCACAGAATATGTTAAATCTGCTAACTCATTTAGACCCCTCGACAGCCCTGATATGAGGTGTCATATCCCCATTTTATAGATATATTAACTGAGACCCAGAGAGGTTAAAGTGATCTATGCCAGGATCCCACAGCTGGTCAGGAGCAAAGGCAGGTCTCCCTGACTCTGTCAGATGGGCAAAGGAAATTTTTCTTTTTCTTCTTTTGGGGAGGTCTTGGAACCCCAAGTCCTTTCTTGAGGGTCTTGGGAGAATGGGAGTGGGATTTTATGGAATGAAGAATTCAAGTTCCAGGCCAGACTGTGTGTCCCTGAGGAGCATGACCATGTCCTGATGGCAAGGGGTCAGTCTTAGCCCTAAGGTTCCACAGTTGAAGGAGGGAATGGGATAATGAGAGCATCTCTCTCTGCAAAAATCCCCTGCCCCAAGAGTAATGCTGCTAACAATAGCAATGACTCCCACTCATCTTTATGGGATCATTGCTTTTTTACTGATTGGTCTCTCCCTCCTCGGTCTGAGGCCCAGAGGTCCTGGGGTCTTGGCCCCAGAGCTAGAAGGGACTTCAGGGTCCATCTCCGGGTAAGGGCTAAGATGCCCATGTTAGAGATGAGGAAATAGAGACTTAGAGATGCCAAAGGATGGGATTCTCTTAGAGAAAGACTTTGAGAGTTTGCCCAGGGAACTCGGGAAACTATTCATGTCATGTCAGCAGAGCTAAGGTACTGATCCCGTGGGCAACAAACTTCTGATTGTCCTCATAATGAACATTACCTGAACTTTCCGGCTGAGGCTGGAGTATAGAACCAGAAATACGGGGCGTGGGGATGATGGGAGAGTTGTTTCCCAGTGTTGGAATGGGGAGGAGCCTGGCTCTGCTTGGCCCAGGGCCCAGACAGAGGGGCCATGGCAGGGAATTACAGAGTTTAGGTTCCTACCATGCCTAAGAATGAGCTATCCTGGAGTAGATGCAGCTGTCCTGGAAGGTAGTGAGCTCCCCATCACGGATGTATTGAAACAATAGCAGGGATGTAGGGGAAACTCTTGGTCTGATATTGGCGGACCACTTGGCTGCTCCCTTCCACTTCTGGGGTGATTCTGTGATTCTTTTTTTTCCCCTGTGGGGCAATGAGGGTAAGTGACTTGCCCAGGGTCACACAGCTAGTAAGTGTCAAGTATCTGAGGCTGGATTTGAACTCAGCTACTCCGGAATCCAGGGCCAGTGCTTCATTCATTGTGCCATCTCACTGCCCCCTCATTCCATGATTCTTGAGGAGAACCTTAGAATCACCATGTATAATCTTTCATCCACACAAAATCTCCCTGCAGAAACTCTCTTGGTGTGGTAGAAGCCCAAAATTTGAAGTTGAGGGGTGTACCACTTACTAGCTCTGTGATCATGAGAAAGTCACTCTCCAGCTCTTAGCCTCAGTTTCCCTATCTGTACATGGGGGCAGCAGTCCTTAAGCGGCCTCCCTCACAGGGATGTTGTGAAAGATGCGCTTTGTAACCCATAGAGCACCACATGAACATAAGCTAGCCTGCGTGCCTCCAAGCTTTGTTTGAATACCTGCAGGGAAGGGAGCTTACTACCACAGGAGACCATCTCTTCTGAAGGGTGCTGGACATTAGACTGGTACTTAAGTATTAGCCCAGCAGACACACCAGGCCTTGATACTGATATTCAAGGCCTCAGAATGCATGAGACAAACAAATCAGCTGGCAGCACTGCCGGCAGGCATGCCTTAATCAAGTCGGCTTCCTGTAGAGAAACTATGGAGGAGGAGCAAGGGCCCTTGGTGAAGCTTACAGCAGAAATGGAGACATCCCCATTCTGGGTGGCACAAATGCAACTGCCAGGAGTGGGGAGAGCTGGCTTCTGGCCTGGCTCCAGGGCCTCAGAGACACGGGAACCACCTGTGCAATGAGCAGTGGGTCAAGAGGGTCCCAAGAGGACCTCTGCTCTTGGGATGTAGGCTTCGGGCTCTGATGAGTGACCTTTGTCCTCATCTTGCCCTGAACAGCCTTCAGACCACAAATGGTATCTCCACACTCTGCCAGTCCTTAATACACCAATATTCGATCTGTCCATCTATCTCTATCCACCTAATGTTCCATCCATCCATTCATCAACTTTTCTACCTATGCATCCATCTCTTTCTTTCTTTCTTTCTTTCTTTCTTTCTTTCTTTCTTTCTTTCTTTCTTTCTTTCTTTCTTTATCTCTTTCTTTCTTTCTTTCTTTCTTTCTTTCTTTCTTTCTTCCTTTCTCTCTTTCTTTCTCTTACTCCCTCTTCCCCTCCCTCCCCCTCCCTCCCTCCCTACCTCCCATCCCTCCCATCCATCCTTCTCCCTTCCTCTCTCTACTTCTCTTTCTCTCTCCATCTCTATCTCTCTCTAGAGATAAAGGGAGAGAAAGATAGGAGGTCCAGATATAGAGTCAGAAATCTCTAGACATGATTCTTGGCTGGGTACTTACAAGGGAGCTACCTTTGGGCACATCACTTCCCTTCTCTGATCCTTGCTACCTTTTATTTTTATTTATTTATTTTTTAAACCTTTTCCAATTATCTTTTGTTGTTTGTTTGGGGTTTTTTTGTGGGGGCAATGGGGGTTAAGTGACTGCCAGGGTCACCACAGTTAAATAAGTGTCAAGTGTCTGAGGCCCTGATTTGAACTCAGGTACTCTGAGTTCAGGGCCAGTGCTTTATCCACTGAGCCACCTAGCTGCCCCTCTTTATTTCCTTTTAAACAAGAAGATGCGCTTCAGGACACCACGTGGTGGAGCAGAAAAGAATTCTGGACTTAGAAGGTCAGAGAGTTTCATCATTTATTCAGGCTCACACAGCTTGGTAGATGTCAAAGTTAGGATTTAAATTCAGGTCTTCCTGCCTCCGTTTTGGCGGGAGCGGGGGGGGGGGGGGCGGGGATGCCTAGCCCTCATGGGTTGTGGTGCAGCTCCAAGGGGATGTGTTCAAGGGCTTTGCGCAATGTGAACACACCCTAGACACGCCAGCCATTACGACTATGGAAGGGCCCGTCTAGGGCTAATATTTTTGTAATTCTGTGAAAGGAAAGGGGAAAATCGCAGAAGCCCGCACAGTGGGTGTGGTCGCGGGGACCTGGGTTTGAGTCCCACTCTGCCTCTCATACCTGTGGCTCTCTGGGTCTCCGTTCCCTCACCTGCATATGCCCTATGGTCCGGGGTCTCCCTCCCTCAAGGGCTTCTGGCTCTGCACTCACACAGAGTCCAGCGCCTCCTGGGATCAGCCTCCCTCCGGGACGGGAGCCCAGCTTTTCTCTCACTCTCTGGCTCATGATGCTCCCATCCTAGTGCAGAACTCCAGGGAAAGTCTGGAGAACAAAGCCTAGGATTACAAGGCTCCCTCCCGTATACTGATGACACCTTCCAGAAAGGGGTGCGATCAGCACCCGGCAGGAAGGCAGAGGAGCGAGGGGGGATCAGCCAAAGCCAGGAAGAGTCACCCTCGTAAACCACGTGCGATGAGCCCGTGATCACCCCATTACACAGTCTGAACAAGCTTTATGTGGTTTACAATCTTGGTTGGCCACATAAGCTACTTTAGATACAACCTCTGGAGGGGGATTGTGCCAAGAACGTTGTCACAAACCACAGCCCCTCAAGGGCAGGGGAATTAGCCTTACGCTCCTGGGGGTGACATTTCCGTCGATCTCACCCCCGCCTCATTTCAGACGTGGCCCTGCGCCCTTGCAGACCCCAGACCTGTCGCCCCCCTTGGGAAAGGGCTGCAGGTGATTGATCCCTTTTCTACCAGCCATCTCTTGACACAGTTCAGAGATTAATAATGATGGTAAGAGCTGACATTTAAATCAGACTTTAAGGTTTACAAAGAACTTTACAGATGTTAGCTCAGCAGCAACCATGTGAGGTAGGTGGTGTTATCATCCCCATTTGACAGATTAAGACAGTGAGGCTCCTGGAGGTGACACAGGGGACTTGGCACACAGCTACTAAGTGCAGGGGGAGGGATTTGAACTATAGAGTCCATGAAGGGTAGATGGGTGTAATAAGTCTGCAAAGGTACGTTGGAACCAGAGTGGGAAGGGACAGGAGGTTGTATTTGATGCTGGAGGTCAGAGGGAGTCACTGGGATTTGTTGAGTTGAAGGTAACATATTCATACCTGCCTTTTAGGAAAATCATCTTGCAGGCAAGTGCAGAGACTTGAGGCAGGGAGACCCACCAGTGGGCTCCTGCAGTAGTCCTGGGCGGGGTGAGGAGGACTTCCACCAGGATGGTGTTATTCTCAGAGGAGAGAATGGGGTGAATTCAAGAGATTTTGGGAAATTAGAAACCACAGAACTTGTCGACAGATAATATATGGAGAGGTGAGTATGGGTGAGCTGTTGAGAAGACTGGAGAATGGGAGGAAGGTGGACAGAAGAGGGTCAGGTTGGGGTAAAGATAATGAGTTCAGGTTTAGATTGTTGAGTTTGAGATGCCTAGAGGACATCCAGTTTGAGATGTCCAGTTGGCAGCTGGCGATGGTGAGAAAAGAGCACAGATCCCTGAAGGACACCTATGGTGAGAAGGCATGATTTAGAGGAGGATCCAGCAAAGGAGAGAGAGAAGGAGCTGTCAGAAGGGGAGGAGGAGAGCCGGGAGACTGGGTGTTCCAAAAACCTAGAGAAAAGAGAGTTCCAAGGAGGAGAGGGTGATAGACAGCATCAAAGGCTGCAGAGATGTCAAGGGAATGAAGATTGGGAAAAAATGTCAACATGTCAGAGATGTTATTGGCAGGATTCACTCAGGTAGGAACTGGGTGCCCTCTCAGGTCCAACCTGTCACCAAAAGTCTAAGGTTCTATGATTCCAAGTGCATTATCGAGGAGCAAAGTGTTGTGTGAGGTTGGAGGGATTCGATAGTTACTGAAGGCAATCAGGGAAGGCTTCGTGTAGGAGGCAGCATTTGCTTCAGGCTTTAAAGCATGGGCAGAGCCTCTCTGGGTGAAGAGGCAGAGGAAGAAACTTCCAGACATGGGCAAGAACATGAACAAAGGCACAGAGTGGGAAAACCCAGAATGTGTTTGGGGAGAAAAGTCATCCAGTCTGGCCAGAATGTGGAGGGCATGGAGGCAAGGCATGGCTGGAAAGTCTGTGCTGGGTGATGGGGAGCCATTGAAGATTCTTGTGCAAGAGAAGAACCATGACCAGCGTGAACAATCATTGAATCCCTTTTGACTCTAGCAAGAGGTCACAGCTGGCTGAACCCTGGTACAAGACATGGGGTTACTGGTTCAATGGAGCCAGTGTTTCGTCTTTCACTGTGTCCAGTCATGGCCAATATACCCCCTGGCACCACTGGGTCCTGAGGAATCCCAAGGGCACCAGGTTTGAATGCTGGTTCTTTCACTTACCATCTGTATGACCTTGGACATGTCACCACTCCAGGACTCAGTTTTCCCATGTGTAAAATGGAAGTGGATCTTTGTCCCATGAACAAAGAGCAGCCTTTATCTCTTTTTTTTTCAGCTTTTATCTCTTCATTCTTGCGTTTTGCGTCTCCACTCCCCCCCCCCCCGCCCCAAGTCACCCGAGGAGATGTTCCAAGGAGCCCTGGATACTAGAGCATCATCACTTCCTGTCCCGCCAGGCCTTGGCATGGCTGACAAACAGCGGGGCTGCCTCCTGACACCCAGACAGGAATTTATCATTTTTACTAGTTCATTAGCAGTCTCTGGCATCTCCTCCACCCTCAGGGGGTGGGGGTTGGGGGAGGTTGGTGCCATATTCCAGAGGAGGGAGGCCCCTGGTGCATAGCAATGAGGGGGTGTCTGGTCCATGGCCCGCCCCTTTCCTGGGATCCATTCCCCACCAGATTCTCCACTCTAGGATTTCTTACTTTTATAAAATAATAGAGATAAAATAATAGGGGGTGGGGAAGCCATCTCTCTAGCATTTTAGTTTTACAAAACCTTTCCCCACTGAAGCCTGATGGGGAAGGAAGTGTGAGAATTATTATCTCTATTTTACAGAATGGGCCACTGAAGCTCTAGGAGCTAGGAAGACTTAGCTATGATTGAGGGGCCAGTATCAGACCCAGGACTCAAAGTCAGGAATCCTGATGCCAACACATTTTTCTTCCTCCTCTCCCTTTCTCGGAGGCAAAGGACTTGGGACCTAGTCCCAGTTCTGTCCCTCTGGGGTGATCCAGCCTCAGTTTCCCCATCTGCACATATGATCTATAAGGTTCTTTCCAACCCAGGTGTGCTCTGTTCTAAGTAGCATAAGGATCCTTCTTGAGGGCAGCTAGGTGGCACAGTAGATAAAGCACCGGCTCTGGATTCAGAAGGACCTGAGTTCAAATCTAGCCTTAGACACTTGACACTTACTAGCTGTGTGACCCTGGGCAAGTCACTTAACCCTCATTGCCCTGGAAAAAAACACAATAAAATTAAGGATCCTTCTTTGGCTCATCCAAATGAATCAACAAGCATTTATCAAGCACCTACTATATGCTGGGCATTGTGCTAAGCACTGAGGATACAATAAAAGGCAAAAACACCATCCCTTCTCTCAAGAAGGTTATGTCCTAATGGGGTAGAACATCAAGTATGTGCTAGAGCATACATGAAGAACTCAAAGCACATAGAGGGAAGATTATCCTGGAGGAGAAGGCATTAGCATCTCAAGGAACACCAGACACAGCAGTTTATATTTGATGCTGAAGGTCATAAGGAGCCATGGAGTTTTATTGAGCAGAAGTGGGACGTGATCAGACCCATGCTTTAGAAAATCCTTTTGACAATGAAGAGAAGGATGGTTTAGAGTGGAGAAAGACTTGAGGTAGGAAGATCAGTCAGGAGAAAGTTCCTCGAGTCCAGGGAAGAGGAACGAGGGATTGATTCAGGGTGGGCGTAGTTGTGTGAGGGGAATGCAGAGAAATAGAGGGAAGGGTTGGAGCCAATTAGATACTGGGATGCATGAGAGAGAGGTCAAATATGAAGAACATGGGGATATGGAGAGGGTGGTGGTACCCCCCAACAGTTGTAGGGGTGGCAAATATAACAACAAAGGAAAATGTTGGATGTTGGAGGGATGTGGGAAAGCTGGGTTGCTAATCCACTGTTGGTGGACTTGTGAACTGATCCAACCATTCTGGAGAGCAATTGGGAACTATGCCCAAAGGGCTATAGAACTGTGCATACCCTTTGATCCAGCAATACCACTGCTAGGTTCATATCCCAAAGACATTCCTAAATAGAGAAAAAGACCTATTTATACAAAAATATTTCTAGCAGCTCTTTTTGTGGTAGCTAAGAAGTACAAATCAAAGAAATGTCCATCCATTGGGGAATGGCTAAACAAGCTGTGGTATATGATGTGATGGAATATTATTGTGCTCTAAGAAATGACAAACAGGATGATTTCAGAAAGGCCTGGAAAGACTTGTATGAACTGATATATAGTGAAGTGAGCAGAACCAAGAGAACCATTGTGCACAGAGACAGCAAATATGTTTGATGAACTATGCACGACTTAACTATTCTTAACAATTCAATGATCAAGACAAGCCCAAAGGACTATGATAAAACATACTATTCACGGCCAAAGAAAGAACTGATATTGATGGAACACAGATGAATCATGCTATTTTTCACTTTCATTTTTTCTTTTATTCAAGTTTTCTTATACAAAATGACTAATATAGTCATGTTTTACACAACTGCACATGCATAACCCATATCTGATTGCTTACCACCTCAGGAAGGGGAAAAGGGGGATAGAATTTGGAACTTGAACTTTAAATAAAAATATTATTATTATTTTAAAAAGACTATGTGTGGCTAGGAAAAGACATGTCCACTTGGGCCCCAACCCATTTATTGGATAGCTTCTGGGATGGAGGCTCCCCGACCTCTTGGAGGATTCTTCATCCATAAGGGGCAAAATCCTCTTCCTAGAGGGGTTTTCAAGGTAGCTGAAATACCACTTGCTGAGGCTGTCATGGATGGGTCTCCTGGAAGCCCTCTGACCTCTCCTCCAGCTCCCAGGGCTGTGAGTCTGTGAACTGGATCATTCGAGAGTTTCATTGACCAAGGAAAAGACAGATCTCCACCATCCTCCTCATGTATGCCAGGAGGGGCCTGCAAGCCCCTGGAAGCCAACCACCTGATTACACAGCAGCCTGAAGCAAGGCCCAGAGATGGTCGGTGACTTTCCAAAGGTCACACACATTGAGGGAATCATGGTTGGGACTTGCACCTCCCAGACCCAATCCCTCCTAGCCCCAGCTGAGGCCTCTTTGCACCGTTTCAGTTTTAGGATTGGGAAGCACGGTGGAATGAGGGAACCCTGGGCCTGGCTCCTAGATGGAGATCAAGAGGCTACCCAGTGCAACTGCCTTATTAACAGATGAGTAAACTGAGGACCAGAAAGCCTCCGTTTACCCAAAATCACACAGAGCCAAGCCATGAAGTGAGGTCCTCTAATTCCAGATGAAGGTTTTTGCTGACCGCACCTGGATTAGTAGCTCTAAGTAATTTCTTTCTTTCTTTCTTTCTTTCTTTCTTTCTTTCTTTCTTTCTTTCTTTCTTTCTTTCTTTCTTTCTTTCTTTCTTTCTTTCTTTCTTTCTTTCTTTCTTTCTTTCTTTTTCTATGCCACTGCTGTCTCTACCTACACCCCCCCCCTTCTCTACAGCCTTCATAGAAATGCTCCTTTGTAACCAGCACCGTCAAGAACAACAAATTCACACATTGGCTGAGTCTGCGAGGCAGGCTTCCTTCTGCACCTCCCTCTGTCACCTCTTTGTTTCCTCATCCATGTTCTGGAGTCGCGAGGGTCACGGCTGGCATTCAACCTTCAGAATCCGCTCCGTCTGACACTTGTTTCTGACAAGTGTGAGCGGGGCCCTCTGACCTGCTCTCTCCAAACCTCAGTTTCCTCTTCTGTAGAATGAGGAGCTTGGCTGGGAAGGCCTCTGAGGTCCCGGATCAGTGCCCCTGTTATCCTCAGCTCACCATCCCCTCATCGGCTTTGGGGCCACCGGGTCCAGCGACGTTATATAGAGATGCTAATTAAAAGCTTTGTTTGGAGCTGTGTTTGATCATGTAAAACCCTCTGATGGAATGGCTTCCTCCTGGCCAGGGGCCAGGATACGCCTGAGACAAGGCCCTTGACAGCCAGCACACAGAGAATGAGTCACGAGCGGACTCAGTCAGATTCCCCCTGCCTTCCCCCTTGGAATTCTAGCCAGGGCCAGGGGGCTGGGCAGAGACCCAGAAGAGAGGAGCTCAGAGAGAGGGAGGGCTGGGGAGAGGGTCTCTGCCAGTGGGGATGGGGGAGGTGGCAATCTTAGTACAATGGCCCATGTTTGACTCTCAGCTCTGTTGCCCTCGTTATGGGAGGAGACCCGGCTTTGGAGACAGAGGCCTGGGCTTCAAATCCCAGTCTGGCCCCTTAATGCCCATAGGCCTTCTGGGGCCTCAGCATCCTCCTCTGTAACCACTGAGATCACTGGGCTAGACGATGTCCTTCGAGAACCTAGAACAGGGAATGCTAGAGCTGGGAGAAACTGATAGATCTAGTGTGGGCCTTCCTCCAGGCCCCCCGCCCCCTTCATAAATGAAAGAACCACGGCCTGGAGGGGAGAAAGGACTTGTCCAAGGCCACGCCAGCGAGGGACAGAGGAAGGGATCCGTGGAAACTCTCTGCCTTTCAGAATGCAGGGTTTTCCCAGCAGGCAGAGACTGCCCTGGTGGAAGGGGAGGGGAGAGTGGGCAGCTGTGATAGCAGGTGAATAATCACCCAGCATTTCTGGAGCACCTGCCTGGCACTGGGCTAGCCTCTAGCCTGCCAAAGACAAGAATGAAGGGTCCCTGCCCTCAGGGGGCTTATATTCTGGAGAGGAGATAGATCATGTTTCCAGATAAGTACATTCTGGATATACACACACACACACACACCCTCATGAGGGAGGGCGGATACAGGCAGATCTCCTAAGCTCTCTGAGACTCAGTTTACTCCTCCATAAAATCAGGTAAAATACAGGCTTGACCTGTAAGAGCCTTCCTTGATCTACATTTTTGAACCTCTTGTCTTTGATCCTCAAATCCTCAAATCTTTGGGTCCAAATGAGAAACTTTTCTCAGTTCTGACTTTCTGTTCCTCTGATCATCTCTCCGGAAGGACGGTGTGGCCCTGTTGAAGCCACCTCTCAGCCTTGGGCACTTGCCCTATTTGTTCCTCAGTGAGGAGCTGTGATTAAGCCCCCTCCACAGGTATAACCCACTTTCTCTGTGCGTCCAATTCTTCATCTGTAAAACGGAGAGAGGATTGTGGGGCAGCAGGTGGCACAGTGGTTAGAGCACTGAACTTGAAGTTGGGAGGACCTGAGTTCAAATCTCACCTCAGACACTTACTTACTAGCTGTGTGACCCTGGGCAAGTCACTTAACCCCAATTGCCTTAAACATCCAGGGCCATCTCCAGTCGTTCTGATCCATATCTCGCCACTGGACCCAGATGGCTCAGGAGGACAGAGTGAGGCTGGTGACTTTGTACAGCCCTGCCTCACTTAAGTCCAATTCAGTGCAAGTCACAACATCACCCTGATGTCATGGTCCTCTTCAAGAGTGAAAAACATGCAGTGGATAGAGCCCCGACCCTGGATTCAGGAGGACCTGAGTTCAAATCTCGGCCTCAGACACTTAATACTTACTAGCTGTGTGACCCTGGGCAAGTCACTTAACCCCAATTGCCTCACTAAAAAAAAAAAAAAAGAAAGTGAAGGACAAACAATGCAGGGGAGAGGATTGGATGTTCTGTGAGCTGTCTTCTAGGCTCTATTACCTTAGTGGACCTCAGGTTCCCTCCCTCGTAAACGAGCCCTGGCACTGTCTCCATGACATGCCACATGGGGGTTTGGCTCTGGGGGCTGGAGAACATCCTCACGTCCCAGTGAGGGCTGAAGAGTCCTCTCTGAGGCTAGAGAGGGGAGCAGCTGGCTGCAGGTTGTTCCCCATTGGCTCATTATGAGTGACCTTGGGCACAAACCTGTGTGACCTTCGTCTCTCTGTCAGTCTCTCTATAGTTCGATTGTTTCAGTCGTGTCTGACGTCGTGACCCCATTTGGGGTTTTCTTGGCAGAGATACTGGAGCGGTTGGCCATTTCCTTCTCTGGCTCATTTTACAGAGGAGGAAACTGAGGCAAACAGGCCTGCCTCTAGGCCCAAGCTGCCCCAGGTATCAGTTTCCTCACAACAATACCCACACTGTCTCCCCTCTAGGGTTTTTTGGAAAGTAAGTGGGCCAGGATTTCTCTTGTTAGTGGTGAGGCCATGGGCCTCAGGGTCTGAAGCTCAGTGGGGCTGACTGAGTGGGCAGAAGGTTCCCAGGCTTGTCCAGGACCAAGCAGAGTGTCAGCCACAGAGGGGCCCAGGGGCCTCTAGAATACAAGGAAGCAGCCTGTGTTTGCCTGCCCTATGCCCTTTCTCTGCATTTCCACGTCCGTGGAGTCCCCCCACTCCGGGCCCTTCTCAGGCCCTTGAAGAGCAGCAGCCTGCAGCCGCAGGTGAGAGGCTGGCCTGGCTTTGGGCTTCCACCTTGTATACGACTTGTATCCTTGTCTTTGCACACCCCTTCTCTCCCTTAGAGTGTACTTGCCCTGAAGGCAGGGAACGTTTTCCGTTTATCTCCATATCCCTGGCCCTGAGCAGTGATAGGCATAGAGTCAGTGCTTAATAAATGCTGGTTGGTTGATTGATACAGAGGAAGTGCTTAATTAGTGCATCAGTGCTTCTAGGTGGAGTAATTGAGTGTCTGTTAATCTGTTCCTACTTATCCTGTGTATAGCTTCTTTTGTATATATCTGTTTGCATGTTGTCTCTCCTGTTAGACTGTAAACGCCTTGAGGGCAGGGGCTGTCTTTTGCCTCTTTTTGTGTCCCCACTGTGCCCCGCACTGTGGTAGGTGCTTTAAGGAATGTTTATCCGACTGAACTGAGCACGTGGCTCCCTCCCACTCCTTATTGCCAAACTAGAGGCGAGAATGACAAGGCAGGAGCATCAGCCTCCTTCTACCTAAGCAACGCAGGCGGGTCTCTGGAATTGGGAGCTGGGCTTTGGTGAGGCAGGACGGGCCCCTGAGAGCCAGCGCTGATTTCTCCAGCTCTCCCTGTCGTTCCCCAACATCATGAGCGCTGACAGGCTGAGTGAGTTTTCGGTCCCTAAGTTATTTCCGTTGTAAGATGAGATGGGGCATTTTCCTCCACTAATGGCAAGATTGCTGTCTGGTGAGACTGAGCACGTGCCTGAGGAATGTTTAGGAGGGAATTCAGAGTCTCTTCGTAAATGAGCTGGGATTCATAAGTCAAATGAGCAAGCCCGTTTATGGCTCTCTTCTCCATATCAGAGGTTCTGTGGGGAGGGCTGAGCCGCCCAGGAAGTCTGTAAGGAGCATAAAGGAGGTCGGGAATGGGAGTGGGACGCTTGCTGAATGACAGGCTTTGGGGATGCCCCGGCCATCAGTAGCAATGGCGCATGGTGATAACAGCTCATACATACTTCTACCTCCCCGTATGGCTCACTCATCCCCTTCTACTCATCAATGCGCTCCCTCTTGGAGGGAGGGATGATTAATCTATTCTACGGAGGAAGAAATTGAGGCTTAGAGAGGAACAGATCGTCAGAGCTGGACCTAGGGATGGTCAAAGCATCAAGTAATTAATTGGTAATGGGCATAATCAGGAGATTTCCTGTGGTCTCCTGCACTGGACTGTGCCTGCTGGAGCTGAGCACCCATGCCTCCTTCTGAGGGGCCATGTACGGCAGTGAGAGTGTGTGCTTTTCCAGGGGAGATCGATGCTGCACCTCAAGGCCCTGGCTGCCTTGTGTTTCTTCCCCGAACAAAGACAATCGAATGGTGTTTGTGAGATCGTTGGCAGCCACATGGGTTTGAGAGGTCAGGCACTGAGGGCTGATTGCCCAGAGGTGATTTCTGCAGCTCCTGTAATACATCTCAGAGGAGAAGCTGACCACCAAGGGAGGGGCGAGCTTGAGTCTCTGGCTCATCAAAAGATATGGACCTTGAGTTAAGTTGTTCAGTGCAATGCCAAGGTGAAGGTGAAATGCCAGTTTAGCAGTCCCACATGTTTCATTTTTTAATATTTAAAATTTCAGCCTTCTGACTCACTATATTGTTTTAGGTTTGTGTCAGAGTGTGCTTTTGTGTCTTTTGTGTTTTAGGGCTTTGTGGGCAGGGGAGGTGGAGGGAATAAATAGATGTCTTATACCCAATTGACTTTGTATATTGAATGCTTTTCTAGAGGGTCCTGTTGATCCTGTAACCCTTGGTTCAAAGGGCTATTTGCTTAAGACTCTCCTAATTGGTACTTATTCCTCCAAGCCTGCCTGGATGAGGGGTGGTGAGAGGAAGAGGACAGAGGTCTTCTGGTTTATGACTTTGATAGGGGAGACACAAGCTTGGAGACTCTCTTTAAGACCCTGAAGGGAGAGAAAGACTGGAAAGAAACTGACTTGAATCATATTACTTCTCTCGATGTATCATAGCCACCTCTGACCAACTCCACTCCCTCAGGCTTGGGGCACTGATTAATCAATCTCTACCAATGATGAGTCTTATACAAATGACACTTTGAGCCAAGAGTTATAATCCTTTTTTTGAGGGTGCAGAGATTCCCATGTGCTTTATATTAGGAACTGACTTCATAGGAAATTCACTGGACCCTTAGGGGTCACCTCTAAGAAAGATGAAACCTGAGGTCACCCACAGAGTCAATAGCAGAGTAAGAAGCCAAACCCGGATCCTCATCTCCAAATCTAATGCTCTTCCCCTCCCACAAGTGCCAGTCCATTCCCCTGACTTTAAAGATGAGAAAATGGCCCGAGAGGTGACCATCGGCTTGCCCAGGGTCACCAAGTTAACCAATAGCACAGCCAGGTTTTTGAACGTTCTCCTGTCAAGCCTAGCACCTACCTGTCAGAAACCCATAAAGCATCTTGTGTGGGGTGCCCTAACTCAGTTTTAAATGCCAGCCTTGGGAATGGAATCTACATCTTTTGGCTATAATCTCAGGCCTCTTTTTATTATGATGAGAACTGTGATTTGGAGGAAAGAACCCTGATTTTGGAGCTGGGGAGTCTGGGCTCAAGCCCCAGCCTTGGTTTCCTTATCCCATTAAAATGGAACAATAATAATATCCCTCCCTCCCATTCTCTCCAAAGTATTGACCCAGGGGCCTGATCCGCTGGGTTAGGGTTCCAGGGAGCTAAGCCTTGGTCCGGGCTTTTGTTTTCTTCCTACTTAGGAGACTGTACCTTTCTGAGAGCATCGAGGACCTTCCTGGGCCTGAGTAATTTTTGACCTATTCATAGCTCATTAAGTCTCAGGGAAGATTTGATCGCCCCAGGCTATTATGGATTGCAGTGAGCGCATAAAAGGAGTCTAGAGGATATTGGGGAAGAGATCTCGGGTATGGCCTGGAGAACTGCAGGAGAGTTAACAGCCAGCCCAAGTCCTGGGGGAGTGGGCCGGAAAAGCCAGTTCAGCCAGCCCTGCAGCCCACCTCCTCTTTAGCTGCCACGAAGCTGCTAAAGTTGGGAGCCCAGGGAAGGTCAAGTGGCTGTTGTTCGCCTCAGTTCTCCAGCAGACCAATGACATCATCAGGGTGAGTCTGGACTTGCAAGCAATAACTGAGCCTCTCACCCACCCACATGGCTCCCAGGGAAGATGGGGTCATTTGGCCGCATCCTGGAGAGAGGAGGGGAGAGTGCCTGGACAGTCCTGTGTTCTTGGACAATCCAGCCTTCTAGAGAGAGAAGGAGGGGTTCCAGACTCTCAGAGAGAAGAGAACGGCACCACGATGATGACGACGAGGATGTTAACAAGGACACGTTTATATAGCGCCCCATGGAGGACATAGGTCGGCAGTTGAAAAGGCTAAGCTACCCTTCATTTTACAGACGGGTGCACTGACTATCCCTGGTCTAAAACACACTTACCATGTCATCTTTGGCCCCTCTTGCAACCCCAAGTTAACTTTCCTGCTGGTGGGGGAGGGGATTGCCAAGTCTTTAATGGAATAGTTATAAGATGGGTGAACCTTCTATGTCCTGAGATGAAGGTGGGATTTATCAGAATATTGGGGGGAGGGGTGTTGAACCTATTTAGAAACTTAATGCTTGTTTCCCTTTTGAGTTGCACAAACCGCACTTTGAGTCTGGTGGATTGGATAAGTCCTTGGGGGGGGGTAAAGGAAAGGAAAAGGCAAGACTCCCTAGAAAGAGAATGACATCAATTATTTATGGGCTACTGTGGGGTAAAATACTGCCCCATGCCCAATCTGAATTTGTTACCTGAACAGCAGTAGGGGCTCCCTCACACACCCCTCTGAAGCCCTACACACGTGCTCTATTTTGGAAACTCTGGGTTTGGACAATAGGAGTCAAAGAGTTATTCAGGGCCAGCCTCATCCCAGGTGGAACCTGGTCCATGTAAACCCAAAGCCTGGGTTGTTGACTCATGGATTAGAGCCCATTGAAGCGTGAATAAGGTGTCGAGTATTCATGCCCAAGAGATGGCTTTAATCCTTTCAGTCAAGTATAAACAGGAAATCTCTCCAGAGAGAGGTGTAACCATAGGAACATAGCATGATTAGATTTAGAAACAGAAGGGACCCTAGCTATCACCTAACCCAACATCCTCATTTTATATTTGAGGAAACTGAGGCATAGAAAGGTTAATTAACTTGTCCAAGGTCATATAAGTCAGAAGAGTCAGAACTGGGATTTGAACACAGGTCCTCGACTTTATAGCAAACATTCTTTCCACTGTACCAAAATCCCAAAGAAAGGTTGACCTTGCCTTAACCTCATCAAGTTGATCAGGCATCCTGATGAACTCTCTGCAGGGGTTCTTAACTTTTGGGGGGTTCTGGACCCCTTTGGCAATCTGGTGATACCTATGGACCTCTTCTCTGAATCATGTTTTTAAACACGGACAATACAATCTGTAGGATTATAAAGGGGAAAAAAATCAATTATACTGAAATATAGCTATCAAGATCTTTTTTTCTAAAAATCAAGTTTATGGACCCCAGGCTAAGAAGCCTTGCTCTGCAGAGTAAGTTAAGTACTTTATCACGTTGGCTACTGTTTGTTCATTCATTCATTTGACACACATGAATTAAGAGCCTTTTGGGGATGGGGTGCTAGGAAAGATAAAACATCCTTGGCTTTATGGACCTCACAGTCTGGAAGGAAGATAAGGTGAGATGATATTGTCTCCTCTTCCAAACCTGCTTGTTACTGTTGAGGGTGTCATCGTAGACTCCTCATCTTCTCTCATCTCCAATATCTAATCAGTTGCCATGTCATATCAATTCCATCTTCACTATGATCTCTTGTCTATCTCTTCTTCTCTCCTCTGATACAGCCACCAGCTGGGACAGGCCCTCATCACCTCAAGCCTTTCCCAGTCCTCTTTAATCGGAGTGCCTTCCCTCTGACATTATCTGCTATTTTCCCTGTACATATCTCGTTTGCACATAGTTTTTTGAGTGCTGTGTCTCCTTGATTAAGTTGGGACTCTATTTTTGCCTTTCTTCATATTCTTAGTAAAGTACCTGGTTCAAGAATAGGTGCTTAATAAATGCTGGTTGGCTTGGTTTGTTTGTTTGTTTTTGTGGGTCAATGAGGGTTAAGTGACTTGCCCAAGGTCACATAGCTAGTAAGTGTCAAGTGTCTGAGGTCGGATTTGAACTCAGGTCCTCCTGACTCCAGGGTTGGTGCTTTATCCACTGTGGCGCCTGGCTGCCCCTACTTGGTTTGAATTACATGTAATCGGTGTACTAGGAAGGGTTATAAATTCAATGCCAAGTGAAGTTTTTAATCCCCTCCACTCTTGAGTTAGGGAGGATTAAGTCTTGGGATTCTAGGTCCTAACTCATCTCTATGACTTCTATTTCGTCCCCATCTAGAAAGTCTCTCTCTGAGAACATCTGAATTTAGCCCATTTCTGGCTCCCTTCAGGGAATATTCAAATCCACACACCTGCCCACAACCCAGGCAAGCAATAAGAATTGTGAAAATAAAATGTGGTTAATGCATACCACAAAAGGGCAGAATTCTGCTCTGATGTCTGTCTCGTCGTGGGGTGGAGGAGACCTTGGGTTCTCAAAGGTTATGCCAGTAAGACATAAGCTCTGGCTCACGGGAAATCTTTGAGTGTAGTCCCCATGACCTTGGGTCCCACCCGCTCAAAGACTGACCTAGCTAACTAGAGAGAAGCTTATCACCAGTGATCTGGCTACTTGTACAAAAGTCCTGTACAGCCCTATGTGCTGTCCCCACACTGACAGCAGTAGAGCAGCAGAAAATGGGAAAGAAGATTCTGAGAATCACAGTAACTTAATCATTAGAAGTCTAAATGTGAACTATTTTTGCAGGGGACAACAACTGGACGGACATACTCCTGGAGGAAGTGAATGGGGTCCTCTTCATTCTTTCTATAAATGAAATCAAAAGACAGAAGAGAGTTGTGGCTCAGTGGAAAGATGCAAATAAAGTAGTTGGTTTTTATTCATGAATTCTTAACTTTACTCCCCTCATATTCTACAATCTGACTCCATTGACCTTGTCCTTCCTCATGCACAATACTGCATCTCTCATCTCAAGCCTTTGAATTGTCTGTGCCCCATGCCTGGCGTGCCATTTCTCCTCATCTCCATTACTCAGTTTCCCTGGCTTCCTTCAAGACAACTCAAAGGTTGCCTGCTTTTGGAGTCTCTCCCCCCTTCCCATTTGTTTTTCCAAGCTGTTAGAGCCTTGTCTTCTAAAGTTACCTTTTGTCTATTTGTACACATCTTATATATCCGTAGTTATTTACATGTTATCGACCCATTTGAATGTAAGCTCCCTGAGGACAGGGACTGCTTCAATTTGGTCTTAATATCCCTAGTGCCTAGAGCAGCATCTGGCTCAAGGTATGTAATTAATAAATGCTTTCCAATTGTTCGATTGAACTAAAGGCAACAAGAGACATCTTCTCATGAAATAATTAGTCATCTTATCTTTCAGTGCTCAGGGTGAACATTTGTAAAAAGACCATCAGGAAAATAATTGCAGCCCAGGCACCAATATCCATTGCAGAAGAATGAATGAGGGGGTAGAGAAATTCTATGAGCAACTCAGTAAGATGTTACCAATTAAATCGTTATAACCTTTAAGACTTGGCAATTTAAGTGCAAAGGTAGGCACAGGGGAGAATGGAGAAGAATATGTTGGAAAATATGGTTCAGAAGTAAGAAATAAAAGAGGCCAGAGACTTAGCAATCACACAATGCTTTGTGCCTGTAGATGATGAGTACTTGCTTGGAGAAGAAAGTTGGGAGGTATTTGCCACAGAAAGCACACAAAAAACAAAATTGATAACATTTTGGCAGACAGAAAACAACTGACTTCCAAAGTGGGAGTGATTCCTGACTTGCAGAAATGACTTGAGTGCAGTCTGGCCATTGACTTATAAGAACAATGATCAAAATCAATATCAGATTAGAAGACAGAATAAAAGTTAGAACTATAGTCTTGCCATCCAGTCTGACACTTACACTAAAACATACCCTACAAGCAGAGAATCAAGCCAGAATTTGTGGTGTATAATTTAAATAACTCCAACCTGCCATTTTAACAAACTACTGATGCAGAAAATGGTAAATAGTGAAACAAAAGGACATTGTTCCCTCCTCCCCGCTGGGTACTAAGAAAGTTCCACCAATGTGAATGAGTGATCACAATGGGGAGGTTAAATGAGCCTGGAAACCACCTTAGCCAGCAAATACTTGAGTACCTCACTTAGTGAACAGATACAGTGGCCAAAGCCTTATCCTACACATGTGTGTATATGTATGTATGTGTGTATATATATGCATATATACATATACATATATTTCTGTAGGATCTGTAAACAAGCAATATCAATGTGTGTGTATATGTAGATGTATACAAACATATATTTGTACTGTAAGGGGCTAAAATTCTAACTATACTATTTAAAATCTAATGAGTGGTTGCCAATAAATTATAAGCTTTAGCAAGAGTATTTAAGTGTTTAAGTATTTATTAAAGAGCATTAGGATCAGAGAGAAAGGTAAAAATCTAACTATTTCTAAGAGACCCCATCATCTGACCCGCCATAGCGAGGTCAGGAACCAAAAGAGGAAAAAACCCTCTCACAGCATCCACTTCCTACTTCATGTCCTCCTCCCAGAAATGGGAGGCTCCTCAAGTTGATTGGCTGGTAGACTTGATAGACAGTACCTGGGGGAAGCTAGGTGGCGCAGTGGATAAAGCACTGGCCCTGGATTCAGGAGTACCTGAGTTCAAATCTGGCCTCAGACATTTGATACTTACTAGCTGTGTGACCCTGGGCAAGTCACTTAACCCCCATTGCCCTGCCAAAAAAAAAAAAAAAAGATAGTACCCACGAGCAAACATTACTCCTTGATGCTAAGGACCTTGACTGCATGGCTTGCCCTCAGATGCCTTCTCCTCATGGTGGAGCTTTCCTACAGTAGCTCTCCAGCAGGTGGCATCATTCCAATTGTTACAGTACATAGTTGTTTGCATGTTGTCATTATATTGTGAGCTCCTTAAGAGTTGATGTTGAGTCATTTTTCAGTTGTGTCTGATCCCATTTGGAGTTTTCTTGGCAAAGACACTGGAGTGGTTTTGCCATTTCCTTCTCCAGCTTATTTTACAGATGAGGAAACTGAGGCCAACAGGTTTAAGTGACTTTTCCAGGGTCATGCATCTAGTGTCTGAGGTCAGATTTGAATTCAGGTCTTCCTGAGATTCCAGACCTGATATTCTAGCTACTGCACCTCTTATCCTTCCCTCCTTAAGAGTAATGGTTGTCTATTGATTTTCTTTGGATCCTCAGCATTTAGCACAGTGCCTGAAACATATAGGTGCTTAACAAATGTTTACTAACTAATTGACTGCCTGATTAGCAGGATCATCTCATAACAGCAAGAAGTGGTGAAAAGGAAGGGCAAGGGGGTAGAAATTCAATTAAGCTAGATCATTCCCAGGGCATTTAAGGATAAAACTGAGAGACAAACAACAAACAGACAAAAAAAGGGGGAAATGATCTGCTCAAAGGTTATTCTTTTTTAAATTGTATTTTATTTTTTCCTAATTACATGTAAAGATAATTTTTAACATAGATTAAAATTTTTTTGAGTTTCAAATTTTCTCCCTCCCTAAGACAGTAAGCAATTTGATATAGGTTTTATACATACATCCATATGCAATCATGTAAAACATTTCCATATTAGTCATGTTGTGAAAAAAGAAACAGATCAAAGGGGAAAAACACATCAAGAAAAAATAGTATGCTTCAATATGCATTAAGACTCCATCAGTTATTTCCCTGGATGTGGATAGAATTTTTCACCATGAATCTTTTGGAATTGTCTTGAACCATTGTATTGCCGAGAATAGCTTAAGTTATTCGTGATTGATTATTGTACAATGCTGCTGTTACTGTACAATGTTTTCTTGGTTCCACTCACTTCACTTTGGATCAGTTCATGTAAGTCTTTCCAGGCTTTTCTGAAATCCTCCTGCTCTTTATTTCTTATAGCACAATAGTATTCTATTACATTCATATACCACATATTCCCCAGTTGATGGGCATCCCCTCAATTCCCAATTCTTTGCCATCACAAACGAGCTGCTATAAATATTTTTCTACAAATCGGTCCTTTTCCCTTTTTAAAAAATCTTTTTGGGATACAGACCTAGTAGTGGTATTGCTGGATCAAAGAGTACGCACAGTTGGATTGCCCTCAAAGTTTGGGAGATATCAATGCTTGGAAAAAATCAAGGAAGTTATTACTACCAGAAAAAGGCAATTCATTTAACATAGAGTTCAAATGGAAGGGGTGGATGGTGAGGTCCTTTAGATGCTCTTGTTGGTGAATGTCAATGTGCTGATTTTATTAGACTCCAGAATATTTCAAAGGCTCCAGAATGATATCTGTGATCACACAGAAGAGTTTGGCTGGCCTATTTTCCCCATGCTGCCCTCTCCAACACAAGTGCCTGAAGAATACTTATTGTCCAGACTAAGTTGTTATACGGACAGCCCATTGAGAAGGTTGATTAGAACATGTACTATATGCTGTAGAAACTGTAGATAGCCCAAAATTGAACAGGTTGAAGAGTTGGAATGGTTTCCATTTGAGAAATCATGCAGCGCTTTTAATGATACCCCCAGCTTCTCCCTGAAACGTATTTTATTTAAACAACAATATCATCCTTTAGTGCTGGTATATGACCACAAAGCACAGAGCAATAATAACAACAAAAAGCATTTACATATATTGCATTTAAATGTGCAAAGAGCTTTACAAATGTTATATAATTTTATTCTCACAATAGCTCTATGTAATTGCTATTGTTACCCCATCTGACAATGAGGAAACTGAGTCAGATGGAGGCTAAGTGATTTGTCCAGGCTCACACAGCTAGTAAGTGCATGAGGCAAGATTTGAACTCAGGTCTTCCTGATTCCAGGTATCAGCCATTGTAGCACCAGCTAGCTGCCTCTAATACAGTTTCCAAAAATAGCAAGTTTTGGGTCACCCAAAGGGCCAGTGTAGAGGAGCATGGTGGTCACATGATTGATTGTAACAAATTAAACAACATAAAGACTTGATCAAAGGGATATATGGCCATAAAGATGTGTCAGTCTTAGAGGGAGATCATGGGATAGCCAATAGACAATACATGCTTGTGTGTGTTCCATTGGCATCCATGAAACTTCAAGACATATTAAGGAAAGGCCCCAGCAAGGACACACCACCCCCTCTTCGGTAGAGGCTTTATGGAGGATATCTCCAAGAAGTGCTCCCAATGAGGAGCTATGGACAGGTTGCTATCTGTACCTTGGAATGGGTACTCACATTCATGACATCCCAGATTCATCAAATCATAGGAACATAAATGGGCTTAGCAACAAGTGCTTGCTTAATAAAAAAGGAAACATTTTATGATGGCATTTTATAGTATATTTAATACAGTAGGTATTTACATTTAATATTGTATATTATATTTAATATAGTATATATTTACTACAGTATTTTATTGTATATTGTAGTATTTAAAATTTTTTATTGTAGTATTTTATTTTTACTTAATAAAAAGGGGGAGAGGACCCAAACATTAAGTGCTGGGCAATGGGCTGAGTTGGAGAGTGTATGTGATGTCAGTGTTTGGATCCTGTCTTCAATTTCATTCTCTTTGCTCCATCTCCCACATGGCAGCCACCCCAACCCAATCCACCTCCTTTGCTGCTATTGCTACCAAGACCTTGGGTGCCTCTCTCCCATCCTGGTACCCCTATTTAATCTCTTGCCCCTAGTGATTCCTGCTTATCTCCAATTAATGCCTTCACAGTGGCACCATGCCTTGAACCCGTGGAATCATGGGAAAGTGAGACTTAGCTTACTCCTTTCCATCTCCATGGGCATGTACATTATAGTACTAGACAAAGTGTTCTGTGAGGTATGACGAGAAAGGCTGTACTGAGAGAGAAGAGTCAAAGGAGACTCCCTGGAGGAGGTGGCATATGGGTTGGGCATTTGAAGGAAGGGTAGGAATTTAACAGGGTAGGAGAGGAAGGAAGAAAGGGAATCCAGCAATTATTACACTGTTTTGCCTTCTTCAGAAACCTGGAGATGGTTGAGGGGGAAACGATCCCTTCTACCCCTATATAAATCCCCTCCCCTCAACTGCCCCCACAAACACGTTATGCTTTACACTTTTCACTGGAGTCCTAGAAATGGTGGGCAATGGAGAGAGGACAAGAAACTAGAAATTGAAGAACCAATGGTGGGAGCAATGGATAGGGGCCAAAGAAAAGGGCAAAGAAACCTTGATACTGAGCCCACCCTGGGTGCTTCCTTCTGGAAGTTTCTTATAAACTCCCTCCTGATTCAAGAACCAATTATATGGTGGGATCATCCTGGTAAGTAACCACTCACCACATATGGAAGACCCTAGTAATACCAAGTGTGGCATAGCAGACAGATTATGGGACTTGGGTCCTGGAACCTCGGTTTACTCTGCTGTAATACAAGTAGATTGGGCTATGTGGAAGGCTCCTTCAAACTTTAAATTTGACTCAACATACAACATCCATAATATTACAATATTGTTCCTTTCGGTTATTTAGAAAACATGGCAATCCTAGGGAATGGATGCTTTAAGTTCTAACATTCCAGTGTCCTAGTGTTAGAAGATTCTAAAATTCAAAAGTTTTAGGGATATAGTGGAAAGAAAGCTGGTCCTGGAGTCAAGAAAGCTTGAGGTCAAATCTGACCTCAGACACTTATTAGTTGTATGACCTTGTAACTCTTTTTTGCCTCAGTTTCCTTAACTGTAAAATGGGGATAATAATAGCACCTACTTCCCAGAGTTGTCAAGAGGATCAAATGAGATTTGTAAGATGTGCTTAACACAGTGTCTGGAATATAGTAGGTGCTATATAACTGCACATTTCCTTTCTTCCTCCTCCCAATATTGTAAGGTTTTAACCTTATAAGGTTAGATTCTAATATTCTAAAATTCTAATGGTACCATCCCCTCTGTGCCGCCCCTAACTTTTACTCATATTCTGGGAATGGATCATCAGAGATCAGATGCCACTTCCAAGTTATAGGTTATCCTATGGGTCCAGAATCATAAAACTCTAGCTTATGAGCCCCTACCAGTGAGCTTCATTTTAATAGTCAACCAGTAGACTTACTTCAAAATAAAGGCATTACCAAGATGATATAGCAAGAACAGTAGCTACAAAACATTCCTGTCACAAACCTGGGGTGCACTCCCCCATATAACTCATGATAACTCTCAGGATAGGAGGAGAAACACTGTCTTTTGGGGACTGCACTTCCTAGAAACTCATCCAGCCAGGCTTGGAGAACCTGCCCACAGAGAAATCCATCTTCTCAAAACCTTGCCACACCAGAAATGACAATCAGCTGATGCTTACTGACTGCAGTGGAATAGCCTTCTACTTGGTCTCATGAGATCTGAGATCCCAAACTACTTATTCCCTAGGTTCATCCCCTCTCCTCTGGTATCCTGTGGTTGCTACACTGAACACATTTCCCACCACACTTCAGAGCTTAGGACAATAACCACATCTTCCCATATAATCCCTAACAACAAGCATTCTCCACCCTCTTCAGTGTCAATGGTGTGGCTGCTTCTATTGTCTCAGGTCTCAACTCTTCAAGCTCTTGGGAGATGGTCTTTGTCAAGAGTTGTGGGGCCTGATGGAGCAAGTGCTTGACTTGGAATCTTAAGAGGTCAGAGTTTCAATCTTTTTTTAGATATTTGAAATACAACTTTATTATGATCTAAATGAAAAAGAAATGGGAATGCCAGTAACAAACAAGATTCACCATTGAATATTGTGATGGGACTGAAGCAGTCTTATTTGAAACTCAAGGGGATGCAATTGCGGTCCAAAACAGCTAAATATGCAGGTCCAAAATATGAATTATATTTTTTAAACTGCCACATTCACTCCAAAGCCCATTCATCTCCTTCAGCATCCCAAAGATTAAACACATGTTCTGCTCAGCTATATAATAAAGTGGCAAACACACTACGTCACTGACATCACAGGACAGTTGCCTATAAAACTAGACCTCTGACACTGGACTCTAGCTTCAATCCCTTACAGGTCATTATCTTCATCAGGGAGGGCACTTGTCTGAGCAATCTGTAAGTCCTGCTTGTACTGTGCTGCCAGTGCTGGGTCCATGACAACCTCTGGAGGAGCAAGAGCAAGCATGGCAACAAACTCCAAATTAGGGTCTCCAATAAGTTTTCCAGCAAGCCAAAGGAAGGGCTTCTCAAAGTTGTAGTTACCATTGGCTGAAATGTCACAGTAATGGAGATTCTTCCTGTAACGATTGGAATGATGCCACCTGCTGGAGACTTACTGTAGAAAAGCTCCGCCATGAAAGGAAGGTCTTTGAGGGCAAGACCATACGTCTTTTCTTTGGCGTCAAGAAGTGACGTTTGCTGGTGGGAAGAGGAAGGGGGAGCCGGGCACTCTGCCTCGCTCTCTTTTCCTGAGGACACTGGTAGAGAAGGGAGGTAGAAATGCGCTCTCCCTTTAATAGATAGGAATCTAGGCCTTTCTCTCTCTCTTTACCAAATTCTTATTCTCCTTAATAAATGCTTAAAAGTCTAACTCTTGCTAAAGCTTATAATTTATTGGCGACCACTCATTAGATTTTAGACAGTCTAGCTAGAATTTTAGCCCTTAACATTCTTCCTATGGAAGACAATTGATTTCACCTTGACTTTTCTGTCCTTAATATTCACTTTGTTGCCACACGACACTATCAGGATATTTTCACATACTTGTACTAGATCTCTATGCCAGTTAGGCACACTCTTGTAAGTGACTCTTGATGTAACATCAAACATTATAATGGCACACTGAGCTTGGATGTAATAACCATCTCTCAGACCAACAGCTGCATCTCATACGTTGAATTTAATAGGCCCTCTGTATGGAACATGAGAGGATGCATCTCAACACCCAGGGTGGCTACATACTTCTCAGATTCAGGTCAAGTCATGTTTTACAAAGGTGGTTTTTCCAGTACCTCCATCACTAACTAATACAAGTTTCAACTGCACTTGGGGTTCTCCTTGGGCAGCCATCACAATGGTTCTTCCAGAAGCGTCTTGGTCTCTGCCTGACTAAATGATGGAAAGATGGTGGAAGTGTGATTCAAATACCTGGAGATGCAGCCGATGCCACCATGCCCAGAGTTTCAATCTTATTAGCTATGTGATGATAGACAAATCACTTTTCATCTCTGAGTCTTAATTTCCTCATCTGTAAAACGGGATAGGTATAATCTTGGCATCTACCTCACACAGTTGTAAAGCAATTAGCAAACTTCACCATACTTTTAAAATATCATATATTATTATTATTATTATCCTAAGGTGGCCGAGACTCTGGTTGTGAACCTGAATGGACAAGGACATCAGTGGAGAGGAGTAATGGGATCATGGTCATCGATCTACAGCTGGAGGGATGTCAAGGTCATCTGGTCCAGGCCCAAGAATGACTTGTCCAGGGTCCCATGGGTAGTTAGTGTCAGGGGAAGGATATGAACCCAGGTCCAAATCCACTTTACCATGGTGCCTCCTAGAATGATAACAGCCCCTACAGTAATGAAACACTTTATGACTGGAGGAATGCTTTCCTCGCAACAGCCCTCCAGGTAAGTCCATCTTTTACAGGGAAGCAAACCGAGTCTCAGAGAGGAGCTGGCCCATGTCACGTGGTGAAGAGAAGTCAAAGACAGGACTCTGGTTTATGGTTTTTGGCTTGAAGACATCAGTGCCCTGTCCATTAGGACACACTTCCTCTCAATGATAAGGCAGACACTCATTGTGAAGAATGATTGTAAACACTTAATGCTTACAAAGCATTTCACATCCATTATGTCTCTTGGCCCTCCCCATGCATAGCCTGGTCATCTAGCTTTGACTTCTGTGAGTACCTGATTCTCTGACCAAGAACTGGATGCCAACAAGGAGGAGGAGAACCAAGGGGTGGTGTGGGAGGAGGGATAATGGATCGCTCGCCAGCATGAACAGCTCCCGAATGAGTCAATGGCGGTGCATATGGTAGATGGGAGGTCAAGCACCTCCAAGCCCAGTTAGGAAATTGACATTATAAATGGAGCTGACTATCAAAGTCTCTTCCATCTGTCTCTTCTAACTGTCACCCCTCTCGCCCTCAGGTCCGGTCATTGCTGAGGCCAGGACTGGTTCAGAGAAGCAGTCTGGGGGATCCCTTCAGTCCATCCCCTTGGCTTCTTCCTGGTTCGATGGCTCTGGTCTGGGCTGATTACCTTAGCTCACTTTCTGTGCATTTCTGTTAGACCAGGACCACCTCAATCCAAACTTTAGGAAAGAGTGAGACAAGCGTTTGGTCCATCATAAGGTTAGCTGAGCAGAGTCTGAATTCAACTCAATTTGTTTAATTTATTTAGTTGGATTTCATAAACTTTTAAGGCCCTTCTACTATATGTAATGGTAGTATAGGGATTCAGAGATGAAACCAGAAAGAGACCCTGCCTTCAAGAAGCTTGAAATCTGGTCTGGGAGATAAGACACTAGGATAAGGGAGTCTGTTTCCCATCAGGTTGAATTCCCCAATCAACCTGATGAGCAAGCAGAATGTGGGCCATCATCTGGGGGTCCCTGAGACCACTGGGGTCTTTTTACCATGACATCCAAGATGCCCAGCTGGCTGAGACTCAGGGGAATGCATAGGCTCTTATTAAAGCAGCCACATCATCTCCATGACCTTGTAGCACCCTCTCTGGACTCACTCTGAACCCCAGCTCACACTGGTAGTCTGGGTCCTCAGAGAGAAGTTGCCTACTTCTGTCCTCACAGTTCTTCATCTCTAGGGATTGGGACTTATAACACTGTTGCTCAGAGCCCCAACCAGTGTGCTCCCCAGTATTGATTAACCAGTTGGCATCTCCTAGCTTTTTACAAAGGGGCTATTTGCTGGAAAGGCATAGTGAGGAAAGAAAGGGGGAGAAGAGGCTCACATTTTAGCTGGTTGGTACAAAATATCCCCTCCACCCCAGCTCAATGTAGGGCTCACTTTACCTCCTGCAAACACACAAGAGCCCTGAGGAGAGAGGGCTCAGACTTCCGTTCTAAAGGTGCTAAGACGGAGTGTCAGGAACACGTGCCCAAGGGGTGCCTCCTGGCTCTGAGAGCCCTTTGCTCTCTTGCATCCCCACCGGGTTCCTTCTGAATGTGGTAGAGACATTAGATGGCTCCTCCCCTGGCTTACAGGACACAGTGTCTCAGCTGCTGGACTGGACAGAGCTGGTCATTGCTCAAGCCCAGCTACTTACTAGACTCAATTGCTGTGACCACTGATGGACTCTGGACCCAGTTGCTATACTCCTGATCACTCTTTTGACCTTGCAAAGCTCACAAAATTGTAAATTGGCCCATTCTGTCTCTGGTTATTCATTCCCCTGGGATTGGGAAATCATAAACACAAAAGACAAAAGAAAGTCCATGTGTTCATGGACACGTGGCAGTCACATGTGTGAGTGTGTGCGCATGTGTGTGTATGTGTGTGTATATATGGTGTGTGTTGGGGAAGAGGAGAGCATGGGACCAGTCACTGGCAGCAAGCACTCCCCCTCACCTGAAAGTGTCTCAGAAGAGCTTAAGCAATTGCCTGCTCTCTGGAATTTTATGGGTGCACACTTGGTCCTTGCAGTTCCAGAAGACTTTTTATCATCCCTTCATTATTCATGGCCCCTTGGTCACTGGTGACTGAAAACCAGAAAAATGTGGACAAGCATCGGCTAGGAAGAGAAGGGGCACAGGGGTTTCCCTCCGTATGACCAGAGAGATCACACAAAATGTAGTTGGAGGCAGGAACTCTGTGTTTGAACCCAGACCCTGAGACTTGGAAGTTAGTCAGCTAGCATTTATTAAGCACTCACTATGCGCCAGGCACTGGGTTAAGAGCTGAGGATGTGAGAAAGGCAAAAAGACAGCCCTGCCCTCAAGTGGCTTACACTCTTTTTTTTTAGTGAGGCAATTGGGGTTAAGTGACTTTCCCAGGGTCACACAGCTAGTAAGTGTTAAGTGTCTGAGGCCGGATTTGAACTCCTGAATCCAGGGCCGGTGCTCTATCCACTGCGCCACCTAGCTGCCCCGTGGTTTTATTTCTATACGGAGCTGTCCGAGGAGGAAACTCCTTGTAACAAGGCAGGTCAGAAGTGCTTTGTAAACCTTAATGAACTGTAGAACTGGAGGCTATAATTCTTACATGTGGGCAAGACCAGACCTAGATTACAAAAGGCCTTGAATGCTAGGAAACTATCCTATCCTCTAGGTCTGGGGGCAGTTAGGTGGAATGTGTGTGTGTGAGACCCTGGGCAGTTCACTGAGGCCTCAGTTTTCCTATCTGTAAAATGGGGCTCATCATCACTCCTACCACGCAGGGTTGCGGTAAGGATCAGATGAGATACTATTTGTAAAGTGCTTAGCACAGGGCACGTATGCATTAGGTACTGGAGAAATACTTGTTCTCCTCTATTGTCCTCTGTCCCCCCCCCCATGCTAGGGGTACCTGCCACAGCCATAACATGACAGAGGGGGCAGAGTGTGGGGATGCTGAGTGGGAGTTGGGTGGGCCGTAACCGCTAGCAGGTTACCATACCCTGGGAAGCTCTGGAAGGCCCAGCTTGGAAGGGGGTGGAGTGTTTATGGGGGTGATTCAATTGTGTTTGAGGCAAGCCCACAACTAGCTATGGCTGGGGAGGGGGTGGGGATGGGAGCCATTTTCCCACCTGCCCATTGGTTGATCACAGACCCTTTTGTGACCAATGCTCCCCATATCCTGCACTCTCTTATTACACAGCACCTCAGGGACCCAGCTCTCACTTTGGAGATCCCTTCCACATAGGGGTAATGGGGAACTGCTGAAGGTTCAGAGCTGAGCACAGGAAGGAACGAGGGCAGTCAGAGGTCCTGGGTTCAAATCCTGCATGCTTCTGTGAAACTGTGTGAGTCAATTAACCCTCTCTGGTCTCAGTTTCATTATCTATAAGATGAGATGGACACTAGTGCTCTCCAAAGTCCCTTCCAGACTTAAATGCTATGGTCCCGTAAGCTGACAGGGTCCAAGAGGATTCTGGGGACCAGCGACTGGGGGGGATGCATGAGGAGGTTTCTATGAGAGACTAACTGGCAGCTCATTAAGATGGTGGCCTTGTGAGTGGGAGGGAAGAGGGGAAATGGTAGGTGGGTAGAAGTGATAAGCTTCAGAGCCCAGGCCTCTCTCCTCCAGCTCTTCCCAGCCCAATTATTTCCGAGTTTATGATCAGCAGATGAAAAGAGAGAGCGTTCCAAACCAGAGGGGCTGGTTCCAGGGAAAGAGCGGAGAACCCTCTCCCTTTTCCGATGATTTGCGCCCAATTAACGAGGCATTAAAACAAGTCAGTGGGAATATTGTATGAACTAAGAGTCCGGACGAAAGATAAACAGCCATAAACATTTCCAGAAAGATGTCAGCCGTCTAAAATAACAGATTCTCTCCAGATATTTATCAGAAGGGGACAGGAGGGACGAGCCAGCTCCAGATGGCTGTCTGCTTACGTGAAAGGGCCCGGTCTGCGCCAGGACTGGATTTCTGCCTGGAGTCCAATGATAGAAGAGAGCTGTGAGCGGTCAGTGCTAGCAGGGGGCTCTCTGAAGAACAGACAGGGGTGGGGGATAGTGCCAGAGCAGGGACTGAGGCTGAGGGGCTGCAGGGAAGGGCTTTTAACTCCGGGGCTAGAAGGAGCAGACAGGAAAAAGGCAGGGAGGAAGCCCAACTTAGTCACAGATGTGAGATCAGATGAGAGGCTCTGCAGCTGCCCAAGGCCTTGATTTTCTAGAAGTGTTCTGTAAAATATGGGGGCTGGACAAAATTATCTCTAAGGCCTGTCCAAGCCCTGCCATGCCCTGTTCTAAGGCCCCTCCCAGCCCTGCCATGCCCTGTTCTAAGGCCCCTCCCAGCCCTGCCATGCCCTGTTCTAAGGCCCCTCCCAGCCCTGATATCCCTTGTTCTAAAGCCCCTCTCAGCCCTGACATTCCCTGTTCTAAGGCCCCTCCCAGCCCTGACATCCCCTGTTCTGAGGCTCCTCCCAGCCTTGCCATTCCCTGTTCCAAGGCCCCTCCCAGCTCTGCTATCCCCTGTTCTGAAGCCCGAACCATTTCTTCCATTCTCTGATTCTCTGATCCCACCCCAGATGCACTGTGCTCATCCAAGGCTGGTGGTGCTAACACAAGCTGTTATTGCTGGGATTGGGGGAGAAGTTATCTACTCACCTGATCCTTGCACCATGGGATCTCAGCTTTTTTGCCTTCTCTGTCTGAGACCTTTTCTTTGGCTAAAAGAGTGTCCCCTCCCAAGAGTCACATATCTTCAGCTCACCCATCTGCTAGCTAGTTTAATGTTTGTAAAGTTCTAAGTATTGACCATACCTATGCCCAAACCAAGAAAAACCACTAGATTATATCAGTAGATTCAGAAAGCCTTTTGACAAAATGCAATAACCAAAAGAATATAACTATAAGGTAATAGAATTGGCTGTTAGGGGGTGCCACAGTGCACTGAGTGCTGGGCCTGGAATCAGGAAGACCTGAGTTCAACTCTGGCTTCATACTTCCTAGTTGGGTGACCCTGGGCAAATCACTTCACCCGTTTGCCTTAGTTTCCTCATCTGTAAAATGAGCTGGAGAAGGCACGTAGTAAGCACTTAAATGCTTGTTGACTGGTTTATTCAGCGCCTTCACGGGCATAGCGGATAGAGAGCCAGCCTCAGAGCCAGGAAGATCTTGGTTCAAGTAATGCTTCTGATAAATACTGGCTGTGTGACCTTGGGCAAGTCACTTATTTTCTTGGTAGCTCTCCAAGGTGATAAATTGCAGAGAAGGTGCAATCTGTATTGGTGGAAGAGTTTCTGTAGCAGGGAGGTTACTGGTCTATCTCCTATCCCTATCAGTGACACACCAATCACTTTATCGCAGGGTCACTTTACAGTGCGAGGAACAACAAAAGAGGGAATATCCTTCTTTATTTGATCCTTATCTATAAAATGAGGCCAATCATAGCACCTGCCTCCAGGGTTGTTGCGAGGATCAAATGAGATAATATTTGCACAGTGCTGACATGCAGTGGGTACTAACTAAATGTTGATTTTCTTTCTTCCTTTCCATTGTGTATCATCCCAACTCTCCCAGAAGCAGCTTCCACATGTCAGGAGCTTCAGAGGTTATCTGTGCACCTGTCTGACCTCCATTATAACAGGCAGAAACTGAACAATCCCTGTCAAGGCATTTATATTCTACCGAGGGAGAAATAATGTATACAGAGACGTCAAGAGGAAATAATTCAAGGACACAGAAGCCCGCGTGTAAGACGTAGGATTGGAGCTTGGCCTTGAGAGGCGGAGGTGAGGAGAAGGGAGAGGATCCCAGAGCAGGGATTGAAGATACAGCAGAGAACAGAGACCTCGTGAGCTGGAGGCACCAGGGAGAAGGCCCCCTCTAGTCTGACCTCTGGTTTTACACAAGAAGAAATCAGAGCCCAGAGGAGGGAAATGACTTGCTCTAGGTCACACAGACACACCAGAGCTCCCAGTCTCCAATGTGGGAAGGCCAGGGGGTGGAACGTCCTCTCTTAAGACTCTCCGTTGGCTGCTTATTTTCCCTACCTCAGGACAGGTTGTTCGGAATCACTCCTGGGCCCCATGGCTGAAGGTGCCAGTGGATTAACCCATAGGGACCCCTGAGGGAAGCTTCCACTGAAGCTTGGTCTCCATCCTTCCTGCCTGCCTCCTCTTGAGAGACCAGACTGTGAGTCTCACACCGACACATACATGTACACACATGCTCATTCACACATACACACACACAGAGGAAAGGAATCTGTGTTCCTTCCTATTCATAATAGCCGACATTTGTAGGACTCTTCACATGCTGTCAAACGCTGTCCTTACAACAAGTATTATAATTTTTATTTATTTGTTTGTTTGTTTTTTCTTTTGCAGGGCAATAAGGGTTAAGTGACTTGCCCAGGGTCACACAGGTAGTGTCAAGTGTCTGAGGCTGGATTTGAACTCAGATCCTCCTGAATCCAGGGCTGGTGCTTTATCCACTGCACCATCTAGCTGCCCCCAATTTTTTTTTCTTTTTGGGGGGGTGGGCAGGGCAATGAGGGTTAAGTGACTTGTCCAGGGTTACACAGCTAATGTCAAGTGTCTGAGGCTGGATTTGAACTCAGGTCCTTCTGAATCCAGGGCCAGTGCTTTATCTATTGCGCCACCTAGCTGCCCCCTACAACAAGTATTATTGACCCTGTTTTAGAAAGGAAGAAACAGAGGCCCAGGGAGGGTGGTAGTTAGTTCAATGTCCCACAGCCGGGTCTCTGACAACACTGCCCGTCTCTCTCCTAGAGGCTGAGGGTTGGCTGAGACCTCAGAGACCTGACGAGGCACAACACTCCTATGATATCACCACCAAGGGGTCAAGACAGGTGGCTGATAGGTGGCTGAGAGTCCACTTCAGCGGGAAGTCATGCCTCAGCTTAGAAAGAGACTGAGTCCTGATTAAAATGGCCAATTCAGGCAGGGGATAGGGAGGGACTTGGCAGGGGGTGGTGGTGGGGGGCTTGCAAGGGATCATAGAGGTCATGTAAAACAACCCATTCATTTTACAGATGAGGAAACTGAGGTGCAGTGTCACACTTGTCCAGGGTCACATAGTGGGCAAATGTCAGAGACAAGAAATGAATCCAGGGCTTTCTCACTCCTGGTCCAGCATGTGTCTATTCTGTCATCACACTGACTCCCTCGGGGGCAGTTTGAGGACCAACGAGAAAATACACTGATTTACAGGATGGGAGGCGAGTGGAGGACCTGCCGGCTGGAGCGTTTGTACAGTCCTGAAGGGACGGGGGCAGGGACATCTGAGGCACAGCAGGAAGGGGGTGAGCGGGGCAGTGAAGGCCTGAGTTTCAGTCCTTCCTCTCTGCTGGGTGAGTAGCTTCCTCATGTCCTGCTGCTCTTGCTAAGCTTGAGCCCCACCGAGACCACTTCCCAAAGGAGCGAAACGCATCAGCTTGGAAGCTCCTAGCCTGGGCCTGGGCTGACAGTTTAGAGACTGGCTAGAGCCCCAGCCTTTCTTCCCCCTCCCTGCTGCCCCCCTCCCCCCAGTTCTGGGCCCACTGCCTCTGGTTCCGCCCTGAGCCTTGGGGCTCCCCAACTGCCTTGGCCTCTCCTCCCCTCTACATGCCTCCTCATTGGACAGTAAGGTACTTGATGGCTGGGACATCTCATGGTTGTACGTACATCCTTAGCATTCAGTGCAGTGTGGTCCATGGTGAACACAACACTTGCTTTTTATTTTCTAACCTTATTTCCTTCCTTCCTTCCTTCTTCCCTCCCTCCCTCCCTTCCTTTTTCCTTCCTTCCTTTCTTCCTGCCTGTCTTCCTTCCTTCTTCCCTCTCTCCCTCCCTTCCTTTTTCCTTCCTTCCTTTCTTCCTGCCTGTCTTCCTTCCTTCTTCCCTCTCTCCCTCCCTTCCTTTTTCCTTCCTTCCTTCTTCCCTCCCTCCCTTCCTTCTTCCGTTCTTTCCTTTTTTTCCTTTTTCCCTCCCTCCCTTCCTTCTTCCATTCTTCCCTTCTTTCCTTTTTTCCTTCCTTCCTTCCTTCCTTCCTTCCTTCCTTCCTTCCTTCCTTCCTTCCTTCCTTCCTTCCTCCCTCCCTCCCTCCCTCCCTCCGCCTTTCTCCCTCCCTTTCTCCCTCCCTCTCCTTCCTCCCTTCCTCCCTCCCTCCCTTCCTTCTTCCGTTCTTCCCTTCTTTCCTTCCTTCCTTCCTTCCTTCCTTCCTTCCTTCCTTCCTTCCTTCCTTCCTTCCTTCCTTCCTTCCTTCCTTCCTTCTTTTCTCTTCTTTCCTCTATGCAACGGAGGACAAACATTACACTGTGCAGTCTCCCTGGGATGATGATGGTGGCAATGATGCTAATAGGAATATATAATATACATGATAATAGCATTTATGTAGTTCTTTAAGGTTTACAAATCACTTGATAGGTTATCTCATTTGATCGCCACAACATTGTCATCCCCATTTTATAGATGAGGAAACTGAGGCTGAGTGATGCAAAGTGACCCGCCCAGGGTCACACAGCTGGTAAGGATGTCACAAGGTAGACTCTGGGGGTGGGCACAGCTGTGGGTTTGTCCTGGGCGGGGGGCAGGCAGGTGATCAGGTCTCCAGAGCTGGGAGGGATCTCAGAAGCCATGTCCCCCACATGAGCACCAGAATTGACTTGCCCTAGGTCACATAGGTCGTCAGCTGCTCAGCTGGGCCCCTTCAGGCTTCACCCCTTCGGCCCCTTGGAGCTCCTGACACTCACACTGAGGCCTGGGAGAGCAATTAGCCCCTGGTAGCCTGGCAAGCAGCCTGCCGGCTTTTATCCGGTGTTGATTGCTGTAATTTAGGGTGTTAATTTAGAAACGAAAGTGCCAGCAGGAAGCCGCGACGTGAGTTGGAGGAGGGGCGGGACCCTGGTGGATGTCTGTGCTCCAGGAATTACATTACCTGCATCTGTGAGGGCCTGGCCTAGGTAAATACACCTACCCCCGCCCCCTGGGGCCCCCAGGAGGTCACTCCAGCCAGAGCCAGCTTCAGGGATACCTTTCTAGAAAATGTCCCAGCTTAGTCTAAGGACAGGGGGATAGATGTCCAGTGCATCTGGGCCCTAGAGGGGGCAAGGGACAGAGAGCCCTCACTCCAGGAATGACCCCACTCGTGGCTGCCTATAGGGGACGGCCCAGCCTGACCCAAGCCCCCAGATTACAGCGTGGGGAAAACGGTCCCTGCATGAGGAGGCCCATCTGTCTTTGTCCGAGGTCAGAGGCCTGTTCGTCCAGGGCTAGTTATTGCTCTAGGGTGGAGTGGGGGCTCAGTTCTAGCTCCTCTGGGGCGCAGCTGCCCAACAGCGAGGAGTCTGCAAGGGAAGAACACCCAGGATCAAGTCCAGGTCTGTCCTCAGCCCTTCCAAAATGGCCAGGGCAGGAGCAGACCCAAGTCTGTCACTCCCTGAATCAGGGCTGGGTCCCATTCATGATTGATCACAGAATCAGGACCCCGTTTTCCTGCTCAGTGTGGTCTCATCTGCTCATTAGGGTTCACATTAGGAACCCCGGGCAGGTCCCTACCTATGTACTGGATGCACTGAGTAGATACATTAACTAGGGTAGGGTGGGGGAGGGGGTGGGGAGTTTGGAATGCAAATTGGAGGGAGGAGTCCTGGGTTTGAATTTGAGCTCCATACCTTCCTAGCTGTGGGACCTTGGGTAAGTCCTTTGCCATCTCTGACCCTCAGTTTCCCCCTCTAAAATGAGGGGGTACACTAGTAAGGCCCTGACCTCCTGCAAGCCTTACCCCCTTCCTCCCTTTTCTTCCCTCTTTCTGCTTTATGTGTGTATCTCTTTCTCAATACAAGTACCAGCATTTATTGGTCAGTCTTGGCCCCCCAGAGCTTTCACTCAGCCGGAAGCCCAAAGGAAGATGAATCTGGTCTGAGAGTCCGTGTTCCCAACGGTGATGGAGAACTGTTAGCCGGGAGCTGAGGTTGCCTGATAATCACTAACTACAAGGTGTTAGAAGATAATTAAGGTCTTATCTGAGAAGCTGTTAGCCGGTGTTTGCATTTCTATGGGGCCTCTTGAAGATGAAAGTCCTTCTAGACTTAGAGGAAAGAGGCTTATGATGGTGGAATGACAGGCAGGTTGATTGATCACTGGGGACAGGGACCCACTCACCACATGCAGGCCAGCTCTGCTCCCAGATCATAGGATGATGCCTCTGGGGACGGAAGGGACCTGAAGGGTCCCTTGAGCCTCACCCTCTCAATTGGTGACTTGTCCAAGGTCACATAAGGCAGGATTTGAACCCAGGTCCTCTGACTCTTTCTCCTGTACCGGCGCTCCTCTTTGGAGAGCAGAGAGACTGGTCTATCCCAACATGCCCCAGATGAGGGGTTTCCCCTCACCTAGACTGTGCTGGTATTTCTTGCTTGGAGTATGGGGTGGGGGGAAAGACTGCTCCCGTGGCAAGAATTAGCTCTTGTTAGAATTTAGTGGGGGTGGTTGGGTTTTGGGGTGGAGGGAAGCGGAAAAATCCCTCAAGTCATATGGACAGAAAAAGAGGTGGAGAAATAGAGAAACGGCTACAGAAGAGGAGGAAGGTAAGAAGAGAAAGGGAGGAGGATGAGGAAGAGGAGGAGGAGGGAAGAAGGAAAGGGTAGGACAAAGAAGACACAGAGGAGGAGGTGGAGAAGAACAGGAGGAGGAAAAAGGGGAAAGGGGAAAGGAAGCAGTAGGAGGGGGGGAAAGAGCAAGAGGAGAGGGAGACAAGGAAGATGAAAGAGATACAGAGAGGAGGGAGACAGAGATGACCTGAGGCAGAGGCTTTGCACTGAATATGAGAAGTTCCCTCCTCCCCTCCTCCTCCTCAGAACCCATCACTTTCTTTCCAAGCTTAGCTCACATGCCACCTCTTACATGAAGCCTTTCATTCTTCCCCAGCTGCTTATGCCTTTTATTACCCTCAGGGGGAAATTACCTTGTATTCCCTCTGTCTGTCTCTCTCTGTCTCTGTCTCTCTGTGTGTCTCTGTCTCTCTCTCCTATCTATGTATTTATTGTCTTTTATTCAATTAGAATGGCAGCTCCTTGAGGACAGGCCTGATTTCTTTTTGTCTCTGTATCTTCACTTCCTAGGCCAGGGCCTGCCACACAGTCAGAGGTTAATAAATCTTTGTTGGATGGAAAAGCAGCTCTTGACCAGACCTACTCCAGGGTGATAAGTGTTTGGGCCCCAGCGGCTCTCAAAGACCCATAAAGTCACAGAAAGGGTTGAGATCTGCACTGGTGAAGAGAGTAGCCCACACTAAGAAAAGCACAACTCCTCAGTCTACATGACTAAGCAGGTGTGGAGTCCAGCTCTGCCATTTCCTACCTCTGGGAGCTCAGACCAGCCCTTCCCCTCTCCTGCTACCCGGGAAGGAGCAGCTTCAGGACCCCATCATGTCTTCAGAGCCAGCCACCTCCCGAAGGCCCCAGCCAGGGAGAACCTAGCTGGGCACCAAAGCAGATCCGCAGCCCCCAAAATGGGTCTGCACTCCCATGAAGACAGAGAGTGGGGTGAAGAAGCTGCCTGAACATAGACGATGGTTCAAGGATGAGAGTCAGGTGGGTGGGGAAGTCTGATCAGAAGTGGGAGGGGCTTCTTGGACAGGTAGTGAGCTCCCTGTCGCCGGACATCTCCAAGCAGAAGCAGGATGACCACTAGCTGAAAACATTGTGGAGGGGACTCGAGGTGGATTCAAATATCCCGCAGATCCCATGCAGTTCTGAGATGCCACGAGTCTCTGACCTTGTCATGCGGTGGAGGCTGAGACTGGGTTTGAGGGAGGAGCTGGGGATGGTTTGAAATGCAGCCCGTGAGCCTGGAGCCCTCCAAAGGTTTGCTGATAACCCCTCGCTGAGCCGTAAATGGATGGAGATAGGAGGATGTGGGTCCTCCCTCCTCCGAACCCGGTCTCTCCCAGATCTCTTTCTGAAAGCTGCATGGCCCCTCCCTGCTCCCCTCCCAGCCTTCAGCCCATGCAAACAGGGATATTCCTGCAAAAGCTTCCTTTGCGTCCTAGGAGAGCCAGCCATCTGCTCTTTCTCCCCTAATTCCCTCCTCTCTTCTGTCTCTCCTCCTCCCGTCCCCTCCCCCAGCCATGCGGAGGAAGACTGAGCTGCCTGCAGATAGAAAGGCGTAACTGGCAGCTCTCTTGTTTCCCCAGCCCCTGGGGAAATCACTTCTCCAATAATAACGATAATAATAACGAGGACGGTAGTCATATTAATCATAATAGTTGGTGGATAGGACTGCAAGGTTTTCGAAGGACGTTGTCTCGTGTGACCCTCATTATAATTCTGGGTGGCAGATGCCAATAGAATCGTCTTTTAACAGATGGGGAAACTGAGGCCCAGAGGGGGAAAGGGGTCTGCCTAGCAGTGCCAAATGAATTCAAGGTGAGGTTCGGACTAGAGCCCAAATCTTAACAGGCCCCGGGGCTGGGCCGCTGGGCAGAGGGAGGACGTCCCTCCGACCCTTCCAGAGTCACAGAGGAGATCTATCAGCACGCATGGAGCCAATCGGTGCTGGGCCCTGAGCCTGGATGGACCGGGAGGCAGAAAGATCCCCCGGACTGCGCGGTAGGGGTCCGTAGTTCAGATTTCCTCTCCGCCACTTAATTAGCCGCGTGAATTTGGCGGGTCACTCACCTGAGCCGCATCTCGTTTGTAATAGAGGAGAATGAGGCAGAGGGTTCGATTAAATTCTGTCTTGGGTCCCTTCCAGCTTTCCTAGTCTGTTTCCAGGCCAACCTGTGAACGAGAGGAAAACTGACTAGAAGGCTAATTCAAGAGCCGCCGTAGGCTGTGGGGGATACCGAGGGCTACGGTTGGGGGCTACCCCTGGCGGTGGGAAAAATCCATCCACCAGTTCAAGGTGGCACCTTCTCCACAATTGAGAGCCCCAGAGAGTGGCCTTACTCTACAGCAAAGCTTCTTAAACTGTGGGTAACTGAATGTGGGGGTCGAAAAAATATGGCAACAGTAAAAGGTTATGTCAACCTATTTTATATACCTACATACCCAGGGTCGGGTAAAAATTTGTTGGGAGAAAAGGGGTCATGAGCGGAAAGAGTTTAAGAACCCCTGACCTAGGACACTGAGAGGTTCAGTGACTCACCCAGGGTCACCTAGGCTTGAATCCAGGCCTTGCAAGCTTTGGGACAGCTCTATTTTCTAGGACACACAAAAGCAAGCCCGCCCTTCCTCCTTCCCCTCCCCCTCCCCCTCCCCCCAAACCCAACTTACATTCTGCTTGGGAAATACAACCAGGCAAGGGCTGGATATAACAAGGTGAAATTTAATGAGGATAAATGGGAAGTTTTGAGTTTGAGTTCAAAACATCAGCTTTACCAGGATGAGAGAAGGGGGAGTGATGGGCAGATGCGGATCCACAACAACTCAGGAGCTGGGGGTTGACAGAGTCTTCAGGGTGATCTGGGCTGTTAAGAAGAGAAGGCCTCTGTGCTCTAGTGGGGGTGTTATGGAGGATGCCTAATGACCTCTAAGGTCTCTTCCAGCTCTGAGATTCCTCTGTTCTAGTTCTCCTGGAGGAGCAGAGGACCCCAAGACATGGAGCCACCTGATGGGTGGTGTCAGGTGGCCAACGTTTACAGTCTTCCATTTGGCAAAGGTCATGGAACCAAAAATCAAAGCCGAGAAGGGCATCTGAGTCCAACCTCTTCATTTTGCAGATGGGGAAACTGAGGCACAGAGTGGGAAAGGGACTTGCCCAAGGTCACACAGGTAGTCACCACCCAGGCTCCCTGGCTATGGCTCCAACATTCTTTCCGGTGAACCAAGTTGTCTCTCAAAGATGAGTTCCTAGCCAGAAGGAAATGTACTTTGGACAAACTCTTTGAATGGCTCAAATTGGGTTTGACCAGTACTGTTCCCAGTTTTCCTACGCTTCAGGCGCCTCCCTGTGGTGTGGTGGCAAGCAATGTCCTCACAGGTCATGGCCAGTGGAGGAGATCTTCTGATAGATGCTTCCAAGTTAGACGCTCCAAGAATGGTCCTGATCAGGCTTCTGGGTCTGTCAATAAAAATCTAGTCTAGTTAATGGAGGAGAAGCTCATCACCAAGGGGGATGGCCACCAGGGGAGGAAGTTATGGCCCATAGTAACACACACAAGTGTTTCCTGAGCCATGGAGTGGTGGAGACGTGCAGGCTGGCTCAGGCAAAATCATGGGCCCCCATCAGTCTCTATCCAAAGCTTTGCCATTGGCAGTCATTCCAATCCCATCGTCCTTTTGGAGTGTCCAGAGACTCTGCAAGTATCCACCTCATTACCTTAAGGCTACCCCAGGGTCCAACTCAGCAGAAGATAATTTATAACAGCTCCCCCTCCCCAGAGAGCTGGACCAGCCGGCCCTTTCTCGCTCCCTCGCTCTCTCCTCCTCCACCATTTTTCAAAAATAATTGTGTGGGCCTGGAAAATGCATCAGATGACTCCCCGGGCAGGGCCAGCCAGGCTGCTAGAGCCTGCCCATCACCCCAGCCCTTGTCTATCCCCAGGATTCCCCTCCTCTGGTTTCGAGGTCTTCATTACTCCCTAATTGTCTCGATCCATTTTGCCTGTGCCTTCCATCCAGCGTTGGTGGGGGAAAATGGCATCCTGGCCATTGGAGGGACTTCATTAATTCTGCATCTGTCCTCGTCTATTACGGGCCCAGCTTTCTCTGCTGTCTCCTCTCCCCCCATGGGGGACCAGCACCTTCCCTTTTTTAGCTCCTCAGCCAGTGTTAACCTCTTCAATGCCTTCCCAGAGCCACATTTAGGGGCTGCCTTGGATGTGGGGGCCTAGTGGTTGGCAGCCCCCTCCCATCCCCGGGCCTGCTATGGATTTTCTCTACCCATAAATCTTTGCACAGGGAAGACAAATTGGACACCCCTTCTTCTCTCTGCTTTTTCCAAGAGGGAAGATCACCGGCTGGGTTTTAATTAGTCCTCCCTGCAGAGGTTCCCAGCTCCTTTCTCTTTTCTGTCTTCCCAGGCTGGGGGTGGGGGGAGCTCCTTCTTGCAGACAGGCCCCACTCTTCCCTCCTTCTGACCACTCCTCCTTCCCAGCCTGGGCATGTGAGGAATCTCAGAGGCAGACAGGAACCAGGAGTCAGATGAACCAGGCTGATGACCTCCCTGCCTCCAAGGGGTAACCTGTTTCCACTGTCTAACAAGTCATCATCCATCCAATTAATCAGCCTCCCCTAAGCCTTCCTCCAATCATACGTGTCTTGTATTCACTTGTCACAGAAGCTCCTCATGGCTAGGAATGGTTTCCCATTTGTCTTTGTAAACTCAGTGGCCATTACCGTGCTGGGCACACAGCAAACGATTAGTAAATGCTATGGATCGATTGATCAGACACGCATTTTATTAATTGCTTGCTGTATGCTCAGCACTGTGCCAGCCACTGGAGCTACGAAGACAAATGGGGAACAATTCCTGCCCATAACAAGCTTCCATTGGAACTGTACGTGTGTTTGTATGCATGTATGCATGCATGTATATCATAAAATAAATAATCAAGCATTTATTAAGCACTTACTTTGTAGTGTGCCAGGCACTGTGCTAGGTTCTGCAGATTTAAACATGAAGATTAAAATAATCCTCCAGAGAGACCCCAAATCCTTATAAAAATATACACAGAAAACACTCGAAATGAATACAAGGCTGTTTGAGAAGGGGGGGGCAGTAATCAGCAGGTGGGAAGGATATCACTAAAGGCTTCATGGAGAAGGTGGCCCTTGGGCTAAATTTTGGAGGCAAACAGAATTTTTAAGGGGAGGCAGCAAGGAGAGAGCAGTTCAGGCGTGTGAAGAGAGTTGGAAGTCTCAATGGATAATTGAAGTGTCTCATTCCTGCTCTGTCACAGTTCAGTGCTGGACTTCTGGTTTGTATTCCATACTCTTCAGCTATTTCCTCAAATACTTCCAGTGATGGGAGAGCTCACTACCTGAAGCAAGTCCTCCTCCTTTTGGATAGTTCTGATTGTTGATACAATGACCACATTTCAGAGCTGGAAGAGACCTTGGAGACAAAACACAGGGGCACGAGATACATCATACCCAGCCATCTACATCACACCATCATCCAGGCTCTTCCTAAAGACCTCCAGTGAGTGAGAACCCATCCTCTCCCAAGGCAGCCCATCCACCTTTGGGCTGTCTCTCACCATTGGGTATTTCTTTCCTGAAAACCTGAATTTCTCTCTTACTCACCCATCCATCAAAGCATCTCCCGATTCCATCCCAACAGACATTTCTTTGTGTCTACTTTGTATGTTTTGTGTTTGCTTTTCTGTGTTTAGATTGCTCTCCCCACCCCAACACACTGTAAACTTCTGGGACGGTGGGGATATACTGTTTCATGTCATACTGTTTGCACGCAGCAGGCATTTAATAAATGCTTGTTGACTGAATGACTGAATGCTCCTAGTTCTACCCTCTAGAACTAAACAGAACTGGTGTAATTGCTCCTCCAAGTGACAGCCCTTCAGATATTTGGAGGCAGCTGAGGTAAACAGAGGTGAAGCGACTTGCCCAGGGTCCCTTTAAGGCTGGATTTGAACTGAAGTTTTCCTGACTCCAGACTCAGTGCTCTATCAAATGAGATCATGGAAACAAACACTTCTCAGACCTTAAAAGGACATAGAAATATGAGCTTTGGGCCTCATGCCTGGATGATTTTAACTCTGGAGTTCTGAGCTGCAGTAGGGCTGCATAGGTGGTAGTGAGCCCTCAAGACAGGAGGAGGCGGCCACTGGTGAGCTGAGATGGGCCCAGATGGGAACAGAGGCTGCCAAAGCTGCTATGGCAGAATCAGTCTGTGAGGGGTCTCTGAATGTCTATCCTGAGCAAGGTAGGGAGGGGGGCGGTCTATAGATACACACACATGTGTGCATACATGTATATATGTACACATAAATGTACATGCACATGTAAGTATATGTGTATGTGTGCATATACGTGTATAGGAATGTGTATATTTGTATGTGTTTATACAATCATTATTTTACCACTCAGATCCCAGGTAAAAATAGGTTCTTATAATCTAACACAGTTGGAAGAAACTTCACAGGCCATCCAATCCAACCTAGCCTTGATACAATATCCCTCAAAAGGGGTCATTCAGTCTTCACTTATGGACCTCCTGAGATGATGAGCTCACTACCTCTTTTTCAAAAAATAAAAGTATTTTATTATTTTCCAGTTCCATGTAAGGACAGTTTTCAACATTTGTTTTCATAGGATTTTTAGTTCCAAAATTTTCTCCCACCCTCCCTTTCCTCCCTCCTCCCCAAGATAGAAAGCACTCTGATATAGGTTAAATACGTACAATCACATTAAACATTTTTCTGCATTAGTCTTTCTGGGAAAGAAGAATCAGAGCACAAAGGAAAAAACTCAAAAAAGAAGGAAAAAACCAGCCTCAAAGTAGAAACAGTAGGGTTCAATCTTCACTCACAATCCACAGTTCTTTTTTTTCTGGATGTTGAGAACATTTTCTATCATGAGTTCTTTTAAATTGTTTTGGATCGTTGCACCGCTGAGAAGAGCCAAGTCCATCATCATTGTTCATCACACAATGTTGCTTTTCCTGTGTATGATGTTCTCCTGGTTCTGCTCCTCTCAGTCAGCAACACTTCATGTAAGTCCTTACAGGTTTCTCTGAACTCGGCCTCGTTTCTTACAGCACGATAGTATCCCATTACATTCATATACTGCAACTTGTTTAGCCATTCCCCAACTGATGGGCATTCCCTCTTTGTCCAATTCTTTGCCACCACAAAGAGAGCTGCTATAAATATTTTTGTAAGTGTGGGTCCTCTTCCCTCTTCTATGATCTCTTTGGGATACAGACCTAGCAGTGGTACCACTGGGTCAAAGGGTGTGCACAGTCTCATAGCCTTTGGGCATAGTTCCAAATTGCTCTCCAGAATGGTTAAATTAAGCTCACTACCTCTTAGAATGTAAGGCCCTAGAGAGCAGGGATTATCTTGCTTTTAGTATGTGTATGCCCAGTGTTTGACCCAGAGCCAGGTACAGAAAACACTTAACGATGGAGTTTTCATCTATTGATTCCTTTCTTCCTTCTGCTTTTTGGATGGTTCTAATTATCTGGAGGTGAAATTGGCCCTTATATCTTCCCCAGGTTGCTCCCAGTTCTGCCCTCTGGGGCCCAGCCGAGCAGGGTTAATCCCTTGCCCACATGAGAGCTCTTCGCCTGACTGAAGCCAGCTGTCACATCCCTCAACATCTTCTCTTCTCCAAACTAAGCATCTGCAGTTCATTCTGCTGACTCTTTGATGGCCTGGTCGCTCCCCACATCCTTCCCTGTCCAGGTCACTTCAACTCTGGACATATTTCTAGAGTTTGTTTCTTTTGCTTTTCCTCTTCCCTGTTGAGGACTGTGTAGGAGCTAGACAGTCCTGTTTCTAGCAGAGGAGGGTGGCTTATTCCCCATCCCCCTGGGCTCCTTGACCCTCCCAACTGCCCCCTCCCTCAATAGGTTATGGTAGCAGTACCTGTCTACCTGTCACAACCACCATTCTGTCCACATGAACTACTTTTGATAGCCTCTGTGCTCCACCATGAAGATCATTGAAGCCTCTTGGGGGGATGGCAGCTGGGAGTGTCTCCTTGCCCTGCCCAGGAGCTGAGAGCTATTGTTTGTGGGCCACACCCCCATGGGGACCAGCAATTGCTCCCTGGCCAGCTCTGGCACGGTCTTAGAGACCCCATGGCTCCATCTCTCCTTTCAAGACATCACCTTCCTGACATCATTGGTCCTCTTCCAGAGCAAAGGACGAATAACGACAGCCCACCACCGTCCTGGGGATTATTTTGCTAGCAGTCATGGGGAGAGAAAAGCCGGTCTTGAACCAAGTAGAAGTTTCTGATTGTGGCATTCGTGGCTCTCCACAGTTGGGCTCTGTTGTGCTTGCCTAGACATAGCTCATACTATGAGAAGGTCAGGGAGTTTGAGTTCAGAGTCAAAACGAGAAATCCTCTAACCCAGGCCAGAAGCACTGGTCAGGGCTGGGGGTAACAGTGGCAGGGGAGAGAGAAAGTTCAACTTTAAATACAATCCCAGGGAGCAGAGGTGTCCTGTCCCCATGCCCACTGGGATGGGGAGAGAAGGAAGGTCCTGGGAGAGGGTTTCCATGTTGACGAGCCCCCTGGAGTAGGGCTGGATAAGGGGGAAGGATCCACAAGACTCCAGGGAGGAAATTCAGCAGCCCCCAGTCCTAGTAGCCCAGCCCTACTTATGACTCTCCCTGAGGTGGAATCCTGGTGCTACCATTGACTTACTCACTCAACTTCTCCAGTCCTCAGTTTCCTTATCTGTAAAATGGGAGAGTGGGGCGAGATGGCCTCTGAGGTTCTTTTTGAGTTTGCATATGGAATTCTATTGGTTCTTTCCAGCCTAAGGGGACCATTCTTTCACCCCGACCTCTCCTGTCTGTGCTTTTCCTTGCTATCTCTCAGGCCAGGAATGAGCTTCTTCTCTCTCCACCCCTACACTCCAAACCCTGGTCACCATCTGTAGAACCCTCTCCCTTCCTTCAAAGTCCAATACAAGGAGTCGCCTCCTCTATGATGCACTGCCTGACCACTGCCCATCCCCATGAAAGGGAGAGAATTTGGAGCTCAACATGGAAAAAAAGTTAAATAAATTGAAAACAAACACCTGCTCCCCCACTGGGAGGGTGATGTTTTCTTCTACAGTAATAGGGAAGGTTGGAGAGCAGTTAGAGAGGAAGGAGGAGAACCAGGGGAGAGGGATGTCCCAAAAACAGAGAAGAGAGGATCAAGGAGGAGAGAGTGGTCAGCAGTGCCAAAGGCTGCAAAGAGGTCAAGGAGAAAGAGGCCACTGGGTCTGGAAACTTAGAGATCATTAGTAACTTTGGGGAGAGCAGTTGTGGTGGAATAAGATCGGAAGCCAGATCATCAGGGATAAAGAAGAGAGGGAGAGAAAGTGGAGGCCCCTGTTGTAGATTCCTTTTCCAGGAATTTAGCAAGAAAAAGGAGGGAAGTCATTGGATGATAGCGAGTGGGGATAGATGGATTAAGTGAGAGTTTTCTTTTTCACTTAATAGTATTTTATTTTTTTCCATTACATGTAAAGAGAGTTGTTAACATTCATTTTTGTTAGATTTTGAATCCCAAAATTTCTCCCGGGGGGGGGGGGCAGCTAGGTGGCGCAGTGGATAGAACACCGGCCCTGGAGTCAGGAGTACCTGGGTTCAAATCCGGCCTCAGACACTTAACACTTACTAGCTGTGTTACCCTGGGCAAGTCACTTAACCCCAATTGCCTCACTAAAAAAATAAAATAAAATAAAACAAAAATTCTCCCTCCTTTCCTTCCCTCCCCCATCCCAAGATGGGAGGCAGTCTGATATAGGTTATACGTGTACAATCTTGTTAAACATATTTCCACATTAGTCATGTTGTGAAAGAAGAATGAGAACAATAGGGGAAACCATGAGAAAGAACAAAACAAAAACCAAGTGAAAATAGTCTGCCTCCATCTGCATTCAGACTCCACAGTTCTTTCTCTGGAGAAGGAGAGCATTGTCCATCATGGGTCTTTTGGAATTGTCTTGGATCACTGTCTTGCCGAGAAGAGCCAAGTCATTCACAGTTGTTCATTGTACAATATCGCTGTCAGCGTGTCCAATGTTCTCCTTCTTGTGCTCAAGTGAGGGGTTTTGGAGGATGGGGAAGACATGGGCATGTTTGTAGGCAGTTTAAGGAGGCAGCCAGTAGGCAGCTTTTTCTAGGAGTTTGGCCATCCATGGGAGATGCGATTATTGTTGATCTAGTAAAGAAGCTGCCATGAAATCTTCATTCTGTCCCTGGTCTGCAGGCCATTCGCACAGGAAGAACCACAGACCACAGGACAATGACCACCTGTCCGGGACGGAATGAGATGAACATTAGTGAAAGACTGAACTCTTCTGTCTTATCACAAGAGGAACACACATGGTCGGGGGAGCGGGGTAAACAAACTCAACCGTGCCTTTCTTAGAAGTTCTGGGTTTGAAAGGTTCTCTGTACTGTCTTGGGGTTCCTTGGAGCTGGAAGAAGCTGTAGGATTGGACCTGTGATTTCATCGATATAGACCATTCCCAGGTGAGTGAATTCCCTCTTCTGGTGCAGGTTGGTACCTTCTTTGTAGCTTATGGCCCAGTTAGGTTGCGAAATGGATAGAGCAACGAGCCTGGAGTCAGGAAGACCTGAGTTCAAATCCAACCTCCGACACGTACTCCTGTGCAACCATGGGCAAGCCACTTAATCTCTGTTTCCCTCAGTTTCCTTAACTGTAATATGGGGATAATAACAGAACCTATCTCCCAGGGTTGTTGTGAGGCACATAGTAGGCACTACATAATGCTTGTTCCTTCCTTAAGAAAGTTACTCCAAGCACGGAAAGGGAAGCTGTCTTACCCAGCCTGGAAGCGTCAAAGATGGGGCTCATGGGACTCATGGATACAATGCTATCTCTCTCTGTGTTACATTTGACGTTTCCCATTGTCTCCTATGACAAGAGGAGAGCTTGGTAGAAAGGTAAGTGTGTTCTTCCTGTTCTTGTGGGGAGACATTTCCATTGTGTCAATGTTATGACCAGGGCTCAGTGAAATATAGAAAGTCCTGGGAGGAGGCAGAGTGTCCGATAGGATTCTCAGATTTTGAGTCTTACTGGGTCAGCCTACACCAACTGTACCTAACGGATGAGAGGCATAAACAACTACTGGGTGCCAGGCATCATTCTAGGCACTTCACAAATAGCATCTCATTGGATCCTCACAACAGCTCACAACAGGTAGGTATTATTATCCCCATTTTAGAGTTAGAGGAAACTGAGGCACACAGAGATTAAATGACTTGCATTTTATAGTAACAGAAGAAAGTGAGGCAGGCAGAGGTTAAGTGACTTGCCCAAGGTCACACAGCTGGCTGTGTGTCTGAGGCCACATTTGAACTCAGGTCTTTCTGACTCCAGGCCCAGCACTCTATCCATTGCACCTCCAGCTGCCTTAAATATGTTATAGGAACATAAGCAGTAAGTAGCAGGGACTTGAACCCAGGTCTTTTGACTTTCAATCTGATGCCCTGACCACGATACCCTTTTTTCCTTCCTCTGTGAATCCCCAAAGAGTGAAGATGACCGAGCCTTTAACCCCTACTCTCAGTTCTACCAGTTGACAAGGCGGAGCATCTGCTAGTACTGTGTGTGTGTGTGTGTGTGTGTGTGTGTGTGTGTGTGTGTGTGTGTGTGTGTGTGTGTGTGAGAGAGAGAGAGAGAGAGAGAGAGAGAGAGAGAGAGAGAGAGAGAGAGAGAGAGAGAGAGAGAGAGAGAGAGAGAGAGAGAGAACTGAGGTGGTGCTAATGGGGGGATGGATCCCAGCACTTACTCTCTGCATGGCTAGGGGTAAGGGGAAGCTGTCTGTGTGGCTCAGACTTGGGCATGAGTGCTGCCTGGCTCAAATGCCAGCCAAAGATAGCTCCCCAAGGAGGGCCAAAGGATGACAAGGAGAGCCGGCTCTTGCTAATTTCTCTGTTTAAGAAAAAGAAGCGAGCAGGCAAGATTGGCCAGACCTTGAGTAAAGCCTCCTACAGCTCCCAAGAGTGAACACTTGAAGAAATTGAAAACACTTGAGACGGCCGAGATGGGCAGCATTCCCTCCCAGGTAGGAGAGAATGAGAGAAAGCCCGACTGCCACCAAATGAACCTTGAAAGGGCATCTGAGTACAGAGGGGGAAACACACAATGTCTGCAGCCTTCAAAGGCGAAGAAATGAAGGGCCCTGCAAATTGCTTTGGGGTAGTTTAACTCGAATCCATCCCTACATCAAAGGAATGTCGGGAGAATAAATAGGGCTCCCTCCCTGCCGCCCTCTCTCCAGCCTCAGGAGGAAGTGGGGGAGGGAACAGATGCCCCTGAGGCCGGTGAGTGGCTGCCACCAGTGGTCTTTGGGGAAGAGGCTGGGAGGGGAGGAGGAAGAGGAGACGGCTGCATTGACAGTGCCTCTGTCCAAAGCCAAGGACTGGTCATCGCTGAGAATAGCTGCTCAATCTCGACAGGAACAGCCCAGGACAGAAGGCATGCACGACCCAGCTGTGGGCGCCATATTCTAGGAAGGAAGTGGATAGGATAGACAGTGCCCAGAAAAAGCAACAAGAATGACCGGGAGTCCTTGATTACTGGAGAGCTAGAGTCCGTGCCACATGAGGCTGGTTGAAGCAACTGGGGTTTCTTCTCCTTTCTGGAGAAGAGGAGCTTCTAACCCCACCCCTCACACCTGTGGGATCGGGAGTAATTAATGTATTCCCCAAACCTCAGCTTCCTCCTCTATATAAGGAAGGGGCTGGACGAGAAGACATCTGAGGTCCCTTCTCAGGTTTCCTATCTCTACTCCTCCGCATCTGAAGACATCGAGGAACCTGGAGCTCTCTTCAGAGAGCTAAAGCTATTATTTAGCCTATCTTTGCATCATCATCACTTAGCACAGTGCCTAGCACTTAGTAGGTACTGACTAGATAGATGCTTATTGGCTGACTGAAGGGAGAAGAAGCAGTAAATTTTTCTTTTAAGAGTAAATGTTTAGGGGGCGACTAGGTGGCGCAGTGGATAAAGCACTGGCCCTGGATTCAGGAGGACCCGAGTTCAAATCTGACCTCAGACACTTGACACTTACTAGCTGTGTGACCCTGGGCAAGTCACTTAACCCTCATTGCCTCGCAAAACCAAAACCAAAACAAACAAACAAAAAAGTAAATGTTTTATTGGTGCTTTTAAAAACAGCAGTCACATTGCAAGATACAAAATAAACCCACAAAAATTATCAGCATTTCTATATATCACCAACAAAGCAACCATCAGCAGCAAGGGATAGGAAAAGAAATTCCATTTAAAATAACTAGACAATATAAAATACTTGGGAGTCTACCTGCCAAGACAAACACTTCTCATACAAATAAAATCAGATCTAAACAACTGGAAAAATATGAATTGCTCATGGGCAGACCGAGTCAATATAGTAAAAATAACAATCCTACCTAAATTAATCTATTTATTTATTGTAATACCAGTCAAATGATCAAAATTATTTTATGAAAAAATAATAACAAAAGTCACCAGAAAGAACAAAATTTCAAGGATATCAAAGGAATGAATGAAAAAAAATGTGAAAGAAGGTGGTCTAGCCCTACCAGATCTCAAACTGTATTATAAAACAGTATTATTATCAAAACAATGTGGAACTGGTTAAGAAATAGAGTTGGGGGGGGGCAGCTAGGTGGCATAATGGATAGAGCACTGGCCCTGGATTCAGGAGGACCTGAGTTCAAATCCAGCCTCAGACACTTGACACTAGCTGTGTGACCCTGGGCAAGTCACTTAACCCCCATTGTCCTGCAAAAAAAAAAAAAAAAAAGAAGGAAAGCAGGAAACTGGGAAAGAATTTTGCCAACAACTATCTCCTATAAAGACCTCAATTCTCAAATATATAGAGAACTGAGTCAAATTTATAAAAATACAAGTCATTCCCCAATTGAGAAATGGTCAAAGGATATGAATGGGCAGTTTTCAGATGAAGAAATACAAGCTATCTATAGTCATATATGAAAAAATGCTCTGAATCACTATTGATCAGAGAAGTGTAAATTAAAATGACTCTGAGGTACCGAGATAAGCAAGATGAAGCAGCACATTGGTTCTGATGGACAATCAGCAGGATGGAAGGCTGCTCACTTTGATAGCTTCGTGTTTCCATCCCCAGTACTGACAGGCACCTCAACCTGGTCATGGCTTTTTTCTCCGTCCTCTCTTGGTTTTGGCCCATCTGCTCAAGGAAGCAGAGCCACACCTTCCTTGCCCCTCTCAATCGTTTTTAAAAGCCCCCTTTTTTCATGACACTCAGATCCCAAGTTTTTGCCTTCCTGTCCTGTTCTCTTAAAACCCTAGCACCTTCCTATTCTATCTGCTCTCTTCCATCCATCATGGTTTAGAAATCTGAGCCTATCTGAGAGCTCCCTGTGTGGTCACACTGGCCTCTTTAGACACTTTGTTTTTTCTTTCTCATTGGTAAAGAGGGAGCTGGGCTTTGAGGATTATGGCAGGTGGAGGTGTGGATGGAGAAAGGAGGGCATTCTAGGCTGATGGAATAATGTGAACATAACAGAAGGTAAAGCAATCTGCTGTGATGGAAAGAGAACTGATTTTAGAATTAGGAGACCTCCATTCTAATTCTGGCCCAGACACATATTGACTGAGGGAATCACTTAACCTCTCTGTGCCTCAGTTTATTCATCCATAAAATGGGAATGAGTACCTATACTACCTACCACATAGATTTGTGGTGAGAAGAGTGCCTTATAAAACTTCCAAGGTTACATATACGTAAGTTATCATGATGATTCCGGTTACAACGAGTCATCCAGTTAGACTTGACTGTTGAATATGTGAAAAATCAAGAAAGTGAACTAAGCAAGATTGGATCCAGATCATAGCTGGCCTTGAAAGTCAGGCTAAGGCATTTGGACTTGATCCCATTGGCAATGGTGAGGCATTGATGATGGGGGCAGGAGGCCCTGTTAGAAAATTCTTACAATTGTTCACACACTTGGAATGAGGCCCAGCTCTGATGCTTTTAAGCTTAGGGATCTTGGGAAAGTCCCTGAGCCTCAGTTTCCTGACCTGTAAAATGGGGCAGTTGGGTTAGATGATGGCTTCTGGGTCTGACATTACTGTGTGTGGGATGAGGACAGGGGCTCTGGTCATGGAGTGGAGGGAGTCTTTTCTTCATCACATCCATCTAAAGGGGATTGTTCAGGGCAACTAGGTGGCGCAGTGGATAAAGCACTGGCCTTGGATTCAGGAGGACCTGAGTTCAAATTCGACCTCAGACACTTGACACTTACTAGCTGTGTGACCCTGGGCAAGTCACTTAATCCTCACTGTCCTGTAAAAAAAAGAAAAAGTGCTTTGTAAATGAAGGGAATTGTTCTCAGCATCCCTGCTCAGCAGTCCCCTAAGCTGCATCTTTGAGTTTCTCAAGGCATTGGGAAGGCACCAGACATCTCTTCTCCTTCACAGGGTCCCAGTTTCAGGGTGAAAGGGAACTCAGAGGCTGTCTCATCCAAACCTTTCGTTTTACAATAGGGGAAACTGAGGCACAATGGAGGCACAAGTAGGTAAGCATCATAGATTCCTCTGACTTCAGGCTGCCAGCCTTAGGACCCCTCCTCCTGCCTGGACTGGGCCGGGACAGGCTTGGACCCGGCTTGATGATGGGATGGAAAGTCTCCTCTCCAAAGCCCAGGCTCCTTCCCCGTGCCGGTGCCCCTGGGCCAGGGGCTGATTTGTGAGGTTGTTTATTGAGATCGGCAGGCGGAGAACGTCACAGTCACGGAGGATAAAGCCCCATAAATATGGAATTTGACTTGTAGAAATCAGTAGAAAGTGGTGCTAATAAGAACACAGTCATATGACTTGAGAAGCGAGAGGCCAGTGAGGCAGTGCCTGGAAGGGAGGGGAAGGAGGAAGTGTCAGCACACCCCCTCCCCCACCACACACACACACACACACACACACACACACACATCCCCCACTAATGATGGGGAAGAGGGACCAAACACCGTGAGCAGAGCTTGTCAGGAGAGCCTATATTGGGAAGTATTGTTAATATCTCCGGGGTGGGGGGAGCTGGGAACCAGGATCTCCAGACAATCTAAAAACAGCCAGGAAAATGACAATGGGATGGAGCATTTGGCTCTGGACAGCTGGCTGCCCACCCCCGGTATTTCAGAAGGGAATCGGGAGCAGCATTCTGGAGAGGCTTGGGAGGATGCCTATGGAGTCACCCGTGAAGATGTCAGAGTCACCTGTTTGGGCCTCTGTTCCCCATTCTCTCCTTCAGTTTCAACTCAGAAACTTCCACATTTTCATGGGGTGGGGGCTCCATCCACTTACTCAGAGGCCCATCCACATGTCTATGTAGTATTGGTGCCGATGGCAAGGGAGGGGGCCAAGCAAGGGAGGCTTGGGAGCAGCCCCAGGAAGAGGGATGAAGCTTGCCTGGGGACTTTTATGTTCTTCACCCCCAATCTCATGAGCTCATAGGCTTATAGACTGGACAGACCTTAGAGGCAGGCACTGCCTCTAAGAGGTGCAGTGGCTAGAGCACTAGACCTGGAATCAGGAAGACCTGGGTTCAAATTCAGCCTCTGACATTCACCAGCTGTGTGACTCTGGGTAAGTAATTTAACTTCTTTCTAGTTCAGTTTCCTTAAATGTTAAAAGAGGATGATACTGATCATGGGAGAAGGGAGGAGAAGAAGCAGCAGCTGCTGGGAAGATGGGGAAGCCAGGACTTGGGGTCCCAGGACTTGGGACATAGATATGTGGGGGAGGAAGCGCACCCAAGGAGGTTTCTGTCAGCACCTTCTAAATGTCAACACACTGGTGCATGGCCCCAATTGCCCCACCTTAGTTATGACTCTGCCTTTGTAAGCAGTTTTCTGTCTGGCTGCTGATGAAAACCGTCCTTCCTAGTGATGAGACTCCCTCTTCAGAACTGGGCCACTGCTCAGATGAGAGTCCAACCACATTGGATCCAACATCCACCCTGAGCAAGGTGCCTTCTCCCTGGCCTGCCCTGGAAGCCCTCCCAGCCCGGCGGGGCCTGGCCGGCCTCAGGCCTCACTAGCAGAGCCTTCCAGAAGGCAGGGCCCCTCCACACAGTGATGAGGCCCCAGAGGGGGACGGTACCAGAGGGTCCAATTGGACTTTTACTCTGGTGCTGGTCAGTGCTGAGTACTTGGAAGACCCGTGGTGAATATTTGTAGGAAAGAATTAAAACCAAATGCTGTGGAACAGCATGACCCAGGGACGGCCCCACCCTCTGCGTAGGGGTGAGGATCTCAGAAGCCACATCTGAGGTTTGGGGCTGGCTGGCCAGCTTCACTGAGCTAAAGAGACGCAGCGGGAAGCACGAGTGTGAGAAATACACATATGAGCGATGCAAAAACGAGTGACGTCAAACGCGAATCCAATCCAAATACAAGTAGGAGAAATACAAAAGCGAGTGATGTCCATACACATGCATTTACAAATAAAGATCTGCCTGTTGGCTGATTGACAGATGAGAGTCACAGGACTTTAGGTTCCCCGTGGGGGAGGGGCCTCAAAAGCTGTCTTGTCCAGCCCCCTGCCTGCAGGACCTCTCTGGCCCCTCCAGGGCAATCCAGAGCCAGGGGTTAGCCGCAGCAGGTTAGACCTTAGAGATTACCTAAACCGACTCCCTCACTTTACAGATGGGGAAACTGAGGCTCAGAGAGGGGAGACGACTTACCCAGAGTTGCCCAGCTGGAAGAGCCGGGGGTGGGACCACATTTATTAAATACCTATGGCAGCTAGGGGGCGCCACAGTGCACAGAGGGCTGGGCCTGGAGTCGGGAAGACTCCTCTTCCCGAGTTCAAATCTCTCCTCAGACACTAGCCATGTTACTTCACCCTGTTTGCCTCAGTTTCCTCGTCTGTAAAACGAGTCAGAGAAGGACGTGGCCAACCATGCTAGGACCTCTGCCAAGAAAACCCCAATGGGGTCACAGAGAGTCGGACACAACTGAAATGACAGAACAATGACGTGGTGTCCAGAGCTCTGTCCTGGGTGATAGGGAGGTGCAAACTTTAGAAAAGATGTAGTTCTTGCTATCTTGGAGCGCACAGTCTGGTAGAAGGAGCAGATGCCCATGCAGATAACTAGAATAGCCAATGTTACCTGGCAGATGAGAGACAGTCCTGCCAAGGGCTGTGTGAGGTGTAAGAAGGACCGGAAGGAGTCAGGGAAGGCTTCCTGCAGGAGGTGGCATCTTAAAAGATGTGAAGAAGAATTAAGAAGCCTCTTGATGAGGGTGAAAAGGGAGAGTGTAAAAGCTGGCCGGAAGCTTAACATAAAAACATGAAGATCTTGGCAACTGGTCCTATCACTTCCTGGCAAATAGAAGAAAGGGAAGCAGGGTCAGACTTTATAATCTTGGGCTCAAAGATCACCGCAGATGGTAATGCAACCATGAAATTAAAAGATGCTTTCTCCTTAGTAGGAAGCTCTGGGAAATCCGGACAGCCGACTGCAAAGCAGAGACATCACCTTGCTGACAAAAGTCCGTGTCATCAGAGCTATGGCTTTTCCCATAGCAAATGTTGGATTATAAGGAAAGCTGAGCACCGCAGAATCGACGCTTCCACATCGTGGTGCTGGGGAAGACTTTGCAAAGTCCCTTGGACAGCATGGAGATCGAATCAGTCAGACTCTTCGTTGGAAAGTCAATGACTGAGGCTGAAGCTCAAACACTTTGGCCAGATAATGAGAAGATGAGACTCATTGGAAAAGACCTTAATGTTGAGAAGGATTAAAGGCCAAAGGAAAAGGGGCCGGCAGAGGATGAGATGGAGAGAGAGTGTCGTGGCAGCAATGAGCGTGAGCTTGGACAGACTTGGGGAGACGGTGGAGGAGGGAAGGGCCCAGCGTGCTGTGGTCCATGGGGCTATGAAGAATCAGACACGACTGAACAACAGCAACAGCTTAAAGGATGGGGAAGCATCTGTTAGGCAAAGAGAGGTGGGCGAGGTATCACCAGCATAGGGACCAGCATGAGCAAAGTTACAGAGGCCGGAGAGTACAAGGCACAGTAGGAGTGGACAGAGGATTTGAAACATGCAAGAGAAGGGCAGAAAAGTCAGGTGGTGGTGGGATGTGGTGGGCCTTGAATGCCAGAATAAATTAATAGACAAAGAGATGTGGAGGGGGAGGAGAAGGGAATGCCAGACATAGAATCAGGTCACAGAATTTCTGGACTGGAAGAGATCTCTGAGGCATCTTACCCAATGCCTACCTCAATAAGAATCGTCACCAGTAAGCGGGCACTCACCAATCTCTGCTGGAAGACCTCCATTAAGAACAAGCCCATCAATCAATCGATCAATCAATCAACATGTATTAGGCACCTACTATGTGCCAGGCACTGCCCTCAGTGCTGGACCTTTGGAGGGAGCCCCTTCCACATTGGGTCAGCTCAGATTGTTTCCCTGGCACTGAGCCCAGGACACAGCCCAGCAGGTCTCTTCCATGGGTGATCCTCATTGGAGATGCCATGATGCCTCCCCCAGGTCTTCTCTTCACCAGGATGAAGACTCGTAATTCCTTCCTCATGTGACACAGACTGAGGGTCCTTCCTCATCCTCTGGAGCTTTTCTGTATTCCTAAGTCTTGGCACCCAGGACCGAACATAATTCTCTAGATCAGGTCCAGTGCGGCCAAAGGGCAGGGTGATGGCCACCTCCCTTCTCTTGGAAGCCCACGAGCACATCAGTTTCTGGGGCATGTGGGGCATGTTCTCTGTTTCAGCTAGATTCTAGTAAAATGAAGCTGGGGAGGTGCCAGCCCATGAAGAGCCCCGAATGCCAGTCTGAATGGTAACGGGGAGCCATCAAAAGTTCTGGAGCAAACCCGTGTCGGAGCAGAGCTGAGCCGGCTCCCCCCAGCCTGGACCTACCTCTTCCTCTCGCTGCTCTCTGACAGTCTCAGAAGGGCTTACGTTGAACTTCCGGAGCCCCTTGACCATTGCTCGAACAAGAGGTGAATCATTGATGGCCCAGCAGGAATGGCAGACCTCAAACTTCCCTGACTCTCAGAGGCCCCTTAGCCCAACCCCTTCCTTTTACAGATGAGGAAACTGAGGCCCGGGGAGGGGAAGTCATTTGGCTAAAGTCACACAAGTACCCAGCCCTCTCGGCTACATCTCTGGCTCCTAGCTCAAGGCTCCTTTGGGAGGAAGATGCTCCATCAACCTTGAAACAGAACAGAAATGGGCACAGTTAGTACTCATCTGGGAGTGCTTCTAAAAGCTTGGGCTGGCCTCCTGGCTGGGCTCCCTCCCCATCAAGCCCGCTCCCCATCCCCCACATCCATTCAGAGACTTCCCAGCCAGGAAGGTCTTCTGGGGAAGCTATTTAGAGTCCAAGACCCAGGAGCAGACTTGTGCTTCTTCCTCTCTGCCTTTGTGTCTCTGTGATTCTCTCCCCATTCCTGCCATCTCTCTGTCTCTCTCTCTCCTTCCCTCCTTCACCTCTCTCCCTCTCTGATCTAGGCTGAAAGGAGAGAAGGCTCTGGGTTGCCTATTCCCTCCTGACACAAAGGGGCTGGGTAGACCCCCATTTAGGTGGTAGTGGCCGTTCACATTCCCAACCCATTCAAGCTTCCCATGAAAAGCACTTTCCTCAAAACAAGCCTGTGAGGGATGCAGTACAAACCCTTTTATACCCATTTTCCAGAGGAGGAAACAGGCTCTCAGAGATTAAAGACACACCCATGTTCACTCAGCCAGTCTGTGGCTGTTAAGAGAGTTGAATTCAGGCCTTCTTAGCCCATCCTCAGCATTCCTCCTATCACACCATGGTACCTCTGAGAATGTCAGGATCTGGCATCCCCTTCTCCTGAGGTTAGTCACCAACTTCCCCTCACAAGTGCAGGGGCTCACTAAGCTCAAAACACAAGCAAGGCTATTTGACATAATGGTTAGAAGCTATGGAACATGACAGTATCTATCCTCTCCCTAGAAGCGTTTACTGTCTCTGTCCCTGACAGTATTCGTCTGGGCAGAGGTGAAACAGTGGGAATGCCTGGGTTGTATCTCTAGGTTAGTGCTTTCCTCTGATACTCCTTGTGGCGTGATTTTTATCTGTAGCTCTCTCCTCCAGCTCTTCCCGGCTAATCAGTGCCCACTTCAACCCTGGTGGCTCCCTCTTCTCCATCCTGCTTCCTGAAGTCTTCCTCAGCTCCCAGCAGGAGGTGACTGCAAAGTCCTTGCTGTGTCTGCAGCAATCAGTAAGCCCTGGGACGTGGCCCCAGATACCTGTGTGGGCATTCCCCTCATCCTTACTCCCCCTACAGTTCTCCCCAGCTCCCAGCAGGAGGCCTTCACCCCCTCCCCTGGGCACCAGCTCTATCACCACACACAAGGTCTCCCAGGGACCCACATTTATTCAGTCAATGAAAATGTAGTAAGTGCCTACACTGTGTCAGGCACTGCGCTAAGTGCTGGAGATGCAGAGAAGGGCAAAAGACAGTTCTTATTCTCAAGGAGCACACAGTTTAATGGGGGAGACAATGTACAAACAAAAAGGATATACATATACATACCTACACATACACATCACATATAAACATACACACACAACACGGCACAAATATAAACAATACATACATATAAACACATCATGTATACATAAATACACACAATACACATATACATGTCCATATGCATGCATATATACATGCATACACATACATGCACAACATGGCGCAAATATAAACAATATATACATATAAACACATCATGTACACATAAATACACACAATACACACATACATGTCCATATGCATGCATATATGCATGCATACATATACACATACACACAACACGGCACAAATATAAACAATACATACATATAAACACATCATGTACACATAAATACACACAATACACACATGCATGTCCATATGCATGCATATATACATGCATACATATACACATACATACAACATGGCACAAACATAAACAATACATACATACAAACACATCATGTACACATAAATACACACATACATGTCCATATGCATGCATATACACATGCATACATATACACATACACATATGTATGTATATGTATGTGTTCACATATTTTAGGCTAATCAATGGAGGGAGGCATGCCTTCCTTTCACCATTAGTCTAGCAGCCCCTCTCCTCCTCATGGGTCATAGGCTTATTGACTTAGAGCTACAAGGAACCTTCGGGGTTACCAAGTCCGACCCCCTCATTTTTTTTTTTGGCGAGCCAATTGAGATTAAGTTACTTGCCCAGGGTCACACAGCTAGTAAGTGTTAAGTGTCTGAGGCCGTATTTGTACTCCTGACTCCAGGGTCGGTGCTCTATCTACTGCGACACCTAGCTGCCCCCCCAACCCCCTCATTTTATAGATGAGGGGCTCAATAATTTGCCCCGTGTCCCACAGGCAGCAAGTGACAGGGACAGGGTTTGACCCCCAAAGCTTCCTTGGTGTCTCTAGTGGATGGAGGTAGATGGGACCCTCTGACTCTCTCCCCCATTGGGCTCCCTGGTGATCCCAGCCTCCCAGGGCAGCTTGGTGGGGTTATGCAAATTGCCGGTGACTGCTTTGAAGTGTCTTGGAGCTGGCATAGGGAAACAAGTGCGGGGAGCTCTCCTCCCCCTCCCAGCTATTTCTGCTCCAGAGAGAAATGTTGGAACATTTGTAATCCTTGACACATTTGTAAAGCATTTTGTCAGCCTTAAAGGACTACAGAAATGTCAGTTACCCACAGGGCAATGGGAAGACACGTGGGGGGTGTCAACAGTCGGCAGCGGGCCGACAATGACTTATTTGTGAGGAAAAGTGACAAAACAGCATTGGGGATGGGTGATTGGAAGAGGAGGAAGGTCTCTAGCAGGGAGAGGGAGGGCTGGGACATGGGCGGCCATGGTACCCACTGGCACCCACAGGATGTTAGAAAAACCCCAAACAACAACAAAAAAGCCAGAGAAAGCTCTCGGGGGGGGGGGGGCGCTGAATGAATCCTCTAGGGGGATGGGAAAAGAGATGGGCAGAGCAATAAGGTGTGACTTCAGATGGGGAAACCGAGGTTCAGTATAAAGTGATTGGCCAAGGTCTCTGGGGGATTGAGGGTCAGAACTGAGACTTGAACCCAGATCTCCTCATTTCAAGCCTAAACCTCTTTTGGATGCGGGTGCCAACTCATGAGACCACTGACTCAGACCGGGAAGGGTCCTCAGAAGTCATGGAAACCGACCCTTCACCTGACATGTGAGGGAACAGGCCAAGAAAGAGAAGGGACTTCCTACGTTCACCCACATATATATATATATACACACTTATAATATGTTATATAGTATATAGTAGCACACATACAATATGTAATATGTTATCTATACAACATAATACACATTATATATACACAATGTAATATATATTATATATAACATTATATACTTACATATATTTATTTTATCCATACAGACACACTTGTGCATATACACAGTGCACAGCGTGTACTCATAGGCATGTATCTCATGTATGTGTACATATATGTGCATATAAAAGACACACATGTGTTTATATTTCCTCACCCCTTCCAATAGAATGTAATTTCCTTAAAAAGGTGGAACTGTTTCTTACTTTGGTCTTTGTACCTGCAATGCCTAGCAGAGTTTCTGGTATGTATTAGGTGCTTAATCAATGCCTGTGGATTGGTAAGTGGGTCTGCAGGGAGAGATAGGGGTGGTGGAAGAAACTTTAGTGGCTATTTCCTGCTCCAGAACTTGCCATGGCTCCCTATTACTTCCTGTAAGCCTGACCTCTTGGGCTCCCATGTTCTACTAGAAGTTAGGGGGGCCAGACTCAAGCTCTGTCCTGTTGGTCACCCTCTAGGTCACCATTTCTTCTTCTGAAAATGACAGGGTTAAATGAAATTCTCTCTAAAATCCTTTCTGGTTCTGACAATCTATAAATCTAGGCCCATTCAGTGTGCTCCACCTTCGATGCCCCCACCTCCCGATGCCCAGGGAGGCCTTGCCTTTTTGGAGGCTGCCTGCTCAGCCATCCTTGGCCATACCGCATCTCAGCGAACGCCTACATTCCCTCCTAGAGGCTTGGGACTGGGAGGTGTTACAGAATGACTCAGCCTCCCCCACCAGCTCTCCAGCCACGCGTAGAGTTGGCCCCAGTAAGTTATGGTGACAAGACTGGGGAGGCAGCTTTCCATTAATGGGGCAGAACCCAATGCAAAACTATCTCATGCCTTGGAAAAGGGATGTATTGGCCTTCACACAGGGTGGGGCCTGCGTTGTACAAAGATAACAGGGTGCAGGAAAAGAGCATTTGGGGGAATCAGGACCTAGGTTCAAATCCTGATTCTACTACTTCTGAGACCTTGGGCAAATCACAGCACTTCTCTGGGCCTCAGTTTCCCTATCTAAAAAGGAGCTGTCTCTATCGCTTCTCTCTCTCTCTCTCTCTCTCTCTCTCTCTCTCTCTCTCTCTCATTTCTCTCTTCCCCCTTTCTCTCTCTTTTCCCCGTCTCTCCTGTCTCCATGCATGTCTCTCCCTCTCCTCTGTCTTTCTTTTTGTCTCTCCTCTCTCTCTTCCCCATCTGTCTCCCTCTGTCTCCCTCTTCCTCCGTCCCTCTGTCCCCTCTTGTTCCTCTCCTTACCTCCTTTCCTCCTGCCTAACTCCACCTTACTAGATTGATTTTTTAACCTGATCTGTGCTTTCATCGATGAAGAAAACAACTAATGAAGAAAGTCTGTACCAAGGCAAATCTGAAACTCTTCTGCAATTTATAATGCAAGGGGGCTGCCTAGTGCTGAGCTGACATGCCAGAGGCCCCACAGCCGGTATGCGTCTGAGGGGACGTTTGAGTCCGGCTCATTAGCCACTGCCTCCCACAGCTGCCCGTGACTCATACAACAGCTGACACACGTGACCCCCGTTTGATTCCCACAACAACCTTGGGAGGTCAGTGCCCTTCTTATGCCCATTTAACAGATGAGGACAGCCAGGCTCAGAGTGTTTGCATCACTTGTCCAGGCTCACACAGGTAGCAAGGGTTAGGAGCAGGATTTGAACCCATGCCTTTGTGCTTCCAAATTCATAATCTAGTGGCACTCTAGCGACTATATCACATGGTCTCTCTGGGTCCAGATGGGCCCATGAGAGCTAATCCATTACCATCTTCCTTTCATGAGTAATTGTGTATCTCATATCCTTAGGGTTATTGTTAAGAATTCTATTTTCACTGCATATGAATCATTTTTCAAAATTGCATTATAACCTTAATAACCAAAGACAAATATTCAGGGACATATACAAAAGGAGAAATGAAATCTTATCTAAGCACTTAGCATTTAATGAGGTAGCATAGGAATGTGTGGGATTGTGGAGTTGGAAGGGGCCTCGGTGGCCAGCTACCCCCAGCCACAACCTGAGCAAAAATCCTCTTTGGAAGACACCTGAGGGGTCACTGCCCAGATCTGGTTCAAGGATCCCTCCCAAGGCAGACAATTTGGGGACAGCTCTCATTGTTTGTTTGGGTTTTTTTGCTTGTTTTTGTTTATTTATTTGTTTGTTTTCTGAGGGGCAATGGGGGTTAAGTGACTTGCCCAGGGTCACACAGCTAGTTAAGTGTCAAGTGTCTGAGTTCGGATTTGAACTCAGGTCCTCCTGACTCCAGGGCCGGTGCTTTCTCCACTGCGCCACCGAGCTGCCCCTGACAGCTCTCATTGTTAGGAAGGGCACGCTCACAAAACTTCCTGCTTATGGGGCAAACCCAAGTAAATGAACCAACAACCAATAGTGTGGGGGGGAAATACTTATGTTCTGTGTGCCCCCTTCTGGGTCTGTCTCAATTTCTGCCCTTTTTAGTTGTTTATTTTCTTTTCAAATAAAGACCATTCAAAAACTAATGAAATTGAACTCTGGTTAATTATAATGACCAACTCTGAGCCTCAGGAAGACTTGAGAAAACGTACCCTACTCCATTCTCAGCAGAGGGGCGGAGACTGAGTGAAGAATATTGCTCAGTTTTGGTAGATGTATTGGGTGGGTTTGCTGAACTTTATTATTATTATTATTATTATCCTTTGGATGCTTTCCCCAAGACTTTTGACTGTAGGACTTGTCCCTCCCCATTTCCAGTTCAAGATTGTTAAATAAACTCTGTTATTGCTCCTGTAAGGATGGTTGTTCTCAAAAAGAAACTTTAGATGTGCAGATTTAGAGAATCCACCCCAAATGTTCCCATGGACTATTTGTGCCTGACCTGTGGGAGAGCCTTCCGAGCTTGAATTGGTCTAATCAGCCACAGTCAGACACAGTGTACCTGACACCAACATAGTGACGTCTTTGTGGTACGTATGTGCATGTATATACACATGTACACACTTGCATACACATATGTGTGTGCACAAATGCACACATCTATATCCATATCAACCAATCTTCTGTCTATCTAATGGATCATAGACTAAACATTGAGAGAAACTTCAGAGGCCCCGTTAGTCCAACTTCTCATTTTAAGGAAGAAGAAGCTGTTGCCCAGGGTGCCTTGTTCCAGATCACTCAGGCAGTAAGAGTCAAGAAGCATTTGACCCCAAGTTTTGGCTCCCTGTACCACACTTTCTATTTCTTGTACTTACAGGTTTGTTTCTGTTGCTTTCACTTCATATTATCCCTTGTGGTTCCATCCATATTTCCTTGTGTATATTGTATTTGTCCTTTTTTTTTTACAGCACCACAATATCCCATTACATTAATATACCATAATTTATTCTGCCATTCTCCAGCTCTCGGATACAAGAGCAGTTTCCAGCTTTTCTCTATTACCGACAGAGCGACTATGAATAATTTTGTGCAGACGGGTCCCTTTTTTCCCTTTTCAGGAGACTTTTTGGATAAAGTCCTAGCAATGAAATCTCCGGGTCAAAAGGTATGATCAATTTCGTTCCTCCAGAGGGGTCATTGTGGATAGATTTCTACATTTGCACTGAGCTCAGAATTTCTCTGATAACTCATGTCCTTGCCAGTCTCCATTACCTTCTCTCTCTCTCTCTCTCTCTCTCTCTCTCTCTCTCTCTCTCTCTCTCTCTCTCTCCCCCTCTCTCTCTCTCTCCCTTCTCTGTCTCTATCTCTCCATTCTTTCTCTCTGTCTCTTCTTTCCTTTCTCTCTTCCTTCCTTCTCTCTCCCTCCCTCCCTCTCTTTTTTCCTCTCTGTCTGTCTCTGTCTTTCTCCCTTCTCTCCTCTCTCATCCCCTTCTCTCGGTCTCTCCCTTCTCTTTGTCCCTCTCTCTCCTTCCCTTTCTCCCTCTCTTTGTCCCTCTTTCTCTCCTTCCCTCCCTTCTCTCTCTCTCTCTCTTCCTCTCTCTCTCTCTGTATTTCTATCTCTCCCTTCTCTGTCTCTGTATATCTCTCTGTCTCTGTCTCTCTCCTTCCCTTCCTCCCTCCTCCCTCCCTCCCCTTCCCCCTCTCATATTTATTCACTGGTCTCAGCCTGTTCCTCTGAGGATCAACCTGAGAGAAACAACCCTTAACTGCTATGGCTCTCATTAAGAGCCTGCTCTCTCTCCCCATCCCCATACCCCAGTCACTCCTGTTCAATGTCTTTGTTCCCGCTGCCCCATCCTCTACCTGAAGTGTGGTGCCCACATCTTTCACTCTCTTTCATGCCCTCCCCATCCACCGATTCAGGGAAGCCCAGTATACTGCCCAAGACCCTGCAGCTCTCTCCCTCTCACGTGCCCCCCACCCCCACCTTACGGGGGGGTGTCACCCATTTTACTCCTGAATGCTGGGCAGTCATACAGCCTCCTCTTTCCCCTCCATTGCTGTCATGCTAATCCTCTCTTCTCCCCCAGATCCTTCAATGGTTCCCTATTGCAAATGATTCAAGTGCCAACCCCTTGTAAATAAGTGCTTATTAGATGATCATTCATTATTTCATGTCTTCCTTATTGTAACATCCAAAGCCCCCCAATCAATCCATGAGGGTAGGGAAGAGAAGCAGCATTACAAGTGTCCAGTATGTGCCAGGAACAGCAGATCCTCACAACAAACCCGAGAGGAAACAGAGGCAAACAGCAAATAAGTCGCACAGCGGATATAATATCCAAGGAAGAAGCTGAACTCAGGTCTTCCTGACTCTAGGTCTGTTGCTCCACTTTGCCACCCGGCTGCCTTGTTCGGGCAATCAATAAGCATTTATTAAGCACCTACTATATTCTAGGCTCCATGTTAGGCATTGGGGGACACAGAGACAGAAAAGGAAGCAGCCCCTGACTTCCATAGTTTACTAGTACCTTCTCTGACTTCCCAACTTATGGTACTTTCCATTGCTCCAGCCAAACTGGAGCCTGTATGCTCTAACCTACACACCTTTGCTCATGCTGTTCCCTATGCCAACCATGCCTTCCTTCCCTCTCTTTCCTCAGTGAATTCCATCCTATCCCTGAATGTTAAACTCAAATGCTACCTTTCCCAGGGAGCCTTCCCTGAGTACCCTGTCACTAATAACATCTCACCCCATCCATATAATGCAGCCATCAGGCATGATGATAGTTATCATGTGATTTCATTGGTTTATTGAATTCCTGGAAAGAAAACTCCATCCTCTCAGGTAGATGTTGGTATTTTCACTGCAGCCTAGTAACAAAGAGGGGCCCTGGGGCAACCTAGGCTGTGTAACCTAGGGTTGCACAGTCAATATTTGAAAGAGGCAGGACTTGAACCCGAGTCTTTCTGACTCTGAGACCAGTTCTCTCTTCACTGTAACAAGTTGCTTCTGATTTTTGACAATAACAATAACTCACATTTATAGAATTCTTTCCTCACCACAGCCCTGGGTGGGGGGCAGTGTTCTGGAAAGAATTTGGGATTCAGCATGATGAACCTGGATTCAAATTTTGACACAGCTGTCCTTGACCTCTTGGACTTTGGGCAAAGTTCCTTTACCTTTCTCTAAGTCGCTCCTTCCTTGTTGTAAAATGAGGGCATCTGGCTCGATGACTTATCTGGTCCTTACCAGCTCTAAATCCCATCTTTTATTAGTCTATCCATTTTACAAATAAAGAAACTGAGTCTCAGAGAAGGGAAACGGCCTGGCCCAGGTCTTGATGCCAGGCAGTGTACAACCCAGGACTCGGCGCTCCTCCTTTTCCAACACGCTGTGGTCCCTGCCAAGCCTCCTGCCCATGGCCACACGGCAGCCTGTGCCCAGCCTGGCCCTGAGCCTGGCTAGCATTGGTGGACACAGCTCCCCAAGTGATCATAGCCCCGCCTGGCTAATGGGCGCTGATCACCTCCATACGGTGGAGGCGGAGTCACAGCCCAGAAGACTCACAGTGACAGGTGCACCAGAGCCAGGGAGGCGGGTCACAACTGGAGGCCAGCAGGGCCCCCGCTTCTCTCTCTCTCTCTCTCTCTCTCTCTCTCTCTCTGGCAGCCACCAGAGAGGGATGTGCCAAGACACGGGCCAGGCCATTTGCAGCTAGAATTGGGCAGGGGAAGCAAGTGAGGCAAGGGAGGGAGCCCAGTTTGGAGTCTGTTCCTGAGATGGCACAAACTAGCTATGGGCAAGACCCTTCCATCCCTTTCGTGCCTCAGTTTCCCTCTCTGTAAATACGCGCCAGTAAAGTCCCTCCCAGTTTAGGCGACCTTATGTTTTAAGCTCCCTCCCAGCCCTGACATCCCCTGTTCTGAGGCCCCTCCCAGCCCTGACATTTGTTTTCACTGTAACTCAGCTAGATTCATAGACAATTCGGATAACTACCAAATCTCTGTATTCTAGTTTTCTTTATGTGTGTCTCGTTTTCCCCCAGACCATAAGCTTCTGGAGGGCAAGGGATGCATTTTACCCAGACTCTGTATCTTCTCCAGCCAGAAGCGCGGGAGCACAGCCGGTGACTCTGGGTCGTCACTCCAGGGTTGGGAGGACCCTCAGAAGGCACTGAGTCACAGCCCCCCGTTTTACAGATGGGGACCTGAAGCCTGGTGGGGCCAAGAGCCTGGCCTGGGGGTGCCCGGCAGTGAGATTCATCGGTTGGGTGTGAAGCCCAATGCTCGCTCGAGTCCTGGTCATCGAGGCCAGAGAGGGGAGAGCCACAAGCCGGGTTCTAGGTCCATAGGGTGGCAGGGACGGGGCTGGCATTAGGGGTGGGTATCCCAAGGAGGTGTCCCTATCCTCCAGGCTGGGCGGTCCAGAGGGCCTCTCCCCTCTGTCTCTGTTCCAGGCAGGCAGCCTCCCCCTCCCCCTCGCTCCCCCTCCCCCTCTCCCCCTCCTCTCTTCCCCCCTCCCCCTCCCCCTCCCCCCTCCTCTCTTCCCCCCTCCTCCTCCCCTTCCCCTCCCCCTGCATGCTTGCCTCTCCTGGGCTCTCCTCTACCCCCTCCCCTCCAGATCCAGGCTCATTCCCTAACTGCACACAGTGAGCACTTTAAAAGTTTGCACTCTAATTGAGTCATGGGATACTCATTGCTTAGGCCCGGCTCCCAAGGAGAATGGGGTCAGCGGCCCAGGCAGCTTCCAGCACAAATATGCATTTTGGAAATGAAAGTTTTCCACATCCTTGGTTTTCTGTCAGTTAACAAATTGCAAGGTAGAATGGAATTCATGGGTTTGTCCTCCACGGGAAGGAGGGAGGGAAGATCGGCCCCTGCTGACCCCAAGGCCTGCTGGGGCTGCAGGCTTCAGGGAGAGAGCCTGAGAGTCTCTAACCTCTTTGGGGCCTCCCCACCCCCGCAGGGAGCTTACAGCCTCCCTATGAAACTTGGGCCTTTCCAGCCTAAATCACAAGTTTGGCCCAGGGACGGTGTGAGCCAGTGAGGTGAGAGAGAGAGAGAGAGAGAGGTCAGCTCTGCATTGTGCTTGTATGAGAAGTAAGGCTGTTCATCCTCCGCTTTTCTAATCGCTTGACAAAGGAAGGAGGGGATACCAGGAAGGGGCATAACAGGGGAGGGGGCACAGGACACCCAGACCACTCCCTGTTGGGAGAGCAGGGTGAGGACAAAAGCCTCATTCTTTTCCCTTGGGAATCACAGGACCATGGATATACGATGATCTGCTTATCTGCAAGGACCCCAGCTGCACAAGCGTTATCCCAGCCTGGCACAGATTGGCTGGCACCTGTCCCGCCTCCCAAGGACACACGGGGCATCCAGCCTGGGGCGCAACAACAACCTGTGTCAGTTCAGGGGAGCTTCGTCCTGGACACATCCGGGGCCTCCTGCATACTCTGGGTCGTGTTTCCGGGAGATGTGGCCACTCAAAAAGACAAGTTCAGGGAACCCCTTAACTGTCCTTAACATTACATACTTATCATGGGTAAGTGCTGGAGTCTGGAATAAGGGAGAACTGGGTTTGAATCCTGACTCAGACACCAAATGGTTGTATGTTCCTGGGCAAGTCACTTAACTTGACTGAGCCTCAGTTTCTTCATCTGTAAAATGGGAGTAGCGATAGTGCTGATCTCAAAGGGTTATTGTGATGTTCAAGAGTATCATAGATTGGAAGATGGAAGAGACCTCATTTTGCTATGGAGGAAGCAGGCCTGGAGACCTTCAGTGACTTGTCACATGGGAAGTAAGTACAGAGTCACCTTTGAAGCCCTCTCCTCTGATTTCAAGTCCAGCATTCCTTTCCACTGGACCATTCTAGGAGGGGATATGTGGGAAGCACTTACCAACCACCAAGCCAGCAGTCTGTAAACTTTACCAAGTAACTTTGAAATGTTGCAGAGAAGGTGCCCACCTGCATCAGTAGAGGGAGGTTCTTCACCAACAAAATTCCAGGTACAGTCCTTGTCCCCCTACCCCTAGAAATGTTAAAAAAAACCCACATAAGGCATCAAGAGAGACTGAGACAGACAGAGATAGAGAAGGGAGGGAGAAGAGAAACAGGAAAAAACAGAGAGACAGAGACTGAGGGAGAAAAGAGAGAGACAGAGCCAGAGTCAGACTCAGAGTCAATAGGGATGTAAGGAATAGGGCACTGAACTGGGGGATCCCAAACTGTAATACAAAGCAGTAATTATCAAAACAATCTGGTTCTGGCTAAGAAACAGAGGTGGATCAGTAGGTATGAATTACACTAGTAAATAACAATAGTAATCTAGTATATGATAAACCTGAAGATCCAAGTTTTTGGAACAAAAACTCATTATTTGACAAAAACTGCTGCAAAAATTGGAAAACGGTATGGCAGAAATGAAGTATAGACTAGCATCTCACACCATATACCAAGATAAGGTCAAAATGGGTACATGATTTACCTATAAAGAGTGATACCATAAGCAAATTATGAGAGCATAGAATAGTTTATCTGTCAGATTTATGGACAAAGGAAGAATTTAGGACCAAAAAATGTAAATAGATACTTTTGATTATGTAAAATTAAAAAGGTTTTGCACAAACAAAACCAATATAACCAAAATTATAAGGAGAGCAGAAAAGTCAGTAAGAATTTTTGCAAGAAGTATCTCTGATAAAGGCTTCACTTCTCAAATATGTAGAGAAATGAGTCAAATTTATAAAAATACAAGTCATTCCCCAATTGATAAATGGTCAAAGGACACGAACAAGTAATTTTCAGACAAAGAAATCAAAGCTATCTATAGTTATATGAAAAAAATTCTCCAAATCACTATTGATCAGAGAAATGCAAATTAAAACTACTCTGAGGTACCACCTCATACTTATCAAAGTTAATATGACAAAAAAGGAAAATATTGGATATTGGAGGGGATGTGGGAAAACTGGGATACTAATGCATTGTTGATGGAATTGTGAACTGATCCAACCATTCTGGAGAGCCCAAAGGGCTATCAAACTGTGCATACCCTTTGATCCAGCAACACCACTGCTAGGTTTATATCCCAAAGACATCCCCAGAAAAGAGCAAAAGACCTATTTGTACAAAAATATTTATAGCAGCTCTTGTTTTGGTGGCTAAGAATTGGAAATCAAGGAAATGCCCATGAATCGGGGAATGGCTAAACAAGCTGTGGTATATGATGGTGATGGAATGTTATTGTGACAAGTAGGATGATTTCAGAAAGGCCTATATGAATTCATGTATACTGAAGCGAGCAAAACCAGAAGAACATTGTGCACAATGACAGCAATATTATTTGATGAAGAACTATGAATGACTTAACTATTCTCAGCATTACAATGATCCAAGACAATCCCAAAGGACTAATGATGGAGCCTACCATCCACCTCCAAAGCAAGAACTGATATTGGTTGAACACAGGCTGAAGCATGGGATTTTCACTTTTCTTTCTTTCTCTTCTTTTATTCCACTCTTCTTGTACAAGATGACTAATATGGAAATGTTTTACATAATTGCACATGTATAACCCATATCTGATCGCTTACCACCTCAGGAAAGGTTCAGTGGAGGGAGGGATAGAATGGTGAACTCAAAACTTTAAATAAAAATGTTCATTAAAAAAAAAGAAAAGAAAACCTGGCACCAAATCCTGCCTCAGCCATTTGACTAGCTGTGTGACCCATGGCAGGTAACAACCCATCACTCGGACTCAGTTTCCTCACCTGTAAAATGAGGGAGTTGGACTCTAAGGTCCCTGAAGCCCCAGGTTCTGCTTCTCTGATGGACACGAGGAATCTCAGAGTGAAAAGGAACCCCAGAAGTACCTTCCGGGTCAGCCTGGAGCTGCAGCCAGAGCCCCTCTGCCAAAGCAGAGTAGGACAGGGAGAGAGAGAGAGAGAGAGAGAGAGAGAGAGAGAGAGAGAGAGAGAGAGAGAGAGAGAGAGAGAGAGAGAGAGAGAGAGAGAGAGAGAGAGAGAGGTGCTTCTCTGCAAAGACCAATCCCTCTCAAGAGAGAAATAACATCAATAACATCGAGCATTCCTGAGACAGATTCGAGCTTTGCAAAAAGCTTGACAAATATTTCAATCGATCCTCACGACAACCCGGGGAGGGTGGGGCTGTTATTATTTCACCCACTTTACAGATGAGGAAACTGGGACAAACAGGGGTCAGATGACTTGTCCAGGGTCACCTAGATGATGATGATGATGATGATGATGATGATGATTATTTTGCAGGGCAATGAGGGTTAAGTGACTTGCCCAGGATTACACAGCTAGTAAGTGTCAAGTGTGTGAGGCCGGATTTGAACTCAGGTCCTCCTGAATCCAGGGCCAGTGCTTTATCCACTGCGCCACCTAGCCGCCCCCCAGGGTCACCTAGCTAAAAAGCGTCGGAGGCAGCGTCGGAGCTCAGTTCTACCAGCTGCAGGCACAGTACTCGATCAGCTGCGGAGTTAGTGGAAATGCTGAGGCCCAGGGAGCGCCGGGATGCCGCGTGTCTGGTGAGCCCACAGGGACCGGCAAATGAATGCTGCTGCCGCCAGTCAGGCAGCTCGTGGAGAGAAACCCAAGTGCTCAGGGGTCAGGGAAGGAGAGGGGAGGTCAAGAGAGGAGGCTGATTAAGGTTTTCTTGATGGGCAGTGAGCAGGTCATGAATATGGACTCCGACCTGCTCCCTGAGATGAGGGCAGACTGCTGAGTACCGGGAAGGAAGCCGATGGTGGGGGTGGGGCAGGGGGAAATATGCAGCCATCTTGCCCAAGGGGCTACTCACCCTCTTCTTGGGGAGGCAGCCTGGTGTCAGGAGCAGAAGCCCAGCTTGAAGCCTGTCCCAGCACCTCAGCCCTAGAAGGGACCTCCGGAGCCACTGAGTTCGATCTTCACCTCGCCAAGAATGCATCCCCAAAGTGGGGGTGCTTCTGGCCTTTCTTTGCTAGAAGATCTCTAGTGATGGGGTGCTCATTACCTCCTAGGGCGACCCAATCTATTTTGGGAAGTTTTCCCCACAGAAAGCCTATACTCCTGCTTTACCACTTCTCCCCATGATCCCTGGTCCTGCCCTGCGGGATTAAGCAGATCAAGGAGATCCCCATCTCCCCACCACAGCCCCTCACAATCTTTAAAATGGTGATCTTGCCCCACCCCCTCATTTTACTTCACAGTCATTGAGGCTCAAAGAGTTGAGGGACTTGACCAGGGTCACACAGCTATTAAGTGTTTGATATGGATTCAAACTCAAGCCTTCCTAATGTAAACTCCCTGAGGGCAGGAGCTGTTTCAGTTTTATCCCTAATGTTTAGCACATTACCTGGCACATAGTAGGTGCTTTAAAAGTGCTTGTTATAGTTATATAAAAAATGCCCTAAATCACTGTTGGTCAGAGAATTGCAAATTAAGACTACTCTGAGGCACCACCTTACAACTATCCAATTGGCTAATATGACAGAAAGAATGTTGGCTATTGGAAGGGATGTGGGAACATTGGGGTGATAATGCATTGTTGGTGAAGTTGTGAACTAATCTAACCATTCTGGAGAGCAATTTGGAACTATGCCCCAAGGGCTTTAGAACTGTGCATACCCTTTGATCCAGCAATACCGCTGTTAGGTCTATATCCCAAAGACATCCCCAAAGAGAAAAAGACCTATTTGTACAAAAAATACTTATAACAGCTCTTTTTATTGTGGTTAATAAATGGAAACCAAAGGGATCCCATTATTGGGGAATGGCTAAACAAGATGTAGTATATGATGGTGATGGAATGTTATTGTGCCATAAGAAATGACGAGCAAGATGATTTCAGAAAGGCCTGGAAAGACATATGAATTCATGTAGAGTGAAGTGAGCAGAATCAGGAGAACATTTCACACAAAGACAGCAATATTGTCTGATGAAGAACTATGAATGACTTACCTATTCTCAGCAATACAATGATCCAAGACCATCCCAAAGGACCAGCTATCCACCTCCAAAGAAAGGACTGATATTGATTGAACACATATTGAAGCATGCTATTTTTTACTTTCTTTTTGTTTTTTTCTTTTATTCCAATATTCTTGTACAAAATTACTTATATGGAAACATTTTACACATCTGCTCATGTATAACCTATATCAGGGAGGGGGGAGGGAAGAAAGGGAGAAAGAGATAGAATCTGGAACTCAAAATTTTTCAAATGGTTTTATTTTTATTTTTTTTTATTGTTTTGGCAATTGGGGTTAAATGACTTGCCCAGGGTCACACAGCTAGTAAGTGCCAAGTGTCTGAGGCTGGATTTGAACTCAGGTCCTCCTGACTCCAGGGCTGGTGCTCTATCCACTGCGCCACCTAGCTGCCCTTAAAAATGTTTTTTTTAAACCCTTTAAATATAAAAAATGCCTGTTGATTGATCCTTGACTCTCCAGCCAGCTCTCTATCCAACATGCCATATGACCTCTCAGAACACTAGAATTGGAGTCAGAGGAGCTGGGTACAAATCTTGCTTTTTGTCACTTACTAGCTGTGTGACCTCTGATCAATTCCTTCATCTTTCTGTGCCTTCACTTCCCTATAAGTCGACAGGGTTGGGCACCCCTTCCGGCTCTAAATCTATAATAGATTTGTATATCTTGTAAGTTTCTTGAGGTCAGGAATTGTTTTTGTCTTTGTGTCCTTGACACCCAGCACTAACTACAACAACATGTGAGAAATGAATGTGAATAACTGATATCTTGGGGGAGATTTCGGATTTCCTCCACCTTCATTTCTAAGGACTTTACCGATAAGATCTGCAATTTCTTGCACCAGCCCATTGTTGTTGTTGTTGGTCCTTCATTCTTGAAGAGGGCCATGATATTGGGAGGTGATGTCATGATTTGCACTGAATTGGATTTAAGTGAGGGAGGGTTGTGCAAGGTCACCAACCTCACTCTCTCCTCCAGAGCCATCTGGGTCCAGTGGTATATATATCAGAATGACTGGAGATGGCCCCAGCAATTGGGGATAGGTGACTTGCCCAGGGTCACACAGCTATTGAGTGTCTGAGGTCAGATTTGAACTCAGGTCCTCCCAACTTCAGGGCCAGAGTTCTATCTACTTCATCACCTAGCTGCCCCAAACCACATCTAGGTGGAAGCTATTGTGCTCTGCTCAGCTTGGGTGGGGTCTACATCCTTTGAATTGATGACCTTATATAAATATTCTTTCCAAGAGACCCCCTTCCTCATTTTAAGATAGCCCATCCCCAATCATGTCAATCAATTATATTTGATTGCTCTTTGGTGGGCCACCTATTGTTTGGAAGGGTATATAAGCTGCAAGTCTACCACCATTTTGGTCTTTGGTCACAGAGAGATGGCCAATGACCATCATTTTATTAATAACTTGCCAGCTTTAATTAATAGAGTGTTTAAATTACCCAGAAACTATGTCTCTCATATTTTTTTTTTTGTGGGACAATGAGGGTTAAGTGACTTGCCCAGAGTCACACAGCTAGTAAGTGTCAAATGTCTGAGGCCGGATTTGAACTCAGGTCCTCCTGACTCCAGGGCTGGTGCTTTATCCACTGCGCCACCTAGCTGCCCCCGTCTCTCATATTTTTAATCATCACAAACAACAGCTAGCACTTATGTAGCATTTTAAGGTGTGCAAAGGGCTTTATATCTAACAGTTCATTTGATCCACATCATAAGCACTTGATAAATGCTTGTAGATTGATTGATTCATGCTCCAATGAGAAACTGGCTCATCAGAGAGAAAATAACTTAGAACTAACTCTCGGCACCCTCAGCCAATGCGCCTTCTGTGTGACAGGCACTGTGCCAAGTGACAAAGATGCAAAGAAAGGCAAAAATAGTCCTTCCCTCCAGGAGCTCCCAGTCTAGTGGAGGAGACAACACGCAAACGACCGACCTTCAATACACGTGTCCTTGTAGCAGAAGTGAACCTGACTTTCACAGTCTGCACCAGTGGAAGGAAGGAAACACCCGTTCATTAAGCTTCCCCATGTGCCTGGTACTGTGCTGAGTGCTTTACAAACATGATCCCATCTGATCCTCACAACATCCCTGAGAGGTCGATGCTTGTGCTATCTACACTTTACCATTTAGGAAACTAAGGCAGGCAGAGCTTAACAGGGTAAACCGAGAGTCACACAGCTGAGCCTGGATTTGAACGCTGCTCTTCCTGACTCTAGGCTCAGAGCTGGGGTACATATTCAGGGAGGAGAGCTCCCAATCTGGAAGGGAGGGCTTCTAACTCAGCAATGGACGGCAAAGTTGTTGCCTGAGAAGCAGCCCAGCCAAGGCTTGTGAACAGGTTGGTGGTAGCGGGTGGGGAATTCTTTTAGCTGAAGCTCTAAGAGGCTACTGTATGTCTCAGGGGAGGGAGTTCTCATGGTTTCTTAAAGCAGTGATATTTATCCTCTTTTCTCTTGTGAATAAGCCATAGAAAGTGCTTTCTTGTTGCCTGGGGTGTGGAGAGAGAGAGAGAGAGACAGAGACAGAGACAGAGACAGAGACAGAGACAGAGAGACAGAGAGAGACAGAGAGAGGAGAGAGACAGAGAAGAGACAGAGACAAAGAGACGGGGAGACAGAGACAGAGAAGAGACAGGGACACAGAGATGGGGAGACAGAGAGACAGAGAAGAGACAGGGACACAGAGATGGGGAGACAGAGACAGAGAAGAGACACAGAGACATAGAGAGACACAGAGATGGGGAGACACAGAGATGAGAAGACAAAGACAGAGAGGGGAAACAGAGAAACACACACAGACACAGACACAGAGACAGAGACAGACAGAGAGAGAGGAGAGGGGCTTTAAACTATAAAAGGGGTGCAGGGAGAACACAGCTCCCATAGACTGACTGGGTTAGATATCAGAGAAGGCAGAGAAGCATCTTTGGAGTAGAGGAATTCCTGACAGACACTACTGAAGGAGACAGCAGTAAGCCCCATGGCCTTGCACATTCATGCATTGAGGCTGACCTCAAGCAGGTATCAGGGTCCTAGTGCCCTTCATTGGTTCATTCCACCCCATCTACTGAAGGTGCTTGTCTCTGCTGGGGGCTCCCATAGGAAGAGGGGGGCAATTGGGGATGGATGTAAAGGACAGGGCAGGGGCATCATCAGGCTTATTTCCCAACCATAGCAGGAGTGGGAAGGTCACAACCAGCCTTGTGAGAGGCTGACCCCACTCTGTCAGGGGTTTAGTGTCAGGGACAAGATGGTGGAGTGGAAGGAAGCATTTTTCTCCCAGCTTAGCCAACTCACCTTCTCCACAACAACCTAGAAAATGCAATATGCTTAATTCTGATTGGGAAACCAAGAAAACATCACAGTGAGCCATTATTTTCTCCAGCCCCAGGGAAGCTTAGGAAGACAGAGTGAGGTGCCTGTGGATGCTGGAGTGAATCATCCCTGGGCCCAAATGCCAACCATTCTGGACATGCTTTAAACAGAGAAACTACTCTTAGAGGCAATGAAGCCTAATGGGAAGAGTTTTGGAACCACAATGGGGAAGACCTGAGTTCAAACCTTGCATCTAGTTCTTAAGTAGCTGTGTCACCCTAGGTAAGTCACCTGTTTTCTCTGAACCTCAGTTTCTTCTTCTATAAAATGGGGGTGATAATTCATTTCCCCATGGGGGTTCAGCTAAAGTGAGATACACTGAGTAAGGATTGTGATGGCATGATACACCCCCCCCACCCTCAGCAGGCTCAGGTCATGGAGGCCCCAGGCCCAGGTGCTGTAAGTGGTGTCCATCTCCCCAGGAGAAGTGTATGGGGAGGCAAAGAGCAGACCAAGCTTAGGCTACTTCTCCCACAGGAATCTTAATGCTCAGCCTCCAGTCGAGCAGGCTTGCGACATCTGATTTACTCCACCAATCCTACCCAGGTTCTCTGCCCGGATTTGCCGGCTTCCTGCTGGGTTTATTTGTGACTCTTGGTGCACAAACTCCTGGTGTTTCCTGAAAGGAGCAGAGATAATGAGGCCTCTCCCTCCTGGTTTTCTATCATTTGTTGTGTTTCCTGGAGAGCAGGAGACCAGCCATCGAAGCGGGGGGTGGGGAGTGGGATAATAGAAGGGGGGGGCTTCTAGGTCTCCAAGGCCGGTCAATTGTAACCCAGCTGGGGAACTGAGAGAGCAGGTGTGTGTGTGTGTGTGTGTGTGTGTGTGTGTGTGTGAGGCACTCAGGCCCTAGGTTCCCCCATCCCCAGGGGGAATGGGAGGAAGATTCTCCTCAAATCTGGGCAGGGTCAGAGATTAGGGGATGTTATTTCTTCCTATTGAGATTTGATTAATCCATCTACAAACATTTCTGCCATTATTCTAGCTACAAAGACAAGCTCCTGTCCTCAGGGGGCTTACATTTAATGTCTGGAAGAGACCACATGGACAGGGTTAGAATCAACCCCAGGCCTAGGTGGCCAACCAGGACCCAAACTAGAATTTCTTCCAGAACACCTCTTAGCAGAGGTCACTCTTTCAGGCCCCCAGGGGCATCACTCACAATGGAGAATCAATTGGACTTGAAGTCAGGAAGTCCTGGTTTCAAGTCCCTCCTTTGATACATTGTGAGTAGGGTGAGAATGAGAACACTTGTGTGACACTAGGGGGTGCTGTGGAGCACAGCCTGATCCCGCTGTGGAGACCCTGTATTGTTTCCCTCCCTTGACATGAGTGCCCCCTTCTTTGAAGTGGCCTCCATTTTGGGTGTTGGAGTCTCCTTTTGTTTCAGCTTGCCTTGTGAGGCTGAGCACAAAGAGAGAAAAGCCTTCTCAGATAACTGGACGACAAACCCTCCCAAGGCTCACTTGAGAGAAAATAAATCACTTTGTCTTGCCTGTAAGGACAGTTATAGACAGCCTTCAAAACAACAAATTTGTTTCCCTTAGGGTGTAAAAACGTCTGGCGCTCTCTTTGGGAGTGGGTGGGGGACTTTGCTGGGAGCTCCTCCGCCCAAGCTCTGTGTCTCTGAATGCACCACTTCCGACACGGGTTCCAAATGGGAACTTTGGCCACAGCACCAATCAGCAGCAGACACCAGAAGTCCTGCTAAAGTGTGAGTGGGAATCAGAAAACCTGGGTCTGAATTCCAGCTCACATATTTAGCCCTCTGGGCCTCAGTTTACTCAGCTGTAAAATGAGGGGTTTGGACTCAGTGGTCTCCCAGGTCCTTTCCAGCTCTGCATCTATGACCCCAGGAGCTAACACTAAGGAGATCTTTCCCCAGGGACCATCCAAAGCCCCCAGGGTCTCTCTCAGTCTGTGGACTCACTGCTTCAACTTTGCCCCTCATGGAGGGTAGCCTCGGTTCTCTTCCCAATGAAAGAATGTGCATTTGTATTTAGCCAATCAGATTCTTAGCTCACAATATTCCACAGTATTGGCCAATAGGACCAATCAATTAATCAATCAATAGCATTCATTAAGTATTTACTTACAGTGTCAGGCACTGGGAATACAAAAAACTAAAAAAAAAAAAGGAAGGAAAGGAAAGAAAAGGAAGGGAAAGGAAAGGAAGGGAAAGGAAGGAAGGAAGGAAGGTAGAAAGAAAGAAAATTACTGTCTCTAAAGAGTTTATATTCTATTTGGGGAAATGATATGTATACATGTGCATGCACACACACCCCCAACTCACAAAAGGAAAAGGAAGGATAGGAAAGGAAAAGAAAGGAAAAAGAGAAAGAAAATTACTGTCCCCAAAGAGTTTACATTCTATCTGAGGAAATGATATGTATATGTGTTCGTGTGCACACTCCCCCCTCACACACCCACACCTTCACACAATGCTTCAAAAGCCTTACTGCAGTTTTAAGCTATGATAGCTTAAATATAATATAATAATATAATAGTTAAATATAATGGCTAAATTAGCTTAAGCTATCATAGCTTAAAATGTTACTAAGTTTTGAGACACACTGCATATACATATGTATACACACATGTACGTATATATGTAGGGCAGCTAGGTGGCATGGTTGGTAGAGCACTGGGCCTGGAGTCAGGAAGATTCATCTTCATGAATTCGAATCTAGCTCTTACATTTACTAGCTGTGTGAACCTGGGTCAGTTACTTAGCACTGTTTGTCTCAGTTTCCTCATCTGTAAAATGAGCTGGAGAAGGAAATGGCAAACCATTCCAGTATCTTTGCAAAGAAAATCCCCCAAAATGAGGTCACAAAGAGCCAGACGTGACTGAAATAACTCAACAACAAAATGCATGTAAGTACAGGCAACACTTCCTCCGGAGCCATTCCCCCCAACTCACATTTACAAACCCAGGAGGTAAATGACTACTACTCCTTGTGGTTCTGGGAGGAGTCATGAGGGTGTAGGCTTCTAGTACTGCTGCTGACAGGTCCCCATTGGAGTGATTCCCATTGACATCAATCAGATAGATTTAAATTAGCTTTTAGAAAAGAGTATTTACTAAGGGGTTAGAGTAAGAACAATTGATTTAAAATACCTCTCCTCATTCCCCCTACCCCTACCCCCAACCAAGGGTACACTCTCCCACAAATACTCCCCAGGGACAGAAGAAGAGTGACCTTGAACAGAGTGTGATGATATAACATGTGCCCAAAGGGTAAACTCACAGATCTCGGTTATCGAAAGCCCTTACTTGAGCTCATGACCTATTGTCCTTGAAGCTCCTTGAAGCTGCTTCATCCCTAAGGTGATCATCTCCTGTGTCTGTCTGTGTCCCCACTTTTCCATATTTCCCCCCTGTGGAACTTTCTGTTCTTGCCCTGATTCCTACTAGTCAATGACATGGTCTCTCTCCTCCATTCCCCAAGACCGAATTTTCTAAAGTGTTCAACGTGAATGTCTCCTACTTCTCATTTGGTCCAGCTCTTGACTGAGCTTAACACCAGGCTTACTGCTGTTTTTATACATAGGCTCATTGGTCAGTCAGTCCAAAAACCATTTATTAATTGCCTATTGTATACCACAAGTTCCGGGGATACAAAGAAGCACAAAAGGTCCTCAAGCAGCACACAGTCTAAAAGGGAATGACAATTTAGAAAAGGAAACCAGAAAGCAGTTGGGAGTGAGAAAGGTGCCTGGCTTGGGGGCATGATTGAGAGGACGACAACCAGGCTGGAAAGGAAGAGGTGTCTGTGCTGAGAACCTTCCTTAAGCGGATGTTCTGGGAGGAGCTCTTCGAACTCCACCCTCCAATCAGAGGGAGGGAGGGGTCTCAGGGGCAGAGGGTCCTGATGAGGGCTGAGGGGACCTTGTAGGGTGAAGAGAGGAAGTCCACAGGAGTGTAGCCAGGTGTGTCTCATTCTTTCAGCAAATCATTAGATGTTCCCTGCACACTGCCATCTGCCTTCAATCAATTATACAAGCACTTCAGTCATCTCAAGTTGACTATAGGTTTATTCTGACCTGGTTTACACTTTTGATTGATTAATTGACTGAATTGATATGCCTGAGCTTTCTGTTGTTAATTGAAGGTGGTGGTGAAACCCCACCGTTCCATACAGAATATAGACAAAGTATATACTAGGTAGGTTAGGAAGGGAGGGAACTAGCAGCTGAAAGGATCAAGAAAGGTGCAAATATTGAAAACAAAGCTTGAGTTGGATCTTGAAGGAAAATAGTGGCTTTATAAGGTAGAGGTGAGGAGGGAGGGCATGCCAGGCAATGGGGATGGCCAAAGCAAAAGTGTAGAGGTGGGAGAGGAATTCAGAGTGCATACTGTGTGTGTGTGTGTTGAGGAGAATGGGCAGTAATGTGGCATGAGGCTTTGTGTCACTTCTTCTCCCCAGAGGAGCATTGGGTAGGGCTTGTTTTTCTATTCTCAGCCCCATGTGCCTTCTGCTCAGGAAGAGGTTGGCAAAACAAAGGGAGAAAATTCAATCTGTAAAGTGTTCTGCAAACTTTTGAGGGTTCTGTCAACGACAGTTATCATCCAGGGAAGGAAGGCTGGTCATGTCTGGAGGAGGCTCATCCCTCCTGAGGATGGATGTAGTTGTTAGGAAGTTTTTCTTTACACTGACCCTGGAGCTTGGTCTCAGCTCAGTGACACAATATATTTTAAGCATGTTGAAGTTTCTTTTCTTTGTTGGTCTCTGATCTAAATGGTCACTTAGGTGTTATTTCTTTATGTTTCAAGTCACAGAATCCTAGATTATGATAGGAACATAACTCTAGGCTGGAAGGGACCTCAGAGGCCATGAGTCCAATCCTCTCCTTTTACAGCTGAGAAAACTGAAGACCAAGGAAATTGAAGTGACCTGAGGTGAGCCAAGTAGGAAGTGGCAGAGTCTGGATTTGAACCCAGTTTCTCTGACCCCAAATCTAGCATTCTTTCCAATGCACTACACTACCTTCTTTAGTATAAAGTAACTATCGCTTTTATTTAGAGATAAAATAGTAATAAAAGCTAGCATTTATAGCATGCTTTAAAAAAAGTTTTGTTAAATTCCTCCATATGTTATCTCATTTGATCTTCACAACAGCTGTGGGAGGTGGGTGCTGCTACTATCTCCATTTTACAGATGAGGAAACTGAGGCTGACAGCGGATAAGTGACTTGCCCAGGGTCAAACAGCCAAGACCTATCTGAGGCCAAATTTGAACTCAGTCTTCTCAATTCCAAGGCTAATTCCTGTATTCATCAGCTTCCCCACGACTCAGTTTGGTCAGATCACGACCTCAACCCTTCCCCCCCTCCCCAAGGCCATGTGGGTCTCCCCTTCCAGCGACTCTCATCACCACCTCCTTAAGGAAAACGTTCCCTGGAAACTGTGGAAATGTGGATTGACAGCTTCCTAGCACGGAGGAGCAGCCAAGATGTTTTGGCTGGGGCACAGCCCCAAAGAACGTTTTCTCAGCTTTCTGAACATCCCCGTTCTGTACTTGTGAGCAGCTTGAAGGAAGGTGTCGGCGCCTGCAAGGGAACAATGTGAGAGCTGCCGTTGCATTGAATCTATTCCATTAGTTTACCTAGCCCTCCACCTCCGGGGTCCTCAGTTTTCCCATCTGTAAAAGAAGGGGTTTGGATTTATTGACCTTCAAGATTCCTTTCTGCTCTTGATCCATAAATCTCTAAACTCGCTGTTTGCCAGCCTGGAGGAAAACAATGACCAAAACCCACCCAAACAAACAGCCCCTGCCCTCAGAGAGTTTACATCGGACTTTAATGACTAAAGCTCTAAGCCTCATGATGTCATTGGTCCTCTTTGAAAATGAAGAATGAACCACAACATCCTTCTGGGGGATGGAAAAGGTATGGGGGGATATAACACAGTGCCGGCAGATAAGTGGACACTATGTAGTATATACACATATATTATACATACATACATATATACTATATGTATACTATAACACTCTATTTCTGTGTATGACAGCCAGGTGGCGCCATGGTGCACAGAGCACTGGACTTAAAGGGGAAGACTCGTCTTCATGAGTTCAAATCTCGATCTCAGACACTTATTAGCTGTGTGACCCTGGGAAAGTCACTTTACCTCGAATACCTCAGTTTCCTTGTCTGTAAAATGAGGTGGAGAAGCAAAGTGCTTCAGTATCTCTGCCAAGAAAACCCCAAAATGGAGCCATGAAGAGTTGGACACAACTGAAATGACTCAACAACACTTATGTGTATATGTATGTGTGTGTATATATAGTTACACGCATGGAAGGAGGGGCTCTAGCCTCTGAGGGGACACAGGGAGGCCTCATTTGTGGCAGAACCTGAGCAGTGTTTCAAAGAAAGCTAGGGGTTCTATGAGAAGGGGAGGCATCCAGCCCAGGAAAGGGAAAGCCAATGCAATGCCCCCGTTTGCCTCCCCAGCCACATTCGTGCATTTGCCCACAAATTCTCATGCAATGTCAGAATTTCTGAAATATCCATGACGGCCTCACTTGGGGTTCAGAGAATGGGAGCCAGAATGATAGCTCCCCCTACAGGACCTTCCTCCTGTTGGACTCTAGACCCTGAGTCTTCAGAGAGCATTCAATCCTTCCCTTTTACAAGAGCCCTGACAAGTGGCCATCCCAGCTCAAGGAATGGAACTTTGCACTTAGTAAGCCCTTAATAGATATTAATTGAATTAAATTGACTGTTTCCGGAGGCAGTCACTTATAGACAGCCCAACTGTTAAGAAGCTTTTCCTTATATTAAGATGAATTCTATGTTGCCACAACTGCCCTCCATGGCTGCTCCCTGTTCTGCCTTCTGGGGTTAAGCAGAGCAGAGCTAATCCTACTCTCATTGACAGCCTTTGTGGGGGTTGAAGATACTGTCATGGGCCCCTGGGTCTTCTCTAAATTCCAAATTCCCCCATTTCTCCAACTAATGACCTGGGTTCCTGATCTCTCACTGCCGTGTTGGCCCTTCCCTAAGCACAGGGCCCAGGATTGAACAGAAAACCCCAGATGTGGCCTGACCAGGACAGCAGGACCTCCAGCCCCCAGGGCAGGAGCTCCAGGGAGGGGCTACTTGAGCCTCTGCCAAGGACCTAGAGCCGCTTCCTCCCCACTGCCAACCAGCTGCCCTGAGGCCTCTGTGCCCAGTGCCCTGCCCACCGCCAAGCCAGCTCCCCTGAGGCCCCCAGGGTTCCCAGGCCTCCTTCCTACAACTGGGATCCAGGGAATGATGGGGGAGCTTGGGGGAGGAAGATAACAAGCATGGGGGAAATAGCAAGACTTGGAACTGAAAGATGACAGAAAACAAGAGAAATCACATTTGGCTTTGAAGACAAATTAAATATAAAATCTGTCCAAAGCCATTCCAAGGGCCGTTCTTCTACTTCTCACCACCCCAGGTCTGCCTGCCTGGATGGTTCAGCCTCTAGGCTCTTGCCTGGGCTTCTCCCACCTGCTGTTCTGGGCTCCAGGTCCTCTCAGGAAAGCCTGTAACACTCTCCTGCCCTGCCCCCTGGGGGTGGTCAAGGAAGGCTTCCTGGAAGAAGCGGCTGAGCTGAGCCTTAAGGGAAGGGGGAGCAGGAGAGAGCATGTGCCAGGCAGAGAGACAAGTGGGGGGATACACAGTGGTGAGGGTGCGAGGCACAGAGAAGCCTAGAGAGGAGAAGGCAGAGGTGAGCACATTCTCTAACCTGGAAGGATTGCAGGGAAGGGGCAGGATCAGCCGGAGGGAGGGGTGCTAGGCCTTGACTCGGGTCAGAGCTTGTGTCCATGGCGTCCTAACACAGGAGGAGAGATGGCAGAGAGACATTGGGAAGAGCTTCCTGATGGCAAGGGGCCAAGTCCCAGAGAGGTAGTGGTCTCCCCATCACTGGGAGCCTCCAAGCTGGAGCTTGTTGAAGATATTGAAGGGATTCCTACTTAGGGGCAAGGTGGACAAGATGGCTACTGAGGCTCCCCCCAACTCTGAAGAGCGGGGATTCTGTACCCTCCCGTCTGTCTGTCCAGCCTCCATCAAACAGGACCCTTCTAGAAGACTTTAAATGAGCTATGCTGGAGTTCACAGTGCCAAGAGATCTGCCACTGACCAACTGCAAGATCATGGGCAAGACCCCGAAACCTCTCTGGGTAGATAATCCTTTAAGACACATGAGGCATAGGGGAGAAAGAACTGGCCTTGGACTCAGGAAGACCTGAGTTCTAGTCTTGTCTCTGATACCCAACCAGTCGTATGACTCTGGACCAATGAAATCACAGGTCCAGTCCAAACCCACCCCACCCCCACTCCCACTGCATCCCAAATAGATTCCCTGCCCCAAGGTGGGAGGCTGGACGAGGCCAGCTCTTGACAACCTTCTGGGTTCCCAAAGAGATCCAGTCTAGCCATATAATCTCTTATCAAACCATCACCTCCCTACAAGTCGTTGGGACCTGATCTTCTGATCCCTCCCCACTGATAGGTCGGTCAGCTTTTGTCCTACCTAAGTATTTATCCATCTGTCTGGATCTGCCTCCCTGTCATTTCTCCTTCCTCCCTCCCTCCCTCTCTTTTTCCCTCCCCCACCTCTGTCTCCAACTCTTTGTGTCTGTCTCTCTCCTATGTCTCTGTCTTTGTCTCTCTCCCTTCTTTCTCCATCTGTCTTTGTCTCTCTTTTTTCTCTGTTTCTCTCTCTCTTCTCTCTCTCTTCTCTCTCTCCATCTCTCTATCTCTCACTCCCATCTCTCTGTCTGTCTCTGTCTCTTTCTGTCTCTCTCTTCCTCTGTCTCTCTCTGTGACCCAGGCCAGCTCAGGCATCCATGTAAACTCCCCCCCCCCCAACCCTTGCCCTGGTGCCTCCCCTTCCTCCCTCTCTGCCCCACCTGGAGGCATTCACCACCCCAAGCTGGGACACAGCCCAGGCCTAGTGAGTGATAAAGCTTGGGGGGAAAGGGAGCTCTCTCTGCCAAATGCCAGGCCCCCTGGTTGTCATCAAACAACATACAGCCTGGATCCATCGCCAGAACAGGAGAATTATTTCTGGTTTTATGGCCCGCTGGTATTTTTCCCCCTGCAATGGAGAAAACTGGGGCGAAGCTGCCGGAATTCATAACCGGAGGGAGCTGTTCTTACAAGCAGAATATAAACAGCTGTTACTTTCTGGGAGGGAAAAATAAATTGTTTTAACAGCCGAGCAGTTAGGTTTTCTCTGGGTTTTAGTGCTGTGCTTCCTAGGAGACTCTCAGCTCAGAGCCCAGACCTGTCCAGAGTTAAGCCCAGATCCCAGCATGTCGACTCCCAACCCCAGAGCCCAGTTCAGAACCCTCCCACCCCCAGCCAGTGCCCAGAGCCTGGCAGAGGCTGCAGCACAGAGGCCAGTGTGGCTAGAACATCCCCTAGGGAATGGGGGGCTGGTCGGGAGCTCCTCACCCAAGGACTTTGCCCTCGGCTCCTGAGCCATCCTCCCCCACTGCCCCTGCACCTGACCTCTAGGGTGAAGCATGAACTCATCTAACTTGAATTCCACCAGTCTGCTCTTCAGCTATTTGAGGCCACAGTTCCCATCCATTCTCTGTGGATGACTACCTGCCCTGGGTGTCTTCCAGGACCCTTTGTCTCTTCTCCCTAGCACGATCTGCTTTTCTGCATGCTTAAGATGCTCTCATGATTGAGGGCTCTTTGGGGTTCCCTGGCAGAGTTGATAACTATGGGGAGGGGAGAGTCTTCTCTGTCCCTTCATCCTATGTGGCCCCACATCTGATCTCTTTTCTGTGAATCAGCTTCCTTTCTCCTCTATGTCCCTGCCTCCAGGCCTCACTAGCCTTTCCGTATGAATACTTCAGACATCCATGATGAGCACAATGAAATGGTCAGTTAGTCAGTCAATAAACGTTTATTAAGTGCTTACTCCCATAAAGATACATCTGCCTCTGGCAGCAGAGCTTTCAATTCAATTCACCAATGTGCATTAAGGACCTACTGTGTGCTTGGTGCAGGGTATATCTAGGTAGAGAAATGATGGAGATCCTCGATTCAGGGACCTTCACAGTAACATGTAGATGCCTGAAACAATTTCATCTGATAGATATTGGAGATGCTGATGGCACCAGCATCTCCAATTTACAGGTGAGGAAATCAAGGTTCATCAAGGTCAAGGGGTTTTCTCCTGGTCCCTCAGTGAGTGACTGAAGCAGAATTTGAATCTAGGTCTTTCTGAAGCTAAGGTCAGCGCTATGTGTCATTCTACCTCTCATAAGAAGGGGACAAGAGAAAACCATCTGGAGAATGGAGATGATCAAGGGTGAGGGAAAGAGCTGGGTCCAAGTCCTGGAGAAAGAGGTCGGGGGTGGGGGGAGAGCAGAACCAGGAGCCCTGAGGGAGGTTTGGGAGACTTGCCTTGTGCCACATAAGGAAGAATTGGCTAAGCTCAGCACTCTCCACAACCTGAGTGGGAGCTCGTTAGGTCAGAGGATGACCAGACCTCAATCAGCAATATCCTTGGGGCTGGAGAAGAAGGGGATGGATTAGTGATAGCTGAAAGGCCGTGGGTGGTAGGAGAGGCACCACCGAATGGGAGAAGAGCCAATGTCCCGATTTCCAAGAAAAGGAAGAGAATAGAACCGGCTAACTGCAGGCCAGTGACCTTGACTTCAGTCCCTGGTGCACTTCTAGGATGTATTATTAAAGAGATGTGAACAGCAAGAGAAGAAAGCCGTGATCACAGACAGCCAGCTCTGCTTCAGCTGAGGAGGTCAGGCCGGTCTGACCTTGTTTCCTCTTCTGACGGGCTTAATAAACCAGCAAATCCAGGGATTGCTGGAGTTGTTCCCAGCACTGAGCCACCCCAGCTGGGCCCACAAAGGGCAGACCACTCCCCTTTCTGCTGTGGGGACCGCAACATGCTATTTGAACCAGGTTCAATCCTGGGGGAGCCTGACTTCTATGAGAGGGCTCCAGGCTCCCAGTTCTCAATAACCTGGCTCAATGACCCAGGTATGATTGATAGATAGTGTGGGTTACTGCTCACAAGTCTAGGACCTCCCCAGAAAGAGGGAGTAAGAAGAATCAGATATGGAAGGGATATGTAATTTATTCCTAAATACATAAGAGAGGCTAAACCTAAAGATCTCACAAACGCACATGAACAGAATAAGATTCAATAACAATGTCTGATGGCCATTATAATCTGCTGGGAGGCAAATGCTCAGACCTCACCAGAGCACAAAACAGTCTGCAAAATTGCTAATTAGGCCTTTTCTGTTTCACCTTGGATCAGCTCCGTCCTTTGTGATGTTTAAAATCTAATGTGTGTTATTACCTGCCCTCTCCCCCCAGTTTTGGGGGGAAACTAGCTAAAATTTACTGATAAATTCAGTAAAAGTTTAGGTTTATGAGTATTTATTAAAGAGTAAAGACGACACATGGAGTACAATAATGCAAGAAAAGTCTATCTACTTTCCTCTCTCTCTCTGCCACCAACCCAAAGTCCCTACACAAAAAGGGCTGATCCAGGGAGCTAGCCTCACCTTCTTACTTCCTCTCTCCCTCCCTTCTCGTAAGGGGAGGTCTTTCAAGCTGATTGGTTGATGTCATGGACCACAGCCTCTGAGAACAACACCCCACTCAGGACTAACCAGGTGTGGTCTCTATTTAATCAACCTTAAGTAGGTTCTCAGTCAGTCTCTCAGTCTCACCCAATTCAATCAATTCCAAATCAATCTTCAGGTGAGGACCCCTGGGCATCTGCCAAACCCCATTATTTTATCACACCTTGTAGCTCATCTGGTGAAACCATCAGGCTTGGGCTGGGCATCTTCTCGCTGGTGGCCATCTTCTCCAAGAGTACCAGGGTCATTGACTGCCATCCATTCAGCTCCAGCTCTCAATGCAACCTTTTAGGTTCTCAAGCTTGTCTCTGATCCTGGACACTCCCACCTTGGGGTGGTCCTCCGCCTGAGATCAGGTTGAATCCCCAAGGGGAGCAGCAGCTGGGCTACCATGATCCCTAGGTAGAGAAGGACCCGACTTTGCCTATCCCTCCCTGCATCGTGCCACCTGCAGAGTTACAGCTAAGAATTTAAGCCTGGAGTTGTCTTCTTTTCAATGCCTTAGACTCCGAACTCCTCAAGAATAGAGTTTGTCTTTGAATCCTTGGAGCTTAGCACAGTGCCTGGCCCACAGTACATGATTATTTGACTGATCAGAACTCATCACCCCACCCTCTTGCTTCTGTCACTATTCAGGAAGATGACCAAAGGGATCCTTAAAGCTTGTCACACTGTTCTAGTGCTTTCAGCCCTGGACTGCCTCATGGCCATCAGAAGGGAGGAAGTTTTCCATCTCCAAAGGCCATGAGATGAATTAACCACATCCTTGGAGCCCTCAGAAGTTCCCAAAGGGGCTCTGGGCCTGTGCTCCCTCAGATGGCCCCAACAGACCCATTAAGCCACTCTTTGCTTTGCTAAAATTTTAGCAAAATATTTGCTAACATTTCCCATGCAGTCCTTATGAAGAGCTGTGGGCTAGATGGTGGATGCACTCAGAACTGGGGTATGCCTGTATCCAAAGGATGGCTGCTTCCATGTCAACTTGGCAGGGAGTCTCTAGGGGAATGCCTCAAGGATCCGTGCTATTCAACACTTTTGCCAGGAGCCATGGACAGGGGTCACCAAGAAGAAAATTTGGGACTGGCATCAGGAAAAACTTGCTAACCCTAGAGTTAGCCCACAGTATAATGGATTGCTTTTCTCAGGGCCAAGCAACCACTCATTGGTCACAATATAGACTTATTTTTTCATGCATGGGTTGGAGCAAATGTCAAAAGGTCTCTTTTGACCCCAAAGTCTTGTGATCATAGATTTGGAGCTAAGAGAAACCTTAGAGGTCATATGGTCTTGGCTAAAAGGCAGAACTTGAATTTGAACCTGGCTCTTGACTTCAAATCAAGTCCCACTTATCAGAAGTTTGAAAACAGAGGCTCATCAAAGATACTATAGAGGGAATTCTTGTGCAAGGACAGTAGTAGTAAATGCCTTTGGAACTGCCTTTTAGATAGAAGAGTCTAGGAATCTCCAAATTACTCTCTAGTGGTATCTACTTTATCTCATACTTGGAAAGTTTTGATTGTTTAAGTCCTAGTTTAGGACTTTACATTTATCGCTCTTACATCTCAGAGGCAGAGTAGTGCAGTTGTCCACAGAGTCAGGAAGAGCTGAATTTCAGTCCTGCCTCAGACACATACTGCCTACATGATCCTGAGCAAATTTGCTAAGCGCTGAGTGCTTTCTAAACGACTCTCCAAGACTACTACAGGAAGGATCATTAACCACCTTCATTGGTAGAAGGAATTTCTTTACTGGGAATTAACTATACCAAGAAAATCACAGTCATACCAAACACTTTCCATCATTCTATACTAGGGGCAGCTAGGTGGCACCATAGTGCACAGAGATCTGGGTCTGCAGTCAGAAAGACCCATCTTCCTGAGTTCAAATCTAGCCTCAGACACTTACTAGCTGTGTGCTCCTGGGTAAGTCACTTCATCCTGCTTGCCTCCATTTCCTCATCTGTTAAATGAGCTGGAGAAGGAAATGGCATTCCAGTATCTCTGCCAAGAAAACCCAAAATGGGGTTCAGAAGAGTTGGACAGGACTGAAATAACTGAACAAAATAATTCTAGCCCCTAACAAAGTATTTTTCTGTGAAAAGTTTTACGGGTGCCTGTTTTTCCACAACAGTCATTTTTTGTTGTACACTCACCCCTACTCTTCACACAAACTCAGCACTGAGCCCTTCCTTCTAACAAATAATAACAGTAACACAGTGATCACATCCTACACCATATGCAAGTCAACATCTCGCACCTGTGGTTCTCCACCTCTGCTGAGAGGGGGAAGGCATGTTTCCACAGTCCCTGGAACATGGTAGGCATCCAATAAATGCTTATTAACTTGACCTTGTCTTTTCAAGCCAATACTGGTTATTGAATTTAGTCTGAGTTCATCTGCCTTTTACTCTCATTTCACACTGTTAAAACTCACTGTAGATTGTTTCTCTGGTTCTGTTTAATTTTCTCTGCATCGGTTTATAAAAGTCTCCCCAGGTTCCTCTGAACTCCTTATATTCCTCATTTCTTATCATACAATTATATTCCATTATATAGCACAATTGGCTCAGCCAGTCCCCAATTGATGACCGCCCACTGTTTCCTGATCTTTGCTGCCATAAAAGTGCTAATATGAATATATTGGAATACATGGGACCTTCCTTCTATCCTCAGGCACAGTGGGATCTCTGATTTAAAGAATATGGACATCTTAGTCACTTTTCTGGCATACAATAATTTCAGATTGTTTTCCAAGACCAGTGGGATCAATTTCACAGTTCCCCCAGCAATGTATCAGCATGTCTGCCTTCCCACAGCCCCTCCAACACTGACTATTTCTGTCTTTTATCATCTTTGCCAATTTTCTGGGTGTGAGGTGATACCTTGGGGTTCTGTTCATTTGCATTTCTTTTATTATTAGTGATTTGGATCATTTTTTTTCAGATAGTCTGTAAGATTTTGTAATCTTCTTTGGAGAACTGCTGATTTATGCTCTTTGATCACTTACAGAGACTTTATCCTTATTTTTTGAGCCAACATGTTGGGGAGAGGGAAAGGGGAAAAAGGAAAACAGAAGGAAAATGATGAGAAGGAATGAAAGAGGGGAAAGAAGGCAGAGTTAGCCTGAGTTAGAGATGGAAGATGAGGAAGGAGGAAAGAAATTTTTATCAAACTAGTAGGGAGACAGTTGTTCCACCCACTAGACTCCCACAACCACCTGTCAATCACTCTCAGTCAATCCAATCAGTCCAAATCAACCTGTGGCCTTTGGGTGTTGGCAAAAGCCCATTATTTTCTTACATCCCCAAGGCCCTGAGTCCCAATCTCTAGGATCAGAGCACTTCATCTCCAAAGCTACCTGGCGGGGGTGTCTCAGGGGCTCTCAGGATGTACCTAGACTTCTCTCCCAAAACTCACAAATGGTCCTGAGGTGGACACAAATTCAGCCATGTCAGACCAAGCTCAAGATAAGTTCAAATTAGGACAGAAGAGCTGCCCAAGCTTAGAGAAAGGAGGGAGTGTAATGTAGGGGACAGCCTACTGTCCTTAGAGTCAGGAAGACCTGGGGTAAATCCACATTCAGACCCTCAGTACTTGTGTATTTGCAAGTTACTTCATTCTCTGTGCCTCAGCCTCCTCATTTATCAAACAGAGATCCAACTAGAACCTGCTTTGGAAGACCATTGTGCAGACCACATGAAATAACTTCCAAGTCAGAAATACAACATAAGAACGAACTGCCGGGGGCAGCTAGGTGGCCCTGCAGATAAAGCACCGCCCCCGGATTCAGGAGGACCTGAGTTCAAATCTGGCCTCAGACCCTTGACACTCACTAGCTGTGTGACCCTGGGCAAGTCACTTAACCCCCCATTGCCCTGAAAAAAAAAAGAATGAACTGCCTCTTCTTTTTTAGGGAACCAAAACAGTCCACTTTTCCCTTCCTGGGAAGGGATAGTCCTCCTTCACTCTGCCCCTCCCAAATGATGATGAGGATTGGTGATGATTGATTGATGATGACAAAATAGTACTGTGCTGGGCTATTGTGAAGAAAATTCTCTGTCAGGTATAAGGTACTATATAAATGTTATCTATTACTGTTGTTGCAATAATCAACCTCATGGGTTTATTGTAAGGAAATCTCTCTTTAAAGTATTATATAAATGTAGTTTACTATAAAAAATGATGAGCAGGATGCTATCAGAAAGACCTGGAAGGACCTGCATGAGCTGATACAGTGAAATGTACTGTATACAAAATAACAATATTGTGATACGATCTGCTGTGAATGACTTAGTTATTTTCAGCAATGCAATGAAAAATGTCATCCATCTACACAGAGAGAACTGATGGTATCTGAATCCAGATTGAAGCATAATTTTTTTGTTAGTTCCTTTAAGTGAAGTTTTGGTTTTGTCTATTTTCTTTCACAACCTGGCTAATGTGGAAATGTTTTGCATGATTGCTTATGTATAGTTTATATTGAATTGCTTAGGCAAGTCACTTAACCCTCATTGTCCTGCAGAAAAAAAAAGAAAAAGAAAAAAGTTGAAGTCAAAATTTGTGTTTTACATGTAATTTGGGAAAATAAAATTCTAAATATAAAACATTCTGCCCCTCCTGGGTTCACAGAATTAAAACTCAGAAATGCAAAGGCTTTTAGAGATGGTTGAATCCAACCCCACCTCTTCCCCACCTTATGGATAGGAAAACTGAGGCCCAAAGAGGAGGAGTAACTTGTCCCAGGATACATGAAGAATTAGTTACTGGGAGAGCTGAAACTCAAAGCCAGGTGTTGTAGCTGCCAGGTCACAGCTTTCTCCATTGTATCATCCTGCTTCCCCAAATGTTAATAGATTACTCATCCATCCATCAATCAGTAAGAATTTATGGTGCTAAGCACTGGATAAATAATCCCTGCCCTCAACAGGGGAGAAAACATGTACAATATAAGTATAGACAGGATGAATATAGATCTTGTTCTGAGGCATTTCTCCCAATTTCTCCTCCTCTTGATAGTCCCAGAGCGTGGCTATTACATTCCTTCAGAATTCTAGCTGTAACCTTGGAGTGGGGCAGAAAAGTTCTTTCCATGTTTCAGTTGAATCATTAGTCATCTTTGAATAGGTTTTAGAAATTAATGAATAGTAAACATTTGTTAAGTGCCTACTATGTGCAAAAGACTGTTCCTACCCTCAAATACCTTACAGTATAATGGGGGAGACACATTTAAATATATACAAAGCAAGCTATATACAGGATAAATAGGAATTTTTTCTTGGGTTATGCTTTTATTAAATTGAGAGAAGTAAAAACTGCTGTGAGGTGCATCTGGGTAAGATACAGAAGGATGGACAGGTGGGAGGGAATGAGAGGGGATGATGGTGCCATTCCGGCAAGGCCGGGCTCAGTTACCATGGCTGGGGCCCCCACCAGCTCTGGAGGGGCTAGGCCAGGGCCTGGGAGAGGGGGAGGGAGGGAGGGGCTCCACCAGAATAGCCGAGAACTTGGTGTCCCCAAATGCCTCGTTCATTCGCGTCTCAAAGAAGCGTTGAAGGCTGATGATGGACCGGACATCAGCTTTGTCCTCCGTAAGTTTGTCGAATTGCTTGAACATTCGGCCCACGTCCTGGGCAAACTCCTGGGGGGAGCCGTAGGGGGGCGGCAGTTTCTCCTGCAGGCGAGCTCGGATCAGAGTGAGGTCCAGGATGCCCGGCTGCTCCACTGAGGGAGTGGGGTCTGTTACCAGTCGGTGCAGGGGATAGCAGGGCTCATGACAGAGCAAGGCCAGCAGCACACGCTCACACTTCCACTGGTTAGTAGGCGACAGCTTGGTGGGGCAGGTGTCCCCATCAGGGGTCAAGGCCACATTCTCGGGGCTAGGAAGAGGGACCTCATCTTTACAGTCCACCACCTCCTGGCACAGGGAGCAGCTCCACTCCTCCCCAGGCACCTCCTGCAGAGTGGGCAGGTGGCATTTCAAATGGAAGCAGAATTCGCACTCGCTACACATCACCAGGTCCCCCGGCTTCTGGCAGACACGGCAGATGGTGGCGCTGTCATCCACGGCTCCGGGGCCACTAGTGGCGGAAATGGCTGCCGTGGCTGCATCAGGCCCACCCAGCACTCCCAGCCCAAAGTTGGTGATGCCCCTGGGTGAGGCCAGGTGAGGGCCCTCGGGTCCTGAGACCTCCAGGGGAGGCAGGAGCAGAGGTTTTGTTTCCAGCCCCTCCACTCCTGGGGGGGCTCCGGTGGCAGCCTCGGTCTCTTCCTCCTTAACCATGGCCATGGGTGGCATGGGAGGTCCCCCCGGGGCCCCTGGCTGGCTCCCCCTCTCGATGACGATGAGGTTGTAGTCCTTGTTGGCGGTCCCAGGGAAGACTTTGAAGACAGGGGGCTTGCTGTTCGCTGTGAGGTGCAGATCAAGGCGTTCCAAGCTCACTCGGGGTACTTTCCGCATAAGGCCACTCACGTCCCCCTCACTGGATCTGGACCGTTTCATCCCCGACACACTAGGCTCAGCACTGTAGGGGTCATCTGGGCGGTAGATCCCACAGCCCTCCTGCAGGTGCACGGTCTGATTGCCTCCAGACTTGCCAGGGGGCCGGGGAGGGGCCACGGAGCCAGGACCACTCCCCTCGGAAACAATTTTGCCAAAGGCCTCCGTGCTTTTGGTCCAAGCGTTGAGGTCCCACTGGAACTTCATGTCCCCCTGGGGCTCCACGGGGTCCACGATCATCTTGAGGGCCCGGTGAAGCTGGAAGTAAATCAACTTCTTGGACAGCATCAGGGCAACGTTGTTGTCGCTCTCCAAGGCCCAGGAGGTGAAGCGCAGGATGTGCTCCTGGTGATGCTGGATCTTGGTCATGGTCCGGTGCTGGCGCTCCAAGCGCTCCTGCTGCTCCTCTGTCAGCTTCTGGGCGTCGCTGACCAGCACGTGGCCGCGCTTGTTCAGTTCTTTCATGATCTTCAGGATGGCCATTTTCACATCCACCTGCACGCGCTTCTGCATATCCGTCACCTGGCGGATTGAGGTGAGCACTTCCTTGGTGTTCTTCTGCAGGGTGGCGTGCTTATCCCCCAAGTGCTTGACTAAGGAGGCCAAGAGCTTCCTCTGGCTTCTCACAGCATCCTCCAGGAGCTGGTGCGGATGGTCTTTGTGGGCACTGAGTCGGCAGTCTCTGCAGGTGAGGGTGTTACAGCTCTCGCAGAAGAGAACCAAGGGCTCGTGCTTGTGGACCGAACAGTAGATAGTGAGTTCCCCGTCATGGGACTTGGCGGGTCCAGTGGATCGGACTGTGTGATCCTTGGTGTACTTGACGCGTTGGTGAGCCTCCACACAGGTCTCACAGAGGGGTTTCGAGCACTCCACGCAGTAGCTGGTGGCCGTGGCCTTGTTCGCACAACTGGTGCAGCACGGGTTGGCATCCTTGGGGTCCGGGGCGGCCTTGGCGCCGCTGTGCCTCATGAAGTAGTTCTCCACGATGTCCTTGGCGAAGCACTTCTGCTTGCACACGGGGCAGTCCACCACGGCGCCGTCGCCCCCTTTGTTGGCGGCCTCGGGGACCGCAGAGGAGGCGGGCTTAGCGGCGCTACCCGTTACAGAGGCCGGCGCGAGCAGCAGGCACTGGCCGCACACCGAGTGCAGGCAGGGCAGCAGGCGGGGCTCCCGCTCGGGCCGCAGGCGCTCCTGGCACACGCAGCAGTGCTCCAGCAGCTCGGCTGCCTCGCTGGGCCCGCCGCCCGAGGCTGAGGCTGAGGCTGAGGCTGCTGCCCCTCCCGGGCCTCCGGGCCCACGCTTGTCGGCGCCCTCAGGGTGGTCCCCGGAGCCGGAACTGCCCCCGATCGAAGCCACAGACGCCGCCATCCCACGCTGCTGGCGCACTTTCTGCCGAGGCTGGGCCCGGGCCTCACTCGGCTCCGCTGGCGCTGAAATTAAGAGGGATTAAAGAAGGCTTCCTGTAAAAGGTGAGATTTTAGTTGAGATTTAAAAGAAGCCAGGGAGGTTGTGATGTTCAGAATCTAAATTGTGGTCGCCTTAAATTAGAAGCTTTAGCACCAGTCTTTGGGCTTTAAGCATTCATTAAAGCATACCAGGTATTAGGAAAAAGGAAAACACACGGAGTTCGGAAAGTTAAGACAAGGCCTACCTAGCCTAGAGCTCCAACCTGGTCTGGTTCTTCCTCAAGTCCTCCACCACCAGCCTGCTTGTGAAGCTTTTTATAGGTCTGGAGCAGAGGCTGGCCTTACACACTGCTTCAAGCTGATTGGTTAGCATCATCCACAACCATTAGTTCACTAAGGGCGGCAAGGTGTGGTTAAAATCTAATTAACTTGAAGTAGGCTAATCAGCAAAGCCAATCACTCTCACTTAATTCAATCAGTTTTAATTAATCTCCAGGTGGGCCTTTGAGTATCTGTCAAATCCCATTATTTTCTCACAAGGTCAATAATCAGAGAGGAGGAAGGAGACCCTGGAGCTGAGAGATGGAGTGTTTTGTTCATGGAATAGCCAGGAGGCTACAGTCACTGGATTGAAGAGTGCATGTCAAATAGCACGCTGGAAATGAAGGAGGGTGTTGGCTAGTCTTCCTTAGACAACCCACAGGATGTGACTAAGTCTCCTCAGCCAATTCAGTTTGAACAAGACTTGTTACATGTAATAGAAAATCTTGGACTGATTGTTTGATTTGGACATTCTCATCTCCTTAAGGTATCAAGGCATCTTATCACTTACTTTGAGTGGGGTGGAGTAATTTTGATTGATTTACTCAATCCACTCCCATTCTGGCAAATTCAAAATAAATACAAAATTATTTGGGGAAGGAGGGCACCTACAGTTGCTGGGGGGTGGGGTGGGGAGGGATGGGTGGGAAACAGGAAAGTCCTTACGTATAAAGAAGCATGGGGCATGAGCTGTGAAGGAAACTAGTGATTCTAAGACATAGAGGTAAGGAGGCAGTTTATTCTAGTCTGAGAGAGATCTAGTACAAAGACTGGGAGGTAGGAGATGAGGGAGATTAGGCCAGTATGACTTGATCATAGAGTGAGTGGAGAGGAACCATATAGAAGAAGACTGGAAAGTCAGGAAGGAGTTAGGTTGTGAAAAGCTTTAAAGGCCAAACAAAGGAGTTTATCGATTTGGACCTGCAGGTAACAGAGAGCCACTGGAGTTTATTGAATAGGAGAGTGATGGGGTCATACCTATGGCTTAGGAAAATAAGATGGTAGGACTATAGATTTAAAGCTAGAAGCGATCTTGGACACTGAGTGCTTTACCCTCATTTTTGTGTGTGTTTGAGGCAATTGGGGTTAAGTGACTTGCCCAGGGTCACACAGCTAGTAAGTATCAAGTATCTGAGGCTGGATTCAAACTCAGGTCCTCCTGACTCCAGGGCTGGTGCTCAATCCACTGTGCCACCTAGCTGCCCCTACACCCTCATTTTACAGATGAGGAAACCAAAGATCTGAGAGGGTGACTTGTTCAGAGTCACACAACCAGTAAATGTCTGAGGGATGATTTGAACCCAGGTCTTCTTGACTTCACATCCAGTGCCCTACCTAGCACTTAGTAGGCCTGCTATGTGGTATTATAAGCACTTAATAAATACTTTTTAGATTAATTAAATTACTGATAGATCTACTCTTTACTGGAAAAGTGGGAAAGTCTAGGATCAGAAGAATCCCAGATATACTAGTTTACTATGTGGGAGCCTCCCAAAGGACAATTCTCTAAAATCTCTTTCCTCCTATTCCCTGATCTTGTTCAGTGTCTGCTCTGAGCTTCTTTAGCTAAGGGGGGGGGGGGAAGGGGATATTTGAGACAAACAGAAAATAAAAGCAATTTTTCCATCTTCCCAGAAACAGAATAACTTCCCCCCATTCTACCCCAGCCCTGCCCACAAAGGAAAATGAAAGGAGGAAGGAGAAGGACAAAGAGGAAGAAAATTCATTGGGGGACCTTTAGTATAGTTGTCTTGAAGTAGTTGAGCTTTAGTGGTGGGATGGCAGGAGACAGTTACAGACACACAGAGTGGGGAAAACCCCCCACGGAGACAGGTGAAGTGAGGAAGAAGCAAGGAGAAAGAGGGAAATCATGAGATGGAGACAAATAGAGAGAGGGTGGGGGAGAGAGAGAACCATATCGAGGAGACAGAGACCCCAATTTCCTTCAGCACAGAAAGGATGGATACCTGCAGGCACCCTCAAACTCCCCGAGGGCTTCTGGGAGTGGGGGAAGGAAGCTACTGCCTTCCTTAAAAGATAAGCCCAGATTGAACCTCAGCTGGTATTTAAAGGGTATCAGGAGTTGAATTTGTAGGAAGATGGAGACCCATGCTCTCTCAGCTACTACATTCAGCTGCCTTGGTTTCTAGAAGAAAGAAAGAGATCATGGGATCAACCTAGAAGGAACTTGAAACTAGAAGGGACTTAGAGGCCAATGACTGAAACAAAGTAAAAGAACTCTTGGCTGCTAGAGGGAAACACATCTTCTTCCCCAGACTTCCAGATTCCTCACTAACCTGCATGGTTCTCCAGATTGCCTTGGGGTTGATTGCCCTCCAAAGTGGGAATGTGTTTGGTGCCCCAAAAAAGTCACCTCCCTTTCCTGACCCTTGTGCAGTCCATAAAACTCACAATACTGGTGAAGGTTAAGGTCTAAGTTTGCTCCTCCATGTCCTGGCTCTGTCTCTTGATCTTCAATTCCAGATCCTTGGTCCAGGATCTTTTCTGTTTGGTCCATGGAACATCCCTCCTCTGAGTCCAGCAGGTTTGACACAAGGATTCCTCAGCCCCAACCACTGTCTCTTGTCAAGCCGCTGTCATCTCTTGGGTTTCTTCCTTTTCTGGGGCCAAGAGTTTCCCTGATGCACAGGGTTCCCTAGAGAAATTGTATGGTCATATGCATACACGGGCTTCTAATCAGGGAAGCTAAGTCTGTGTGTGCCCATCCTACTCTCTGGCTATTTGGCTCAGGTTTCCCTGTCTGTCTCCTGACCTCTAGACTTCCTTTTAAAGGTGAACTCTAAGGGAACAGCTCTGGCATATGGCTAACTGTGACCCAAGTCCATTATTTTCAGATGTGGTATCAGAGAGAACAGGAGTCCCAGACCCTTGAAGTTCACACTTTATTGAGTCAGGGCCTCTTCTATGCCAACTCAGTGCAGGTGAAAAAGCTTATCTTGAGCACCAGCTGTAAACCAGACACTGTGCTAGGCTCTGGACATCAAAAACAAAAATGAAAATATCTCATCTTCATGGATCTTCCATTCTACATTCTAACCTTGTTAATAAGGAAATAACTTTGTCAAAGGAATCTCAAGACTGTCAACTGTGCTGTACTGCTTCTCACACAGGACTGACTAGGCTCGGTGACTAGGCAATCTCAATTGCCAGCACATTTCTGTCTTGAATCTGTATGTAGTTGATTCTCTTTTGTGCTTTCAGGGGGGGGGGGTGATACTCCTTGAAGCTGCTTCCTGCCTCTTAGTCTCATTCTCTTTAACTCTTGTGCTTCTAATGGATGATTTTACTACAAGACACCATGACACCTTGGCCATGGCAAAATGAGGGGCAGGGAGAGAAATAGCCCTCCCTCTGTACTGATACCCTCTATTAAAGGATTCAGGAGTTATACCTCACAAAGCTGCTTCTTCCTGCTTTGAATTTCAGAGTTGGCAAGTTGAGCTATTTAAAAGCCACAAGGAAATATGGCCAGTCTTCCACCAGCCTATGCCAAACTCCTCTGACAATTCAATTAAGGAAACTTCTTCAATACTTGATCAAGGAAAGACAGGGGGGTTGATATTCTTTTCCATTTAGTTTAACATTTGAGCACCTTGTTAACTCTTTTATTTGTCCCTTAACTTCTGTGACCAATTGGGCTGGGGGAGAGGGAGAGAGGAGAACAAGTCCCCCCTGCTTTCCCCACTATAAGCATAAACACACATAATATACCATATTACAGTGGTATAATGAATTAAGAGCTAGGCTCTAAGTCAGAAAGACTGTGCTGAAGTCTCACCTTTGACTCAAGTCAACTGTATGGTCCTGGGCAAATCATCTAACCTCTCAGTTTTCTAAGCAGACCTTTAGGGCTATAATTCTTTCCTATATTAATTAAATTATAGGCATAAACAATAGCAATGACAAATACAGACTGGTGACTTAGAGAGGGCTATCTTTTGGATCAGACAGGATTGAACTGAATTAGGAAAATTGTCCTTGTATCATAGAATTGCAGAATCTCAGTGAAGGAAGGGAGTTCAGAGGCATGTCATCTAAGCTATCCCTGACCAGGAATCCCTTCTCCCACATCCTTAACAAGTGATAGCTCAAATTCTGATGTATGACCTCATGCCCATCAGATTGGCCAATATGACAGAAAAGGAAAGTGATAAATGTTGGATGAGATATGGGAAAACTGGGACACTAGTCCACTGTTGGTGGAGTTCTGAACTGATCCTACCTTTATGGAGAGCAATTTGGAACTATGCCCAAAGGGCTATAAAACTGTGCACACCCTTTGACCCAGCAATACCACTAATAGGTCTGTATCCCAAAGAGATTTAAAAGGGGGGGGGGAGGGAACCTACTTGTGCACAAATATTTAAAACAGATTTTTTTTGTAGTGGCAAAGAATTGGAAATTGAGAGGATGCCCACCAGCTGGGGAATGGCTGAACAAGTTATAGTGATTTTAATGGAATATAATTCTGCTATAAGAAATGATGAGTAGGCAGATTTCAGAAAAACTTGGAAAGACTTACATGAACTGATGCAAAGTGAAGTGAGCAGAACCAGGAGAACATTGTAAACAGTAGTAGTAATACTGTATGATTGTTAACCATGAATAACTTAACTATTCTAAGTAATACAATGTTCTAAGAGAATTCTGAAAGATATATGATGAAAAATGTTGCTCACCTCCAGAGAGAAATGGAGTGTGAATTCAGATCAAAGCATACTATTTTTCACTTTCTACATTTTTCCAATTTTTTTTTCTCCTTTGGGTCTGTGTCTTCTTTCACAACATGACCAATATGGTCGTCTGTTTTGCATGATTGAACATGTATAACTTATATCAAATTTCTTACTGTCTCAAGGAGTAGGAAGGTAAGGGATGAAGAAAATTTGGAACTCAAAATTTTTTTAAAAATGAATGTTTGAAATTGTCTTTACATGGTACTGGAAGAAATATTATTTTAAAAAACCAAGGACTGTTTAGCCTCTGATTAAAGATCTCCGATGAAGGGGAAGCTTACTACCTCTTGAAGTCACTCATTCTACCGTTGGATAGTTCTGATGGTCAAGAAGTTTCCCTTCCGTCAAGCCCAACTGTCCCTTTCTGCATGGATCCATGATCCTAGTTTTGCCCTCAGGGGCCAAGCAGAACAAGACTCATTCCTCCTCTGATAGATAGCTCTTCACATCCTGGATGATGGCTATCTTGTCCACCCTGAGCCTTCTCTTCTCCAGGCTAGACATTTCCAGTTCCTTCAATCAATTCTTATATGGCATGGAACCAAGGCCCATACCTTACACTCTCCTCCCACTGTACTGAGGGTCAGGAAGTGCCAGGCCAGGCTATATGCTCACTGAATACATATCTAGGACCCCCCCTAAATTAGTCAAGCCTTTTCTTTCCTGGGTAGAGCAATACATACTTGCTTGGTGGTGGCTCCTTTCTCTACTTCTTAGTCCAAAGTATGAGACCACTCATCTCACAGCAACAGTTGGAGAGAGACAACTGACCACTAAGGGTCCCTGGGGCAGGCCTAGAAGAGGGACACAAGCCCCTAGCAGGAGTCAGGATCAGGAGAAAAATGCAGGGGGAGGGAGGATGAGAAAAGGGCATCGAATATGACACTAGCATTTGGATGGGTTAATGGGAGGGAGAGGGAGAGCAAGAACCTGGAGGTGGGGAGCCCCATTCAAAAAGCTATTGGAATAGTCCTGGCCAGAAGTGGAATCAAGCGAATTTAGCAACTGATTGGATTTGGGGAACAGTGGGAGAGGAAAGAGGTTAAGATGACTAAGGTTTTAAGCCTGGAGGCCTAGGGAAACCCACTTGTCTTGAATCCATATAGAAAATTAGGCCTGGAAATTCAGGCGGATCTGTCCAGCACACAGCAGAAAATATAGGCAGGTCATGGCCCAGTGCTCCCCTCTAGGTGCCCTTTCTAGAGATGGGGCCTGGAAAAGCAGTGAGATGTAGTGTGATAATACCACATTTGGAGTCAGAGGAGCTGGTTCTGCTCTTGATTAACTGCATGACCTTGAGCAGCCTCAGTTTTCTCCTCGATAACATAGAGAGATTACTGACAGATTGGCTAATATGACCTCCCTACCTCACAGGGTCATGGTGAAAAGAAAGGGCTAGAGAAATGGGAGTTCAGTCAATTATAATTGACCAGTTTTTTGGCCAGAGCACAACAAGAATCATAGCAGGGGAGTTGGGTCTGGGACCCCAGAATCACAGAGGTTCCAGGAGCTGTTTCCCTGGACTTCATTTCCTTATCTGTAAATTGAGGAGTTGGGACTAGGGGATTGCTAAAGTGCCTCCCTAATGAACAGACTTTTTAAAATTTGGAGACAGGAAGACCCAGGTTCCAACTCTTCTTCTGATACGTGCCACAGGACCAAAGCAAGCCGCTTAACCTAAAGCTCCAGTTTCCTCATCCATAAAATGGAATCCCCGTAGAAACTCCATTTGCTCAGGCTCAGATGGGATAATGTTGCAGAGAGTGAATGAATGAATGAATGGATAGATGGATGAATGAATGAAAAGTCACTTATTAAGCACTTGCTATGTGCCAAGCACCGTGTTAGGTGTTGGGGATATAATAGAAAACTGATCCAGGCTCTGTTCCCAGGAAGCTCACATTCTAATTGGAAGAGACAGTACATAAAGGAGAATCTGGCTAGGGAGCAGATGGCAAGGCCCTTTGGTCTATAGGTCAGATGATGGTGCCCTAGGGTCTGGAGGGCACAGAGGCGAGGCAAATGGTGAGGCCTCCTCACCAGAAGGAAGAGAGTTGGTGAGTCCCAGGAAATCCAGTCAATCTGCTTGGCCTTAAAGTGACTATTGTTGCTATATTCCAGCTTTAAATGACACGATTCTCTTGTCCCCTACTGAAATATGGTTTCTAGGGCAAAGATTCCAGCTGGGTTTGGGCAGAGGCTGAGGGTGGGGAGGAGTGCGGTGGCCTGTTGTGTTTGATCAGGAGACAAGGAGGCAGGGATGGCCTGAGAGCTGACCATGTATTTGGATGACTCAGGCTCCCCTTCCCCCAAGCTTCAGCAGTTCCATGCTGGCCACTTCCTCTCTTCCCTTACCCCTTGCACTGGCTTGCAACTGTTATCAGGCAGGGCCAACGATGCCCCCTCCTGGAAGAACTTCACCTGCCTGGGCTCATGGGCCTCGTTCAGCATCATCTAGGGACAGGCTTCTGAAACCCAGGGCCCAGGGTCCAAGCCCCTGCACCAGAGCCTTCCCATCTCCCATCTGAGGCTGGTGCCCTGCTTCCTGACTTGGCCAGCGATGGAGTCCCAGAGCGTTGGCAGACCAGCAAGCGCTGGCAGGGATGGACGATCCTCTCTTCCAGCGACCTTGCCGGCAGGTGAGGCTCCATGTCTAGATGGGACCAATTAGTTGGCAAAGAGGCCGCTGTGCAGAACGGGCTTCCTGCTGACTGTGGCAGCCCACGCATTTGCTGGCTCCCAGTTGGCCTCTTTGCCTGCCTAGAAGGCCAGGCCAGGCAGGCAGCTGCTTTCTGTTGGTTGTAGAAGGGGGAGGAGGGTTCGTCTCCCAGGATGCTGTTGCTAGATGCTTCATCCTCTTCACACTCAGGGGAGCTCATGGGCTTCACCCATGTACCCCCACCTTTGTCTCATACTCATCACGAGGTCTGGTGCTTATAAAATATTTTCAAGGCCTCATTTTATTTTAACTTTGAAACTGGCCTATGAGATCCATGCTAGTATTACTCCCATTTTACAAACAGGGAAACTGAGGCTCAGAGCCTTTCAAAGGCTTGTCCAGAGTCACACAGCTGACAAGTTTCTGAGCTAGGATTCACATCCAGAATGTTCTGACTCCAAATATAGCACTTCGCTCCCCGGGTAGGTTGCCCACAATCACACATACTTCCATATTCTACCCTTGCTTTTGAGGCCTCAATCTCAATTCCAGATTTACCGTGAGCCTTAGAGATCACCTATTCCAATGTTCTCACTTACAGAATAGGAAATCAAAGCCCATATAAGGACAATGATTTATCCAAGGCCACTCAGGCAATCCGCAACAGATCCAGGAAATGTGCAGGTCTCCTAACTCCAGATTCAGAGGTTTTTCCATTGTACCCATCCTGATCCCTTCAGGAAGCCCACATTGATCTCTCCTTCCTCTGAGTCTTACAGTCCTTCCCCTCAGAACCTCTAAATGTCCTTCTAGCTCTGTCTGCAATTCTACAAACCAACTATTGTGAGGATAACTCTTCCAGAACCATGGACAGAGAAGGTGTTTGGTACAAAGTCTACAGATCATTCTAAACTAGTAATACTGATAGGAAGTGTCTAAGGCCAGATTTGAACTCCAGTCTTCCTGACTCCAGGCCCAGAGCTCTATCCCTGAATCACCTGGCTGCCTGGGTGTGGATTGGGTGGGGCATTAAATGTGTGAGTTTTCTCCAAGCTCAATGAACCCAGTTCCTTTATTTGATTCTTCTATGACATGGACTCAGGATGGGGGGAACTTCAGATGCCCATAAGCTATGCAGGTAGAGCTGTCCATCAAGCAGCTATTGATGCAGGGGATTATGGTTGGATTTGTAGATTTGAGAAACCCAGCTCTGACCCTACCCTCTGTAGTTCCTACGTCTGTAGTCCCTAAGCCTTTTTGGCTCTCTGGGCCAAGAGAGCTGCATCATTCATTCATTCATTCATTCTTCAACATTGATTAATCACCTTCTGTGTACAGTGCTCTGTGTTAGCTTCTAAGAGAGACATAAAATTTAGCTCGATGACACTTCTTTTTGGGCCTCAGTTTATCTGTATTTTGATCACTTTAGATGATATCTAAGGGCTTTTCCAGGTCAAACCCTTTAAAGACTGACGCAGCAATCCTATGAAGGTTTACAGGCCTCAGTGTTTTCCTGCTGCCACCTTAGTTTCCCTCTGTTATGGGGCAGACTCACTCGCACTTGGCTCCTGAATCCCAGTCCAGTGGCCCCCTATTACCACCAGGGTCAAGTATTCATAACCTGTCTTCTTTCTACTCTTCCAGTATTTGTCCACTTTCCTTTCCCCTCCCCACTAATACTCTATGATCGAGTGATGCTGACTCTTTGTTGGTCCACAAACAAGACATTCCATCTCTAGGCTCCAGAATTTTCACTGGCTGACCCCTTATGTACAAGTCTCTCTCCTTCCTCATCTTCACCTCCTCACTACCCTCACTTCCTTCAAAGCCCCACCACGTACAGAAATTTCCCAATCTCTCTTGATTCTATGCCTTCTCTCTGTTAGTTATTTCTAATTCCTCTGCTCTCTAGCTTGTTGCAAACATGATTGTTTGCAGATAGTCTCCCTCATTTGATTGTAAGCACCTTGACAGCAGGGACTGTCTTAGCACACTTCCCAGCACATAGTAGGTTGACTGACTGTCCATATAACTCACCTCCTCTCAAACATCAGGTCTCAGCTGGATGTGGTCTAAGAGGGGATAAGACCCCAACATAAATAACTAAAAAATATTGTATGACAAATGCATCGGGAGGAGACAAACAAAGCGTCATGAGGTCTTGGAGGAAGATTATGACTGACCAGAACATCAGGGAAGACTTCCTGGAAGAGGTAGCCTCAGAAATGAGCTTAAAGGATGGGCAGGGATTCAGTGAGCAATGAGAGGGATCGAGCATGGGCAGTCCAAGTCTAGAGATCCAGATGAAGGGAGATAGGTACAATGCATGCCAGAGGGGGCTGGGAGGAGTCCAGCTTGTCTGGAGCATGCAGTGTATGGAGAGGGCGATATGGGACCAAACTAGAAAAGTAAGACAAGCCCAGGTGGTAGAGGGCCTTGAATGAAAAGAAAGTTTGACTTTCTTTGGTCAGCAACCCAGAGCCCCAGATGGTCCCTGATTACACATTCCTCCTCTCTTCCTGCTGCCACTGTATGGGGGCTCTCATCTGAGCTGAATAGATCCTTCTAGAATCCCGTCACACCTTCCCTTTTCTTCTCTGATTGGAGAAGAAAACACGTTTACTTGTTTAACTGGATGTCCATGTTTGTCCCTCAGCCAAAAGCAGGGGAAGTTCCTTAGCCATGGCCTGGAGCTACCATCCTGGGGAGGGCCCAAGACAAACTGAGTCTTATGGAATCAAGTTGGAAGTTCAGCCTCCCATCTCTCCCTAGGTCTCACAGACACATTGAAGTGGGAGTGATCTCATTGGCATCTAGTCCAACCCATCCCTGAAGAAAAGCTCCCTCTACAATATCCTTTACCACTGGTCATCTGGTCTCTGCTTGGACACTTCCAAGGGAGGGGTGCTCACTACCTTTCCAGGCAGCCCTTTCTTCATTTGGACAGCCTCCATTGTTAGGGAGCTTTCCTTCACATCCAGCCTAACTCTAGCTCCCTGTCTCTTCTCCTCACTGCTCCTGCTCCTGCCCACTGGGGCCAAGCAGTACAAGACTAATCCCTCTTCCTTGTGACAATCCTTCAAACACTTGAAGGCAGCTGCCATGTTCTCTCCTCAGTATTTCCCTCTTAGGTTTCATTTATTCACACATCTAGTAGCCTTCCCCTGGTGTGTTGTTTCTGAATTGTTATATTCTCTGGCTGCTTGTAAACAAACCCTAGAAAATGCTCTCTTGTGGTCTGAAGTGTGTGGAAACAGGGGGATAAGGTAAAGAGTGAGGCGGGTGCTTGAAATGGGAGCCAGGATATGGTAACTGCAGAGCAGGGGATCAAAAATCAGTGGCAACCAATGTCTAGGAACTCCAGCAGACAAGGACCTGGGAGTTCCCAAGGATTCAGCACTTGAAGAAAAGGTGGAGGCACCTCGGGAGCTTTGAAGGACATGACAAGTGATAGCACCAAGAGTTCTTTCTGCAGGTGTCTGAAAGGCTCATGTGTGGAAGATGGAATATATGGAAGTGTGATCTGCTTGGCCCCAGAGGGCAAATCTGAGAGCTCTGAGTGGAAGTTATGAAAAAGTCAACTTGTGATGTTAGAAGAAACTGGCCAACACTGAGAGCTACTCAAAGTGGAATGGGATGCCTTGGGAGGGACAGGGCTCCCCTTTATTGAAAGTTCATAGTATCATAGACTCAGAACTAGACCTTAGAGAGATCATCTAGTACAATGCCTACCCCCCCACCCCACCCCATTTTACAGAGGAGGAAACTGAGGCCCAGGAACATGAAGTCATTTTTCCAAGGTCATACAAGTCATAAGTGGGAGCACTGGGATTTGAACTCAAGACCTCTGATTCTAAAGCCAGAGTTCCTTCCCTAGTACCACATTGCCTGTACTCTTAATAAGGAGAGCTAGGGACCCTGGGGAGCTGGTCCGGTTTAACCCAAAGGTCCAAGGCTAGATTTTTTTAGACAAATGCACTGACATGGGGGATTTCTGGACACTGTCATTGACTACCAGGGGTCCTGGCTTTGTCACACAAGCACATGTGATTGCACCTTTCATTGCTCTTTTCTAGGCCTCGGTTTCTGTGGGTTTAAGCTGGATGATAATGACAGTAACAGTATTTATACAGTGCGTTAGGATTGTAAAATACTTTAAATATCATCCCATTTGATCCTCTCAATGACACTACGAGGTTAGAAATTATTATCTCTGTTTTACAAATAAAGAAACTGAGGCTGAGTGACTTACCCACAGTTCCACAGTGAATAAATATCTGAGACAGAATTAGACACTCAGGTCTTCCTGATGCTAAGTCCAACATGCTATTCACTTCACCACCTAGTTGTAAGGATCCTTCCCTCTGAAAGTGTGTCTAGCCCAGAGTGGTGGTAATGCATGCCTTGATGTTTTCCCACTGCTGCCTCAGTTTCCCTCTGGAGGCTGTCTTAGTGATGAGAAAGGCTCACTCAGGCACAGCTCCTGGGCTGTGCTCATCTTCTCCCCTTAAGCACCAGGTCTCAGCTGGATCTGCCAAAGATTAGACCATCTGGTTCAGCAAATGACACACCAAATCCATCTTAATTTTCCCACTGTGAAAACAACAACAAAGAATTAATGGAGATCGCAATGGATGAAGACTTCACAGCAGGAAATGTATTAAAAATCTGAACCTGCAGGGTCTAGCTAATAGGTTTGGGGCAAGGAGTAGAGTCAAATCCCTCTCTGGCTCTCAGTTTCTCCATCTGTAAGATGAGGGGGCTTGATTAGCTAAGCCTCACTAAGCTTCTCAATCCCATGAGCCCGTGAAAAGTGTTAGCCCCCATTTTTATTGAATTTTTAGGAATCCAAAGCACATGATTTACAGAATTCATGAAAGGAGGGACCACAAGGACTCTATTAGGGGATATCTCACAGCTTTCTGGAGTAATATGGGATTAAAAACTGGAAGAGACCTTAGAGATTATCTAGTCCATCCTTTGAATTTTACAGATGAATAAACCGAGGCCCTAGAGAAGAGAAGGATCCACATAGGATCATAGATCCAGAGTTGGAATGGCTTTTAATCCAACTTTTTCCTTTTGCAAGTGAAGAAATTGAGGTCCAGAGAGGTGGAACAGTCTGGAGGAGGATCCAGCAAAGGAGGCACTGAAGGAGCAATAAGAGAAGGAGGAGAAGAACCAAGTGAGAGGGATTTCCTGAAAACCAAGAGAGAAGAGGAAAGGGTGACCAGTAGTGTCAGAGGCTGCAGAGAGGCTAAGGTGAATGAGGTTGGAGAGGAGGCCATTGGTTTTGGCCACTAAGAGAACATTGGTGACATTGGAGAGAGTAGTTATGGTGGAACGATGAAGTCAGAAGCCAGACTAAGGTGTTAAGAAAAGAGTGGGAGGAGAGAAAGTGTGCCCCCACTAACATAAATGACCCTTTTTTAGGTGGGGCAATGAGGGTCAAGTGACTTGCCCAGGGTCACACAGCTAATAAGTGTCATGTGTCTGAGGCCAGATTTGAACTCAGGTCCTCCTGAATTCAGGGCCAGTGCTTTATCCACTGTACCACCTAGCTGCCCCTGTAAATGACTTTTTAAAGGAGTTTGGCTACAAAGGGCAGAAAAGATTGAGAATGACAGTAATCAGGGATGGAAGGATCGAATTAGGGTTTTTATCAGGATGGGGGAGACATGAACTTGTTTGTAGGCAGTAGAGAATAAGCCAGTAGAGGGAGAGATTGAAAATAAGTGACAGACAGTAACAACAACATTGTGTGATGATCAGCTGTGATAGACTTAACTCCTCAGCAATACAATGATCCAAGACAACTCCAAAGGACTCATGATGGAAAATGTTCTCCATATCCAGAGAAAAGAACTTTGGATTCTCAATGCAGATGGAAGCAGATTGTTTCTACTTTTGTTTTTTGAAGTTTCTCTCTTTTGTTCTGATTCTTCTTTCATAGCATGACTAATGCAGAAATATGTTTAATGTGGTTGTACATATATAACCTATATCAGATTGCTTGCTGTCTTGGGTAGAGGGGAGGGAGGGAGAAAAATTTGGAACTAAAAATCTTAGGAAAAATAAGAAGTGACAGAGAAAGAGGAGGCAGTCTGTTGGAGGATATGGGATGCAGCAAGATCACTTTAACAAGGACAAGGGTTAGCTTTGGTAAGGAGTGAGGCCACTTCACCCTGTGAGACAGGGATGAAGGAGGAGACAGTGCCAGAGGGCACCTGAGTGATAGATGGGGGAAGGGGAGAAGAGGGAAGTCATGGTGAGCAGCCTCCATTTTTCTGTAAAATATGAAATAGGTTCTCTGTTATGAGGAGTGAGTAGAAGAGGAACCATGAGATTTATGGGGGACGAGAAGGTTTAGAGAGTGAGTTGGTAAGGGAGGCAGAGTAGGATTGCCGTGCAGTGGTGAGGGCACCTTTGAGGTTGTATGACATAAATATCTAGTGTTGAAACCAGAATGGTTGCTTAGTTTTCTTCATCTTCATTAAGTAGCACAAGTGTAGGAGCTAAAGCAACATAGGGTAGGAGTAATCCAAGACTGAGGTTTGAATAGGTGACATGTTAAGGATACTGGGAATTCTGTAGGAGGCAGTGTAGAGGTGAATTGGTTCACCAAAGTCAAGACAGGGAGAAGAGGAAAGAGTAGCTAGTGCAGGGGAGAAGGAATTGAGGGGTTAAGGGATTGGAGGTCACTGTGCAGAAAGAGTTTGGGCTTTAGAGGGGAAGAAAGAGGAAGAGATGAAAAGCCAACAGATTATAGTCAGATAAGGGGATTTTGGAATTCTTGAACATAGAGGTAATACATTTGTGGGTTACGGCAAGATCAAGGTATGAGCACTTTGTGTGGCTGAGGTTGGGTGGATGAGTAGTTCATGGGAGGTGAGTAGGTTGGGAAATTGCATGGTTAGGTATTTAAGGGAAATTCAATAGGTATGATGAAGTCACCTAATATGAGGGCAGAAGTTAGGGAGGAGAGCAAAATTGTGAGTCAGCTTCTGAACTCTGAAGAAAGAAGGGGAATGATCTGAGGGTCTATAAACAGCTACTGGGATTTTGATGCGGTGGTAGATATGAATAGCATGAATCACTAAGGAAGAGAAGTTACTGAATGATAGAGGAAGCGGGGAGAACCTGGAAGTGGCAATGGGGAGAAAGAAGTATTCCAATTCCCCTGCCTCAACCAGTGAGCCAAGGAGAATGATTGAAGGTGCAGTGAGTACTGGGAATGGTGTCCAAGGAAGCTGTGGTCTTAGGGGGATTCCAGATGAGTAAGAACTAGTAGATGGAAGGTGTGGGAGAGAAAAAAGTTAAGATGAAGGGAAGTTTTTGCCCATGGAACAGGCATTCCAAATGGCACAGGGCTAGCTGGGGTTTGGATGAAACTTTGGGCTGGGAGGGATGGGAATGAGAAATTTGGTGGTAGTGGGCTGTGGGATGGGCTTTGGAGGATCTCTAGGAGTTCAGGGTCACTAGGATTTGAAAGCTATTATCCTTCAATCTATTCCTTTGTTAATAATGCAAAAAAAGCCACAGAAATCCACACTAGCTTTCTGTAATTACCACTTGCCTTTCTAGATGTTCACCAATTATCTTTTTAATGATTTGTTCTAGAATTTTCCTAGGAATCAAAGTCATACTCACTGACCTATCGTTTGCAGACTATTCTCTTTCCTTTTTTGATAATCAAGACAATATTTGCCATTTTACAATCTTGTGGCACTTCTTCCATTTTCCATGACCTTTCAAATGTCACTGGTGGGGGCTCAACAATGACCTCCACTGGTTCTTTTAGCATCAGAGTATGTCATTGATGTAGGCAAGGAGACCTGAATTCATCAAGGGCAGAAAAGGGTTATCTTACTACCTCCTTATTTTTCTGGGGTATCACCTCCCCATTAGCCTTTTTTGTTCTGTCCTTTCCCATCTAAAGGCCATCCTTCTTGGCAGAGAAAACAAGCAAAATCAGAGTTGAGTAGCTTTGCTTTCATTCAGTTACAATCAGCCCATTGACCCCAAATAATGCCTGTATTCCCCTTGCATCCTCTTCTCTCCCTCAATATAACTTTCAAAGCTCTTTTGGTCAGCCTCAGCTTCTTCCCTTGGCAGCCTTAGCTCATTTTGAACTTTAGCACTTGACAACATTTTCACAAAACCACGCCCTGATCTTATATCCAATCGCTGTTACCTGTCCTGGCTTCCATTTGCTGTACATTTTTTTTTTATCTAAGTTGTTTAGTCATGTCTCTGTATAGCCGTATCAGTCTCTCCAGATGATTCCCATTTTTCCTCTTCAGTGGAATTGTTTCCCTTTGTATCTTTGGAATTTCAGTCTTGAGTACTTTCTATTCCTTCTGGACTGACTTCCCCTATAGAATATTGGTCCCTAGGATTTTGGGGGGTTTTTTTTGTTTTTTTTTGGAGGCAATTGGGGTTAAGTGACTTGCCCAAGGTCACACAGCTAGTTAAGTGTCAAGTGTCTGAGGCCAGATTTGAACTCAGGTCCTCCTGAATCCAGGGCCAGTGCTCTATCCACTGCATCACCTAGCTGCCCCGATCCCTAGGATTTTGCTCATCTTTCCTATGAACATTTTAAATTTGTTCTCCCAAAGTCTAGCTACAGAAGCATTCCCTTCCATCACCCGCCTACTCTAATCTTTGATTGCCCTTTGTCAACTGCCTCCTTCCTGGTTGGCTATAAACATGCCTAAGCATCTCCCTCCCATCTTTAAGAAACCTTTATTTGACCCTGCCATTTCCTCAAGCTATTGTCCTATATGTCTCCCTTTGACAGATAACACTCCTAGAAAAAGCTGTCTATTCCCCTTTCCTCCACTTCTCTTGTCTCACTTACTCCTCAAGCCTTTGCAATCTTGCCAGACTCACCACTTGACTGAAACTGTCCTCTCCAAGGTCACCAATGATCTGTCTGTCTGTCTCTGTCTCCCTCTGTCTCTGTTTCTATCTCTCTCAGTCTTTGCCTGTCTGTCTCTCTATGTGTCTGTCTGTTTCCTGGCTAAATCTGATTATCTTTTCTTGTTCCCACCCTTTGCCCTCTCTTCAGTCTAAAACACTGCTGACCACCCCCTCTTTCTGGTGCACCATAAAATTATCTTGTAGTTTGTCTTTGTTTATCTGCATTCATATTATCTTCCCCAATGGAAGGTAAGCTCCTTGAAGGAAAGACTTTCCTGCTTAGATCTCTGTGTCTTCAGAGCTTAGCAGGGTGCTGGGCACCATGGTAACTGCTTAATGATAGCCTCTTAAATTGCATTGAAATGGATGACCCCATTCTTTCAGGGTCATGTTCCATTTTGGGCTTCACCCTGATGTATCTGCCCTTGTGCATAAACCTTGGTTTTGTCTTCTCCCCTATTGGAATACTTTCTTTTTGGTGTGTTAGAATTTCATTCTTAGTAATTTTTTTTTGCAGGGCAATGAGGGTTAAGTGACTTGCCCAGGGTCACACAGCTAGTAAGTGTCAAGTGTCTGAGGCCAGATTTGAACTCAGGTCCTCCTGAATCCAGGGCTGGTGCTTTATCCACTTTGCCACCTAGCTGCCCCCCTTACTTATCCTTTATGTGACTTCTCAGCCTCAGTTTCCTCATCTGAAAAAATGAGGGATAATAATTTTCACACCATCTATCATCAGATCATAGATTCAGAGTGGGAAGAGACCTTGGAAACCATCTTGTATAAACCTCTCATTTTACACATAAGAAACTGTTTGGAGCTATTATCAGAAAAGTTGGTAATACATGTCTATGGAGGGATTTGTGAGAAAATAATGGGATTTAGCAGATACTCAAAGGCCCACCTGGAGATTAATCTAAACTGATTGAACCAAGTGAGAGTGATTGACTGCTGATTAGCCTACTTCAAGTTAACTAGATTGTAATCACACCTGGCCAGCCCTTGAGAAGGTAAGTGGGGCAGCTAGGTGGTGCAGTGGCTAAAGCACTGGCCCTGGATTCAAGAGGACCTGAGTTCAAATCGGGCCTCAGACACTTAACACTTACTAGCTGTGTGACCCTGGGCAAGTCACTTAACCCCAATTGCCTCACTAAAAAAAAAAAGAAGGTATTGTTCTCAGAAGCTAGACTCTGAACGTAACTCAAGACCACCTTCAAGTCCAGTGACCAGTGGATTTGGATGACAACTTGAAGCAGTGTGTAAGGACCACCCATGCTCTGGACCTATAAAAAGCTTCCACAATCAGTTTGCTGGGGAGTTTGTGATTGAAGCAGGCTTGTGGTGGAGGACTTGAGGAAGAACCTGACCTGGCTGGAACTCTAGGCTAGATAGGCCTTTTATTAACTTTCTGAACTCTACATGAATACCTGTATGCTTTAATAAATGTTTAATGCCCAAGGACTGGTGCTAAAGCTTCTAATTTAAGGCGATCACACAATTTAGATTTTAAACATCACAGATTCCTGCCCTGGGCAGCCCAAGTTCTTAGATCCCTCTTCGAGAGGCACCAGACTTTGAATCAGAAAGACTGGGTTCAAATTTGCTTCAGACACATACTAGCTGGGTGACCCTGGACAAAACACTTTACATCTCTGTGCCTTAGTTGTAAAATGATGAGTTTGGATTCAAAAGTCTCTAAGGCCCCTTCCTGCTCTGATGCTTACAATCCCAGGAGCTGAGGCCCAGAAGAGTGAAATGCTTTGCCCATGGTCTCACAAGGAAATATCTGAGGCAGGATCTGAAGCCGGGTCTTCTGATTCCAACACTCTGTCTGCTGTTCATGTTGCCTTTGGCTAAGCTCATAGTCACCACAAGGAAATGCTTTGTACATTTTAACGTGTTGCATAAATATCAGTGTTATGGGCACAAAGAGAAAAGTCTCCAGGGCTTCATTTCCCATGATTCATGAGAACAGGAAATCATTGTTCACAAGAAGAAATTCCATGGAGTCCATTTCCCAAGAGGCTATTTGTCTGGTCTGAGTGCTGGCATGACCAGTGAAACCTAAGATGGTTTGGGAGTCTCCAGGGTAGAGGCAGGGAGAATGCAGAGTTGGGGAGGCATTCCATTATTTGCCATCAGACTGAGAAAGGAATTTGTAGGGTGACGCTGAGTGGGAATCCTCTAACCCAGGAATCCTGGTAGAATTGGAAACTCTGAGAGGCTTCTGCTGAGCTCCCCGAGGCACAGGGCATCCAACCATAAACTTTGAAAAGTCTATTGGTCCATGATTTTGGAAGCAAATGTACTCCTCTCATATTGGAAATATATTTTTACAAAACAACTAAAAGAGAGAGCCTGAAAAGAGCTCCTTTGCATATCTAAAATTCTGTGATTCTGTGCATGTAGATATAGGTCCTGACTAGTTATATTTCAAGATTATTTCCCCCTTACATTATCTTTAGGTCTTAAGTTCTTTGCTGTTGAATGTTGTATCTTGCTTGAGTATAGAGCAGAGAGTGTTGCACTAGTTGGGGCTCAAACTGTGGCTTTTACAATGGACCATACAAAAATACTGATTCTGAACCTGGGAAAATTAAGAGAACCAGAGTTTTCAAGGGGATATCACAGAACTCTTTTCCCATCATCATTCTTTACTTCCACATACGTCATTGTTGAGTGGGAGAAATTCCATGGAGTCCTTTTACCAAGAGACTTTGTGTGGCTTGACCAGGTGAAACCCAAGATTGCCAGGGAGTCTCCAGGGGGATGCCCTTGTACACTTGAAGGGTATGGGATTCATTTGATTTTCCACTGGGTTGTGAGCTTCTTGAGGGCAGGGACTGTCTTGCCTCCTTTTGTAGCCACAGTGCCTGGGACACAGTAGGTGCTTAAGAAATCTTAGTTGATTGATTTCAGTTGAACTCTTCCTTGCCTGGTAGCTGATCTCCTAAGTCACTGGAGCCAAAAATAAAGAGTCACTCAGTGATCAACAATCCTGGTAATGAGTCTCTGAGCACTTCAGAAGGCTGGCCCTCTGATGATCCCATGGGGTAGGCGGATGAACACATGAAAGATGAGAGTGAATATAGATTCTTACAGCCAAACAAAATATGCTTAATTCCTCCACCACATGACAGGTCTTCAGATACTTGAAGACAGCTTTATGTTCCCCCTTGGGTCTTCTCTCTCCTTTCTTAACATGGCCATTTTCTTCAACTGACCCTCACAGGGTATGAACTAAAAGCCCTTCTCCATCCACCCTGCCCTCTCATCGACATTCTTCCTAAAATCGGGCAGAGAGAATGGACCAGGGTAGAGAGCAGCAGTATTCTCCCCTGCCATGTTCTGGGTCTACCCTTAGGCTAGAGCACCCACCCACATGCCCGAGATGAATGCTACCCCTCAGATCAGTCATTCTTTGGATCCCTGTCTGATTTCTGGGGCTTCGGGGTTCCTTGGTTCTCTATCAATCAAAGCAGCCAAGTCGAGGGAGGCCTGGGGCAGTTGCAGAGAGCCAACAACTTGGGCACTCAAAGGCATTCAATTTTCTCTGCCTAGTCCTAGAAGTCAGAGCTAGGAGCAATGGGGGATGTTGTAAGGAGGGAAATTGAACATTAGAGTCAGGAAAAACTTGCTGACATTGAAAGCTCTCCATAAATGGGATGGGCAGCCTGGGAAGGGGGTGGGTTCCCTGTCTTTGCAGGTCTGCCAATAGTTACTGGATGGGCACTGGTCAGGGGTGGCATCTTGGGGATTTGTCTTTTAGGTGCAGATTGGACTGGACCTTCCCAACTCTGAATTCTGTGACCTAGTTAGAAGCAGCTGAGTGAAGAGGCCGCCAAGGAGTGGTGAGCATGACTGCCTCTCTCCTGGAGGTGCGATTAAGAGGCAATGATTCAATAAGCAGGCAACAGGCAGCTTCATGTGTGCAGACAGGTTCGTGCTCTCAGCTGGACATTAAGCTCCCAAGTCCCAACTGCGGGTGAGTGGGGGCCACGGCTGCCCCTAACAGCCAGCCTGATCTTATTACCCTGAGCTCAGTACCTCCCAGCTCCAGGGGCTCACAGGCAGGAATTGGATCAGGATGACTTAATAAGGAGAAAAACCCAATCCCTCACACCCATACAGCATGTTATTCTTCTTAAAGCCTCCCCACTGCCCCACCATCTCCTATGAACCATGGGAGGCAGATACTAGCTCCTTCCTAGCTGCCCCAAAACCTGCTTTCAGGGAAAGAGATGCTGGCTACTGGAGGCAAAGGACCCCGTGTAACCCTGAAGAAGTCACTTAATTTCTCTGGGTCTGTTTTCTCACCTGTAAAATGGAGAGGTCGGGCTTGATGGCCTTTGAGGTACCTTTCTGTTCCAGATCTATGATTCTACGACCTCCTTGGGCCTCAGTTTCTTCATCTGTAAAATGAGAGAGTTGAGCTGGATGATTTCTGAGCTCTCCAACCCCTCCCTTTTTTTCTTTTTTCTTTTTTCTTTTTTTTGGTGAGGCAATTGGGGTTAAGTGATTTGCCCAGGGTCACACAACTAGTTAAGTGTTAAGTGTCTGCGGTCGGATTTGAACTCAGGTCCTCCTGACTCCAGGGCCGGTGCTCTATCCACTGCGTCACCTAGCCGCCCCAACCCCTCCCTTTTTAAAAGCCTTCTTCCACTGACCCTTTAAGCTCATTCCTCTACAGTCCCTTTATGGTCAAAGTTCTGGGGAAAGGGAAGAAAGGGAGGAAGGAAGGGAGGAAAAAGGAGGGAAGAAGGAAGAAAAGGAAGGAGGGAGAGAGGAATGAAGAAAGAAAGAAGGAAGGAAGGAAAAGGGAGGGAAGAAGGAAGGAAAGGGAGGTGGGGGGATTGGGTTGTGGATTGCTTTAAATGCCAAATCTAAGACTTTGTTTGATTCTAGATATAATAGGGAAGGGTTGGAGTCTATTGGGGAGGAATGTACAGAAGTCATAAATGCTTGTGTGTTGTCTCCTTGCTTAGACTGGGAGCTCCTTTAGGGCAGGCTGAGGATCTGTCTTTCTTAGTATCCCCAGGGCTTAGCAAGGGGCCTGGCACACAGTAAGCATTAAACAAGTGCATGTTGCCTGGCTCTCCCTGCCCCCTTTCCCTTCCCTTCCCCTCCTGACTCAGGGATTTTCCAGCTGAGGCTTTTACCTAGGACCGTCTGAGGCCACATTCACTAAATCACCTCTCTGAGCAGACAGGTCAAAGATAATCACAGTAACAGTAACATTTACAAAGCACTTTATGATTCCAAGTACTGTCCATGCATTATCTCATTATCAAACCTGTTGGCAGGGCAGCTGGATGTTCTCCTTTCCTCTTCTTGCTAATGGTTAGTTTCAATTCCCCGTTAACCATTTCTTCCCTTCTGGCTCTCCTAGACAGAAGAAAATGCAGTCCAAGTTTTGGGCTCAGTCCCCCCGCATGTATTTGGATTAGTGAGGGGAGTTCCCTCACAAGCCCTTGCTGGTATGGTCTCCCTCATATTAATTAACATCTCCCCGATGCCAATTAACCAAATGACACAGATTAGCTTTTATAAAGGGATTTTACTGAGAAGCTGTGGCCAGGACTAAAGTATGACAATGTCCCCTCAGAAAAATTGTGTGCTGCTCCCTCTACATACTCACTTGCTCTGGGAGAAGAATGAACTCCCAATAATTGCTACAAGACACCCCCATCCTGAGCACAATCCTGGAGAGGACTGCTTCCTAGCCTTGGGAGCCCTTTCCTCCCTTGGTGTGCCTGACACACAAATCTTTTGCTCAGCTGGATTGACTCCCTTCTGGACTGGGTCAGGCTGGATCTTCCTTGGACTTGGCTCTGTGGCTGCCAGCAGGCTCTGCTACTGGCTCCAGACAGTGAACCTCGGTTGGCTCTACCCACCCTTCAAAGCTCACAAGGCTATAAGATGCTCCAGATACTGATCTATGATTAGGAAAGAATAAATACAAGATTGCAAAGAAACAGAGGCACCATGCATTCATGGACATGTGGCAACCAGTGTGAAAGTGAAATCAGTGCCCTTCCTGCATCAGGAGGCACAGAAGCCCTGGCCTCAATCACTACAGGAAGCAAGTGAGGGTTCATCTGCTCAAAAAATTCTCTGTACACACTTAGTTCCAGCTCAGCAGCCAATTAAAAGGTATATACACACAGACAGAGACAGAGACACAGAGAGACAGAGACATGGAGAGAGACAGACACAGAGAAACAGAGAGATAGAGACAGAGAGAGACACAGACACATAGAGAGACAGGGAGAATGACAGAGACACCCACACACAGAGAGAAAAAGAGCATTTCCAATCAGTTCCACAAATTTCAGTTGATTTTCAGGTCTAAAATCTATTGATTCTGGGCAGCTAGATGGCATAGGAAGGTGGAGTCAGAAGATCCCCCAATTCAAATATGGGCTCATACACTGTGGACCTTCAGCAAGTCACTCAACCTCCACCTGACTCAGTTTCTTCATCAGTAAAAAAAAAAAAAAAGACAAGTATCTGCCTCCAGGGTTGTTTTGAGGATCAAATGAGATAATATATAAAAATGCTTCGTAAACCTTCAAGCACTATATAAATGCTAGTTATAACTACTATTATGTACAGTGCTTTGTGGACCTTAAAATGCTATCTACATACTAGCTCCTCCTCCTCCTCCTCCTCCTCCTCTTCTTCTTCTTCTTCTTCTTCTTCTTCTTCTTCTTCTTCTTCTTCACTCCTTGGGTTCTAAGATTCTCTTATCCACCCATTTAAGCTTCAGAAGGACCACCAACTCTAGAGCTAGAGGCCTCATCACGGAGCCCTCATCTAGCTCTCTTCAGTACTGAAGAGAAGAAGGTGGCCTGAGATCACACAAGCAGATCTAGAATTCAAATCCAGGTCCTTTGACTCCAGATGAACCCCTTTCCCCCTGCATCACACTGCCTCTCATCCTATTCAAGGTTCTTTCTTACATCTCATGATTCATCGATTTTGTGTTCTACACTTTAATTTCACAGATCCTGTTTACATCAGGCATTTTAATAGAGAGAGAAGGAGGTGCTTACCAAGTACTCCAGAGAGTGTTGATCTGAGACTCCAACAGAAAAACTGCCAGCTGGCCTTCTACAATGGTTCTCTCCCTGGACTGGACTTTGGTCTATTCTGTCACATTAGGCTCTAACCTTCAGACTGCCCTCCCTCCCCCGCCCAGGAGTCAAGCGGTCCAAGGGAAAGAGGAGGATCTAGGATGCAGGAAGCAGACACACCGGCCTCACTTGGCTCCATGCCAGGGCCCCCACCTTCCCCTCCTTGCAGGGGACCGTCTGGCTCTGTCTGGTGGGATGGGAAGTGACATTAGATCAGAAGAATTCATAAGTAGCCTATGTTTTCTTGAAGAAATTCGCATTAATTTTTAAAATCGGGCTACATCGCCCTAGCCCCAAACACATGAGAAATGGTGCCTTTGTTTCTAATAAATATTTTTTAGATTAAGTATTTGTAACAGGATCAATTATTCATCTCCATATATGGAAGATGCATAATTTGTAATAAAATGCAGAAAGGTTTCTAATTTTTCTCTACAACAAATGAAATTGAATTTTTGACTAATACACGAATAAATTGACTCTAATTCCTTTCTGTCAGGGTACCCAGACTTCTGCTCCGTATAAATCTCCTGGTTTATAGATGTTTTCGAAAAATTAATCTCAAATATTTAAGGATCAGAGTAAATCTTGGTAACGCTGTGTGTTTTCAGGACCCCATTTGTACAGGCTGGCATGCCCATATTCCGCCCCCCCCTGAAAAACAGGGGTTGTGTGGGCCAGATTTGTCGTGAGGCTTCATAAACATTTACAAATGTGAATAATTGACGGTGCCCAGATTTGGTCACAATACAAGAGGAATCGCCTTGCTCATTAAGATGGTGCCCACCCCCAGATTCTTGTCACCCTCACTTTCCATCTTGCCTTGAGTTGGGAGTGAGAAGTCACAGACTCAGGGCTCTCCTTCAGCGGGCACCTGGGCAGAGATCAGGGCAAAGGCAGCAGAAGGAGAAGGGTTAAGCTGGCTGGCTATGACCAGGGGAGGAGCAGGACCGAGGTAAGCCAAGAAAGGGGACCCAATGGGAGTTCTTTATGAATGGCTGGGGATGCTTCCTGAGCTCAGGGGGAGAGAGGCTCATAGCCCAAGGGATGAACAACTGGAATGAGAATAGCTCACATTTCTCTGTCACAGAGATGTGTGTGCCAAGTGCTGCTGTAGCCAGTTTAGGTAGGAAAGCAATAAGTGACTGACTGAGTTCATGTCAGATAAGGCTTCTTCTTCTTCTTCTTCTTCTTCTTCTTTTTCTTCTTCTTCTTCTTCTTCTTCTTCTTCTTCTTCTTCTTCTTCTTCTTCTTCTTCTTCTTCTTCTTCTTCTTCTTCTTCTTCTTCTTCTTCTTCTTCTTCTTCTTCTGGTGAGGCAATTGGAGTTAAGTGACTTGCCCAGGGTCACACAGCCAGTAAGTATTAAGTGTCTGAGGCCAAATTTGAACTCAGGTCCTCCTGACTCCAGGGCCAGTGCTCTATCCACTGCGCCATCTAGCTGTCCCAAATGTTCTTTTCCATAAAGTTTTTTCTAAGTTTTTTTTCCTTTTTTTTTTTTTTTTTTTTTGGTGAGGCAATTGGGGTTAAGTGACTTGCCCAGGGTCACACAGCTAGTGTCAAGTGTCTGAGGCTGGATTTGAACTCAGGTCCTCCTAAATCCAGGGCTGGTGCTCTATCCACTGCACCACATAGCTGCCCCCAGATGAGGCTTCTTAACAGTGAGAGGCATCCCAGGATGGAAAGGTGGAGGGCTCCCCGGCCTTGGAAGTTTTCAGGCAGATGCTGAATATGCTAAGGGCCTGCCTGGGTTGGGGGATGAAAGCCATTGTTCCTGAACCCGGGAGGACAGGCAGGGTCAGAGGCAGCATTTCCCAGTGGTCAAAGCTCTGTAATTGAGCTTGGAAATCTGGATCCTTACCTGGCTGGGAAGCGTCTTGTGGGACCTGGGGCAGTCCTGGCAAGCCCCCTGTTGCTCTAGAAAGTGATCAAATCATCTCTAACACTGTTTCTTGATGAGAGGGTCAATCACTCTCCCTCTGGCTCAGCCCCCTTCCCTGTGACCTCCCAAACCCAAAACCTTCTCCCTGTCCACTCCCCCTACCCCCAAGTACGGGAAAGGACCAAGTATTGACCAAGCATCATGTACCAGGTACTGTGCAAACTGCTTTAGAACTACTAGAGTATATGGGGAAAAAAGAAAAAGATACTCGAATGGAAGTCTCTCGAGATCACAACCTGTTTCCTCATTTCTCACCAGCCCCCCATGACTGTTCCACCATGCCCAAGCATAGGGTACCTTCCCTGGCTCCCTCGATTCCCCACCTCCACCCCCAGCTTTTGATCTTTCTTTTGTGAGTTGTCTTTCTTCCTTAGATTGTAAACTCCTTGAAGTCAGGGATTGACTTTCTTTTTTTCATATTTGCATCACCAGCCTTTAGCACTGTGTCTAGCACATAGGTGCTTAGTAAATGTTTATTGACTGACTGATTGACTTATTTTTTGCTTTGTATCCCTGGTACCCAGTCCAGTAACTGGCACATTTGTTGTTGAGTCGTTTCGGTCCTGTCTGACTCTCTGTGACCCCATTTGGGTTTTTCTGGGGTGTTTTTGGCAAAGCTATTGGAGTGGTTTTCTATTTCCTTCTCCAGCTCATTTTACAGATGAGGAAATTGAAGCCAACAGGGTGACATGACTTGCGCAAGGTCACACAGTTAAGTGTCTGAGGCTGAATTTGAACTTGGAAAGATGAGTCTTCCTGACTCTAGACCCAGTGCTCTATGCACCATGGTGCCCCCTAGCTGCCCATTACCTGGCACCAAACATACTCAGTAAGGGCTTTTTCCTTCATTCCCTTTCTTTCTTGGCTCCTGCATTCAATATTTTTAGATGCTGGCCCATTCCAAAGCCTCAGTTTTCCCCAGTGTATTGATAACAGAGCTAACTATCTTTATTCTCAGGTTATGATGAGGGGAAATATAAAATACTGTGTCAATCTCAGAGTAGAAGGGACCAGGACTACAGTGATCACCACAGCTGGGTCAGAGCCCAAAGGGACGCTGAGGCCCCATTGACATCCCCATGACACAAGCCTGCCCTTGGGGACTGCAGCTCCCTGGGAAACAGGACAGATGCGAAATCTTCATCATTTTTATTGAAGACCCAAGGGGCAGATACGGGATTGCCTGATTACCCAGCAGCAGCTGGCAGTGGCGGAGGTGCTGATTTTGTCTGGCGCCCAAAGCTGTCGATGCAAGCCAGGCATCCGTGCATGGACTGGACACAGCCTGAGGATAGCCAGGTCCTGGGAAATCTCCGGGCTCCAAGAGCCCATTCCTTACCGGGCCCATGATCACCTTCTCCGCTTTCTGCAGCTGGAAGGGATCACTCCTGCCTGGGAGTCCCAGGACCCTCACATGTCCTTCTCCATCTCAGAGTCACTGTGTCCGCACTGGCCATTCCCCTGACTGGGCGGCTCTTCTTCCTCACCTCCACCTCCTGCTTCCTTCAAGAGTCAGCTCAGATCCCACCTTCTAGGCCCTCCCCGCGTATGTCTTGTATGTAGCCGGGTATTTACGTGGTGTCTCCCCCATTAGGTGTGAGCTCCTGGGGCTCAGGGATAAGGTTTGGACCGTTCTTTCCCCCTGCAGCCTTTAGCACAGAGCCTACCATATAGCAAGTGGCTTGTGGATGCTTGTGGCCTGACCGCTTGACATCAGGACCTGCCGGTCTAATTCTCACCTGAAGGAGACACTCTCCTTTGGGACATCTTGGATCCTCCGATATTCGGCATCTCCTCAAAGGCCCCCAGGAGGCAGCTTCCTTCAGAGCAGCTCATCCCATTACTGCCGGGGCCAGAACATGGAGCCATCGCTGGGACCCAGGCCTCCTAATGCCCCAGAAAGTATGAACGTTTTATTCCCACCACATCATACCACTCCTGTGGTGGAAGAGCATAGATCATAGACAGACAATGCTCAGAGCTGAGAGAGACCTTGAACAGAGAAAAATAGAGAAAGGAGGAGCCGTAGAAAATAAAACACAGACTATCAGAGCTGAAGCACAGAATATCTGAGCAAGAGGGAAGCTTAGAACATGGGCTGTCAGGGCTGGGAGGGGCCTTAGAACATGGGCTGTCAGGGCTGGGAGGGGCCTTAGAACAGGGAAGGTCAGAGCTGGGAGGAAGGTTAGAGCACAGAATATCAGAGCTGAGAAGGGTCTTCAAACCTACAACAGAATGTTCTAGAGCTAAAAAGGCCCTTATTTCTGGGCCAAATCCTGCTCTCCAGATTGCACACATACAGAGACAAGAGTCTCCATATAGCAAGGCCTGGGGTCTCAGTATTTTGCTTAAGTGGGCCCGAGGGCCAGCTCTATGTAGCTGCCCACTCTATGTAGCTGCCTCCTGCCCCCAGCCCTCACTGGGGGTGCTTCTCACACCCCATGGCCAGTCACCCAGACCATCTCGTCCTCTCCCTGCTGCAGCTGCTACATTTCTCCCCACCTTGACTAGAGCCCTCAGCACTGGACCTTGGCACAGGACCCTCACAATCCCTGGCCCCCATCCCTTCCTCTCCTCCATCCCCAACTTTCCAGCTCATGTTATAAGCAGAACCATCAGACCCACACCACCATTGCCTCTGGAAAAGCCATTACCCCTCTACCCCCTCCCATCCCTTGTCAGCGCCCCCTCCCCAGTCCAAAACACCTTTCTCTTGCCCCCACTTCCTTTTCTGTATTGACCTTATTTGAATTTAAGCTTCTTGAGGGAAGAGACTGTCCCTTTTTTCATATATTTGGGTGCTGCAATTTAGGAAGAGAACTTGAAAGGCAGTCAGGCAGTCAGTCAACAAGCATTTAGCAAGCACCTACTACGCACCAGGCACTGTGCTAAGCCCCGGGTGGTACCCATTCTCAAAGAGCTCACATTCTAATGGGGAAGATGACAGTAGAACAAATACGAACCAACAAGATCTGGACAAAATTAATTGGAGGGAAGGCATTAAGGGAATCAGGAAAGGTTTCTAGGAGAAGGTAGGAAAGGAGGGACAGCCAATGCAAAGGTACGGCAGGGGACCAGAGGGTCTTATTCAAGGAACAGCAAGGAGGCCAGTTGCTAGATCGAAGAGTATGTGTGGTGTGTAAGAAGCCAGAAAGGTGAGAAGGAGCCTCGTCACGGAGGACTTCCAAAGACTGCATCACGGAGGCAATAGCGAGCTACTGGATTTGGCCAAGTTGGATGGTGAGGGGTCTTGAGCTCATGTCAAAGAAGGGTCGTTTGAGGAAACTGGAAAAGAAAACTTGGGTGGGGAGAGGGGGGCAGGACATGGTAATTGACTTCAAGTACCGGAAAAACTGATATGGGAGAGGGATAAAGCCTGTTTCTTTGGCCCCAAAGAGAAGAACCAGGAGCAGTTTGGCTGATTTAGACCCAGTTATTAGGGGAAAACTCCAAACGTCCCAACAGCCCAAGCTGTCCTAATATAGAAAGACTGCCTCGGGGTGGTGGGTTCTCCCTCCTTGGAAAAATTTTCATGGGGGTCCCACTCACATTTAGATTGGGCTAAGGACCACTGAAGGGTCTTCCAGTGCTGGGATTCCATAATCCAGTGATCTATGTTTATAAGCCTTTATCATTTATTCATTCCTTCTGGTCATGGGATCATAGATTCAGAGCTGGAAGCGACATTTGAGACCATCCATTCCATCCTATTTTATAGAAGACGCTGAGGCCCAGAGAGGTGAAAATGACTTATCTAAGATCATACAAGTAGGAAGAGAGGCAGGATTTGAACTCATGTCTTATGACTTCTGGGGCCTCTGGGCAACACCATAGTGCACAGAGTGCCAGGCCTGGAGTCAGGAAGACTCATCTTCATGAGTTCAAGTCCAGCCTCAGACACTTTCTAGCTGTGTGACCTTGGGCAAGACACTTAAACTTGTTGCCTCAGATTCCTCATCTGTAAAATGAGCTGAAGAAGGGAATGATAAGCCACTCTAGTACATTCCAAGAAACCCCCAGATGGGGTCACAAAGAGTCAGACACAACTGAAAAGACTAAACAACAGCAACCGCCTATGACTTCTAAGGCCAGTAGCAAGGTGCCACCATGGCGAGCATCCATCTACCCATCTGCCCAGATATGTAGAGTGGGCTGCCTAGGATCTCAAGGAGCCCAGCTAGGAAGATTCTGGTTTTTCCTAAGGACTGGTTAGCCATGAGGGATAGAACCAACCCCCTCCTTTCCCCCCCTTCCCCCCCCCCCGGGTGTGAATAACAGAAGAGTCTGTCTTCTCAGTTTCAACCTAACTCTTGGCAAGCTAGACTCCAGGGATATAATGGGCACCTGAAATGTGCCAACCAATACATCATTTGGGCTTGAGAGCCCTTCTTAGGAGCAAATGGGATTATGCCAATGGCTGCGGATGGTTGGATGGGGATGATGACAGCTAGCATTTGCCCATCACCAGGATCCTCCCTCCCACCGCCACCTAAGGGCCCTGGGAGTGTGGGAGGGTGTGTGCATTTCTGCTTGTGTGAGGGTGGCAGTCTCATTGTATTTATAGCTGTGGATCCATGGAGGCCCACCAGTCTGTGCCGCTCTCTGAGATCATGCACAGGCAGAAGGCTGGGAGGGTGGAGGGAGAGGGCGGCATATTTGGAGATCTTAACGTTCTGGGTGTGTCTCTGTATATGCAAAAGACTGTGTGGTTATGGAACCAATGGTGTGGCTGAGAGGGCTGAGGGTTGTTTATATACATCTGTGCATAGCTGCTTGTCTCACAGTCCATGAAAAGGAGTGTGTGTGTGTGTGTGTGTGTGTGTGTGTGTGTGTGTGTGTGTGCGTGTGCGCGCGCGCGCGCGCGCGCGCGCGTGCATGTGTGAAGGAGAATGTCTCCATCAGCTGACAGGCCATTCCCTGTCTCTCTTCCATATGGATCTACCTAGAAACAGCTTTAATTAAGAAAGGAGTCATTAGATACACCCCCTGAATGTGGGGGCCCCTGTTCTACAACATTGAGCATTAGTCCAACAAGCAGGATTAACAGGCAGGAGATAAGAAAAGGAGACAAGAAATTAAACAGGGAAGGGAGAGAAAGAGAAGGAGGAGGAGTAACAAGGCTAGGAAGAGAAGGAAAAAGAGAAAGAAGGAGAGGAGAGAAAGGAAGAACAGGAGCAAGGGGGAGGGGAAGGGAGGAGGAATAAGACAGAAGGGAAGGGAGGAGAAGGAAAGAGGGGAGAAGGAAGGAGGAGGGGGGAGGAGAGGGGAGGAGAAAGAACACAGAAGGGAAGGGAGAAGAAAGGAGGAAGGGGAAGGAGAGGGGAAGGAGGATGAAGCAGAAGGAGGAACAACGGCAAGGGAAGAGAGAAAGAGAGAGGAAGGAGGGAGAAATAAAAGAAGAGAGGAAATGAGGGGGAAAGAAAGAGAACTTTGGGCTCTAGACTCACCTTGTACACAAATGTCACTTTCTATCTCCTTGGTCCCTGTCATAACCAAGCCGGGCAGTGTTGTACAATGAGTCAGGAGGCCAGGGTTCAAATATTCCTTTGGCCACTTACTGTCTACCTGACCTTGAGCAAATCCCTTCCTCAATGCTAAGCTTCGATTTCCTCCTCTATAAAAGGCAGAAAATCCCCCCTGTATGCCCACCTCCCTCCCAGGTTTGTGGTAAAGCTCACCATCCTGGAGAAATGGGAAAGGCAATTAGTACATTCTCTGCCATAGTCAAGTGTCCTGTAGACACAGCTGAAGGGATAGTAAAGCGATTCCTGAATCTCAAATGGAGAGGTTGAATCAGAGGAGGAGAAAAACAAGAAAGAACGATCAGTAAGCCAGAGCAGCAGAGGAGGAGGCTGATTCAACGGAGGCACCAGTGAGGATGGCAGAGACAAGGGTGGGGTCACCAGGAGGGTCCACTAGAACAGGAACTGTCTTTGCATGTGTATGTATGCATGTATGCGTGTATTTATCTGTGTGTGTGTTCATGCTAGGTCAACCAGATATAGGTGACTTCAGATGAGGCTTCATTCTGTCCACACTGGATTCATTTTGTTCTCACTGACCTGTCTTTGTCCTCACTGGCTTCATCCTGTTCATACCAACTTTCTTCTGTAACCACTGACCTCGTTCTGTCTTTAATCAATCAATCAACAAGCATTTATTGAGCACTTAGTATGTACCAGGGACTCTGCCAAGTGCTGGAAATACAAAGCAAAAACAAAAACCCAGCCTGTCCCCTCATTCTAATGGGGGTTACAACATGTGTATTAAACAGGTACACACCAGACCCATACAGAGTAGATCCCATCTGCAGTGAACTCCCTCTGTCCTCTTTCTTCTGTCCACAGTGACTTCCCTCTGGCCTCACTGACCACATCCTGTCCTCACTGACCTCATTCAGTTCTCTCTGGCCTTCTTCTCTCCAAAGTGAAAGCCCTTTGATTTCACTGGCATTTTTTGTCCATAGTGGTCTCATTCTGTCTTCAGTGCCCGCTTCGCTTCCTCCCTGGCCACCGCCTCTCCTCGCTGACTTCTTTCTGTCCACACTGAGTTCAGTGCTCATGCTGGCCCCCTCAGAAGCACCTGTCCATCTTTCCTCCATCTCCAACCTCAGGGCTTCTTGTCCAGGGTGTTCCAGGAAGTCCGTCCTTCATTCTTGTCACACAACATTTCTTTTTGCTCCTGACTCTCCCATCCATCTTGCCCTTTGTTTGATGAAATCCTCCACGCTGTCTGCAGGTCCCTGACTTGCTCTGCTGTTTGATTGTTTATGAGATAGATGAATTCCTGCCTCCCTCTCTCCCTCTCTCCCTCCCTCCCTTCCTCCTTTCCCTGACAGCTATGTTGGTGAAGAACCGCAGGTCAGACATGTCTGTTTGGGCTTAGACTGGCACAGATTTGTTGGGACATCATCTCTGGCACTGTGGACATAAAAACACAGGCACTCAACTGGAAGGTTGATGGAAATCACAGTAAAGCTCTCTCCACGCCCAGCCCTGGACCTCCAGCAGATCAAGGGAGAAGTCCACACTCAGAGACAAGCATAGTTCTCCTTCACATCCTACATGCAAATGAGAACACGTCAAAAGCCCTGAAATTGAAGTCAGCAGTTCTGGATTCAAATCCTGACTCTCTCACTTCCTACACAGCTAACCCCCTATTTTCCTCATTTCCCCTCTTTTGCCTCAGTTTTGTGATCTGGGATATAACAATGTTGGGTGACATTATGTTTAAGGTCTCTTCTAGCTCTGGGGTCTCTGGAGCCTTCAACTACGAGACCAAATCCCAACCCGAGAACAGCTTCAAGATGGTGGCTCTCCAGGACTTTCAGGAAGTTTCCATCATTTATCACCACAGGGACAGACCCATCTCCTCTCATTTTTCTTTCTCTTTTCGTTTTTTGTTTTTTGTTTTTTTTGGTGAGGCAATTGGGATTAAGTGACTTGCCCAGGGTCACACAGCTAGTAAGTGTTAAGTGTCTGAGGCCGAATTTGAACTCAGGTCCTCCTGACTCCAGGGCTGGTGCTCTACCACTGTGCCACCTAGCTGCCCCTCTTTCTCTTTTCAAAAGAGATGGTTTTTAGAAAAAACCATTCTAAGTTAGATGTTCTGAGGTCATTCTGAGAGGGATCCCATCAGTATGGGGTATCACCCTCTAGGTCTGAAAGGACCATGGAGGCTACCTGTGCCAAACCTCTCATTCCATAGAGAAGACAGACCTCAAGAGAGAGAAAGCCCCTTATTCAAGGTCACCAAGATGATGAGTGGAAGAGCTAGAATTCTTTCTATAGCACCATACTGCATCTCAAGTGGGTTATTTATGTGATTTTTTTTAAACCCAGACATCTCTGAGAGTCCCATTGTACTCTGGCATGATCAGACCATTACTGGTGTACCATATCCAGTTCTGGAAGCCACAATGTAGGAAAGATCCTGATAGGCTGAAGTGGGTCCAGAAATGCAAAACCAGGATGGAGAAGAGTCTCAAGTCTTTTTCACGTTTGCCAGGATTGGTGAAAGAACTGATAATGTTTAACTTGGAGAAGAGAAGGCTTGGGGGTGGGGGGCATGCTAGCTGTGTTCAAGTATTTGAAGGACTCATATGAAAAAGAGGCATGAAACAGAGACTGTGGGGGAAGGAGGATCGGAATAACAAAAAGGTGACTTCTGACTTGTCAGGAAAAACTTCATCAACATCACAGTTATCCTAAAGTTGAACGGGATCCTGGGGCAGTGGTGGGTTCCCTATCAATCAATCAATCAATCAATCAATCAATCAGTAAACATTTGTTAAGTGCCTACTATGTGCCTAGGCACTGTGCTAAATGCTGGGGATACAAGAAGAGACAAAGTGCAGTCTCTGCCCTCAAGGAACTCATGGTCTAATTGAGACAATGTGTGAACAATATTACAAAGCAAGCTCTATGCAAGATGAATAGTGCGTAATTAATGGGGGAAGGCTCTTCAGAGCATTGGGGAAAATTCCAGTAAAGTAGAGGCTTTTAGATGGGACTTTTGGGATCTGGAGGGGTCAGTGGGCAGAGCAGATGAGGGAGAGCATTCCAGGAATGGTGGATGGCCAGAGAGAACCTCATTTGAGCAAGACACTTGAGGCAGCCCCAACTCATTCTTCTCTCAGAGGAGCTCTGGGCTCACTAGCTACCTTTATTCCACCTCACCCCCCTCTCAGCTTCTTTTTATGTGGGACCCTTACACATTCAGCTGTAAGCTCCCTGATGGATGGGACTGGTGTTCACTCAGAGATTAGCACAGTGTAAGTGTTTAATAAATGCTGATTGACTCATTGACCAACTGACACCTCTCTCTCTGTCTATTCTTCTCTCTGTCTCTGTCTCTGTCTGTCTGTCTCTATGTGTGTCTCTCTGTCTCTCTGTCTCTGTCTCTCTCTGTCTCTCTCTCCCCTACCTTTGTCCAGCTCTTCTGTCCAAGACCCTGGCCACCTCACAGAATGGCCAGGCACACAAAACTTCCCCATGAATATCAAGTGTAGAGGGCCATGGGGTACATCCCTCAACAACACAAGCCCTGGAGCTCCCAGTGCAACACACTCCCATAGCAAACAGTTTGAAGGAGAAGCTTACCATGAGATCTGGCTACAAGAGTAACTAATAAAAATGGCAGCAGATTGAGACTCTTGCACAAAGTTGCTGGGGTTCTGGGCTCAGAGCAGAGGAGAACTGGATTTAAACCCCAATCTCCGACTCTTACTAGCTGGTGTGATTATAGGCAACTCTGAACCTGAATTTCCCTATCTCTAAAGGGAGAGGCAGTGGGCCATAGTGGATGGAAATCCAGCCTCAGAACCAGGGAGAGCTGGCTTCAAGTCCCATCTCTGAATATACCAGCTGTGTGACTTTGAATAAGGCACCACTCTTCAGTATTCTAAACTCCTCTCTAAGATTATAAACTGCTAAGAAGGTGCTAGCCTGCGTTGGCCAAAGAAGTATCCTCACCAGGGATGAGAACACAGGTCCCACCTGTAAGGAATTAATTGTGATTTGAGGTTTCTATGACCCCATCTTTGCTTCATTATGGTCAGACTGGAAAGATGTAATCTTGAAAAGCCTAAGAGAAGATGGGTGTGTACTTGAAGAGATTATAGAACAAACAAATGGAACTCTGATCAGATTTGTTATGTATATTAGGTGGGACTGAACAACACAAAAAACATTTATTGAGTCAAAGTATCCAATGCCTGGGCCCCACCTAGGAGTTCCCCCATGCCCACATGGGCCTGGCCAAATTATAAGGAGATAGTCCAGGGCATATGTGGAACCAGTTGGAGACTCAGCATGACTAAGAACCTCCCTGCCTATGGGAGAGGCAGGAAGGGGAAGAGAGAACTCCAAGAAGGATGAGAGAGAGAGAGAGGGGAAGAGGGGAAGAGGGGAAGAGGGGGAGAGGGGGAGAGGGGGAGAGGGAGAGAGGGAGAGAGGGGGAGAGGGGGAGAGGGGGAGAGGGGGAGAGGGGGAGAGGGGGTGAGGGGGTGAGGGGGTGAGAGGGAGAGAGGGAGAGAGGGAGAGAGGGAGAGAGGGAGAGAGGGAGAGAGGGAGAGAGGGAGAGAGGGAGAGAGGGAGAGAGGGAGAGAGGGAAAGAGGGAGAGAGGGAGAGGGAGAGGAGCTTGTGATGGTTGACTTTCAGACCAAACCAGGAGACACTGCAAAGCTGATTCTCCTTAGAACTACAGATTCCAGGTGGTGGTGAGTTTGTGTTGTTGAAGCGAGGCTGGCTTGTCAGGCCAGCTGAGCTGGAAGCAAGTTTAGGGTTTGAGTCAGTTTTGTTCGAGCTAAGCTGTTATGGGTAGCTGAGGAAGCAGAGCTTATTTGAGGTACCTGGGGGCCTTTTTACCCTAGAGATTTAGATTCTAGCCATCTGTGAAGTGGATCATATTTTTCCCTTTCTCTATCCCCTTTCTCATTGTCCCTGGTCCTACTAACTTCACTTGTGTTGTAAATTTGTTCCCATTAATAAAACCTGATTTGTTTGTGGAAAAGAGGCTGTTAATCTCCTTTCTTATCAGTCTGGGAGAAATAACTAAAGAAAAGGCAGTTTGGAAGAGAAGAAACTCTGGACCTAGGGGTCTCTCATCATTTTCTGAACCCCAATATTACAGCGAGCCACCCAATTAACTCTCCCCATACTGAATTTGGCCCTTACACACCCCCACTCTCCAAAAGAGGCACTTTTATGCCTCTATGCTTATGAACCTCCCAGGGTTGTTGTGAGGCTATAATGAGCTCATACATAAGAAACACTCAGCAAACTTTTAGTCCAATAAGATGTCAGCAGTTGTTTCTGTCACTGTTACTTCCAGGAAGTCTGGAGGGCAAAGGGCATTTCTCAGTGCCCAGCAGAGATGTGTTCTTCAGTTTCCTATCAGTACCAAATGACTGCTGCCCATGCTTGAGGTGAAGGGTGGTCTTCCTCTTAGAAGAGAAAGTCAAGGGACTTGAGAAAACCTCTCTGCTCTAGAAGTTATCAGAGAGAACAAAGAGTTCCTTTGAAAGATGAAAGTTGGGCTTTAAAGTAAAACTATAGAATCAGACTTAGAGCTGAAAGAGACCTTAGAAACCATTATGTCCAGTCCCCTCATTTTACAGATGAGGAAATTGAGGCATGGACTTGCCCAGGATCACTTACCTATTAAGCGTCTGAAGCCAGATTTGTGGAATTCTGACTGGTTTGAGGCTGCTGGAGGGTGAAGGAATGCAACAGACAGAAGAAAAGACCCAAGAAGGACCACTTGTTTCTTGAAGATAAGGAACAGCTATGAGGCTCTTCATGCTGAAGAGAGAACTACACTTCTCAAGAGAAAGTAGTTCCTTGCCTTCCCAAGAATGAAAATATCAACCCCCAGGTGGCATCATGAGTGACGTTATCCACTTAGGGTCAGAAGAAGAAGGCACAAGTGGTGGTGGGTGATGATGGGTTCCAATTTGGCAATTTGTTGACCTGATGTTGATGACAGAGAACTCCTGCTGTCATCCCAAGACATGTATCTGGGATGTGATAGGTAACCTCCTCATGTGACTATGCCGCAAAGAAGTTTCATAAGGTGTTCTTGCCTTCTATTCCTCCAGTAGGCTTGGGTCCTTGAGGGTAGGGACTACTACATATGTGCATTTTTGTCCCCAGCACCTAGACTCAATACCTGGCACATAAAAAGTGCTGACAACATGCTCATTCAAATGGATTTCAAACTACTCAGCTCTTTCGTCACAGTTAAAGGAAAAAAATTAGGGAGCAGCAAGAGTCTCTCACTGTCCCTGATTTTCTTTGCTGCCTGCAGAGAAAGCAAGACCCTGTTCAGGGGTTGTGGTATCCGATTCTAATCTCCTTGCCCCTCTATTGTCCTGCCTCCTCAATTGTGCTAACATCCGTAAGGGCAAGGACTCTGTCTTTGTATCCCAGTACTGGACATGGGCCACAGTAGGGGCTTAAAAAATGTTTGTCGAGTTCAATTGAAACCACTAATCTAGAATATACTGTCTCCCTCCAAAGCAATTCTATCGGTCGGATAAATATTGTCTCCTACGGTGGCTGATGCTGACCTAAAGCACCTTGGATAATTCCTGGGGGGAAATTGCTACCGAGAATGATTGTCTCCAAGCAGAGCTACAATTCCACCCTGGGCGTCACAATTCAGGAAGAACTCGGGTAGAGCTGACAACTTGTCAAGGGAATCCATCTCTGATAATGGTGACAACCAGGGGATGGAGTGGCCGACAAGAGCCATTGGCCCTCCAGAATCTGACAGGTATCGACCGGAAAATCGCCCAAATGGAAGAAGCAATTGAAAGGAGGGACCAATGAGCATTCTGAACGGACCACACAGAGTTTGGGGGATGTCAGTGGAGGGACGTGAAGGTGTTTCTAGACACTGTTTGGCCAGGGAGACTACAGATCCAGATGCCAGAAAAACTGACTATTAAGTTCATCTAAGCAGGAGCGCAGTGTGGTACAATGGGTAGGGTGCTGGGTTTGGGTTCAGAGGATCTGGATTTAAATTCTGTTGTTGCCATTCACTACCCATGTGACCCTAGAGAGATCATGTTGCCTCCTCAGGTTTCAGCTTCCTTACCTGCAAATGAAGAGATTGGATTTAATGTCCTCAGAAGTCCCCCCAAGGACAAAATCTATGATGTTTGAGCAAACCCTTTCCCTTCTGATGTGAGGATCCAACAAAATATCTGTAAAGCTCTTTGTGAACCTTAAAGCATGATGCAAATGCTAGCTGTTATTAACAACAGCTATCAGGTAGATAGCACTTGAGCAGCTAGTCAGCACAGTGGAGACCTGAGTTCAAATTTGACCTCAGACACTTCCTAGCTGTGTGACCCTAGCAAAGTCATTTACCCTGTTTACCTCAGTTTCCTCATCTGTAAAATGAGCTAGAGAAGGAAATGGCAAACGACCCCAGGATCTTTTCCAAGAAAACCCCAAATGGGGTAATGGAGAATCAGACATGACTAAAAAACGACTGAACAACAACAACATATAGCACTTAGAACAGGGAATGTCAGAGCTGGGAGGGACCTTAGAACACAGAACATCCCCATATGCCATCAGTTGACAAATCTTGATGATTCTTCTACTACATCTCTTGCTTTTCTCCCTCTCTCTCTACTCCCGTAACACCACCTGTGTCCCAACCTTCATCACCTCTCCCCTAGCCTATTGGGGTCACCTTGCGATGGGTCTCTGGGTCTCAGCTCTCTCCTCTCTCTGATATATCCTCCCCACAGCTGCCAAGAACCATCTTCTCGAAGCACAAGGTTGACAATCACAACTCCCTCCTCAAGAAACTCTAATACCCCTCCCTGCTTCAAGGATAAATCGCAGCTCCTCACCTTGACATTTAAAGCCCTTCACAGTGAGCTCCATCCTGCCTTTGCAGACGTTTCATTCTCTCCTTCACGTATTCCACATTCCAGCCACTCTGGCGTGCCTGCTTCTCCTCACACATGACATTTCATCTCCCCCACTGATCCCCATGCCTGAATGCTCTCCCTCTTAACCTCTGCCTCCTAGAACTCCCATCTTCCCTCAGACGGCGCCTTCTGCAGAAAGCCTTTCCTAATCCTTCCAGTCCCTGGTGCCCCCTTGCTCCTAAAATGATCTTGTCCTGATCTATCTGTGCACAGGTTCTGTCCCCAATAGAATGTCAACTTCTGGAGGGCTGATACTGGACATCCTTCTGGTTTTTGTCTCCCCAGCACCCGAGACTGCATTTATACAAAACAAAGGCTTAGCAAATGCTCATTGAACTGAATTGAAACATGGAGTGCCTGAGTTGGAAGGACCTTTAGGGATTATCTTCTGCCCTCCATTTGACAGATTGGAAGAGGGAGGCCCAGAGAGATGGGGGCATTTGCCCAAGGACACACAGCTAGTTGGTGGCCAGGCTGGGACCAGCCCCCAGGCCAGAATACTGACCTGATTAGGGCCCTCAGCCAAGGGAGGGCTCTCAAGGTAAGCTTGGCCAGAGAAGCAGGTGGACAGGGAGCCCTGAGCCCTGAGCCCTGAAGGCATCTGTTGGTGAAGGATTGACAGGTCTGGGCTAATGATCCCTGTCAGGCATAGGCTTAAGAAAGGGTGTCGAGGGCTGTAACCAGGGGAGTGGTCCCCTCCCAGTTATAACTTCTTTGAACACAGGTGCCCAAAGCAGCAGCCTGCTCCTTATGGGCTTCCCAGAAAGCTCATTCCCAGGGATGAGTCCCCTGACAGTTCCAGACACTGCTCTGCCACCTACTGGTCATACAGAACTGTAACTAGGGCTGGCAGTTGGGGCTTTGTCTGGAAGTACAAAAATCAGAGGGGCATAGTCAGCATTTTTGGTCTTTCCATAACATAGAACCAACTGAACTTACTGCCTTGTTATGTAAGAATAGCTGGGGAAAATACAAATCTTCTAGATTGTGGCTTCTTGCCCCTAGTGGCCATCACTTCACAGTAGCCTGAGAGTCTCTGCTGCCTCTCCACCATCACCTCCCAGAGTGTCTCAAGTCATGCTGCTTGCCCTTGGCACAAAATTGCTAGTAATAGTGTTCATCTGGGGCCGCTAGGTGGTGCAATGGATAAAGCACCAGCCTTGGATTCAGGAGGACCTGAGTTCAAATCTGACCTCAGACACTTGACACTTACTAGCTGTGTGACCCTGGACAAGTCACTTAACCCCAACTGCCTCACCAAAAAACCCCAAAACAAACAAACAAGAAAAAAATAGTGTTCATTCATCCCTCACTTGGCCTTTTCCCACCCAAATATGGTACCCCTTCCAGGCTAGGTCCGCGCAACAGTCCCCTCTTCCCTGCCCTCAGCCCTCTCCCTTCCTCCCTCTCTGCCACCAAGTAGCCCAGTCTGAATGAGAGTCTGCGGGTGAATGTGAGTGCCTCTCCCACTCACTGTCAGCTCAGTCTGCAACGAACAGGTTTGCAGGTAAACAGGGCAGCTTGGAGAGCTTTTAGTTGTGGTGCTTTAAGCAGGTTAGCCCTACCCATACCCACCTGCAAGCACCTTCTCCCCCATTAAGTGTGTCTGGGGAAGCTCCTTTTACCTGGAACACAGCTAGACCTGGGATGGTGGGATTGGAAGGTGTGATGGTGTACCCATGACAACTGCAGGTGTGGCTTGTGCCTGTGTGTGTGTGTGTGTGTGTGTGTGTGTGTGTTCTCGAGCCTGTAGCAATGCTCTTCCTCAAGTGAGGGCTGGGAGAGTGTAAAGGGCATTCTTCTTCAAGTCTGGACTAGGATAGAGGCTGCTGAGGTCCCTTCTCACCCTGAGGTTCAGTGCTAATTTGATCTTGGTGGTGAGACATGGCCAGGTCTGGCTTAATGATGTGAACACTGAGTTAAAGGGAGGGTTGGCCCTTAACAGGTCTCACCTGGAGCTCTGTGCCTCCTTTGGCCCTGGAGATGGGGTAGGCTGAAGTCAAAATATCATCCCATGGAGGCTAAGTGGGGGCTGGAGAAACAAGGGAAGCCACCGAGAACATTGAGAATGGAGGGGAGGTTAGAGAGGCTAGGTGAGGATGCCTTGCTGGGAATGTGGCTGCACAACTGACCCTTCACCTGCCCCCATCTCAAGGGGCTTTTTTGCATGTCAGTATGCAGGTCCATATGCAAGCCCCCTCACTACATAAATACACACATATGTACATGAACCCCTCCTCCCATGCTTGAGCACATGCCACAACTACAGTTGTCATGGGTACATCATCACACCTTCCAATCCTGCCACCCTAGGTCTAGCCATGTTCCAGGTAAAAGGAGCTTCCCCAGACACAGTGGGTGTGGGTAGGGCTAACCTACTTAAAGCCCCACACTTAAAAGCTCTCCAAGCTGCCCTGTTTACCCGCACACCTACTCATTGTAGACTGAACTGACAGTGAGGCTCCCACCTTCACTGGGAGAGGCTGGAAAGAAAAAGACTGGCTTCCTCCCCCAGACTCTCATTCAGACTAGGCCACTTGGTGGCAGAGAGGGAGGAAGGGAGAGGGCTGAGGGCAGGGAAGATGGGACCATTGCATGGACCTGGGCTGGAAAAGGTACAGTATTTGGGTGGGGCAGAGGCCAGGTGAGCTGCTGAACCATGAGTCTTGGTGGCCCATAGCATAGAGAATAGGGATCAGGACTTGCAGTCAGGAAGAAGTGGGTTCAAACTTTGTCTCATTTCCTGTGTGACCCTGGGCAAGCTGCTGCTGCTTATTTCTAATTGATCCCACCTCTATTTGGTATACAGTTGTCTCCTCCATTAGACTGAGAGCTCCTTGAGAACAGGGATCATGTTTTTACCTTTCTTTGTATCTCCAGACCTTAGTAAGACCTAAGGTGCCTAATAAATGTTTATTGGCTGACTGAGTCTCAATTTCTGAAAAATGAGAGACTCGGTGGCCTCCAAGGCCCCTTGCAGCTCCACAATCCTGATTCATCTCGTGCCCAGAGTGAGGAAGATTGCGATCGATCGATCGTGTTGCCTCCTGCCATGATTAGGCTCCGGCTGCCAAAGGGCTTCCTTTCTCCAAGCTTCCAGTACCTTCCTCTTCCGATAAATGTCCCTTTGGAGAAGCTTCCTCTAAACAAGGTCACTCTCTTTGATTTGCTGCCCATCTATAGTCATGTCTCCACCATCAGAATGTGGGCTCCGTGAGGCCAGGAACTGGGTCTCCTTTGGCTTTGCATCCCCAGAGCTCATAATAAGTGTTTATTGACTCATTGACCAGAAGGGTGAGAGGGCTGTGCACCGAGCCACAGGAAAACAGGAAGTGGGGAAGAAGGGCCTGATGAGCCTGGGGAGGAAGAAGACATGTCTTTAGGTAGGCCAAGGAGGAGTGAGAAGCCCTTCCCTGCCAGAAGAGAGCTCAGATTGGCTCTTGGATCCAGCGGGCAGGACTAGAAGCAAGGGGGCAGGAGATGCCAAGAACTTCCTAACTGGGGCAGCTAGGTGGCACAGTGGATAAAGTACTGGCTCTGGATTCAGGAGGATCTGAGTTCAAATCCAGCCTCAGACACTTGACACTAGCTGTGTGACCCTGGGCAAGTCACTTAACCCCAAGTGTCTCACCCCGCCAAAAAAAGAACTTCCTAACCAGGAACATTGTCCCCAAATGAACTGGATTTCCTCAGGTCATAGTGGATCCTCCCTCACTGGAGATTTTCAAGGAAAAGCCAGGGGACCCCTTTTGGGGGGATTCTCCTTCAGGGGTGTTTTGGACAGGGTGGTCTTTGAGGTCTCTCTTGGATCTCTCTTGGAACCAAATGGATGACTCAAAGGATCTCACAGGAAAAATGAATGAAAAAGACTCAACATTTATTAAGCACCTACTCGTATGACATAAAGATGAAGGCTATCTCTGTGGTAAAGGGGTTTCCATTCTACTAGACTCTGGGTCTAGAAGATTATCCAGTCCAGATGGTGAAAATGAGGCCCAGAGAGACCTAGGCTGTGTGGGGGACAACTGAACCCAATTTCTGACTTCAGAGTCAGTGAGTCACATGGTTCCCTGTGGAATCATGGGACAATTGATCCTGCTTTGATGAATAAATGAATGAATGCTTTAATGAAAGGAAGAAAGAAAATTGGCAGAGTTTTGGAGTTAAGTCAGGTGTTGCCTCCTCCCACCCTGGGGTGTTTCTTTAAAAGGAGTTGGGATGAATAGGGGCTTGGAGCATGGCAGTGTAGACTAGTAGACAATGGGGTGGGAGGCAGCTAGGTGGTTCAGTGGATAAAGCACCAACCCTGGATTCAGGAGGACCTGAGTTCAAATCTGGCCTCAGACACTTGACACTTACTAGCTGCGTGACCCTGGGCAAGTCACTTAACCTTCATTTCCCTGCAAAAAAAATAATAAAGTTTCTTAAAAAGAGTAGACAATGGGATGGTTTTAAAGTCAGAACACCTGGAACTTGAATTCTGATCCAGCCACTAACTAGGCCTTGGACAAGTCCCTTCTTCCACTCAGTTTCCTCCTCTTGTAAGAGGAGTGGATTCAATGAGATGAGTTCTAAGGTTCCTCCCAGCTTTAACTATCATCTTTTAAAAATTCTACTATGTTATGGAAAAGCTTGCTTTATTTCATGAATTAAAGATAAAATAAATAAAAACTGTTAAAAATTCTACGCTACTACATTCTGGTTGGGTATACCTTGGGGAGCTTTTTTTGGGACAAGTCTCCCATCATTGTATCTCAGAGCAGTTTCCCTTAAAGGGCAACCCAGATACTGGGTTGTTTTTCTAAGCAATTATTTTAACCCTGGTCTAATGCCTTCCCAGTCAGCCAGCCAATAAATATTTATAAAACATCTCTATATGCCAGACACTGTGCTGGAGACTCAGAGAGGCAATACCTGAGTTATACTTTCTAGTAATGCTTGGGGTCTCCCATGGCCTCCCAGCCCCACTGACTGTCTGGAAGCATCCCCATCTGGGGACTAATGCAATAACGTGAATGCAATCTGTGCCCCCCTGCCTGGCTCTGTCCCTGGCTCTCTGCACCCCAGGCTACTCTAAGATCTCATTTGCTCCCACTGTGGGCCCTGGGAACTGCTCTATTGTCTTGGCATCCATTCCTCCGAGGACTCTGAGCTGAAGGTAGAGAGGATGTACAGGGTCAGTGGCATCAGGTGAGAAGTGGTTTTCTTAACACCTTGTGGCAAACCTGTGGGAGGCAAGAATTCTCATTGTTATTGAATATATACCATTTGCCACGTGCCTTGTGCCCCAGTCTAGATGTAGAAAGGGGCTCTGCCTCCTTCAGTCTCAAATATTTTACTTCTGTGAGAAGGGACCTAGCCCCATACATGGAGTCAAGTTTTCACAAACCATAATAACGTTGATTATAAACTGAGACCAGCCTCCAGCCCCAGGCTGACCCTTAACCAAAGCTCCAAACTGAACCCTAATTCCAGTTTCAGAATGGATGCTGACTGACTCTCTAAATGGGACCCTAACCCCAGCCCCTAAATGAGTCCTGATGCCAAGCTCCAGGCTGAGCCCTGTTCCCATCCCCAGGCTGAGTCCTGATCTCATCCCTAGACTGAGTCCTGCTCCCAGCCTCAGTTACCTAGTCCTCATCCTAATCTTGTCCCCAACCTGAGCCTCGATCTCAGCATCACACCCATCTTTAACTCCATCCATCCTCACGCTGAGCCCTAAACCCCAGATTTGGCTGTGACCCTAATCCCAGCCTGACCCTGACCCCAGCCTCAGCCTGAGCACATTCACTCCCTTTCCCCGTCGCCTTGATGTAGGTGTTTCTCGTATTGCTCTTCCTAGTCTCTGTTGTACCTCCCAAGCCCCCAACATACCTCTCCAGCTGCCTAAAGGACCACTCCACCTGAACGCCTCCCCAAAGGAGATCATCTATCTTCTTCCCCCACAAGCCTGCTCTTCTTTCTACCTTCACTGCCTCTGTCCATGGTACCAAGTTCACAGTCACCCTGATGCTTCCTTCTCCCTCATCCCCCACATCAGACCAGATGCTAATGTCTGTTGATTTTTCCTCTGCACCAGCTCCCAAAGCTATCTCCTCCTTTCTATCTGCCCAGCCACCAGCCCAGGGCAGGTCCTCATTACCTCCTGTGTGGACTACGGATGTTGCCTCCTGACAGAGCTGCCAGCCACCCCCTCTCCTCTCCCCACGCCAATCTGGCCTATGTAATGCTTCCTGAATAATCTACCTTATGCACAGAAATGAGAAGTCCCAAATAGCGGCCAGTCTATTTCTACCCAACTCTCCATGTGCTAGCAGCCTTCCTACTCCCTAGAGCCCTGAAATAGCCCACCAGAAGTTCATGGAACCACAAAATATCTCAGCTGAAAGCAACCTTAGGACACAGAACATTGGCAGAGCTGGTGGGGGGAGGGGCTAGAACAGGGGATGTCAGGGCTGGGTGGATGGGGGCTTAGAACGGGGAAGGTCAGAGCTGGGAGGGGTTTTATAATATGGAATGTCAGGGCTGTGTGGGGCCTTACTGCAGGGAATAGAGGATGTCAAAACTAGATGAAACTTTAGAACAAGAAATGTTGGAATCAGGAGGGATCTCAGAGCATAGTACATCAACTCTGGGAGGAAACAAAGAACAAATGCTGATAGTACAAGGAGAGACCTTAAAGATGACTGTGCCCACTTCCTCATTTTCACAGAAGGGTCCCCCAACTCCTTGATGTGATCAAGGGAGGCTGAGCCTCCCTTCCATGGCTGCCACCTCCACCCCTGGGCTGCTTCTGTCACAAGGAAAGTCCCTCCCCCAGCATCTACATTCACTTGCCTCTGCTCAGTGGCTCCTCAAAGTGGACAAGTCTCACTCAGAGCTTCCCACGGCCATCTCTGCTGCTCCACCCAGGAGTACTCTGACCTCCCCATCCCACCGTCTGCAGAAAGGGGGGTCCTGGCCCCCAGGAGCAGCTGGCTCAGTGCTGAGCAGGAATGTGGAAAGGGCGTCCCCTTCACCCTTGCCCAGGTGATCTGGTCTCTTTTCTTTCTCCTCTTCTCCTTCCTCCTTCTCCTTTTCCTCCTCTTCCGCCTCTTCTGTCCAACCCCCCATATAACAAACACCATTGGGGGTGTAAATAGGAGGGACCCTAGTTCAGGATCCTTAGCCTGTGCCTTTCCCCATGTCTGTGTGTGCGCACGTGATTCTGTGTATACATGTTCTCTGGGCTCATGTGCATTGGTGCTCATGCATCTTTGTGCCTGCACTACCCATGGGTGCAATATGTGATCACAGTGTGCATTGTGCATGTGTGAGTCTGTGTGTGCACATATGCTTGGGTTCCCTGTGCCTGCACCCATTGGTGTGCATATACTTTGAGGTCACACATGTAAATGTAGGGTGGGGTGTTGTGTGTGTGTGGGGGGGTGTGGGTGTAGGTGTGTGCTCGGGCACGTGCACTTACCTGTCCAAGCAGGCATGTGCTGTCTCTTGTGCAGACCCAAGGGAGAACTGAACAGAGGAGGGAGGCCTCCGGAGGCCCTCTTTTACAGAGAAGGTGGTTGGGGACTAGAGAGAGGGAGTGACTGGACGAGCAGTCATGCAGCCAGCAGTATAGGCCTGCTGCCTCCCAAGCCCTGACCCAAGGCTTCCAGACCAAAATTGGCACGTGACCCTCCTCCCTCAAGACTGATGCTGAGACATGGCAGTTTAATCACAGAGGGCTCATCACAGGAAATCCCTTGTGACCTGGCAGAGCCCTCCTGAGGTCTGAGAGCCTGCACTGGGCTCTTGGTGCCCAGTCACCCCCAGGGGTGCCTCCAGTGAGGACAGCAAACTGCTTGGGCTCATTCTTACCCTCTTCCCCAATACCTACTCCTCTCTCCAGAGCCTGTGGGGGGAGGGAGACTTTGCTTGGCTCTTCGCATGCCTGACTCCCATTCTGCTCCTCTTGGTAAAACTCAAGAAGACAAAGGACTTTCATTTCCCAGGCATATTAAGCAAGTTATCAAAATTGGATCCCTCTGCTGCTTGCCATGGGGGTGTGGACATGACCTTAGGCTTTTGAAGTACAAGCTCTTCCAGGGCACCCCATCGAGAGAGGCTTCAAGCATGGGCTTGATGAGGGGTTTTCTGCCAACTGGATTCAGGGGCAGGAGATTTAAAACACAGCCTTACTACATCCTGCCCTAGAGAAGAGAGCACTGCATTTGGACATCCCACAGCCAGGGCTCCAATCCCATCTCTGACACTTACTGGCTGTGTGACCCTGGACAATTTCCTTAACCTTTCTAAACCTCCATTTCTCAAATAAAAACAAATATAATAATACCTGGAGCTCCTACATCTAGAGTTGTTGAGGTTCAGGTGAGAAAATGATGTAAAGCCTTTATATATGCATGTCTTTACACTTATTACCTGTGTGCCCTTTGTTCTTTACCTCTCTGGTTCTCATTAAAACAAACAAGCTAGAAGTAGTGATCTCTGAGCTCCCATCCAGCTTTGTCTCATGACTGTAGCACAGTGGAGAGAGCACTGGCTCTTGAGTCAAAGGCTCTGGGTTCAAATCCTACCGTTTTGACCCCAAACAAGATAATTAACCTACCTATGACTTCCCTAAGCCTCAGTTTTCTTCCTCTATAAAATGAAGAGTTTGAATTAGAGTTCAGTGGGCCTCTTTTTCCTTCTTTGTAAAATGAGGGGGTTAGCCCAGAACTCAGAGCCTGTGGTCTATGGTTGTGGTGTAGCCTGGCTGAGTGTGGAGAAAGACCAGTGGGGTGACTCAGCCCCAGCAACTTGGAGCTTATCTTCTAAATCAGGTTGGATCCAGGAGCCCTCAGCTGAGGGATCCCCCACATTCTTGGAACTCCAGGCCCTTTAGAGTGTTGGCATGTCATAGGAGGCTGAATCATTCTTTTCTCTTTCAACTCTTTCAATCCTCCTGTCAATGGTCAGCATTTACATGTGATTTCCCTAGTGGAGGCTGGGTTGGGCACAGCGGATAGCTCCTTCCCCATATAGAGTATATCCTCTTTTCAAACTGGCTAGCTGTGTGACCCTTAGAAAACCCCTTCTGTTCTCTGAGACTCAGTTTCCCTATCTGTAAAACAGAAAAACCAATCCTGCCTTCCTCACAAGGTAAGGTAAGTGCATTGCAAACTATGAAGCATTAAAGGAATGAGATTCATTTTCATTATTACAACAATTTACAGTTTGCAAAACAATTGTTCTCCCCCATCCCAAGAAGAATATAAGTTCCTTGAGGACAGAGATTGGTTTTCCTTTTGTCACCACATCCCCAGCCCCAAGTACAGTTCCTGCCTGGCATCAAGGAGACAGTCGACAAAAACCTGGTGGAGTAGCCCAGACTTGCTCACAATGAGCCTGTAGGTAGCCAGCATAACAATAAGGGCTAGGTGGCTCAGTGGATAAAACACTGGTCCTGGATTCTGGAGGACTTGAGTTCAAATCTGGCTTCAGATGCTTGACACTTACCAGCTGTGTGACTCTGGGCAAGTCACTTAACCCCAATTGCCTCACCAAAAAAAAGGGGGAAACTGAGACTCAAGGAGGTTGGAATGAACAGCTTGGTAGTAGCGTCTCAGAACTGTGAGAGTCAGAAAATACTCAGTGGCTGTCTAGTCCAAGCCCTACATGAAGGAGTCCCTGCCTTCAAATACAAGAATCTAACTATCCAGGAGAGAGTGCTTTTGGACAGCTTTCATCATTAGGAAGTTTTATTTATTTATTTGCTCATTCAATCACTTCTTTATTATTCAAGCCCTAAATCACCCCCTTTGCAATTTTCATCCATTAATCCACATTCTGACCTCTGGGGCCCCAAAGAACAAGGCTAATCCTTTTCTACCCCCAGCTACGTCCCCACCGGGTCACACAGATCATAAGTGTATGAGATTGGATTTGAACCCATGCCTCCAGATGTGTCCTTTCCACCAATACTCCCACATCTGACTAGCTAACACCTAGTCCAACTCTGAGAGGTTGAATTTAAAAGAAACTCTTGCTGGGAGCCTCTCCTAACACTGGCTCTCCTCCATCTTCCAAGAGCTGAGGGCAGCAGAAAGAAGACCAGCTAATTGCGTGTTCCGGGCGGTGGGCGCTGCTAATTGGGTCCTGGTTAATCAGGAGGTCGCTGTGTGGGAGCTGAGGTGGGGAGGCAGGCATCGAGGGATGGGGGGAGGTCATGCACCTGCTCATCAGTTACACCACGGCCAGTCGGCCGGCATCAATAATTCACCAGCCACGAGGCTGGTGGCGGCTCCAGGTTCCGGCACCAAGGAATCGGTTTGTAACTCAATAGCAGCCCAGGCGGCTGGGCCCTGCGGTCATGTTTGATTCTCCCTGCAAGGATGTTCCAACCTGTAACTACAGGAGGGAGGCTCAGGGGGAGGTGGAACGCCAGCCAGGCTGAGCAGTTCTCCAGCCATCCCTCTTTGCCTGAGCCCAACACATCTGGAGACTTCCTTGTAGCTCCCTCCCTGGCTTTGGACCAGGGTGGGGGGGGCGGCGAGGTTGGGGGGGCTTTATTCTTGGCCAGTTTCTGGCCCAATTCCCCCCAGTCTCTGACACCCAGGAAATGACAACGAATGTCCCACCTGCTAGGGGCATTAGAATATGCAAAAAACTAGGGACGGCTAGGAGGCACAATGGATGGAGCACCAGACCCGGGTTCCAATCTGACCTCAGTCACTTACCTCTTTTTGCCTCCAAGGAGGAGAAGGAGAAGAACAAGAACAAGAATAAGAGGAAGGCCAACAGAACGTCAGGCCTGGAGCAGAATGGGCTCCAAAGCTGGGACACAGAACAGAGAATGTCAGAGGTGGGAGGACTCTCAGCTACCTCCCTCAATAAGCCTTCCCTGTAGATCATACCAAAGAGTGGTTACGGAGACTGCCCCAAAGGGGATCCACTCAGACCTCCCACCTTGATTAGTCGGCCATGCTTCCTTCATGGAGCCAAGATCTTCCTGTAATTTCCCCCACTCAGACCGAGTGGAGCAAACGATCCTCCTTCAGGTCCTTGAAGATAGCTATCCTCCCCTTCCCCCAGCTCTCCATTCCATCTCCCTATTCAAGGAATCTCAGGATTCCTTAGCATCCCAACCCTCATTTAAGGCTCAGCTTCGGGGTCACATCCTACCAAAGGCCTTTTCTGACTCCCTGAGTAGTGGGACTCACCAGCACCCCCCCCATCCTGAAATCACTGAGTGATTCCTAACTGTATACGTGTTGTCTCCCCAGACAGAATTTGAGTCTCCTAAGGGCAGGCACTACTGTCTCAACACAGTGCCTGGCACCCAAGAGTCATATAAATAGGGGCTGAGTGCCGTGCTTTCAACCCCAGGCCTTTCACTGTCTTGGCTGCCTCCCTTTGGACACTCTTCCGTTTGCCAGCATCCTTTCCTTCCCAACGTGGGGGACCCAGATCAGGATGTCCTGCCCCCGACAGGGCCACTGGGGCCAGATGAGGGTGGAGGACAGGATGATTCTGCCCTCATAGGCTTCTTTCTCTGCAGACAGTCAGTGATCGTGTCAGCCCAAACAAATTGATCTCAAACGTTTCAGCCATGGGGTAAGCTCAGGGTTAGGTGGGTTCAGGGTTCCTAAGGAGTTTGGATTTCTACCATCAGCCTCAGTAGCTCTTTGGGAACTTGGGGCTTCCTCAGGGAGGTGAGTCGGTAATTGTTCTTTCCCCTGCTACCAGGCCAGGGGTTGCGGGACTCTGGGTGGGATGGGGACAGGAATGTTACAAGCTGGCTCAGGGAAAGGAAGGGAAAAGCATTTATGAACACCTACTGTGTACCAGGGTTTTACAAATATCATCTCATTTGATCCTCACAATGGCTCTTAGGTGCTCTTATTATTCCTATTTTACAGTTGAGGAAACTGAGGCAAACAGAGGTTAAGTGACTTGCCCAAGATCACCCCACCAGTAAGTTTGAGGCTGAGTTTGAATTAGGTCTTTTTGACTCCAGGCCCATCTCACAATCACTGGACCACCCAGTTCCTTTCAGGGGGACATGGGTGGGGGCATCCAAGAAGGCATCAAAACCAGATTTTCTAGAACTGAGGGCAGAAAATTTCACACTTCCCTGAACTGCTGCAGCCTCAGAAACCCCACAGGTGGCCCCAGGAGCCTGGCTTCTTTGGCTGTGCCCCCCAGATCTATGTACCTGAGACAGTGGGCAACCTGAGAGCTGGATGGCCGGGTTCTATGTAGAGAGGTGTGGATAAATATTTAACAACCAGCTTTCCAAAAAAAAAAGAAGAATACACACTCTCCACTTTATGAATGATCTTCATTATAGACATTTTCTCCATAACTTTGAGTCTAGACAATTAACAAAACAATCCATCAGGCCCTGATTTGTCACATTTGCTCATTTCTGAGGTGTAAATGCTCCTACTGAAAATTTAGCATCTGGCTCTCCTGCTCTGGCTGCAGCACACTGCTGGTTCTCTGCCCCTCACTGAAGGTGAAGACAAAATTGGGCAAGCCCATAGGGGCAGTGTAGGAGAGACAAAGCCAGAGACCTGGGTTCAAGGCCCAGTCCTGACATTTCCTGTAATAAGGCCCCTCCCAGCGCTGCCATCCTTGTTCTAAGTTCTCTCTCAGCTCTGTCATCCCATGTTCTAAGGCCCCTCCTAGCTCTCACATCCCATGTTTCAAAGTTACAATGTCATAGGTTCCAACATATGATTCATTATCTCCATCTATACTCATAGAACCCTAGCTCTACAGCTGGGAGGGACCTCAGAGGCCATCTAATCTAACCCTTTCATTGAACAGAGGAGGAAATCAAGGCCCTCAGAAGCTGAGTAATCCTTCCAAGGTCAGGCAGGTAGCAAGTGACTGAGATGAGATTTGAACTCGGGCCTTCTGTCTCTGAATACAGAGTCCTTCTCTCTGACCAACCGGCTGACCCTCGCCAGCAGTGTGTGTTCTACGTTCTAAGGTCCTCTCCCACTCTTGGGTTGGTAGAAAATTCCCAGAGCAATCTTAGCCCCTGTCAGAGCCTGTCAGAGGCATCACAGCTCCGGACTCCCCAGCCTAGCAATGGACGGGGCCCCTGTGTCCTTTAATAGCCAAGAAACCCTCGGCGGAGATGGAAACACTAATAATAAAATGGGAATTAGCAGTGGCGGCACCCCAGAGACCCGTTCACCGAGCCTGCTTTGATGAAGTTTCCATTTTCAGATCCCAGCATGCCAGCTTCTTGGGCGGCTGGAGGAGTTTTCTAAGTAAATGTAAAAAGTGTGGGCTGGAAAGAGAGCTCTGGCAAGGGACTGTGGGGTGTGGAGTCCCATGGGACGCCTGCTCTTCTTCCATCGACATTGCTCCTAGTCAGCCCCCAAGAGCTGTTGACCTTTATTGGGTCCTCAGCCCCTGTCTAGCCTCTGTGGAGCTCCAATGCTCCCCATTCCTGACACTGCCTGGGTTCTCCTGGTCTGGGCACCACCAGATCCTTCCTCCCTCTTAGGGAATCAGAGTGGATAGAACAATAGACCCAGAGTCAGGAAGCCCTGTGTTCAAATCCTGTTTCCCACACTTGCTAGCAATGGGACCCATGGGTGAGTCCATGCACTCTGACTCAGTGACTCCAGCCTCCTTCCTTTTCCAACAGGACAATCATCTCCTGACTCTGGGCATTCCCAGTGGCTGTCCTCCATGCCTAGAATGCACTGCTCCTCAGAACCACCTCCTGTCTTCCCTGACTTCCTTCAATTCTCACTTAAAATCTCACTTTCTGGGTGTAATGGATAGGGTACTGGGGCTGCAGTCAGGGAGCCTATCTTCCTGAGTTCAGATCCAGCCTCAGATATTTACTAGCTGTGTGACTCTGGGCAAGTTACTTTACCTTGTTTGCCTCAGTTTCCTCATCTGTAAACAAGTCGGAGAAGGAAATGGCAAACCACCCCAGTATCTTTGACAAGAAAACCCCAAAAGAGGGGCAGCTAGGTGGTGAAGTGGATAGAGCACCGGCCCTGCAGTCAGGAGTACCTCGGTTCAAATCTGGCTTCAGACATTTGACACTTACTGTATGTGTGACCTTTGGCAAGTCACTTAACCCCAATTGCCTCACCAAAAAAAGAAAAAAAACCCAAATGGGTCTGATACAACAGAAATGACTGAACAACAACAAAAATTGTCTTTCAAAACAAATAAATAAAAATCTCACTTTCTACCAGCAGCCTTTCTTGTTCTTTTGTTTTGTTTTTTTGGTGAGGCAATTGGGGTTAAGTGACTTGCCCAGGGTCACACAGCTAGTAAGTGTCAAGGGGCTGAGGCTGGATTTGAACCCAGGTCCTCCTGAATCCAGGGCCGGTGCTCTATCCACTGCACCACCTAACTGCCCCTCTTATTCTTAATTCTAATAATTCCCCTCTATGATTATCCCCGATTTTCAATCTTGTTTGTATGTGGTTGTTTGCATGACACCTTCCCCATTAGATTGTAAGCCCCATTGAAGGCAAGAACTGACTTTTGACTTTCTTTATGTCCCCAGTACTTAGCACAATTCTTGGCACATAGTAGGTCCTTAATAAAAAGCTTGTTGATTTGATGTGATCTTTGCCACACCTTTCTCCTTACAAAGAGGAGAAAACAGGTCCAGAGAGGGAAAGAATCACCTGAGGTTTCAGAGCTCACAGCAGGCAGAGCAGAAACCAGAACTCAAACCTTCTAATGAGGAAGAAGAGTCTTTCAAAAGGTCTGAACTGGATGCCAGATAAAGCAGAGGCCACTGGTTCCAGAGTAGAAGGACCTTCCCATAAATTCTGGCTCTTGGTTGTTTGACCTTGGAGTCGCTGCTTCCCATCTCTGGACATCAATGGGCACATCTGTAAAATGGGGCCATCATCCTTACCCTTCCTCCATCCTGGGGGAAGTGGGGCAAAGGGGTTGTGCTTTGTAAACATCAAAGCCTCAAGAACACAAGGGCACCTGCTTTTCTTGTTAGTGGAGAAATACCAAGTTCCAAAGCTCGGGATTCTTGGGATAGCAGCTGACATTTATAAAGAGAACACTCCACAGTTTACAAAACCCCGTGTGCACATTACATCCTTTGAGCTGCACAACAGTCCTGTGAGGGATGCAGGACAAAGATCAGTGTCCTCATGTGACAAATAAGGACACTCAGTCTCAGAGACCTGCCAGGACTTGTTTGGGGTCACACAGGTTGAAAGTGGCAAAGCTGGGCTCCTAATGTCACAGAATTTAGAGCTGCTGGAGACCTCAGAGTTCATCTACTCATTTTACATTTAAAGAAACTGTAGATCAGAGAGATTGAGCTACTTACAGATAGCCACACAGCTTAGAAAGCATCAGAATCAAGATCAAAGGATTAAGATGGAAGAGACTTCAGGATCTATCTGGACGGTCCAGCTCTCTCATTTTACAGGTGAAGAAACTGAGGCTAAGAGAGGGCACTCCCACAGCCAGTGAATGTCAGAGGTAGGATTTGAACCCAGGGTTTTCTGACTCCAAACCCAGTGTTGATGTCATCCAAGTCAGTCACTTTATAGGAGGGAGAATTGGGGCCCAAAGGTGGTGAGTGACTTATGGTCAAAAAGTTCCCTTAAGCTCTGGTCCATGCTCCTATGCCTTCTGGTCCTCCAGCGATAGAAAGGCAGGGAACTGTCCAAGGTCCCAGAGCTGGCAGAGGGACAAGCGGAGCAGAGCCCAGGCCCCTCTGCCAAGGCATCCTGCTGGTCTCCAAGGGGGAAGGGGAGGATGCGTGGGGGAAGGGGGCAGAATGAGGAAGGGGCCTGGCTGTGGGAAACACGGTGGCGAGTTGGGTCTAATTGGGAGCCCTGCTGAGTGTCAGGCTTCATTGGTATTCCAAGCGAGCCACAAACAGCTCCTGGAGAGCCAAGAGATGCTGTTGCCTGGCTCCCTCCTCAACATATCAAATTGGGGAGGGGGGTGACTGAACAAAAGGTTGCTTCAGTTCCTGGGCAGCCCCACGCTGTCCACATAACTCTCCCCTCTCATTCTGAGGCTCCTGCCTCAAATGTCCCTGGTGTCCCCCGCCTGCTTGTTCAAGGTGAAACAACAACCTGCCTTGTAGAGCCCCTGGAGTGTGTCAGGAAGTTCAGACGCTAGTCTGGGATTTGTCACTTTCTCAAGCTGTGATTTTGGACGAGTCAGCAACCCCTTTAGGGTCTCAGTTTACCCATCCATAAAATGAAGGGGCTGGACTAAAGATATCAGAGGTCTCTCCCAGCTCCTACACCCCCTATTCTCAAGCCCCTCCCAGCCCTGACATTCCCTGTTCTGAGGCTCCTCTCAGCCTGACATTCCCTGTTCTGAGGCTCCTCTCAGCCTGACATTCCCTGTTCTGAGGCTCCTCTCAGCCTGACGTTCCCTGTTCTGAGGCTCCTCTCAGCCTGACGTTCCCTGTTCTGAGGCTCCTCTCAGCCTGACGTTCCCTGTTCTGAGGCTCCTCCCTGGCATCCACTGTTCTAAGAGAGCCTGCATGAGGCCAGGGCCTGGCTTATGTTTTGCCGGGCACAGTCAGCACATAGAATGTGCATGGTGCATGCTTACCGACCGACTGGCTGATTCTGTTTTCTCTCTCCTACCCAAAGCTCCAACCACCACTGGAGATTCTGGCTTCTGCTACCTGTGAAACAAATAGTCCCATGCTTGCTAGGGACTGGCTGCCTGTTTTGGCTTCCTGGTGGGGCCTTATTAAATCAGGGGCCTTCTGGCCCCAGCCAGGCAGAAGCAAAAGTGGAAGGGCAGGGGAGCAGGGTGTGGCCCTGAGGCTGGGACCTGGGGCCTCACTGACAGGTCGGGCAATGGGAGCAGAGGAACAGGCCACATTTTCCCTCTGAGCTGTCATGAGATTTAAAGCTGGCAGTACCCAGAGGAGCCACTGAGTACACTTCCCTCTTGAGGCAGAAGAGAGGGGCTTGCCTAGTGCTGTATGGGGAATAACAAACACATGGGGACTCAGAGTAAGTCCCTGACCCCAGACAACAAGAGCCGGTCTATTCCACCCACAAAGGACAGATGGTCCCAGACCTGGGTCCCTCAGTGCATGCAGCGGGGACTGTCCCAGGGTTCCTTGTCAGCTCCTGGCTGAATGGGGTCTGTGGGGCAGAGTGGATGCTGCTGCTTACAAGGGCCAGAAAGGGCAGTTGCCCTCCCCTCCTAAGAGCCACCACCCCCATCTGGCTTATTCCCAGTCCCCTGCTGCTCTGAGTGATGGCTCCAGGCCTTGGCAGCCAGGCTCCATCCTGTTGGCAGAGATTTCTCCTTGGAGGTCATCTAACTCCAGGTTATTTTCTCTTAATGAGGCACTTCGATCCCTGCGTGTTCATGGGGTGGGGGATGCTTTCTAGGGAAGGAAGGAAGGGGCTGTCAGTCTTCAGAATGGGCACCACAACCAAAGGCTGGGAAGTGGAAAAGCCTGACTTCCCTCCCCTTCCCTCCTGGTCAGGAAGGCTCTCAGTGATGCCTTGGGGGCTTGTAAAGGGTCTGGGAAAACTCTGGGGGAGAAGCAAGCCCTTTTGAGGTCCCTGGCTGGAAAGAGGAATTAGCGCTACACCATCCCCAACAAGTAGTGTTCCAGACCTCTGTGACGGGGAGCTCACTTCTTAGCAAGGGAGCCCATATTCCTTTTGGACAGCTCTAAGTACCAAGGATTATTTTCTTCCTACAAAACCAGAATAATCATCATAGCTCATGCAGCAGGCACTTAATGAATGCTCGTTGATTGTCCCTGATAGGTCAAGACCTTAAATCTAGAGATGAAAGGGACAGCCGTGGAGTCCCTACCCCCTCATTTTACAGAGAAAGAAACTGAGGCTCAGGGAGGTTAAATTGCTTGCTGAGGGTCACATGACCAGCAAGTGTCAGGGTAAGGATTCCAACCCACATCTGCTCATTTCCATTCTCGAGTGCTCTGTGCTATGGCATCTCACACAGGGATGCCCCATCTCCACTCTGAGACAAATGATTGCCCATCAGAGAGGAGAGAAATTAGAGGCAGCTCTTGCCCAGGGCTCCAGGTCAGAATCATCAGAGGAGAAAACCACCCGAGCCTCCAATTAACCAACTTCCTGAAGGGGAGAAGGAACTCGACAGCCCTTGAGAAGCAACGCCACCCAAGGCAATATCCCACTGAGATCTTTCAATGCTCCCATTTCCCATCAGTATCACTCTCCCTGTTCCCCCTCCCACCTGCCAAGAACCCATCTCCTCCAAGAGACGTGTCTGCTGCTGCCCAGCTCAGAGAGGTGGCATCCAAGAGAAGCATGGCATCTCTCCCCCTGCTGGGCCGCAGGTGTTGCCATACCTTAGCAGAGGCCCTGAAGGCCAAGCCAAACCAGTGGGGTGTGGCCAAACATGGGCCAGCCACCCCCCAGTGGGTCTCAGCTTGCTCAGAGCACCGACCTCTGGATTCCTTTGTTTTACAGATGGGGAAACAGCTCAAGGGCAGAGACACTGACTTTCCAATTTAATAGCACACAGAAAGGCTGATTATTAAGTAAAACAATTCCATACCACGAGAGGCCACACGCAGCCGCAAAAGTAAACTCATGCAGACACGCCAGAAGGTCGCTCTCTCTCTTTCCCAGCTCAGACTCGCAGCCTCTAATCATCAGCTCATCTTCCGGCCGGTCCTTTTTCCTTTGGATTGTAGGAAATCATCCTTTCAGTCAATCAGCCCCTGCGCCAGACATTGTGCTAGGAGGTGAAGATGAGAAGACAAAAGTGAAGCAGTTCTTGCCCACGAGGACCTTATACTCTATCATGGTCATAAATTAGCACGTAAAGACCTCATCCAAAATGAGCACAGATAATTGGAGAAAGATAATTGGGCAGTGGAGAAGTGTATAGAACACTAGGCTTGAAGTCAGAAAGGAAGATTCATCTTCCTGAGTTCAAATCTGGCCTCAGAGACTCCTAGTTTTGTGACTCTGGACAAGTCACTTCATCTTTTTGTCCTTAGTTTACTCATCTGTAAAATGAACTGGAGAAGGAAATGGCAAACCACTCCAGTATCTTTGCTAAGGAAACCCCAAATGGGGTCATGAAGAGTCAGATACTGCTGAAAAACAGTGGAGAAAGAGGGCAGGAGGCTGGGGGGAGGGGGCAGCCTGGAAAGACTTCATTTAGAAAGTAGCAATTCTCTGAAGATTTTTCTCACTCAAACTAAATGTGGCACCCACTGGATCAGGGGATCAGGGATTTAGAGAGCTCAAAGGAACTTAGTCCAATCTCCTTATTTCACAGATGGAGATACTGAGTCACAGAAAGGCTAAATGACTTGTCTATAAAGCCACCCAGGTAGTAACTAGCTGAGCTGGGACTTGAGCCCAAGTCCTAATGGTGATGTGATCATAAGATCCTCAATCTCTAAGGGCCCTCAGAGATCCCTTCATTTTACAGAGAAAGAAACTGAGGCACAGAGAAATTAAATGACTTACCCACGGTCACACAACTAGCATCTAAGGTAGGATTTGACTACAGGCACCCTGACTCCAGGTCCAGTGCCCCATGCATGATGCCACGCCATTGGCAAACTACATCTAGAGTACTGAGGTTCCATTCTGGGCACCGATCCTCATTGCCATGATCTTCCATTCTCTCCCCATCTTGGTCCCACTCTCCAGCTTGTGAATGACACCACTCCCCAGAGAGAAATTGATTCTGCCCTCCTGGGGTTTCTGAGTCTCATTCATCGCCTCAGTGGGGGGAATAGCACTGATTTTTTTTTTAATGTTGATAGCAATCATTGCTTTCTTGCTGTGTGCCCTTTGGAAAGGCAGAGCTCAAAGATTTGGAAGAAACACTAGACTTTCACTCAGAGGACCTGTGTTCTAATCCTAGCTCTGCTGTGGAATGCCTGTGTCACAGTCCCCTCACTTCTCTGGCACTTGGTTTTCACCTCTATAAGATGAGACATTTGGATGATAACATGTGGTCCAACATACACTACCTGCCACAAAGGGAAACATTTTGTTTTGGTTTGGTTTGGGTTTTGCAGGCAATGGGGGTTAAGTGACTTGCCCAGGGTCACACAGCTAATAAGTGTCAAGTGTCTGAGCCAGGGTTTGAACTCAGGTACTCCTGAATCCAGGGCCGGTGCTTTAACCACTGCACCATCTAGCTGCCCCCTGAAGGGAAACATTTTGGAAGCCCTAAAGTACTTTGGAAATAGAAGCTTGTATTCAAAAAGTAAAATTCAACCCGACTGGTATTAATTCAACACCTACTATATACCGGGCATTGGAAATTTAGACAAAACAAACAAACAAATCTGGTCCCAAGCAGCTAAAATGCTACAAGTGATGATCTCTGTTAAGCTCTGGCTTCACATGCCCCCTAAACCTTCTGAACCTTACTCTTCTTCTTACAAGAGACACTTGCAGGGTTTGAGGAGAAAGGAAGTAGAACATTATTGCAAACAGCTTTTAGTCAAAAGCCTCACCCCGAACCTCTGCCTTCTTCTCCTTCTGGGACAAGTTCGAACAAGGATGACAACAGCCACCTTGCAGTGGTGTGATGACGGAGGCCTGCAGCAGGGACTCAAGCAGCTGTTCAACAAGCATTTATCGGGACCCTACTATGTGCCAGGCACTGTGCTTGAGAGGTGAGTTGGGCTGCCCACTGAGGAGACAGCAGAGCATCATGGGATAAGACAATCTTGTTTTGATTCTGGATAAGACACTACAAGCAGCTAGTTGCCACAGTAGATAGGGCACTGGGCCTGGAGCCAGAAAGACCCATCTTCTTGAATTCAAATCCGGCCTCAGACACTTACTAGCTAGCTGGATGCCATTGGGCAAGTCACTTCATTCTGTTTGCCTCAGTTTCCTCATCTGTCAAATGATCTGGAGAAGGAAATGGCAAACCACTCCAGTATCTTTACCAAGAAATCCCCAAATGGTGTTATGAAGAGTCAGACACAACGGAAATGACTAAACAACAAAGGCATTAAGGGTTGTATGACCTTGGCCAAGTCACTTCTGTTTTGTGGACCTTGATTTCCTCCTCCATAAAAAGGGGATAAGAATACTTTCACTGAATTGTATGGCAAGGGTTTCATAAACCTTAAAAGGGTTATAGAAATAGCAGCTGTGATCATCAGCATCAATTATCAATAATCATCATTATTTATCATTTTAAAAGACTACTCTATAGATGGGAACTACCAAATAGCACACAGACTCTTAGGGAGGCAGGGTGGTTCAGTGGAAATAGCACTATCTCCGTAATCAGAGGACACCTGGATTCTAACTTTATCTCTGACACCTTCATGACCTTGTGCAAATCATTTAAACACCCTCTGCCTCAGTTTTCTCAACTATAAAATGAGAAGTTGGACCAGATGTTCTCTGAGGTTGCTTTCAGCTCTACATCTGGCCCTGCAGAGGGGATTCACACGTAGAATATCCCTGGACCCACCTCTGAATGAGCTACTAATAAGAGAGTCATTATCTCACACAACATAACATGTGGGGGGGGGGAGCAGAATTTCAACTATGAGGAAGAAGGTTTAATGATTGTCTGGTTCTGTGAGCATCCAGAAAGGGAAATACAAGGTTTTTTTTTTTCTGAAACAAAAATTCACTTTCCCTAAACTGAAGTAAGTGGCCAATTCAGATCACCAGCATCAGGGGAGACTTGATGTTGGTTCTTACAAATTCATCAGCATTGACTGATGAGAACCAACCCAGCTGCTTTATTATAAAAAAAATACTTCAATGGGTTTATGTTCTCATCCAGGTAGACAGTCCCTCCAGTGGTGTAGATTGCAATCCATCCACACCTTCCCACCTTGTCTTCTCACCTCAGAGAGTCCAGCTAAACTGCTTGAAGACCTTCTCCCAATCCTCTACCATTCTGTGGGTATCAACTCAGTGTTTCAGCTTTCTATCCCCTTTTTTTTCCTTTCAAGGTATGACTGGCTCCTCTCCTTTTCTTTTTTTTTTTTTTTAGTGAGGAAATTGGGGTTAAGTGACTTGCCCAGGGTCACACAGCTAGTAAGTGTTAAGTGTCTGAGGCCAGATTTGAACTCAGGTGCTCCTGACTCCAGGGCTGGTGCTCTATCCACTGCACCACCTAGCTGCCCCTCCCTCTCCTTTTCTGATCACATGTCTCTGCATGATAGGCATTAGCTCATTTTATAAACAAGTCATCGTTGGCTATGTGGTGCATCTTACATCATGCATGAACATGATATCACTCATCTTTGGGTCTCTCACAATTCCTATTCTTTGGAGACTTTGGTGTTCCATGATTGGGAATAACATGACAGGAAGAACATCAGTGTTGAAAAAATAGATGAGGGGGCAGCTAGGTGGCACAGTGGATAAAGCACCAGCCCTGGATTCAGGAGGACCTGAGTTCAAATCTGACCTCAGACACTTGACACTTACTAGTGGTGTGATCTTGCGCAAGTCACTTAACTCCCATTGCCCCGCAAAAAAAAGAAAGAAAAAATAGATGAGCTTTTGTTGCAGGGAATCACTTGGAATTCTAAAAGTACCATTGTAATATCTTAGCTGAACCTGCTCTCTTTCTCATCTTCATTTTGAGTCCAGCCATAGTCTACATAACAGTCATTTTTCATCCACTTGTTTTTTTCTGAGTGGATTGACAGGTTGGCCTCTTTTGGGTGGTTGTGGATCTCATTAAGGAAGTCCTATAGTATGGGGTGGAGTGGCTGATACAATCAGCCAACAGAAGCATCCTGTCCGTCATCTGCAAAGGAGTCAGGACCACCTTGTTATCTGTAGGGTGTTCCTGTTTGATATGGCTTCTAGATGGGAAACTAGATTCACTATGATGGTAGGGAACACCTTGGGTAAATACAGTATTATCTCTTTGGGATACAGACCTAGTAGTGGTACAGAATGGTTGGGTCAGTTCATAACTCCACCAACAATGCATCAGTGTTCCAATTTTTCCACAGCTTCTCCGACATTTATTATTTTTCTTTTTTGTCATATTAGCCGATCTGATAGGTGTGAGGTGGTACCTCAGAGTTGTTTTAATTTGCATTTTTCTAATCAATAGTGATTTAGAACATTTTTCATATGGCAATAGATTTGATTTCTTCATCTGAAAACATGAACACAGTATTAAATGCTCAAAGATAAAGTCGCAGCTCTGTTTTTTTTTAAGAAGGGATTTCTAGCTTACCAAGCATGTTCTCATGACAACTCTGGGAGGTGGCTAACAAAAACAATCAACAAGCATTTATTAAGCATCTACTGTGTGTCAGGAACTTTGCTGGGCACTAGGGATACAAAGACAAAGCTGACCCAGGCCCCACCCTCAAGAAGCTTACATTTTAACAGGAGAGAAAACATGTACATATATAACTAATCAACATGCATTTATTAGGCACCTACTATGTGTGAAGCTCTGAGCTAGGCACTAGAGACTCATAAACAAAAGTGAAACATAAAAAAGTGAGACCAGGATTTTCCATTCTATCAGGGGAGACAAATTGCATATGTACAAATCGATAATCAACAAGCATTAATTAAACAGCTCCTCTGTGTCAGGCACATAGTTAGGGGCTAGGTGTCCAAGAATAAAAATAAAACAACCCCTACCCTCAGGGAGGACACGTCCATATGAATTCAGCCAATCAATAAACAAGCATTTATTGAAATGAAGTGCTCACTATATCCCAAGCACTGAGCCAGCCCCTGGGGATGTGAAGACAAAAAATGAAAACAACCCGTACTCTCAAAGAGTTTACATTCTACTGGATAGTCTGATCCCAATTTACAGAAGAGGAAACTGAGGCTAAGGGAAGCAATTGCCCAAGGTCACACATCTGGCAAATGGTGGGTCCCAGTTCTTTCCATGTCAGTGGTGGCTACTGTTTCCCTCTGGGCCCATGATGTGCTGGACATCTCCCTTTAGGATGCTGGCTTCTGTAGGCATGAGGTGGGTGAGGAATCTGCCAAGGGCACATGATCCTGTTCTCCCCCCTGCCACATTCCTGGGGGGGGGGATGTCCTGGCTGTCAGCCATGCATCACTGACCCCAGCCTCATCATCACCCCGGCTGGGACTCGGCTCTCTCTGGTGTCTCTCTTCACTCTGCCTTTCATCTCCGTTTTGATCGGGAGAACACATATGTTTAGTAACAAGGAGTGGGTAATTTTCAGCAAACTCTGGGATGACGCTGGGGATTTTCATTAGCTAAACTTCCCCTTCAGGCTCATTTCTCACTGCCTGCCTCATTTTTCTTTGAAGTCTTCCACTGTGGAACTTCTCATTCCAGCTCCCAGGCAATCTCAGGGAACTGGGTCCCCTGAGAGAGTGCCAAACGGCATTAGCATTTGGCTGGTAGCATCTCTCTGACCTGCTCAGCCTCAGCCTGAGGATGGGAATATCCAAGGCCTGGGTGGGGAGCATGGCATCCTCCCTCTCTATGTCCATGTATTGGGGGGCATCACATCTCACCCACATACTCCTACAAAGATACAGACTGGGCCAGAGTACTCCTTAGCTCAAGAAACCTCAGTGACTCCCTATGTGCCTCTAGGGCAAATAGAACAACTCCTCACCATGGCATTCCAGGCCTCCACAATTTGACCCCAACACACCTTTCCAACCTTATACTCTTACAAACTCTGTGTATGCCCCTCGGAAAAGGAATGTCAAGGGGCAGCTAGGTGGTGAAGTGGATAGAGCACCGGCCCTGGAGTCAGGAGTACCTGAGTTCAAATCCGACCTCAGACACTTAACACTTACTAGCTGTGTGACCCTGGGCAAGTCACTTAACCCCCATTGCCTCACTAAAAAAAAAAAAAAAAAAAAGGAATGTCAAGAGGTCATCTGACATGGTCTTGCCCTCTCCCTCCTCTGAGCATCCATTCAGGATTCCCCTTCCCCATATCTGGAATGGGTTCTCTCCTCATCTCTCTCTGCCTATTGGAATCATCTCCTTCCTTCCAGGGCTGAAGCAGGGACCACTATAACCCAAAGATATTCCCGGATCCTACTCTTCCCCTTAGAATGCCACCTCTCCACCTTCAAGTATCTTTGGAGCAATTGGCAATTGGTCTTTCTCACTATCTTTGAGATTGGAATTATTCCTTCACTAAGTTTCATACAATGTCAGGGCTGGGAGGGTCCTGAGAACAGGGAATGTAAGAGCTGGAAGAGGCCTTAGAACAGGGAAGGTCAGAGGTGGGAGGAACCTGAGAACATGGAATGTCAGGGTTTGGAGGGACCTGAGAATGGAATGTCAGGACTGGGAGGAACTTCGGAAACCATCTATTTTGGCTTTATCATTTTACAGATGGAGAAACTAAGGCCACCAGTTGCCATTGTTGTAAATGACTGGCAGCACTGAAGTCGGTAGACAGTGTGTCACTAGAATCCAGACCGCACCCCAGGTGTTTTCTGTCACCTCCTCCTCTCCCACCCCACAACAGGAGCTGACTTCGGGCCCCCCCCCCACTGCAGGAGGAGGGTTTGGGAGGAGAAGCCTTTCCACTGAGCTCCAGCCAGTCAGCCCTCAGAGGGCTCATATGTCTCCCTTCCAGAGAGGAACAACTAAATCACTTGGGCAGACAGTGTACCTGGTGCCAAGTGGCCAATTGAGAGCTTCTGGGATCCCCACTTTGCTCGATCCTGGGCTTTGACAGAGGCCTCACTAATAGCCCACGATGATCAGCGCCATTCCCCTCTCCTTCCTCACTGCTGGCTCCCCTCTCCTCTTGGGATGCCCAACAGAACAGAAGCCCAGAATCTCATTTCTCCCCCTAATAGAAGGCTGACTGCCCAGCCCCAAAGGCCGCAAGCCAAGTGGCCCAGAGAGCAACTGATTATCCTGCCACTGGCAGGGCCGCCCCAGCAATTTGGGGCATGTGGCAGCTGAAATGGATGGAATGGGATTTAAATCTAGAGCTGCCTCTTTCCAATTAAGAGACTGCAGAGGAACAAGGCTCGGCTGGGAGGACAGGTGGGGGCCCAGAGGCCATATCCTGCTGCCTGCCTGGGAAGGGAAAGAGAATACTGGTTCAGTGTTGCCTGGCTCGAGGACTCCCAGAGGCTCCACACCCTCCTTTGGGGAAGGGGTGAGATCATTCTGGTGAGGCTGTTCCCTTCACTTATTCCATAAGCATTGGTCAAGCACTGTGTGGGGCACCACAGGCACCAAGACAGAAATAAACCCTCAAGGCATTAAGAGCATTGGGTTCTAATCCTGTCGTTTGTCACTCCCTCCATATAATAACAGTGTCTACCGCCCAAGGTTGTTGTAAGGATTAAATGAAAACATGTTTGTAAAGGAATGTATAAAGGAAGTATTTACTTTCTAAATGTTAGCTATAATGCATTATTATTATTAATTATATTGTATTTCTTGTTTCCACTATACCATGATAATTAAATATGTGTTGGACTGAAATTAGTTGTTAAGGTCTACAAAGCAGTTCATGTATATTATCTCATTTGATCCTCGAAACAACACTGATGAGGTAGGTGCCTTTAGCATTCCCATCTTAAAGATGAGAAAAAAGATGAGGAAAAAGACTGAGGGGTTAAGTGACTGGCCCAGTATCACACAAATGATGAGTGTCTGAAGCAGTTTTTGAACTTATATCTTCCTGATTCCAAGTCTACTCTTCCACCTAACTGTGCCTCAGAGCAGAATTGAGTCTGTTTGGAGTCTTGTCAATTAAACAAGCATTGATTGAGTGCTTACTGTGAGCCAGATGTAGGGCTAAGACACCAAGAGAAAAATGAACCAGTCCCTGCCCTCAGGGGACTTGCATTCTGATGAGAGGAAACAGGTACACAAAGAAATAAACAGAAAATATAAGAAGGGTGCCAAGGGAAAAGGGAAGGTGTTAGCAATGTGTGTGTGTGTGTGTGTGTGTGTGTGTGTGTGTGTGGTGGGGGATGGAAAGCACTTAAGAAATGCCTTGTGGGCTCAGCTGGAAGCTGCAGAGTATCCAAGGCTGTCCCCTGGGACAGCCCAATGACTCCTGTGGGCAGGGAAAGGCCGGCCCTTGGCTCTGTGGGTAGGAAAGGCCAATCCCTCTCAGTCCAGCCAGATGCAAGATCCTCCAGGACCAAGGTAGCCTGCAAAGAGGAAGCCAGGAAGGGCAGCCAGGTCTCCCTTTACTCTCAATCTCCTCTAAGCCCCAGATGAAGAGTAAACAGCATGTGCTCGTCCAACAAGAAGCTGCCCTGGGATTCCTTTCCACTGCAGGTTGGACCACACGGTCCCTTCCTACTTTCGTATCCTGTGATTCTGATGCCAAGGGAGCCAGGAGAGAGGGGCTGAGCTCTGAGCTGAGGCTCTGCTCCCCTCCCCCAGGATTTCCCAGGATCCTCAGAATCCTAGCAGGGCTAGTCTGGGAGGGACATGAGTGACCCCAGGCCTAGGACCCTCATTGGGCAGGCAGGGGAGCTAGCAAGCTGTAAAATGATGTTTCTATCATGCCCTGAGGGTTTCCAAGCCCCCCTTTGAGATGGTGAGTAGCAGAACCATTTGCCCCACTTTACAGAGAATAAAACTGAAGCCCAGAGAGGGGAAATGACTCATGACACTAACAGCTAGCATTTATGTTGCGCTTTTAGGTTTGCGGGGTTAACAAAGGCACTTCTGTGCAGGCGTTAGGCAAATCTTAAGATCTCCAGCTGGCTCAGACATTGGACATCATTTAATCCGTTCTCTCCCATTTTGCAAATGAAGAAGCTGAGGCACTGGGGGAACAAGCACCTTGTACATAGTCACTCAGTCAGAACAGAGGTCCAAGGTCTGAATCCAGACCAAGTAATTGCAAGAATCCTGGGTTCAGGGCTCCCCCTCAGACTCTGGCTCAGGGGTCAACCCTCGGGAGCCTGTTGGATGGAACACTTGCTATCCTCAGGGTCTTCATTTACATAAAATGTTTTACGATCGCTCAGTGCTTCAGGCTCTGACAGATACAAAGATGCCCTCAGGGAGATTGAAGTCTGGTTGTAGAGAGAGCCCTAGGTGTCAGGGATAGAGACCAGGGACTGGAGCTGTGACTTTCTAGGTGGGAAGCCTCTGTCCAAAGCAAACTTGTACTTCATAATTTATAGACTTGGAGAATGGCCTGAGGCAATGAGAGATTAACTTGCCCAAGGTCGTATACCCAGGGTGGGTCAGAATCAAGCGCCTTCGATCTTGCTTACCTGCTACTGCACGAGCATGGACAAAATCACAAAATCATGCTAACTGGGTGCCCTACACATTCATATTCCACAACCTCAGCTGGGCCCCCATTGCAGCAAGGCAGCGTTTATCCCTTCCCTCTCCCTCTCTCTCACCACAGCAGCAATTCCAAAGTTCCTTACCCCCTCTCCCACCCTCTCAGCTGTGAACTTGGCCTTAGACTTATCTGGAAAAAATGGAGACCATTCACAGAGAACTCCCTCTTCTCTTTCTCCCCATCGCACATCCTTCCCACATCTTCCCACACTATCTCCTCCTTCACCCATTTCACATAAAGAGACGACCCTTCTTCATGCATAAGTGATGCTATCCTCTCGCCTCTTCTCTAGGAGACTGCCCCCTCTATCATACCCACTCTTTCTCGAATTACCAGTCTGCTGACTTCTTCCCTCCTGCCTACCGATAATCTCTTGTCTGTCCCAATCTCAAAATAACTTCACTTGATCCATTCATCCACAATAGCTTATACCCTTCCTTTTGTGTCTACTCTCTGAGGAGGACATCAACAAGAGGCACCTCCACTTTCCTCTCACCTCCTCCTTCTTGACCCCTTTACAGTCTGGATTCTGACCTCGTTATTCTACCAAAACTTCTCTCCAAAGTTACCAATGAATGATCTCTTAGATGCCAAATCTAATGGTCTTTTCTCAGTCCTTCTCCTTGGCCTCTTTGTAGCCTTGGACACTGTCCATCACACTCTCCTCCTTGACCCTCTCTTCTCTCTAGGTTTGCAGGATGTCTCTCTCTCCTGGGACCATTCCCCTTCTCTGGTTCCTTTGCTGGATCCTCCTACAGATCTCTCCCTATCACGTCTCTGAGAGCTCAGTTCTGCGCCCTCTTCACTGGGTGATCTCATCAGCTCCTATGGATCCGATGATCATGCCCATGCTGATGATTCCCAGAGCTGTAACTCCAAGCCTAATCTCTTTCCTGAGCTACAGGTCCATACCTGGCCCCACCCTACCTTTCAGTCTTCTTCCTCCCCTTCACATACTCTATGATCCAGGTACACCAGCTTATTTGCTCTTACTCACACAATTCCACTTCCAGCCTCATGCCTTTACACTGGCCTATTCCCCCATGCCTGGAACCTTATCAGTCCTCATCTCCACCTCATGGCTTTCTTCTAGACTCAGCTCAAATCCTACCTTCCACAGGAGAACGTTCATGATCCCCCATCCCTACCCAAGTTCAGCACCTTCCCTCCAAGGTTGACTCCATCTATAGCTGGTATATGCAGAGTTATTTACATGTCGTTTCCTCCATTTGAATGGGAGCTCTGAAGGCAGAGATAATGTTTTTGTCTTTCTTTGTATTCCCTGTTTTTTATTGAAATGAAGGAAGGAAGGAAGGGAGGGAGGAAGGAAGGGAGAGAAAAGAAAGGAAGTAAGGAGGGAGAGAGGGAGGGAAGGAAGGAAGGAAGGAAGGAAGGAAGGAAGGAAGGAAGGAAGGAAGGAAGGAAGGAAGGGAGGGAGGAAGGAAGGGAGAGAAAAGAAAGGAAGTAAGGAGGGAGAGAGGGAGGGAAGGAAGGAAGGAAGGAAGGAAGGAAGGAAGGAAGGAAGGAAGGAAGGAAGGAAGGAAGGAAGGGAGAGAGAGAGAAAAGGAAGGAAGGAAGGAAAAAAAAACTGCCACAAAATGAGAATGGACTATCTGAACAGATAGTGAACCCCCTGTCAAATGAAGTATCCAAGCAGAGGCTGGGTGAACCCTGTTGAGGATGTTGAAGTGGAGATTTCCTACTTCGGTTGGGATAGAATTGGGTGCCTTCCCAGGTCGCTGCCAGCTCTGAGGTTTTGTGATTCTCTGTGTTTCTTCCTGCCCCCACTGCCCTGAAAACACAGACAACAGATTTACTGCAAGTGGGGAGGGGAGGAGCCGGCTGTGCCTTGGTCCTATTTCTGCTCCCTAGTGCTCCCCCTCCTTGGCTGAGGCATGCTGGGCCCCCTCACAGGGTGGGTGCTGTAGAGATTGCCAGGAGGAAGAGGGGGGAGTGCTCCTCCCCCAGGCACAGAGTGGTGGAAATACCCCCCATGCCAGGCACTAGCAGTTGCTCCCCCCCCCTCGGAGTTTGTCTGAGCCTCCCTGCTCCTCCTCCAGCCCCTGCACTTGAATCCCACCCATGCTCAGAACAATCCATCCCAGGCCTGACATTCACAATGATGTCACTTTTGGCTCTGCAAAGTATGTGCCTGTCTCTGTTCTCAACTCCTTACCCAGACTTGTGGGAAAGGCAGGGCTGAAGTCAGAAGCCCACCGTGGGAGGAAGAGCACTACCCAGGAGACTCAGGCATCCATCCCTTCACCCCCTGCTCTGGAAGTCCCCAGACACCTAAGCCCCATCTGACCTCACTCTTTCCCATGGTGGGATCACCATTCGTCCCATCTCCCAGGATCTCAGGAGGTGCTTTAGATGCCATTGGATACACTGCCCTTATTGTACAAATGAGGAAACTGAGACAGGTGGAAGTTGTGTCTTGCCCGGGGTCACATGGTTGCATCTGATCTCAGGTCTTCCTGACTCCAGGCCGGGTGCTCTGACCTAACTGCCTGACAATGAGGGGATTGTGGTCCAGTGGGGAATAGCCGCTTGTCCGATGTCTCCCAGCGAGTCAGCAGCAGAAGAGCAGCTGGGATGAAGGTGCCCCTGTGCTCAGAGGGGTCCCTCTCTACCTCTCCCTGATTCCATGGGTTTCTGAGTCAGGCTGTGAGCCCTGGAGTGGGCCTGAAGTGAGGAAGCTGGTGAAGGGGGGGGAGCCAGGTCTCATATCAAGGGTCCTTCATATCAAAGCCGACAGGCCCGCTGCCTGACCTTTCCCCAGAACTCATTGGGGCCCATCGATCCATCTCTGAATCGCTGAGCTGGGTAAAGAAAAAGGGCATGAAGGAGATGGATGGGGGTTAACAAGATGGGTGTCCTTTCAAAGCTGCCTGCTGGGGTAGGGAAGCCTTTCCTGGGGAGCCGGGGGAGGCCCCAGCAGGGGAGGGAGCAGGAGGAGTTGAACCTCTGCAGGTTTCCTAGACTAGGGCCCACAAGAGGCACCAGGAGAGTGATACCACCTCTGGGGCGGGCACAGGAGAAAGAACACTTTCTCAATAACCACCAAGTTGTCCCCAAATGGCACGAGCTGCCTCAGGAGGTAATGAGCTCCCTGTCTTTGGGCATTTTCAAGCAGACCCTGGATGACCGCTTGTCAGGAGGGAAACTCTTCAAACTGGAAGGAGGGAAGAAACAGACCCATTTAGGGAGAGGGACTTGCCCAATGTCACCCAGATAGTAAATGGCAGAGCTAGGATCAGAGCCAGAGGATGTAGGATTTTGGATTTGGAACGAAGTCAGTCAATAAACATTCATTAAGCACCTACTACATGTCAGGCACTGTACTAAGTGCCAAGGATACAAAAAGAGGCAAAAGACAGGGGCTGCTCTCAAGGAGCTTACACCCTAATGGGGAGACAGCATGCAAACAATTTAAGAGATTATTAGTAACTTTGGAGAGAGCGGTTTAGAGGAACCTTAGAGATCACTGACTTCCCTCATTTTACAGAGTGAGAAACTGAGGCATGGGGTAGCAAAGTGACTTGCCCAGCTGTTGGAGACAGAATTTGAACTCATGTCTTCCTTATTCCAAGTCCAGCACTCCATGTGCTATGCACACTGCCTCCCAAGTCCAGTGCACTGTCTGTAGGACTCCCTTCAGGTATGGTATGGATTGGGTGACTTCTGAAGCACCTTCTTGCTCAGGAATTCTCCAAAAAGGAGGTCACCAGTTGAAGGTCTGGACTCTTCTGCTCAGGAGGAAAGGTGGGGTTCTGTCAGTTTAAGGACATGTGGTGGGCTGGACTTGGAGCAGCCTGGGACCTTGGGTGCAGAGAACCTGGAAGGACCAGGCAATGACAAATCTCTGACCCAACGCAAGAAGTGACTGTGTCCTTGATCAGACTCCCGAGTTCTTGGGGCTGAGCACTTGAGTCTTGTCTGCATCCAGATTAAATGGGGTGATCAGCCAATCACAGAATGACAGTCCCCACTTCAGCATGCTTCCCCTTGTACCACACAAGGTCTAGAGAGCAAGTCTCAACCCCCAGGCAAAAGCTGCTGTTTGGCCACCTAGTCCCATCTCCTCATTTTCCTCACAAGTGGGGAAACTGAAGCCCAGGGAGGTAAAACGGTTGTCCCCAGGGGACAAGAGGGAGTAAGCAGCAGGGGCAGGTTTTGAATTCTGGTTCTTGAACGACACTGTGTCGCATTTTACTGATAAGGAAACTGAGGCCCAGAGAGGTCAGGAGACTTATCCCAGGCTATACTGGGAGTTGGTGGCTGAAGCAAGATTAGACCCTGGGCCTCCTGGCTCCAAGTATCAATCTCTATTCACAACATCACAATACTTGTTAGCCTCATTCACTGGGTAAAGAAAGGATAAAACATGAGTTTGAAGAGTGGGAACACCGACAGACAGAGATAAAGACTCACAGACAGAGAAACCTGGAGGAAACCTGGGCAGCAGGTTTGAGGGAAAGCTGAACCCCTTGGGTCTTGGCAACTCTTGCTTGAAAGGAATAGCATATTTTGTAGTGAGTTCCCCATCACTAGAAGTATTCAAGCAGAGAGACCAGATGACTGAGCTGGAGAGGAAGGTGTCACATGGACTGGGAGATTGGGGCAGCTGCCCGTGAGGTCTCTCAGGGTTCTGAAAGCCTGTGTTAAGAAACCTTTGTTTTGACTGCCCATTTCCTCCCTCCAAGCCCAGGGATTTCTCTGGAGCTGCCTGATTGCTGGGCAGCATGGGGAACCTTGGAGCATCTCTGCCCTTTGCAGGAAGCTGAATCTGGCTTGGGCTAAACTAGGACCTGAGGGGATGCAGTAGCTTCCCACCTCCTCCCCCTCAGCTCCCAAAATGGAGCCTCTAAGCTGACACCTTGTCTGGGTGTCTCTGCCACCCGCTGCTGCTGTGCCGCTGGAACTGGAGGAACAATGCTGCCCACGGGGCCATCTTCCCAGCCTGAGACTCTCTCTCCACCTGGGCTGTCCCTCCCCTTGCTTCCTGCCTTCACGGGAAGGGAAAGTGGCCAGGAGGCATAGCAGGAAGTGAACAAACCCACCCCCATCATTTGACAGATGGGGAAACCGAGTCCCAAGAAGAGGAAAGGAAGTCTTGTCCACAATCCCACAGCAATTCAGGGGTAATCCATGTCACGCAGAGCAGACAGTCACCAGGTGCCCCTTAGAAGGAGTCCATCCTGCTCAGCCCCTCCAATGACAATCATCATCATGATATCATAATACAGATTTATCAGAGGTGGCCGGGGGTGCAGCAGGTAGAGCACTGGGCCTGGAGTCAGGAAGACCTGAGCTCTTACTGACTGTGTGACCCTGAGCAAGTCACTTAACCTCTGTTTGCCTCAATTTCATCACCTGTAAAATTGGGATAATAACAGCACCTATTTCCCAGGGTTATTGTAAAGACAAAGTGAGATTATGTTTGTAAATTACTTAGCCCACAGCACCTGGCATGTGGCATACTAGCTACCAAATAAGTGTCTATCAAAAAAGAGATGGGGGGCAGCTAGGTGGCGCAGTGGATAGAGCACCTGCCCAGAAGTCAGGAGGACCTGAGTTCAAATCCAGCCTCAGACACTTAACACTTACTAGCTGTGTGACCCTGGGCAAGTCACTTAACCCCAATTCCCTCACTAAAAAAAAAAAAAAAAAAATTTTTTAAAAGAGATGGGCTGGTTCAGAGAAAGGCAGAAGACCCGACAGTGAAGGGAGTGCTAGCACTAGAATCGGAGGGCCCGGGTTCAAATCCAGACTTTTGATGTTCTCTGTGAGTGTAGCCTTGAGCAAAGCCCTTGCCCTCTCTGGGCCTCAGTGTTCCCATCTGTCAAATGACAGGGGTGGGTTTATTCACTTCCTGCTCTGTCTTCCTGCCCCTCCTGTGAGGGCAGGAAGCAAGGGGAGGGATGGCCCAGGTGGAGAGAGTGGGGTGGGGCTACATGGACTCAGAGGTCCCCTCCAGCTCAGGTTCTCAGCTCCTCTGATGAGCTTGTGGAGCATACCAGAAGGAGTGAGATCACTGAATCACAGAGTTAGAGCCAGCAGGGCCCTTAGAGCTTATCTAGTCCAGCCTCCCATTTTACAGAGGAAGAGACTGAGGATCAGAAGGGGCAAGGACTTGCCCAGGGTCTTAAAATCTGGTGCCCTTCCCACTGCCCCACAATGACTGGATGACTTACTATCTACATGGATGGAGGGAACAGATAACAGTGATGAAATGACAAAACCATAAGCGACAGCATTAAATTTTTCTTCCCCCTCCCCTGCCACGGGGCTCTTCATACAGTAGGTGCTTAATAAATACTGGCTGAATTGGTGAAAGGAGGGATGGAAATCCCTCTGGGAGTTGTAAAAGCCCCGTGGAAATGTGAGGGGTTATTATCATGGTCAGTTATTACAAGGGCTGAGAGTGGGGCCACGTGGACCTGCTCAGAACTGCTCCATCAGGACTTTTCCGCCAACTGAACCAGCAAATTGGCCAAGGAGAGCAGAGCCCAGAAATTGGTCATTAAGGAGCTGAAGGAACAGAGCTCCTTCCAAGCCTGAGGCCCAGCCACAGCCCGGGGAACTTGCGGGAGGCCAGAGGCAGGTCACCTCACTGTGTAGACAGGGGCCCACTGGACTGCTCCTGTGCTCTGATGTCACGTAGCTGGGCTAGGATAGAACAGGAAGGACAAGAGCCACTGGGGACTCCTGCTGAGCTTTCAGGGGCCCTTCCTCAGGGTGATGCTGGGACTGGCACCTGCTGGGGCGGGGTGGGCGGGGAATGGAAAGAGGCCTGGGTGTGGGGTCCAGTGAGCACCAGCTCTGCCTCCCACCTTTCCAGGAGGGCCACGAGCCAGTCACTGCTCATTCTCCTCCTCTCCCATAAAACAAAGGAGTTTAACTATCTGGTCTCTGAAGATCTGAATGGCCCTTACAATCTGTGAGTGTCTGAGAAAGAAGAGGAAGGGAAGGACTGCTTCATTTTTGTCTGTATCCCCAGAACCTAGCACATAGTAGGGACTAAATAAAGAAAAGAGGGAAGGGAGGAAGGGAGGAAGGAGGGTGGGAGGGAGGAAAGGAGGAAAGAAGGAAGAAAGGAGGGAGGAAGGAAAAGAGGGAAGGAAGGAGGGAGGGGAAGGAATGAAGGAAGGTGGGAGGAAGGAAGGAAAGAAGAGAGAAAGGAAAAGAGGGAGGGAAGAAAGGAGGGAGGGGAAGGAAGGAAGGAAGGAAGGAAGGAAGGAAGGAAGGAAGGAAGGAAGGAAGGAAGGAAGGTGGGAGGAAGGAAAAGAAGGAGGAGGAAGGAAAAGAGGGAGGGAAGGAAGGAAGGAGGGGAAGGAAGGTGGAAGGAAGGAAGAAAAGAAAGAAGGAAGGAAGGAAGAAAAGAAAGAAGAAAGGAAGGGGTGGGAGGGAGGAAAGGAAGAAGGAAGGAAGAAAGAAAGGAAGGAGGATGGGAGGGAGGAAAGGAGGAAGTAAGGACGAAAGGAGGGAGGGAAGAAGGAATGAAGGAAGGAAAAGAAGGAGGGGGGAGGGAAGGAAAGAAGGGAGAGGGGAAGGAAAGAAGGAGGGAGGGAGGGAAGGAAGGAAGGAAGGGAGAGGGAAAGGAAAGAAGGAGAGAGGGAGGGAAGGAAGGAAGGGAGAGGGGAAGGAAAGAAGGAGTATGGGAAGCAGAGGGGCTGCTAGCCTCAACTCAGGGTCCGTGTACTTTAGGCCAGGAGAATGGCTATGGAAGCGTCTCTCTTCACACTCACAGAGTGGGCACTTCTTGTGTCCCTGTGGCCAGGGTGGCTGGGAGGCAGGGAATCCTGGTAGGTATGAAGCCAAGAAAATACTAATTCCCAGGCTGGAGTCATGGTCCCTCTGAGCTCTCCAGCTGCCGGGATGCAGGAGTGAGATCAGTCAGTGATGCCTCGCACAGCCCGGGCCCAGGTGGAGCTGGATTCATCAAATGGAGAAAAGGACAGATGAGACAGAGAAGACAGCTCATAACTCAAGGCCAGCAAACCCAGGTGCTCAGCCCTGCTGCTCCCCCTCCACTGACATTACGACATTCAAGTTTCATTCCTTTGGGCAGGGTGGCATACTAGACAGAGCACCAGGTGTGACTCTCACCTCCCAGACCCAGTAGCTGTGTGTGGACAAGTCATGTGCCTCAGTTTCCTCATCTGTAACATGGTCACAGAAGGCTGCAAGGTATGGGCAGGAGAAGACTGGCCTTTGAGTTTAAACCAGAGTTTAAGTCCTATTCAAGGGCATGATAGCAAATGTTTAACAACCAGCTCGCTGGGAAAATGTAGACACATTTCTCTGCTGAATCTGCCTTGTTCTCCATCACTTTGTTAAGTCTCGATGATCAACAAAACAAATCAAGCCCTCATCGGCAGCATTCGCCATTTCCAAGATGTAAACACTCAACCTGAAAATTTAACAATAGGCTGGCTCCCACCCCCACCCCTCCCCCCACCTTTGACAAATACTGGCCATGTGATTCTGGGCGAGTCATTTCCCCTCACTGGTGTTCAATTTCCTCATCGATAAAATGGGAGGGTTAGATCATGGCCTCTGAAGGCTTTCTGGTTCTAAATCCATGGTACTGGGATCCTATCACTTAACCTTTTGGGGCCCAGGCAGCCCTCAAAGACTGTAGATTGTAAACGAGCTTCTGGTGTGCATCAGTGGAGTGGATAATTGCCGGCATCACTGAAATCACCGATGGGACTCCAAGCTAAAATGGGAATAATAATAACCTGTGGTCTCCACCTCTCCAGGCTGTTGTGAAGCTTAAACGACATTGGGGACGAGTCTGGTTGTAGCTCCCTGCTCCAGCTGCTTCTCCAACACTGGGTCCCCAGCCCGCAGCTGATTACTTCTCCCCTCAGGGTTTTATCTTCAGTTAAGCTGGGGGGCTGGGGTGTCTAATACCATCATTCCCCAGCCCCCATGTGTCATGCTCCTCCCCAAATCATTCAACCAGGTGACACCAATCAGCCTTTAAGAAGGGATTTTTACTGAAAAAGTCCAACAAAGGACAGAAGTTACAAGACATCCCCCAAATGGGGGGGGGTGGCGAACTGTCTCTTTGCACCCACAAGTTTCCAAGAAGGGAGGGCTCCTGTGGATGGTACACAGGTAGCCAGGCATACGTGTATGCAGAAAACAAGCCTTAGAGCTTTGTTGTGACTCCTAGCCCTGAGGGACGTTTCCTCCCTTCTTTTAGTTCCCATCCAAGTTTGATTCTGAGTATGGAATCTCCATGTTCCTTTCCTCTGCCTGCTATCTCCTTGCAGGACCTGGTGTCTCAGCTGGGGTTTCCAAAGCCTTCCTTAGTCCCACCATCCCTTGTATTGAGAGCTTAACTCATATGTAACTCCCCCTAGTGGCCCCCATTAGACATGTTCTGCCCCATCCCAGTCAAGTGCATGAGACTTCCGACTTTCCAGAACCTGCAAAACTATCCCTCGACTGCTTACCTTCGGCCATGATGACTCATGGGTTTTTACAGTGTAATGATGGAAAGTCTTCATTGGCTGCTGAATCAGAATCCCATGGATATACCTAAGAGGGTGGCATGCCCCTCAGGCCTTCCTTCCAACTTCAAAGCACAAGAGAGTTATTTGGAGATGCATCTGAGAGAATCGGGCAGAGGGAAAGCAGGAGCCTTGTCCTCCTCCCAGCCCCGTAAAGGCACAAGCACATGTGCTACCTGGGAAAGGCTGGCCTCAGATGAAGCTTAGTGCTCAGTATGTGAAAGGGCTAATTAGCAGCCTTGTTTTAAAAAGAGGTTGAGCCTCAATGAGGCTTGAATATAATGTCCCTCTCCCTCAAAACAAAGATCCGGGATGGGAGGGAGAGTTTCTGAGAAACCTGGGAAGATTCGTAGGAACAGATGCAAAGTGAGAAGTGAGAAGAATAGGGAGGACAATTCATAAAAGGAAAACAAATTTGAAAGACTTAAGAACTCTGGTCGATGCAATGATCAAGGACTCCAGAGGACTCATGATGAAGCCTGTTAGCCACGTCCTGACACAGGTGCAGAATGAGACTTGCAATTTTTAAAAAATAAGACAAATGCAAGAATTTGTTTAACTTGGCCAAACTTATTGGTAACAAGCATTATGTCTTTCTGGATTTGGGGGTTGGGGAGGCGTGGAAGAGGCGGGGGGGGGGACTAGGGGAAGAAGGGAGTCATCAATGTTGCCCAAAAAAAGAAAAAAAAGAAAAGAGGGTCATTGAAGCATTTTTAAATGCACAGAAGAGAACAGAAGGAAATAGAGACAAACAATAATTTGGACAGAAACATTTCAGATTTATTATATACTTTTGTTTGTTAATTTGTTTTATTTTGTTTTGCAGGGCAATGAGGGTTAAGTGACTTGCCCAAGGTCACACAGCTAGTAAGTGTCAAGTGTCTGAGGCTGGATTTGAACTCAGGTCCTTCTGAATCCAGGGATGGTGCTTTATCCGTTGCTCCACCTAACTACCCCCTCAAAAACATTTTTTAAAGTTTATTGAAATAAATATTATCCTCCTCGCCCTCCCCACCCCCACAATGAATTGTACTAGTTACTAGATTCTGTTCTAACCATTCTTTGATTCCTTATTGTTTTGCACATGCCCAGATCACCTAATATGGAAGCACCCTGAGCTTCCTTAGCATGTGATGAGAGTAGCTTCCTTTGATTAGTTGCTAGGCAGCATCATTAAAATTGGCCGGCCTGTGACAGTCTCTCCTTCTTTCTTGCACAACCTTTTCTTCTGCATCCGGAGGTTAAGGATCACAGTCCACTCACAGCTGCCATGAACTCAACAGGTGAGAGAGAAGGAGGCTTCCTTCTTTCCTGTGCCAAGGGTGTTGGTCATTTTACTTGTGCCAAGGCTGTTGGGTGTTTTACCTGTGCCAAGGGTGTTGGTCATTTTACCTGTGCCAAGGCTGTTGGGTGCTTTACCTGTGCCAAGGCTGTTGGTCTTACTCAGTTTCCTTGGTCCTTCAGTTTCAGATGCAGGTGGTGATCCCCTTTGGATGGGGGTTCAATCTGGGGTGAGCCAGGATTCCAGGAAGGATGTTGCAGCCAGTCACCCCAGCAGGGAAGCCCAGAGGAGCCAAAATGCCCGAGACTCGAGGTCAAGGTGGGTTAGAACTTACCTCTGTGCCTTATAGGAATTGAGCTAAGCTATGGACACAGTCTCCTCTCCAGAGACTGAGGTAATGCGGAGACTGAGGTGATGCGGGGCAGGGGAGGGAGAGGATAAAGCCCCAAGTGTTGGAGGATTTAGCTGTTTGTCTATTTGTTAATATACCTTTGATGTAAATATTCCTTTCTAAAAGCTGGTCTGTTAGTGGTTAAATGGAACGGGGGTACAGAGGACCAATCCCTGCGTCTGCACTATTGCAATAACTGATGAAGGGTCTGCCTACCTCAAATCTCTCCTCACTCAAATCCATCCTCCATTTAGTCACTATGATGATTTTCCCAAGATGCTGGTCTGATCACGTCACCCTCCCCCCCCCCAACCTCCAGTGGCTCCCTATTGTCTCCAGGAACAAATAAAAACAATTTGTTTGGCTTTCAAAGACCTTCATAGGCTACCTCCTACCTTTCCAGTCTTATGCCTTGAGGGCAGGGCTTGCATTTTGTCTCTTTTTGTATCCCCAGTATTTAGCATAGTGCCTGACACATTGTAAGCACTTAATAAATGTTTGTTGATTGATTGTTGACCTCTTCATAGCAATCAAGGCATTCACACCTCCCACCTTTTCTAGTTGAAGACTTGCATCTGAAAACTTTCCCCTTTCTATCCCAGTGTCTCTGTCTGTAACCTCTGTGGCTAACCATGTAATGTCACCGTCTTTTAACCTCTGCATAAGGCAGGGAGAGAGCATGACCCTTCAACAAAAGCTTTTCCTGACACTTATTTCATCCCTTTCCTTTCTGGGGAAAACCCCAGACGTCAAATCTGTAACCATATCTAGAATAAGCAACTTTGTAAGTAGCTACCTTCCCTGGGGTAGCCAGACCAGGGCCCTGCCGATGAAGAGAAAAATTGGGGAGCCTAACTCTCCTGTTGCAATGAGCCCAAGGGCAAGCCAGGATAGAGAGGTAAGGGCTAGGTTTGATGTAGTTCATCCGCCCTCTAGCCTCAGGCCAAACGTGCATGGTGAACCATGGTGCCAGTCATGTTACTGGTTTAATGATTTTTAAGGCCCCCAATACAGGGTTTAAGGCCACCAGCATTCACACACAGACACTCACACTCATACACACACACACACACACACACACACACACACACACACACACACACACACACACACACACACACACACACACCCGCCCCCGCCAAGGCTTTTACTATAGAATTGTCAAGACCCTCAAGAGATCATTTAATCTGGCCTCTTACCTTTAAGAAGGGGAAACTAGGTGGATAGAGATCCAGGCCTGGAGTCAGGAAGACTCCTCTTCCTGAGTTCAAATCCAGCCTCAGAAACTTACTAGCTGGATGACCCTGGGCAAGTCACTTAACCCTGCTTTGCCTCAGTTTCCTCACCTGTCAAATGAGTTGGAGAAGGAAATGGCAAACCACTCCAGAATATTTGCCAAGAAAACCCCCAAAGGGTCACAGAGAGTCAGATGTGACTGAAACAATTTGACAACAACATCTTACCTGTAGGAAGATCTTTGTTTTTAATCTAGCTCCGTGGTTTTCCCAGTGCTGATGTAGACAAGCACCTGCCCTGCCATTTCCAGGTTCAGACAGCTGCCTGGGAACAGTGGGAAGTGACTTTCCCAGGGTCTCATAGACAGGCTGCATCAGAGGCAGGTCTTCCTGACTCCAAGGTAAGCCGTGATTTCTTTTTTTCAGACAGACAGATGGAGCATTATCACCCAAGAGCTGTAAAATGCCAAAGCTCAAAGGAGACATGAAAATCATTAACCCTCCAACCTCAGCCTCCAGCTCAGATCTGGGGCTGCTATCAGCCGCTGCTGGAGAGAATTTAACAACCACATAGCGGGACACACTTGGAAGTTTAATCTGCATTATTAATATTTTCCCCATCGCTTACTTAAGTCCAGACAATTCACAAAACAATAAATCTAGGCTTGATCTGTAACATTTTTTGATTTCCAAGGTATAAAAATTTAACAAGTCGCTCTCTCCATTCCCTACGAGCTGGTTCTAGCGTAAAGGCAGCCGTTATCTTGATCACGTGGGCGGGGGTGGGGGGGTGGTGAGGACATACCCCCAACCATTATATCCAGCCATCCCAGGTCATACATCACATCCAGCCCAGCCATCTAGCAAGAAACCAGGGCTTCCTGGGCACCTAGCTCTCTGCCCCTCCACCAGTCCTCTCCTGCCTCCAGAGAGACCCACAGAAGACCCCTAGAGAGACCAATAGCTTTGGAATTCTAACCAGGGGCTGAGCTGTCAAGATTAGGGAAAGTCAAACACAATTATCTAGGTGTTCCCAGGCTGTCCCTCCCCATCCTGCAGCCGTCAGCAGGACAATCTTCTTCATGGTCAAGTTTACCATCTACTGCCACCTGACCCCACTGACCTCTTCCCCCCAAACCCCTTTTCCTGGTCACCATATTCTTGTGTGTGCTGCATTCCCAAAGAAAATGTAAGCTCCCTGAAAGCAGGGGCTGTCTCACTTTAATGTTTGGATCCTCAGAACCTGGCACATTATTGATTAGTCATTTTCAGTTGTGTCTGATTCTCTGTGACCCCATTTGGGGTTTTCTTGGCAAAGATACTGGAGTGATTTGTCATTTCCTTCTCCGGCTCTTTTTACAGAAGAGGAAACTGAGGCCAACAGGCTGAAGTGACTTCCCCAGGGTCACCCAGCTAATAAGTGTCTGAAGCTGGATTAGAACTTGGGAAGATGAGTCTCCTGACTCCAGGCCCAGCGTTCTGTGCACTGTGGTGCCCCCTAGCTGTCCTGGCACAAAGTAGGTGCCTAATAAATGCTTGTCAATTACTTGATCTAGTACAACTTGCTTGTTTTCTGGAAGGAGGAGGAGAGCAATGGTTCACTGGTGGTAAGGGGGCAGTAGAAAATGCTGATGACAAAATATTCTAAGCCCAGGCTCCATTTCTCTATCACCTGCAGGTTCACAAAACACATTCCTTGCAAATCCCCTTTTCGGTGACCAGGTGGTTCAGTAGATAGAGAGCTGGGCACAGAGTCAGGCTAGACCTGGGTTCAAAACCAGCCCCAGATACTTCCTACCTATGTGACCTTGGGCAAGTCACTTAGACTCTGTTTACCACCATTTTCTCAATGTAAAATGGGGGTGATAATAGGACCTGCCTTGCAGGGCTGTTGTGAGGATCAAATGAGATAATATTTGTAAAGTATATATAATAAAATATAGTAGGTGCTATATAGGGCAGCTATGTAGCACAGTGGATAGGGTGCTGGGCCTAGAGTCAGGAAGACCTGAGTTCAAATCCAGCCTAAGATACTCACTAGCTGTGTGATTCTGGGCAAATCACTTAACTTTGTCTGCCTCAGTTTCCTCATCTGTAAAATGAGCCAGAGAAGGAAATGGTAAGCCATTCCAGTATCTTTGACAAGAAGACCCCAAATGTGGTCACCAAAATTCAGACACGACTGGAGCGCCTAAACAACAAACAAAAAAAATATGCTACATAAATACTAATTCTATTCCCTGATCAGACTGGATGTGCTAAGATCATTATTCCCATTTTGATGAGGAGAGGAAGGAAGGAAGGAAGGAAGGGAGGAGGGAAGGAAGGAAGGAAGGAAGGAAGGAAGGAAGGAAGGAAGGAAGGAAGGAAGGAAGGAAGGAAGGAAGGAAGGAAGGAAGGAAGGAAGGAAGGAATGGAGGGAGGGAAGGAGGAAGGAAAGAAGGAAGGGAGGGAGGGAATGAGAAAGGAAGAGAGAGGGTGGAAAGGAGAAGCATTGATTCAGTGCCTACAACAGACTATCAGAGTTGGGAAGGACCTCAGAGCAGAGGTAGCACATTTTACAGATCAGGAGACTGAGGCCCATAGAGGGGTACAGGCTTTCTTCCCTCAGTGGGCACAGACTAAGTTGGGAGTTAAACCCCACTCCTCTGACTCCAGATCCAGTTCTCAGTGGTAGTGGCAAGTGGGGGTGCTCACCCAGGGTGGCATGAGGAGCTGGATGGGGGTGTGGTTGCCCCCAAGCCAGACCAGCAAAGCTGAGTCTTGTGATGTGGCCGGGCTCTCCACATGGCCAGGCGTGGGCTCCAGGGAGTTCTCCCAGGGGTTTCCCTGCTCAGCTGCTGGCTGGCCCAAGGCCTGGTGCTGTCCTTGGCATGTGAGAGGAGGCACACGGCTGCCTGCTCTGCCCTCCCTCCCACTCCAGAGGCCAGGGGAGTTGATTCTGGTTGATTAAGAATAGAGTTTAAGGGCTCAAGGGAAAAAATCAATTTGCCTGGTTTTGCTTCTACCTATCAGTTCCATTCCAAATTGACTTTCCCGGACTCTCGGGGACAGGGAGGAGAGCTGGGTAGCCATGGCCCCTTCAAGTGACACCAGTGCTGAGCTCCAGATCCCGAGGCCTGGGTCTGAGTCTGCACGTTATGGGCCATTGACCTTGGGAAGGCCCCTGGCTTTCCCTGGGCCTCAGCTCCCCCTTTGTAAAAGGAGAGGTTTGGCTTCAACCCCATGAGCCTAAGATCCTGAGGCTGATGCCCGTGGGGTCCCAGGGGCAGAGAGGCATTCTACGGCTTTCTTTGTGGTTTACAGGGCAGTGATGCCCCCGGGACAGCACTGAAGGTGGGCAAGATGGACTCACTGCCCTGGGTCTGATCTTGTGCTTGTCCCATCACAGGAGGGGGAGGGGGGCTCAGGGAAGGCCTCTGGGAAGAGGTGCCCCGCCCCCCCCTGCACTGAGCCTTGAAGGATGATCAGGACTGGAAAAGGCAGAGTTGAGGCCAAGTGAAGCAGCTTCACAACAGAAAAAGGTTGAGGGAGTCTTAGGGAAGTTCTAGGATGCGAAGGAGCTGAGGCAATCTTGGTGGGGAAGGCCTGAGAGTCGCAAGCAAAGTAGGTATTAGAATTAGAAGGTAGGGGTGGATGTGTGAGACAGACAGAGAGTGATGAAGACAGAGAGATAGAGATGGAGAGAGAGACAGACAGAGATAGAGGCAGAGACAGAGAAGAGAGACAGAGACAGAGAGAGGGAGAGAGGGGAAAGAGAAGAGAGGAAGAGATAGAGAGACAGAGACAAAGACAGAGACAGAGATAAAGATAAGAGACAGAGACAATGCAGGGAAGAGGGAGAGACAGAGAAAGAGACAAAAGAGAGAGAGGGAGGGAGACAGAGAGACAGAGACAGAAAGACAGAGGCAGAGAGAAGAGGGGTGCAGGGCAGAGCCTTGGGGGACACATACGCCAAGCACAGGAGACAGGGAAGTGGCTCTGCCTTCAGATCAGCATCCACAGCAGGCAGCCCAGTGGCCCCCAGACCCAGCGAGGGCTGGAAACAAGGAAGGGCGTCCCTGTGCATCATCGAAGCCCCTTCCTGGGCTTCTGTGGGGGGAGGGTGCTGAGCAGCGAAGTTTTCTAGCCTCTATCTATCCCTCCTAATCCAAATTGGATTAATTCTATTTAGAAAGCTGGGGAAAGCTGCTTATATTAGATCAGGGCTAAGTGGATTAAAATGGGCCAGAGGTTCCTGGGCTATAGTGAGAGAAGATCTGTCCATCAGGGGAAAAAAGAATCCAAATGTTATTAAACAATTGTTAATTGAAAACAAACTGGGTGATGACACGGTCCCTAACTTCTCAAGAGGCTGTGGCCAGCCTTCGGGGCTTGTAAGGATGCCTTCTGATCACTCGCCATCTCTTGGCTGTCTTCCCTGGGACTGAAACTGAGTGGGGCGGGGGGAGGAGCTTCATTTCACAGTTGCTCTCGGGGAGGTGGGGGGCAGGGATCCATGTAGGGCAGGGTTCTATGATAGATTCTTGGATCTGTGATTCCACTGGTGTCCATGTCCGTGAATCTCTCCACCCCCAGTATTACAGAGTGAGAGACCTGGGAGGGGGCTTTAAAATCCACTGACCCAAGGGTCTCTCACTTTGTTTCTGTCCTGGACCCCTTGGGCCTTCCCTGATAAAACCTAGGGGTGGACCCCTTCTCAGAAAATGGTTTGTTTTTTGTTTTTTAATGAGGCAATTGGGGTTAAGTGACTTGCCCAGGGTCACACAGCTAGTAAGTGTTAAGTGTCTGAGGTTGGATTTGAACTCAGGTCCTCCTGACTCCAGGGCCGGTGCTCTATCCACTGCGCCACCTAGCAGCCCCTTTTTTGTTTTGTTTTGTTTAAAATGGTTTTTTAATACATAAAATAAACTAGGTGGGATTACAAAGAAAACCAATAATGACCCAACTGAAAATCCAATGATCAAAATACTTCCCAAGAAAACACGTTCACGGACCCATTTCTTGCACATAATAGGCACTCTAATGGAGAGAGGGAAGGGGGTTCTGGTTCTATGCAGTCCCACAGTAGATAAAGAATCTAAGGCTTAGAGAGATCCTAGGATCCTGGACCTGAAACTGAAAGGGACGTCAATGGCCATCTCACCTGACTTTCTCATTTTTACAGCTGGGGAAACTGAGGCTCAGGCAGGGGAAAGACAGGCAAGTGGCAGAGTTGGGAATCACAGTCTCAGGATTTGAGTCTCATGACTCCAGGTTCTGGGCTCCAGGTCACATACAATGCTCCTTGCCCCCACCTCCATCCCTCCCCCTTTATTTCTCAGATGTGGGGGGCACACAGTGACTCAGTCAGATAGCACCAGGACTCAAACCCTTGGCTCTCCACCACTCTTTCCACTACCCACCCTGCTTCTCAATCCCACACCAGAGCCCCCTCTACAACCCCCACTCAGTCTGATTCCCTGGAGTCCAATCTGGATTGGCTGAGGAACCCAGGGCCTGGATCGGACCTACCCTGATCTCTAGCTGTGCTTGGAAGGTCCTCCTCAGTCCAAAGGTTTGACCCCACTCCCTGAGGTCTTTGTGAGGGTGGGAGAAGTGGGATAGGGGAGGCTGGTGGCCCATGACAACCTCCATGATATCTCCTTATGGGGGATGGTGTCTCCCATAAGAATCTTCTCATGAAGGTAAGTAAGATGTTTGAACTGGAAAGGGCCTAAGAACAAGGAATGTCAGGGCTGGAACAGGGAAGATTGGGGCTGGGAGGGGTCTTAGAACAGGGAAGGTCGGGGCTGGGAGGGGTCTTAGACACCATCATTTCCAAACATCTTATTTTTCTGATGGGGGAACTGAGTTCCACAGTGAACCCTTGTCCAAGAACATGCAGCGAATTGAAAACAAAGCCTGCAGGAATTGGCGGCTTCTGGACTCCCAGGTCAGAATTGGCTTCTCTGTGACCATGCTGCCTCCTCGTGAGTGAGGAGGGGGAAGCTGGGCTGACTGCAGCCACCTGGATGTGCACAGGCCAGCCAAAGAGGTTGAGCCTTGTAGTCTCTTCCTCATTTAGCCTCGGGGCTCTCCACTGCTGCCTGAGAGGGCTGGGCTTGGGGGGGTGGGGTTCTCTAAGGCTTTGAAAATTCTAAGATCCCGTGGTCCCAACTTGGCAAATCCCCCTCAGAAAAGAAGTCTCCTGTAGGCCGGCCCTACTGATGTCGGGTCATGGAGAAGGGGGAGCGTGGACCCCAGCCTAGGGAGGCAGAGCCAGGCGGGGCTGCTGAGAGCTCAAGGCTCTCTTGTTCTCTGAGTGCCCTCCCTCCCCCAAGCCCTGCTGCTTTCTCAGCATTAAATAATTCACCTCCGTGACCCCCCGGGACGAATGAGAGCTGGCAGTGAGAAGGATGGAATTCTATTTAATAAAAATGCAAATAAATAAATGCATTCTAACACTTTAAAGAACCCTGGCTCTCTTCAAGACAGAAAAGTGGCTTGAGAGAGAGGAGAGGAGGGGAGAGGTGGGGACAAGGAGAGAGGAGAAAGAGGGACAGAGAAGGAGGGGAGAAATGAGAGGGGAAAAGGAAGGAGGGAACAGTGTAATAAAGATGGGGAGAAGATGAAAAAACCAAAGAGAGAGGGTTTGGGGAGGGAGAGAAGGGAGGAGAGGACTCTTCACACTCATCTTTGAATCAGAAGTTCCCACTCCCCTGTCTCGATAGGGCCCTCCCCTCTCCAGGGCCTGGTCCAGACTCAATCTCTAACTGCCCATTGGATGTTCCAAAGCAGACGTCCTAGAGACATCTCAGACTCGACGTGCCCAGAACCCAGTTTACTCTCCCACAGCTGCCCATCTTCCAAATGTCCCTATTCCTGCTGAGAGCCCTTCCAGCCTTCCACTCACCCAGGATTGGGAGCTCAGTGTCACACTTAGCGTCCAATGTGGACTCACCTCCTGCCTCCATCTGTTGTTTCTGCTTCCCCACCCACCCACCCACAAGCCTTGCAGGAAGGAGGTGTCCCGGCGCCTCAGTGCCTGACTTGCAGCTTGGTGACTCTGGTCTCTGAGAGTCCATGGGTCAGGCCAGTCTGGCCCCTTCCAGACAAGGGAGGGAGCTCCCGAGTGTGGATGTGACTCCATGCTCCCTGGGGGCCCCTGGGGGGAGATGCATCCCACCTGGATAGGGTGGGGCCTCATCCTGGGAGCTGGGGAAGGCCAAGGCATCCCCTCCCCTCCCTTCCCTCAGCGCTTCCTCTCCTGGCCCAGCCCCGTGCTCAGCTGTCTCCTTAGCTACCCCCTGCTCCCCCACCCTTGTTTTGGCTTTCCATCTGATACCCCTTCTGGCTGGGATGATAAATTATTTATCTTCTGCAGCTCAGTCTTTCCTCTTTTTACTGTCTAATAAAATCGGAGAGAGATAAATCTCCCGAGGGCCTCAGTTTTATGTAATTAGGAGCAAGGATGGTCAGAAGGGCAAGGACAGCCTCAGTTCTGGTTCAAATCCCTAGTGACCTTCCAGGTCTGCAAAGCACTGGTCCTGGGAGGCTGCCAGGGCAGGGATTACCGCCACCAACTTACAAAAAGGGAAACTGAGGTCAGAGGCACTAAGATACTTGTCCCAAGATGCACAGACAGTAAGAGGTGGCAATGTGATTCAAACCCAGGTCTCCCGATTGAGGCCACCAGCTAGTAAACAGGACTCCAGCCCAAGAAAGCTCACAGGGGCAGCCCCCCAGCCTGGTCCCTGCATCCCAGGGTTGCAGGGGGGAGGCCTAGGCATGGGGAGCTGCTTCGGTGGCTGATGCCCTGTAACACATCCACTATTAAATACATAATTCAGGCAGCAGCGGCCCCCGAGCTGATTACATCTAAGTTCCTATGATGAGGGAGAGAAGGAAAAGCCACAAGTCATCACATTGCAGGCGGGCACCAGTGCGGGGCCCAGAGCCGTAAAAGATGCTCAGTCGCGTCTCCTGGATCTGTCAGGTTGGGGAAGCAACCTAAATCAGACGCTGTGTCAGATGGGGAAAAAAATCTCCGCCAAGGCTCAACTATAAATCAAGGCGGCCTTCTGGGTGAGGAGGATGGGGCCCGGGGAGGGGAGGATAGGGGACACTGAGCCTATCAAGGTCAGTGGAGGAGATGCCAAAACCCACCCCTGGGGCAGAGGCTACTGGGGTCCCTTGAGTAGGAGAGATAGGCCTTGGAAAGGCCCACATTTGGAATGTTGGAATGTTCATTTCGCGTGACACCGAGCTGCACACCTGGGGCTATCAGCAGTGGGATTTGAACCCAGGGCTTCATGATCCTGAGAAAGTAGAAGAGAAAATATCAGAGCTGGGAGGGGCCTTAGAACAGGGGATGTCAGGGTCTAGCCTTTGTTTGAAAACCTATAGTGATGGGGAACTCACTACCTCTCCAGACAATCAGTCCACTCTGGGCATGCTCAGATTGTTAGGAAGCTTTTCCTCGTCTGAAGCCTAAATATGTCTTTGCTCCCAGCTCTTTCCCCTGGGGCTGAACAGGACCAGCCTGATGCCTCTTCTGGAGGGCAGCTCTTCAGATAATGAAGACAGCAGTCATTTCCCTCCCAACCCATCCTTGGCCAGGTTCTTCACCCAATCCTCTATGGCATGACCTTGGGGTCTTTTGCCATCTTTGGACTGAGTCTGGAGGCTGGGGTTCAGATCTCAACTCAACTCCCTCACTGTGGGCCAGACACTTAACTTTTTGTGCCTCAGTTTACTCACTTGAAAAATGGAGTTAATATGCCTTTCACCGTTGACCTTACAGGAGGGTTTTGGGGAAAGAACTCTGCCTTAAACGGAAATTGTTATGATTGTCACCTTCCTGTATATCATTACCAACCCTAGGAAACAGCCTTTTCTTCCTTCCCAGGGCTGTGCTAGTAAATGTTTAACAACCAGCTCTTCCTCCCTCCCCCCAAAATATATGTAAGACAAACCTTGAAGTTTAATCTGCATTATTAACATTTTCTATGTAGAAAAAATCACTTTCTTAGGTCTAGAGCAGCAAAATAATAAATCAAGCCCTGTTTTGTAACATTTGTCATTTTCCAAGTTATGAATGCCTGCACTGAAAGTTTAACAATTGGCTCTCTTAAACTAGGATGTTCCAGCATACCCCTTAAAATAAGACCCAGCTCAGGTACTTCTTCTTCCATGAAACCTGAGCTATAGAAGTAAAGGAAAGACCCCATAGAACTGGCAAAGGGCTACATGCCAAGGACTTGGCTTCCAAATTCCAGAACAGATTATTAAAGGGATGGCTAGTGAAATTCTAGAAAAGGAAGCAGCCATTACCAAGAGTCAACTTGGCTTCATTAGGAACATATCCTGTCTGACTAACTTCATTTCCTTTTTGGTCCAGGTTACTGCTACAGTTCAGGGGACTGCTAGAAATATTGTTTACTTAATTTGAAAAATTCTCTTGTGTTATTCTTGTGGAAAAGATGGAAAGATGAGGTCTCTCATGTGGGTGTCCCCTGGATCAATGTTATTTAGTCTTATTTCAGCAGTAACTTGAAAAAAGGCAGAGGTGAAAGGCTGATCAAATTTGCCCATTAAATAAAGCTGGAAAGGAAGGCTGACATACTGAATTAGAGAATCAGGATCCCAAAGGGCCAGAACATTGGGCCAAATCTAAATAAACAGGCAACCCTGTTGAGTGGATAGAGAGACCTAGCCTCAGAGGCTGAAAGATCTGGATTCAAGTTTTGCCTCTGATACCTGCTGACCATGTGACCCTGGTCATCACTTAGCTTTTCAGTGCCCCCAGACAATGCCCTAAGACTAAATGGATCAGAATATGCTGGTCTGCCTGAGGTAAAAGAAGCTTCCTCATCAGGAATTTCCTATTTATACCAACAAAAACACCACCCCCTGCATTCCTTTCCACCAACTCTGGAGACAGTTAGATGGCGCTACAGTGGATAGAGCTCTGGGCCTGGAGTCAGGAAGATGAGTTCCAATCCAGTCTCAGACGTTCAAATGTCTGCATGAGCCTGGACAGGTCACTTAGCTTATCTCTGCCTCCATTTCCTCAACTGTAAAATAGGAATAACATAGAGTTGTTGTGAGATAATATTCGTACAATACTTAGCAGAATGCCTGGCATACAGTAGGTGCTTAATAAATGCAGGTTCTTGTCCCCTGTACCATCTAGCAACAGTGCCTGGACATCTCCATTGGGATGGAGAAAGGGAAGCCCTAGACTAGACCTGGTGACTTAGCCCTAGGGGTGACACCTGGATATGAGCAGTGAGGGTGGCTAATGGGGCTGGCAGGCTTGAGGACTTCCTCTAGGAAGAAGCATGCCCTGCTCCCATGCCCTGATCACCCCACCCTAGTTACATCTCTGAGGCTCAGCATGGGCTGGTGTGTGGAGTAGAGTTTTAATCATTTTGGCAGAATTGAAATGAATTCAAGGACAAATAAAAGCAGAATCACAGAACATTAGAAGAGCAGACCTTGTGTCCAGCCCAGCCCCCTCATTTTTCAAAGGAAAAAGTTAAGGCCTCCAATACTAATGACTTCTGTTTCTATTAGGACCTTTCTCAAAACCACTTGGTCTAGTAAGGATTACTCACCCCATTTTACAGAGAAGCAAACTGAGGCTCAGAGAGGTGTCATTACTGACCTGGGGGTCACACAGCTCATATCAGAATCTAGATTTCCACTGGGATTTCCTGACTCTAATTCCAGGCTCTTTCCCATTAGATCATGGTGCCCTTCATTCAAGACAGAGTAATGGTGTCCCCACCCTCATGAAGGGGCAATGATCCAGTGGAAAGTCTATGGAGTTAGGAGACCAAGGTGCAGATCCTTTGCCCCTCTCCAACCAATAACTGTTGGGCAGGGCCTGAGTGGGGCAGGGCTTTGGGCTAGCTCTAGGGGGAGAAGAGGGAGATTAGATCCAGCAGAGAGGGGGCAGCTGGGGCATGGCATCAGGGCAAGCTTGGCCCTTCTGGGTGGCTAAGAGGGACTGGGGGTGGAAGGGAGATCCCCGAGAGCTTCCTGAGATGCTTTTTCTGGCTGGGCCAGAGGCACTCTGGGACATCAGAGGAAGAAGGAAGAATCTCTTCCAGCTAGGGACACAAGGGGACCCAGTGACCTCTGAGCTGAACCTTGAAGGACAGGACAGATTTCAACAGGAGGTATCAGAGGAGACCCTTGGCCTCTCGGGCTCCATTGGATCAGAGGGAGGCTCCAGGCAATTTGCAACTGGCCAGGCACACACACTCTCTCTCCCCCAGGATCCAGTTGTTTGTCTCAGGAAGGACTGTGATCCACATGTCACACATTGCCAATTGGACTCAGGTCTCAGGGGCTTCCCCTGAAGGCTGAGAGTGTGGAAAACACAAAGTCCTCCCTTAATCCTCTTCCTCGGCTACCTTAGCACTCATGGGGCCCTTGGACTCTCAGAAGCCGAGCATGTCAGAATGGAGAGGTACCTCAGAACACAGAATAGCTGAGTATGAAAGGGCTGCAGGTGCCAGCTCACCGAACCTGTGACTTTTAGACCACTCCAAGAAAGATGCTCCAGCCCCAGCTTGAAGCCCCACAGTGGGAGGGACTCCTCCCCTCCACCCCCATCCCTTGGAGGGCAGCACTCCCTGATGGGAAGTTCTGGCTCTCATCTTGCCGAAAGCTACCTCTTGGCATCTTCTCCTCCCTGTGGTTCTTCCTTGTGGGGCCAAGCAGAGAAAGGCTAATCCATCTTCCACTGGACAGCCCTTAAAATGCCTGAAAACAGCTCTTGTGTCTGCTCTCCTTCATTTCCCCTTTTCATTCTGCCAATCCTAATGCAGCAGCCTGACTGCCTTCCTTTGGACATTCAGTTTATCAATGACCTGTCCCAAAGTGGATACAAACCTACGGATGAGGTCTGACCATGGTTTGACAGCAGGACCATCCTCTCCCTGATCTTCCTATAATTCAGCCTAAAATGACTTGTAATTTATTGGCTGCCTTATCTACGTGATTTGTTCTTTGTAATCACATGAGTCCACTAAGACCCCAAGATCGTTTTCAGACAAACAGCAGTCTAACTTTGCTTCCCCTATCTGGTACTTATGAAACTGAATTTTTAAAGACTCAAAGCATAAGATTTTATATTTGTCTACATTCAGTGTCATCTTGCTAATTCCAGCACAGTGTTTGAGGCTGTCAAAACCTTTTTTGGACCCTGACTCTGGTCCTTCAGTGTGTTAGTTATTGTTCCCAGCCTTGTGTCATCAACAAATGTGATGGGCATGCCATCTGTGCCTTTATCCAAAACAGTGTAGTGCTAAACATAGAGCCCTGAAGCAGCCCCCTGGAGACCTGGAGCTGACATGGAGCCGTTCATGGCTTCTCTCTGGGTCTAACCATTCCACCAGTTCTGCGGGCACCTAACTGTATTATCAACAATCAGCAGTCATTATCAAGTGCCTGCTATGTGCCCTCAGCCTGAGTCCTTCCATCTTCATAAAAATTGTAAGACAGACTTCACGGAATGTTTAGCTAAAATCTATCTCTAGAGAAACCTGGAGAACCCTGTCAAAAAGGGAAGTGATATCAGGACCTACTTGGGATCTTTCTGTGATGACTGTGAGATACTCACTAACTGTTCTTGAATTTGGCCAAGTTCCCTCTTGGTCTCCTCATCTCCTTTATCAATTTGGCTCATGGAATCATAGTTTTAGAGCTGGCGGAGACCTCTGTCTTTACAATGAATGTCTTTTTCCACTTCAAAAAAAAAAGAACACTTCATTCTGGATAACCTGGAGGAAGGACATTAACTTGCCCTTTGAGCATAAACAACAGTCATTTAATTGTGAGGAAAAACCCACTACACATTCAAAGCAGCCTCTGTAAAATTTTCCTTTGCTCCAAAATTCCTGGAAGTGAAATTCTCAGTTCTTGTCTGTCTTAGTAGCCCCCTGGACAATTCCCAAACTGATTCTCTCTTTCCCCAAACTAGCATTTTCAGGCACCTACTAGGTATAGAGCATTGTTCTATGTGCTGAGAATACAAAGAAAAAAATCAGCACTTCCTTAAAAAAATTTACATTTACTGGGGGAGGGGGGGTGAACATGTACTCAATAGAAACATAATCATTCCAGTAGAGAAAGAGCATTGGCAACTAAGGGAGTTGGAAAAGGCTCCAGAGATGAGGGCACATGTTCTGAGCCTTGAAGGAATCTAGAGGTGGTGAGGAGGGAATGTGTGACAGGTATGGGGGTTACAGCCTGGGCAAAGGATGAAAGGTAGGAAATGTAATGTTAGATGCAGGGAATAACAGAAAGGCTAGTTCTGTCAGCATATAGAGGGCATGAAGGGATGTGATGGGTAATATGCCTGGAAAAGGAAGATGAAGACAGAGGGTGGAAGACTTTAAATGCAGAGCTTGTTCTCCTGGAAGCACAAGGGAGCCATGGAAGGTTATTGATTAGGACCATGCTATGGTCAAGTTTGTGTATTAGCTCCTAATGAATACCTCAATAGCCACACCTCTTTCCCTGTTTCACCAACTTGCCTTACTTACCTTGAATTACCATCTACCTTCTCCTTCTCCATGAATTCCTCTCATTCAACTTCATTTCCTCTTACTTTTCCAGGTCTTCTATTTCTCTATCAGCAGCAATGAATCAATTATACAGAATCTGAAAGATAGAAGAGAACTCAGCAGCCTCCTAGTCTGACCTATAAATAAAAGGGAACACAACCCTCCAGATGAGGGGTGAGTAGGGCAGAGGGCAGTGGTATTGTCACCACTTTGCTGATTCCTAGGGAGCACTGCCATCCAACCAAGTTTCTCTGATATTGTATTTGCGAAGTTGATTTTTTTGTGCCCAGATGCAAGATTTTCCATTTCTCTCTATTAAATTTTATCTTCTTAGATTCAACCCAATGTTCTAGCCTCTTGGATCCCGACTCTGTAATTTGCTGCATTACCTATTCCCCTTGGCTGCCTACAATGAGTGGACCATCTATGCCTTTAGCCAAGTTGTGGATCAAAATGTTAAACAGGGCAGGGTAAAGCACAGATTCCTGGGGCCCTCCACTGGAGATCTCCTACCATTTTGACATTGAATCATCAATAGCTATTCTTTGAGTCAGATCATCCAACCAGTTCTAAATTCATCTGACAGCATTATTGACTAATTCCAATCCATCCATCTTCTCCATAATAGCAATAGAGGATAATTTAACAAAGGCTTTGCTAAAATCTAGGTAAATTGTATCTACAGCATTCCTTCCACCTACTAGATTAATAATCCTGTCAAAAAAGGAAAGGAGGTTAGTGTGGCATGGCTTGTTCTTGGGCAAGCCATGAATTCTCAGTGATCATTGCTTCCCTTTCTAGATGTTGGTTAACCATCTCTTTAATCATCTATTCTAGAATTTTCCCAGGAATTGAAGTCAAGCTATTGGCCTAAAGTCTTTAGATTCTGTTTTCCTCCCCCTTTTGAAAATCAGGACACTTCTTTCCCAGTCTTGTGGTATCTCTGATACTTCCCATGATCTTTCTCTGACAGTGGCTTCGTCATCACCGAGCCAAATTTTTCAGGACTTGAAGATATCATTCTGGGGACTTGAACTTATCTAATGTGATTCATAATGAAATGAGCAAATGAATGGATGGAGAAATGAAAACTTTTTAATGAATAAACAAATGAATGCCTGAAATGAACTTATGAACATAGGAGTGGAATAAACAAATGCATGAATGGAAGATTGAAGAAATGAATAGAACATATAAAGGAATGTCAGACTGATCTTGATGGTGCCCTCTTTCCTGGCCACTCTTCCTTTTCAACCTTAGTCTCTTATTTTTCACTGTTTATTCCTGGAACTTCCTTGAAATTGTTATAAGAAATGGCACGAGCTACAATGAATCCATTCTCCAAGGGCCTTACTGGGTCAACTTCCTCCTGGGAAAGTGAAGCTCTGGCCTATGGTCTTTCTGATCCCTCCCTTCCATACCCCCACAGGGTTCTCAAGCACATTGTGGACCCCACAATGTCAGCTCCTCCAGATGCCATCTGGGCTCTCTGCTCAGTGACCAGCTCTTCCTTAAATCCCATGGCCTAGTTAATTAGTGGTTTCTCTGTCTGGGTACTCCAGACCCCACACCCCCTGGATCAGCACCACGGAGCACCAGGCCACAATCATTGTCCGATATTGAACTGTAAGGATTGGCTTTCAGGTTTGTTCAATAGCAATAAACTTCCCAAGTTTTATGGGGTCATAAAAACACTACAACTGCTCCCACTTACGGCCGCGTGTAATTTACTCGGGGAGGTTTCTTCTCTAATGGGGCAGCGCCACTGATTTTGGCTCTATTAGCTGGAAACATTACATCTACATTTTCACATTCTCATAAATAATTCCACCAGCTCAGCTCACTCAGCTCTAGCAAAGCTGCTTCCCGCCACAGGCTTTGTTGTACAAACAAAAGACTGGAGATGGAGTGGGAGAGAGGGAGGGAAAGAGGCAATAGAGGAAGGGAGGGAAGGAGGCAATAGGGAGGGAGGGAAGGAAGGAAGGAGGGAAGGAGGTGATACAGGGAGGAAGAGAAGAATAAAGAAGGAGAGGAGAGAAATGGGGAGAAGGGGAAGAGAGGGAGAAATACAAAGAAAGGGAATGGGGAAAGGGAAGGAAAAGAAAGAGAGAGAGAGATAGAGGAGAGAGGGGGAAGGGAGAGAGACATATCTAGAAGGAAAGAAACAGGAGACAAAGACAGAGCAGGATGGGCTGGGTCTGTAGCCAAGTGCTTCTTCCACCTCATTGCTGAGGGAGTGGGGCTATCTTTAGCTATGGGACTTTAGGGTGTCTCAACCTCTCTTTTCTCTAAAGTCAGAGGAAGATTCCTAATGAGGCAAAGCCTTGGAATGAGGGGCCCCAGACATGAGATTAAGGATCTTTCTTCCCAGCCCAGTCCAGAATCTGTGCGGCTCATAGACTGTTGGAGTTGAATGTCCAGAAGACCATCTAGTCTAACACCTAGCTTTGCAGACTGGGAACCTAAGGCTCAGAGAGGGTCCCATAGCTCTAAGTGGCAGAACTGGGTCTCCAACCTAACTCTCCTATCTTTTAGCCTCATTTTTTTTCCCTCAGTGGAAAAACGACTTTTTATCACTGCAATCAAATCCCTCTCCCCTGGGATCTCTGCTGTGAGTGAACTCTGGGTGGGAGGAAAAAGCTGATGGGAGGAGACAGCTCTCAGGCCCAATGTGTCAAACTCCCCTTCACTTAGAGATGGAGGTTCTATGTGGGATTGGGAAGAAAAGGGAGATGAGGGAGATGTGTGTTCGTTTGAATTGGTTTAATTTTTAAAAGACTGGGATCCTTGCCCTATTTACTCATCTCTGTGTCTTTGTCTTTCCCATGGGTGCCAAATAAGAAGGTAAATTAAGCATTGAATAGGTAGGAAGGAGAGCAGAGCACCCCCAACAGGGCATCAGGACAGAATGAGAGAGAAACGAGATTGAACCAATTAGCCTAAATATGTGGAACTTGGCTTTTAGGTAGGTGTTCTAGGGTGGAAGATGGCATCCTTTCTTGAATCTGATTCAATTACATCTTTTGAAAAATGTATTAAATGCCTGCTCTGGGCAAAATCCATAGGGGGCTCTGAGGGGAGGTGTTCAGCACTATGGGTAGGGATAGTGGTGGGGCTGGAAGGAGTTGTTCCCCAGCACTGTGGAAAGAAATTGGTTTGGTTGTGTCTGAATTGTTTGGGGTGGTTTCACTGTGGGGTGGAGGGGGGAAGGTGAATGGAGAGTGGCATATGCTTTCAGTAGTTAAAAATTTGACAGCCTTTTACATGGAGTTTGGAAGTAGATTTTGTGGTTCATGAAAACAATTCCACAGAATTTCAGAGTTGGAGGGGACCTTAGGAGCCATGTAGCCCAACCAGGAATCCCACCAAAATCCCAGCACAGTTTAGTATTGGCCATCCAGTTTTGTCTTGGAGAACCCCCCAAAGGAGGAAACAGCACCTTCCAAGGCAGCCCAGTCCCCTCTACAACCTTTCATGTGAGGAAGCTTTTCCTGATGTCAAACCCAAATTTGTCTCTGGAATTTCCCCACAGTGCTCTTGGGTTTGCTCCACCCCAGGTTCAAATAAAAGTCTGATCTCTCCTCCATGTGGGAGCCCTTCATACACCTGAAGACAGGCCTCCTCAGCCTCCCCCAACCCACCAAAGACTCCTCCAGGCTAAACATGGTCAGTTCTCTCAACTGATCCTCTGGATCCTTCTCCATCCTCTGACCATTCTGTAGTTTATTAATGTCCTTCCTAAAGTGTGCTGACAGGTCTGAACATAAATCTTTCCTTGGCATCTGACTAGGACAGATATTTACCTCCTCATTCCTGGAAACTACCCCCCTTTTAATGCATCTCAAAATCACATCAGGAAAGTAATTCAAGGAGCCATGTGTGCGTCAGCATTTCTTCCCCCTCCTGGACACTGGTTGGTGTGTGTGTGTGTGTGTGTGTGTGTGTGTGTGTGTGTGTGTATTATGTTCCCTGATGGTTGGGGGTGGGAGGATGGGTGTGTCAACATTCCAGGACAGGAGAAACTTTGATAAGCCATGTCAAGAGGCAGAATTTCTGAGACAGCAATTTACTGAGCCTCTGCTCAGATGTCATGAAGATCATTCTTCATCCACTTGGTTTTTCCTATATGAATAGTTAGGTCAATGTCTTTTGCATAATTTCTTCCTTATTTTTTCAATTAACAAGCATTTATTTTTTCTTCCTTCCACCTTTTTCTCTCCTCCATTGCAAAAAGAAAAACAGGGAGGTTGGGTTTTTTTTTCCTTTTAAAAATGTATTGATGTCTTTTGAACAATTATAGAATTCTAGGCTTGATACAGTCAACCCATCCCCCAACAGAAGCATTGGAAGGACTCAGTTCATCTACAGGGATTTCCTGTTCCACTTGGATTTGGGGCTGGACATCCCCTATTGCAGTGGCAAACAGTTTTTGTGCTCACATCTCCCTGTTTTATTCCTGGCTTGATATTTATAATAAGAGCCATCAGAAAAAGTCCTTTTTGTTGCATCTTTCAAGGAATCTTGTCTGATTTTGCCCCAGGGGTGGAAAACTCATCTTTGGAAGAGAACTTTCAAGGCTACATTTTGCCAAACCTGATCAAATGCTCCTCCAGAGTCAACAAAGAGTGTGCACAGTGGGATCTCGCCTTCTCTATGTCTTTCAGTCAATCCCATGACTGTAAAGATGTGGTCAGCAGGGGAATCTCATTTGTGAAAGCTTGCCTGTTCCCTTCTCATGTCTTTTTATAAAAAGAGGTAGCAGGAAGGTGAAGAGAGACTTCCCCTGGGCTCGAGAGGGCATGATGCTTGTATCTGCTTGCCTGTCAAGGAAATAATTGAAATATACCTCACATCTCGAAAGTACCTTTGCTGAAATAAGTGCAAAGATTTTATCGCCTGATGGAATTCTTCAAACATGTCTGATGAGGCCAAATCCACAAAATCACAAAACGGTAGATTTAAAGCTAAAACAGCCATAGAGTCCAACTGTCTCATTTTACAAATTAAGAAACTGAGGCCCAGGGAAGTTAAGTGTCTTCATCAGAGCCAAAGAGTTAGTGAGTGTTTAAGGCAGGATTCAAACTCAGGTCTTCCTGACTCCAAGTCCAGCACTCTATCCACTATGCTACCTAGCCACCTCAAATTCAGGAAGAAGCTAATAATTTACCTTAATTTAAGGAAATTGAAGCTGCAAAAAAAATTAAGGTCATTCAGCAGACTGGAGACCAGATTATGAATAGTGGCCAGTCTTCCTATTCCCCCCTCTCTCTCTCTCTCTCTCTGAGGTCTGAATTGCTACCCCATCACTGTACTGAAACTGCTCTCTCCAAAGTGGCCAATGACCTCTTAGCTGCCAAACCCAATGGCCTTTTCACCATCCTCATTCTCCCTGACCTCTCTGTAGTCTTTAACCCTGTCCATCCCTCTCTCTTCCTTGTTATTCTCTTCTCTCTAGGTTTCTGGGACATCCCCTTATCCCTACTCTCTCCCTCCCTCCCTTCCTCCTTTCATTTCTCCCTCTCCCACCCTGCCTTTGTTTCTGTTTGTCTCTATCTCTGTCTCTCTGTCTCTCTGTCTCTGTCTGTCTCTCTGTCTCTGTCTCTCTCCTCTCTCTCTCTGTTCTCCTCCTCCCTCTCTGGTGGCTCCTTCTCTGTCTCTTTTGCTGGATCCTCCTCCAGCTCATCCCCTCTAACCCTGGGTGTCCCTCAGGGCTCTCCACTGGGCCTGCTTCTCTTGTCCTCTGTACTCTGCTTCCCCCCAAATTATCTTGTATTTATTTATCTATGAATGAGTTGTTTTCCCAACCAAACATCAGGTCTTTGAGAGCAGGGAGGCACTTGGCTTTTGTCTTTGCAGCCCTGGGTCTAACTTAAGGCCTGGCAGAGAGCAGGAGCTGGCCTGCCGTGCCTGTTAGATTCAATGGCACTTTGTTCATCCAGGATGCCCTTGATGGGTTCCCAGATTATTCTCACAGAGGTTTTGTCCAGATGGGAGAGCAGGCAGGCGGCCCCATGGTGGTGGATGTGGGCTTGGCCCTTCCTTTGTGATGACAATAAAGTCTGCTCCAAGCCTTGACTGTCTCCTTTCATTCATTCGTCTTGAGAAAGAGTCCTCTGGGGTCTCCAGACCTGGATTGGCTGCAACAGGACCCTCCTCTGTGGACCCTGGGTCCAGTCCTCTGCAAAAGGACCAGCTTGAACTGGAAAGATTCTCCTGTCCTTCTGGTCCCTAGATCTCTGCCCATCCCCTGATGCTTTGTTCTCTTTTCCTATGGGAACAATTCTGTTTATGATCTGGGGAGTTAGGGGACAGAGGACAGAAGGGGAGGAAGCACAGTCAAGCTTCAAACCCGATTTGCCAGATTCCCAGTCTAAGCCACTTCCTGATCACCATGAGGTAGTTGCAACACACCAGGAGGGAGAAAGCCTGTGGCCACCTGTCTGCAGCATGAGCCTGTCCCTCCTTCCTCCTGGAAGTCAGAGGCTCTTCACAATCTGTGGCAGGTTCCATTTCTCCCTGCGATGTCTCCATGGTAACAGGGCTCCCTGGCAGGCAGGGCCTGAAGTGGGATTTGGGGACATGTGAAATGGGGAGACAGCCTCATGGTCCCAGAGGGAACCTCGAGTCCAGGCTGGAGAGATCTGGGACCATAGGATGAGAGCTCCTAGGAGACACTGGGCTGCTTTGTCTGGACAGGGACAAGGCGATTCTCAATATTGTGCCTATCCTCATTCCAGATCAGGAAAGAGATGAGCTATGTCTCCCCCTCCTCTTCCAACGACAGCTTGTTGGTTCTGAGTACCCCTTAGGGTAGACTGAATGTGGAAACAATATAAATGAATGTATGGGAAGAAAGGGAGGGAAGGAAGAAGGGAGGGAGGGAAGGAGGGAGGAAGCAATGGAGGGAAGGGAGGAAGGAAGGGAAGAAGAAAGGAAGGGAGGGAGGAAAGAAGGGAGGGAGGAAAGAAGGGAGGGAGGAAAGAAGGGAAGGAGGGAGGCAGCAAGGGAGGGAGGAAAAAAGGAAGGCAGGCAAGTCCCTTTATTCTTCCCCACCAGCAGAGTTGGAGCTAAGCCAGGACCATAATGGAATAACTGGCGGGAGAGGCAACCTGTTGCTGACTTTGGAATGTAGAAAACACCGAGCTGGAGGAGGCAAGAGTATTAGCGGCTGAACTAGTCAGCCAAGAGCCTGGGCCATAGCCAGGGTCAGCCCAGCAATATCTGCACTCCCCATTCCTACAGGTCTTCACACAGTGCTTTGCTTTCCTCCTGATTGCCCTGAGTGAGATTGTACAAGAGACTTTGTCTGTCTCCATTTGACAGAAGAGTGTGAAGCTGAGAGGTTAAGTGATCTGTCCAGGGTCACACAGCTATAAGATTATATAACTTTTAAGGCACTTTATTGGAAAATCTCCAAAAGACAGGTTGGAAGGAATGCCACTCTTGGGTCATAGGGGCATAGATCTATAGCTGGGAGGCACCTGAAAGGTCATCTAGTCTAATCCCTTCATTTTTTCCACTGAATGATATTTTATTTTTTCCCAACTTCATGTAAAAACAATTTTAACATTCATTTTTAAAATTTTTGAGTTCCAAATTCTCTCCCTGCCTCTCTCCCCTCCCTCCTCATTGAGAAGACAATTAATTTGTACATGTGCAGTCATTTGATAGATATTTCCATTTAGTCATGTTGTGAAACAAAACACAAATCAAAAGGAAAATCAGGAAAAATAAAGAAAAAAAAAGTATGTCTCAATCTGCATGCAGACTCCATCAGTTCTTTCTCTGGAGGTAGAGAGCATTTTAAAACAGGAGTCCTTTGGGATTATCTTGGATCACTGTATTGATGAGAATAGCTAAGTCATTCATAATTGATCATTATGCACTGTTGCTGTTACTGTGTATAATGTTCTCCTGGTCCTGCTTATTTCACTTGGCATCAGTTCATGTAAGTCTTCCCAAGTTTTCCTGAAAGCATCTTGCTCATTATTTCTACAATAGTATTCCATCATATTCATATACCACAACTTGTTCAGTCATTCCCCAGTTAATGGGCATCCCCTCAATTTCCAATTCTTTGCCACCACAAAAAGAGCTACTATAAATATTTTTGTTCTGATAAGCCCTTTTTGATACGAACAGGTAGTTTTCAGACAAAGAAATCAAAGCTATCTATAGTCATATAAAAATGTTCTAGATCACTATTGATCAAAGAAATGCAAATTAAAATAACTCTGAGGTATCACTTCACACCTATTAGAGTGGCAAATATAAGAAAAAAATGAGATTATTGGATGTTGGAGGGGATGCAGGAAAACTGGGACACTAATCCACTATCGGTGGAGTTGTGAACTGATCCAACCATTCTGGAGAGCAATTTGAAACTATACCCTTTGATCTAGCAATATCGCTGTTAGTTTTATATCCCAAAGACATCCAAAAATGAGAAAATAATCTATTTGTTCAAAAATATTTATAGCAGCTCTTTTTGTGATGGCTAAGAATTGGAAATCCAAGCAGTGGCATCAACTAGGGAATGGCTAAACAAGCTGTGGTATATGATTGTGATGGAATATTATTGTGCTATAAGAAATGATAAGCAGGATGATTTCAGAAAGGCCTGGAAAGACTGTGTATGAACTGATATAGGGTGAAATAAGCAGAACCAAGAGAATATGGTGCACAGAGACAGCAATATTGTTTGATGTAGAACTGTGAATGACTTAACTATTCTCAATAATACAATGATCCAAGACAATCCCAAAGGATTCATGAGGAAGCATACTGTCTACCTCTAAAGAAAACTGATATTGATTGAACACAACCTGAAGCATGTTATTTTTCACTTTCATTTTTTCTTTTATTTTAATCTTCTTATACAAAATGGCTAATATGGTAATGTTTTGCATAATTGAACATGTATAATCTATATCTGATTGCTTACCACCTCAGGAAGGGAAAGGTGGGGAAGGAGAAATAGAATTTTGAGCTCAAAACTTTTAATAAAAATGTTTATTATTATTATTTTTTAAATAATTAGCTTAGAATTGGAAAAAACAAATAGCCTCTTTTCCTTTTTTATCCATTTAGGATACAGATCTAGTAATGGTACTGCTGGATCAAAGGGTATGCACAGTTTTATAGCCCTTTGGGCATAGTTCCAAATTATTGTCCACAGTAGTTGGATCAGTTCACATTTACATCAATAGTATATTGGGAGCACCCACTAGCTGCACACTAGGGTGCCTCCTCATGAGAAGGAAATAAAAGAGCCTTTGTCACATCAAAAAAAAAATAGTATATTGGTGTCCCAATTTTCCTACATCCCTCAAACATTTATCATTTTCCTTCTCTTATTATCCAATCTGATTGGTTTGAAGTGGTACCTCAAAGTTGTTTTCATTTGCATTTATTTAGTAGTGATTTAGAACATTTTTTCATATGACTATAGATAGCTTTTATTTCTTCATCTGAAAAATGCCCATTCATATCCTTTGACCATTAATCAATTGGGGAATTATTTGTATTCCTATAAATTTGACTCAGTTATCAGTATATTTGAGAAATGAGACCTTTATCAGAAACACTTGCTATAAATATTTTCCCCGTTTTTCCGTCTAATCTTGGCTGTGTTAGTTTTGTTTGTGCAAAAATTTTTACATTTAATATAATCAAAATTACCATTATATCTTATAATGCTGTCTTATTTGGTCATACGTTCTTTCCTTATCCATAGCTCTGCCAGTTGCTGCCATAATTTGCTTATGGTATTACCCCTTATGTTTAAATCATGTACCCATTTTGACCTTATGTTGGTATATGGTATAAGATTTTGGTTGATTCCTAGTTTCTGCCAAACTGTTTTCCAGTTTTCCCAGAAGTTTTAGTCAAATAGTGAGTTCTTGTCCTAAAAGCTTGCATCTTTGGGCTTGTCAAACACTATATTAGTATGGTTATTACCTACTGTGTATTGTGTACCTAATCTATTCCACCAATCAATAATTCTTTTTCTTAACCAGTACCAGATTTTTTTGATTACCACTTTATAACACAGTTCAAGATATGGTGCCACTAAGCCACCTTCCTTCATGTTTTGCATTAATTCCCTACAAATTCTTGACCTTTTGCTCTTCCAGATGAATGATGTTATTATTTTTCTAGTTCTAAAAATAAATTTTTGGTAGTGTTATTGGTATAGCACTGAATAAGTATATTAAATTGGGTAGAATTATCTTTTTTTATTATATTGGCTCAACTTACCCATAAACAATTAATGTTTTTTCCAATCGTTTAGATCTGACTATGAGAAAAGTATTTTTATAATTGTGTTCATATAATTCCTGAGTTTGTCTTGGCAGGTAGACTCCCAAGTATTTTATATTGTCTATAGTTCAATCCCTTCATTTTATAGCTAGGGAAACTGAGACCCTGACTATGACTTGCCCAAGATCAAACAACTATTAGCTGCTGGTGGTGAGACTTGAATACAAGCTTCCTGACTCCAAGTTCAGAATTGTTTTCATTGTAACATAGGTTCAGATCCCAGCTCTGCTGCTCACTGTGTGGGAATCATATTCCTCATCAACCAAATGGAGAATAATGGGAATAAAAAGGACAATAATGTTAAAAATCCAAACTCAATGGTAGGAAGTGATAAAGTTTTACCCCAAAGAAGAGATATGAGAAGGTACCCTTCTTTGCAGAGGTGGGGGGCTGTGGGTGCAGAACACAACATATAATGCTGAACGTGGGAACTTAATTGATATGTTGGCTAGTTTTGCTAGAAACTTTTTGTTCTTTGCTGTTAGGAATGGCTTTCTGGGGAAAGGGAAGGATAAATGGAGAAATGTAGTGATTTTAAAACAGAAGAAATAAAAATGATTAAAACAGAAAAAAAGAAAATGTTTCACCATTTGTAATGATTTGGAGGGAATGGGGGAAGTGATCCTGGCCTTATTACTTGACCCCAGAAACAGCATCAATTTAAGCCCCCTTGGGCAAGATTCCCTGGGGTCTAGAGTGAACCAGTAGGGAAAGCAGCCTGATGCCACCTTTGGAATGTGGAATCAATCAGTCAACATGTATTAAGCACCTGCTATGTCCCTAGCACTATGCTAAGTGTTGAGGATACCAAAAAAAAAAAAAAAAAAAGGGCAAAAGACAGTCTCTGAAGCCTCTGAGTTAGAAGGTGGGAGGAGACAGAACTGGTCAATCCAGAACCTTGGCCTCTACCTGGACAGCTCAGGAACATTTGCTCTAGAATACACACTCCTAGAGGATGGTGTTAACTTTGTTTTTGTCTCTGTATCCTCTTCTTCTATCATCATGCAGGTATGCAGGAGGCACTCAATAAATGTTTCCTGATTGAATGACTGCTTTCTCTCTGGTTGCTTCCTTTCCAACATTCCCAAGCCACGAGTGACTTTCACCCTCAGAGATTGGCAGGGGCAGTTCCCAGAGTTGTTTACCCCGTGTGTTTGGGCAGTCATTTATTCATGAGCCACTCAGCAACAAGAGAAGATTGCCATCTCCTTCCCAGGCATCGGGGCATGATCACAGGGAACCTCTGGTGGAATCTAGAGCTGGGAGGGCTCCAGATACATCCACGTCTGTGAGACAGCAGAGCTGGGAGGACCTTGTAGGTCACTGAGTAGCTCCACAAATGAGGAAACTGAGGCCCAGGAAGGGGGAATGATTGGATAATATTATCATTGATGCCACAGAAGAGGTCACCCACTCCAACTCCTTCATTTACCAGAGGGACAAACTGAGGCCCACAGTGGGGAAGGGACTTGTCCAAGGTCCAAGGGTGCTCAGCCAAGCATCTCTCTTTTTTTAATCATAAAAGTATTTTATTATTTTCTAGTTACATGTAGAGATAGTTTTTAATATTTGTTTCTATAAGATTTCTAGTTTCAAATTTTTCTCCCTCCCTCCCCTCCCTAAGACAGCAAGTAATCTCATATAGGTTATATATGTACAATCACATTAAACATGTTTCTGCATTAGTCATGCTGTGAAAGAAGAATCAGAGGAAAAAGGAAAAAAAATAGAAATAGTATGGTTCAATCTGCATCTAGATTCCACAGTTCTTTTTTTTTTCTGGATTTCGAGAGCATTTTCCATCATGAGTCCTTTGGAACTATCTTGGACTGTTGTATTGCTGAGAAGAGTCAAGTCTATCACAGCTGATCATACAATGCTCTTGATACTGTGTACAATGTTCTTCTGGTTCTGCTCATCTCACTCATCATCAGTTCATGTAAGTCCTAACAGGTTTCTCTGAAATCTGCCTGCTCATCGTTTCTTACAGCACAATAGTATTCCATTACATTCATATATCACAGCTTGTTCAGCCATTCCCCAATTGATGGACATCCCCTCAATTTCCAATTCCTTGCAACCAAAAAAGAGCAGCTATAAATATTTTTGTACATGTGGGTCCTTTTCCCTTTTTTATGATCTCTTTGAGAAAAACACCTAATAGTGATATTGCTGGGTCAAAGGGTATAGACAGCATTATAGCCCTTTGGGCATAGTTCCAAATTGCTCTCCAGAATGGTTGGATCAGTTCACAGCTCCACCATCAATGCATTAGTGTTCCAATTTTTCCACAGCTTCTCCAATATTTATTTTCCTTTTTTGTCATATTAGCGAATCTGATAGGTGTGAGGTGGTACCTCAGAGTTGTTTTAATTTGCAGTTCTCTAATCAATAGTGATTTAGAGCATTTTTTCATATGACAACAGATAGCTTTGGCTTCTTCATCAGAAAACTGCCTGTTCATATCCTTTGACCATTTCTCAATTGTCAAGCATCTCTTTTGGTCCCAAGTGAGGGGTGGAGTTCTCCTTTCTCTGAGGAAGATGGGGTGAGGGAGCTAAACATCCCCCATAGCTCCAAGGCAAGGTCCCAGGCTCCCTCCAAGCCACCTCCTCTCTAAGGGCTTTGATACCAAGACCCCAGCCTTGGGTGCTGGGGATTTGCATCCACATTTGCTTTAAAAACTGACTGAGCCAAACTGCCAAAAACCCATGTCTCCCTCTGACCTCAGCACTGGGTTACAGGCAGACGCTAGACACCTGCCTCAGTTAGTCTGGCCAGAGAGAGGAAGCAAGACAGAATAATAACAATAAGACTATCATTACATAATTATAACTATGTCTACAAAAATATATTAAGTGTGACATAAGGACAGAGATTAGCCTAAAAGAAAAGGTGAGAAGGGGGCAGCAAGGTGGCACAGCAGACAAAGAACCGGCCCTGGATTCAGGAGGACCTGAGTTCAAATCCAGCCTTAGACACTTGACACTTACTAGCTGTGTGACCCTGGGCAAGTCACTTAACCCCCATTGCCCTGCCAAAAGAAAGAAAGGAAGGAAGAAAAGGTGAAAAAAGGCACCTCTCTTCCTTTGGGGTAACTGACCGATTCCAGTTCTCACCTCTCCTCTGTTCTGCAGCTCCAAGCTGTCTGGTCCTGGTGGTGGGCTCCAAGGCCTCCACCCTGCAGTTCTCTGTCAGGCCATGGCCCCTGCACTGGCCACTCTCCTCCCTTCCCCATCTCGACTCCTTAGTGAACCAGCTCCACTCTACACTGTCCTTCCTCCTCTCTTGGGTCCCTCTCACCCTTGGCGTGTCACCAATTTTGTCCAGTGAGCCTCATCCATGGGTCACTCCCACCATCTGCTGCCTTTGTCTCTATTTCTGTCATTCTCTCCTCCTTCACCCTAACATGACATGGTAGCCTTTCTCCTTGCTAAAGCCACACATGAGTGATCCCATTGCGTCCCACACATTGCCCCCTCTACCACACCCACCTCTCATTTATCTTCAACCTCTCCCCACCTACTGCCTACAAACATGTCCGTGTCACCCCTCCTCCATCCTCAACCCCTCTCCCACCTTTTGTGTCTAAATTCCCCAAGAAGGTGTCTATGGGGAGGTGGAGCTAAGATATTGGAGTAACAAGGATGGTGAGCTCCCCCTAACTCTGACGCTGACCCTAACCCTCTTTGCTTCTGACCCTCTGACAAGAAGATTCTTTCAAAGATTGAGTCCAGAAGCTGTCTACTGCTGCTCAAACCCAAACTCAGGGGAGGGACTTAAAGGCAGCAATCTGACTTTGCCCTGGACCAGACCCTTGGGGTGCAGGAGGACACTAAGAGTTCGCAAGTCCCCAGACTGAACTGCCCCTGAGAGCCTAGAATATTACCACACTCGATACCCACAAAAAAGCAGGAACAGGACCAGCTCAGACCTTCCTTCCAGAAGCGTGGCAGAAACGGTCCTAACATTAAATGTAAAGTCAGAAATTAGGCTGCATGAATCAGGAAACAAACAAACAAAGAATACTATCACAAAAAACTATTATGGTGACAGGGACACATCAGGCCCACACCCAGAAGAGGAGAATGACTCCAAAATGTCTACAAGCAAAGCCTCAAAGAAAAAATCAGATTGGGCACAAATTCAGCAATAATTCCTGGAAGAGATTTAGCAAGAGTTTTTAAAAGAGTTTAAAATGTTTTTTACAAATGAAATGAAAGTACCAGAGGGGAAAAAACTGGGAAAGAAATGAGAGCTATGGAAGAAAGAATTGGAAAGGGAATTACCAGCTTGGCACAAAAGATACGAAAACTTGCCCAAGCAACTAACTCCATGAAAATGAGAAAGCTCCAAACAGAAGTCAATGGCTCCATCAGACAACAAGAAATACTAAAACAAAGTCAAAAGACTGAAAAAAAATGGAAAACAATTTAAAGTGTATCATACCAAAAACAACTGACCTGGAAAATAAATCAAAGAAAAAAAATTAAGAATCATTGGACTACCTAAATGCCATGATGAAAAATTAGAAATAAAAATAAGATGCCTATAGACTTCAGGTTTCAAGAAATCTTGAAAGAAAACTGTTTCACTCTCTTAAAAACAGAGGGCAGAGTGGAAATAAAACAAATCCAGATGCAGTTAAGAGATGAGTTTATGGAAGCTGGTAGTAAAGAGGACAGAGGGCCCTCCTCTTCCCACCTCATAAATTCATAGAACAATAATTCTAGCTGGCAGAGACCCTAGAATGGAGAAGGAAAATTAATACTCCCCATTTCCCCTGCTAGGGCTTCAAGGGGAGAATATTATAAAATAACATTCTTTACAATATCCCCGCAAGGAAGGCAGCGCATGGGTCACTATGCCCAAGGTGCAGATTGGAGAAACTGAGGCCCAGGGAAGAAAAGGGACTTTCTGAAGGTCGTGCAGCTGGTTGGTGGCAGAGACGATTTAAACCCAGAGCTCTTGACTCCTAATTTTATGCATCCTTCACCTGTCCTTGTAGCCTTCCACTATGAGAGCTAGGATTTAAAACCAGGCTTTCTAATTCCAACATCACTTTGATACGTGAGGCTTCTAGGAGCTCTTGGACGAGAGCTGGCAGTGGCCTGAGAACAGGGAATGTCAGGGCTGGAAGCGACTTAGAGGTCATTTGGTCTAATCCCCTTCTTTTATCATGGTGGAAATTAAGGAATAGAAGGGGACCCCTTCAAGGTCAAATAGCCTGTCAGCAATACCAGCGGAATTCCCACCCACACCTCTCCACTCTCCCAGGGGAGAACCTCTTTAAAGACTCGAGACAAGCTCAGTGCCCCACCCTGGGTCCCAGCCGCCTCCCACAGTCCCCCCTGACTAGTTATAGGGTGAGGCTCACTCCTACTGGAGCTGGGTGATGGACGGCAGGAGCCACTGAGGACGGATGACTTTGCCCTAATCCTCTTGCAACTTTTCTTCCCCTCATTGATTTAAGTCTCTAGCTGGGGATTGACTTCCCCAGCTCAATATTTATTGTAGCTTCAACGCCTTTGAAAGAAGGCGTTTTAGCCAAGGTGCTGATGGATGGACGGGACGGAAGCTGGGAGGCTGTCACCGAGCCCTGGTGATGCTCCGTCTGCGTCTTCTCTTGACACTTTCTTTCGTGACCTTGGCATTTGGGGGGCTTCCTGTAGCCCCCAGCCTCTAGGGCCCAGCTTCCCTGAGTAAGACATACAAACAGATGGCCCATCTCCAGGGCAGTGGGTCTCATCTGCAGGCAGAGCCTTGGGTGACAGCAGTTGGGAGAATCCCCCTGGGACTGTATGCTCCTCATAAAAGCTGTTCTTTCCCCCAGCCCTGTGAGGCTCACCAAAGGTGGGCAGAGACCAGACTGCCCACTGAGCCCCAAACTCCTACGCCCCTGTCCCCCCATCTGTCAGCTTCAAGGACCTAAGATACACAGAGACTGTCAGAAATGTGGCACTGAATATTGGAACAGGTCACTTACAATCTAGCTTATGCTCTCATTTTACAGATAGGGAAACTGAGGCCCAGAGAACCAGAGAAGCAAGTGGGGCTTCGTCTAGAAAACAAAGAATTAGGGGAAGAGCTGGACTGGAACCCTGGCTCCCTAATTTCCAGTGCGTAAAATATTCTGGGGCAAACAAGAGCCTCTCCAGCTAGGCGGATTTGGGCCTAGCTAAATGATCTGACCTAAAAACCTAGGGGTTAATGGGATTATGTCAGTCGGGAAGGCGGCCCTTGCTGGAGTGAGCAGGCATCTGGGCTCTGTCCTGTGCTGTTTAGCATGTTTGTCTGATGCTCTGATAAAGGCATAGATGGTACACATCCAATTTGTCAGTGGCACAAGGCTGGGGCGGGTGGGATAGCTTATGAGATTAGACAACAGGGTCAGAATCTTAAAAGGCCTCCATGGAATAGAACAATGGTTTTCAAACTGTCTGGGCCCAGGACCCCTTGACACACTTCAAAATTCTTGGGGACACCCACCCCAAAGAGCTTTTGTTCATATTTGTTGATATTTACTGTCTTAAAAGGGAAAATATCATAGGGTTATTATGATCTATTATCATTTGACTCAAATCATTATTATTTCACCCAAAGGACCTTCTAAATGGGTCATGGAACCCCAGACTACACTTTGGGGACCTCTGGGCTACAACTTTGGGCTAGATCTAATAAGGTGAAATTTTACAGGACTCGACGCTCATGGATCCAAGAAATCAGTTTCCAAAGTACAAGATGGGGAGGAGTGGTTAGACAGAGATTTGTCTGAAAAAGACCTGGGGGTGCTTAGCGAGTGGCAGGCCTAATATGGGTCAGCATTATGTTGTGGCAGTCAATTAGAAGCACATGCTGGGCTGTGTGGAAGGGCAGGTTTGCAGAAATCAGGGGTGAGACATGAGGTGGGCTCAAAGTAAGTAAGGGCTGCAGGTCACATTCACATGTTAGGGGCAGGAGGAAAACAAAGAACTTGCCTCACCTCCATGTTGGGCCTTGGCTGTTCCCTCTCCCATACAAACAAAAGGGTTTGGAACTGGGAGAGCAGAGACCCAGAATCCTGGCCCCCTTGGCAGGTCGCCCAAAGAGTAGAGGCCTCGGTGTCTGAACATGCTGACGATGTATAGATTGGCTGTTGGAAACTGGGTGAGTGTGAAATGATTCTGACCCAGCTGGGCCCCTGAGAAGCCCAAGAGCGCCCCTCCCTCCCTTCTTTGCAGACTTGGAAATGTGGCATGAAATGTCAAGAGTGGATTATGTGGTGGTCAGTTTTGCTCAACTGATTTTCTCTTTCTCTTTCTTTATTCTTTGTCTTTAGGTCTGGCTCTCTAGGAGGGGGGGGGGGGCGACAAATTGGGAACCATGGGTAATAGGAAAACAAAACACACACACAAAATCAATAGGATTCTTCTAAAAAGGAAAAATCCATTATATGGACTTTCTGACCCTAAGTCAGACAGAGACTCCTGACTGATATATAGCACTTGGTGACCAAGAAAAAGAGCCATCAGTGGGAAGAGGGGACACACATAAGGGACACGTGTGCGCAACACACACACACACACACACACACACACACACACACACACACACGGGGAAGAACACCTGTGTACTCCTAAGTAGGGAGCCCACAAGTGGAACAGCAATTGTCCTTCTGGCTTCTGACACTGTAGGACCACTGGTGTCTTGTGGGGATGTCATCCAGCCACTCTTCCTGAGCTCAGCCCCTGCAGGTCCCCTGTGGCCAAGGGTCTCTGCTGGGTGGTCGTCCTGGGGCAAATGTCCCTCCATGATGTTCTCATCGAGTCAATGCTTGATCCTGCTCTGCTGGTCTCTTTCTGGCAGGTCGTTGATGGCAGGCCCTACTGGGCACAGACTTTGGGGTTTCTGTTGTCAGGTGCCTCCACTCACCATCCCTGTGAGCCCCACCAAGACAGCCCCCTTGGTTACCACGCCCCAGTGGGTGCACGCTTCCCTCTTAGAACAAACATCTCCTGGGGGAAAGGGGCTGGAACTCTCCTGATCTTTACATTATTTCTCTCCAGGGCTTAGCACGGTGCCTGGCATGGAGGCACTGCTGAGGTCTAGCCCACCATCCCAGCTACCTCTGGAACATCTGGCATTGGATACCCAAAGGAAGGAAAACTCAACCCGCCCCAAACAGAACCATTATCTTTTCTTCCAAACCCTCCTCTCTTGTGAACTTCCTTATTTCTATGGAAGGTCCCACCATCCCCCCTTCACCAGGGGTCACCACCCACCACGTCCCTGCCCGGTCTTCCATTCCTACGTTCACAGCATCTCTCCCATTTATCCCATGCTCTTGTAACAGCTCCCAATAGCTCAGGCCCTCACAACTAATGGATCAGCTTCCTAATGGGTCTCCTTGCCTCCACATCAACAAGCATTTATTAAGCACCTAATATGTTCTGAACTTTCTGCTAAGCACTGGGGATGCAGAGAAAGACAAAAACCAGTCCCTGCCTTCACGGAGTTCCCTGTCTAATAGCAGAGACGACAGGCAGACAGCTGTGGACAAATGAGGTAAGGACAGGATGAATTGACAATGACCTTGGAGGAAAGGCATCTGGTGGGATGCAGATGAGACTCAGGAAAGCCAGGAGGAGACGAGGAGGGAAACTCCCAGGCACAGGGGACAGCCCAGGAGGATGCTGGGAGTCAGGGATGCCAGGAGGCCAGTGTCCCTGAAGCAGAGGATGGGGGTGGGGGGAGCAGACTTAGAGAGGTTGGGGTGGGTTGGGTTACCAAGGACTTTAAAAGAAAAATGAGACTTTTTAGGGTTTTCTATTTGTGCTTCTGACACCGCAGGGACTTTATAGGGTTTTACATTTGATGCAAGGAGCAATAGGGAGCCAGTGGGGTTTAGTGAAGGGGAGGGGGAGCGGCAAGACGGCCGGACCCCGGCGGCTCTTTTCTCTCCAGTCTATCCCTTCCCCGGCTGGCAGAGGATTTCTTCAAGTGTAAATCTCACCAGGGCCCTCTCTAGCTCAAATGTTTTCAGAGGCTTGCTCCTGCATGTCTGATTTCTAAAATGACTCTGCAACCTGACATTGAAAGCCCTACTCGATTTGCTTCTGACTTCCCTTTCCCACTTCATGAATGTAACCGAACAGATTCAGTGTGGCCCAGGGGAGAAAGCTCTGAACCTGGAATCAGGAAGCCCTGGGTTCTAATCCTACCTCAGACTCATATTAGCTCTGTAACACAGTCACTTGATTTCTCAGGGCCTCAGTCTCCTTATCTGTATGTGAAATGGGGGACTAGAGGCCTCTGAGGTCCCCTCTAGCTCTCTAAGGTCCTATGAATTAAATTGAGTTTCATTCCTTGCCCTCTAAAAGACCAGCCAAGTTAAATAGCAGAAAGAGGGCAGAAGCCTGTAAATACCCAACCCAGAGACCAGAAGACCGATCACCCTCAGCCATGGAATCCTAGAATCACAGAGTTCAAATGCGCCTGAGAGGTCTGGAATCTTGTCTGGAGCATTCTATAGAAGTGCTCATCCAGTTTCCTCTTGTACACCCACAGTGATGGGGACCTCACAACGTACCGAGGCAGTGCCTCTCACTTTGAGAGCGCTCCAATTGGTAAGAAGGGTTGTTTTTACATCAAGCAAACTCTGCCTTCTTAGGACTTCCCTTCCCCACCCTCAGTGCTTCTCCTTCCACCCACTGGGGCCAAGCAGGACAAGGCTAATCCTGCTGAAAAATCCCTCCGGGCAGCAGCTTAATATGGAAGAGTAGCCCCAGGATCCTCAGGAAGCTGTTTTCTCAAGAATTCCTGCCACTCATCTCCAAACATTCAATGGCTGGATTGGCTTTCTTAGGATGACTGGATTGTAGAAGTGGGAACTGGAAAGGGGGAACCACGGCAGGGGGGAGAACAGCATGGGGGAGCTGGCAGAATTCTAGGCTCGAGTCCCGATGGTTCTCTGTTAAATAGGGATGTCAAAGCTGTGCTAAGTCCCTCACAGAAGGCCTGATAGGATCGAACATGCAAAGCAATTGTCAGCATAGTGGAGGCAGGAAGATAGGGGCTGTTGGTGATCAGTCATTTCAGACATGTCTGACTGTGGCACCGTGTTTGGGGGCTTTTTTGGCAGAGATACTGGAGTGGTTCACCATTTTCTTCTCCAGCTCATTCTACAGATGGGGAAACTGAGTCCTAGGAAAGTTAAGTGATTTCCCCAAGGTCATACAAGTGGTCAGTATTGAAAGGCTGGACTTGAACCAAGATCTTCCTGACTCCAAGCCAGTTGTCTATCCACTGTCTTTCTCTGTCTCTGTCTCCCTGTGTGTCTGTCTCTCTCCTCTCTCCATATATGTGTACACATACATACACCTGCATTATATGTATACCAATATATCAGCTATTATTCTAACCCCTCTGATACTTACAAATTCCATCTTCGACAAACCCCAATTATTACCTGGCTCCTATTGGAAAACAGCCCCTAATCACAGGGAGATCACTACCTAAAAGCTAGCATTCCCCCATTACTGAAGGTTAGAACCTTAAAGATCATATATGCAGGAGTCATTAGCCTTCTTGTGTCCTGGATCCCTTTGGCTGCTAAAGCCCATGGACCCCTTCTCAGAATCATGTTTTCAAATGCATAAAATACATGAAGGTTCATGTTCATCCATTCATTGTTTGTCATGTTTTTGAAGAGAACCAAAGAAAAGGCTCAATAGAATGCCAAGCTGGGAGTCTGAGGATCTGAGTTTGAATCTTGGCTTGGGGGTGTTATTCTACATCTGATGCAGTGGATGGTCAACAACAGCCCTCCCTACACCCTCAGGTAGCAGAGGCTCCCAATGGGGTTGAAAGGCAGTTTAAGAAGAAAAAATTAGGGGCAGCTAGGTGGCGCAGTGGATAGAGCACCACCCCTGGAGTCAGGAGTACCTGAGTTCAAATCCGGCCTCAGACACTTAACACTTACTAGCTGTGTGACCCTGGGCAAGTCACTTAACCCCAAGAAGAGAAAATTAAAGCTAGGCCATCAAAGACAGTCCTCCATGAGCCTCCCTGGACTAGCTGGCCTCTCAGGCCCCTGCCCACACCTGATCTAAGGGAGCTATCTTTTTGTTTGTTTGTTTGTTTTTTGGTGAGGCATTTGGGGTTAAGTGACTTGCCCAGGGTCACACAGCTAGTAAGTGTTAAGTGTCTGAGGCCAGATTTGAACTTAGGTCCTTCTGACTCCAGGCCCCAGTGCTCTATCCACTACCACCTAGCTGGCCTGAAGGAGCTATCTTTAAGTGCCTGCAGGGCTATCACATGAAAGATTGTTCTGCTGGGCTTCATGGGGCAGAACCATCAGGAAATGCTTCCTAAACATGATCACTGTCTCAGAGTAGGTGAGGCTACCTCAGGAAGTGATGGGGTCCCCCCTCCTTGGGGTCTCCAAGTAGAGAGGCTGAAGGACCATTCCTTTCAGGTATAGGTCAGTCTAGATGACAACCAAGGCTCTTTCCAACTCTCAGAATTCTGATTCTTCAATCCATGCCCCAAATTCATTGCCATTACTTTCAGTATACATCCACCATCTGGCCCCAACATCATGTCATCCTGGCATGAGTCAGGGACCTCCTTCTTCTCAGATTGCCCTCCCTTCACTTGTGTACAGGCTATGTCCTCCCCCAGTAGACTGTAAACTCCCTGAGGGCAGGGACTTGATTTTGTGTGTGTGTGTGTGTGTGTCTTGGTTTGTTTTGTCCCTGTTTCCCCAGAGAGGTGGCACGTTGTGGTGGATTCATGAACCAGGAGGAACCCGAGTCAAATCCTGCCTTGGACACATACTCTGTGTGACCCTAAACAAGTTACTGGACTTTTCAATGCTCTCTCAGACTAGAAATTGCAGGAAAGGTCCTAACCTGCACTGGGGTAAGAAGAGTTTCCCCAGTCAATGCAATTATAGTCTGATGCCTTTCCCTCCCCTATCCACAGTACTCACCAGGGTGCCTGGCACACGGTAAGTGCTTAATAAATGCACGTTGAGTTACAATGTCAAGAATCGCACTGAGCCAACGTCTCAGCCCCTCCCCCTTTCCCCATTCAGTGCCTCCACTGATCTTAACAGAAGCAAGTAAGTGACTCTTTCCCATTGAGAAAGGAGATTTGTTGACTCGGGTAGAGACGCGAGTGTTCCCGTAATGGTTTCCCCAGCGTTCATCTCAGCAGGCTTCTCATTCTCCGATTTATAAACCTAGCTCAGCCGAGGATAAAATTAGCTGAAGAGCTGGCGGGGTGGATGAGAGCGGGGGTGGGAGGCAGACCTGGGTTCAAGCCCTGCTGCTCTTTACGACCCACGTGGCCTCGGCCAATCCTCTGTCCTCAGTGGGTATCCTCCGTTTTCTCAAAAGGAGGGCGTTGGTCTGGGTGGTATATCCACTTCCTGCTCCCGATGCTAGGACCAAATGGCCGGCCGACAGCAGCTGGTCACTGTTGAATTAGACACCATTTATACTCACCTTCCATGCTGTGGTATCGTCCCGGGAGACCTGGGAAGAGGTGTGTGTGTGTGTGTGTGTGTGTGTGTGTGTGTGTGTGTGCGCGCGCGCGCGCGTGCGGACCACTAGCCCCCATTTCTCTTGGGCACTAAAGGTATGCAAAGCATTTTTTTCCCTCACAATAACCCAGTAAACAAGGCAGTGCAAGAATTAATCTACTGCTTTATAGAAGAGTACACTGAGGCGCAGAGAGGTGACTTACCCGAGGTCACAGCGGGAGTCACTAGCAGAGGTAAAACTCTAGCCCGGCTGTCCCGGTGCTGGTCCCGGGCGCTACCCAACAACATGGCGCCTCCTGTAAATAGGGCACCATCTCCATCTAAACCAAGCCCGAGCAGCGCGTTCTCCACCAGCCTCCTCCTCTCCAGCCGTGCTTGCTAATGCTCCCTAATGGATCCTGATTCTTTCCCGTCATTTCCTCGAACGCTGATCAATTTTTAATGCAAAATAAAAGCTGAGAAAAAGGCGGACTCTGGGCCGTGCACGCAGCTTCACTAACTGGGTTAAATCACTGAGCGGGTGACGTGAAGGAGAGGGGGAAAGGCATAGGTGGGACCAGGAATCAGGAGACCTGGGTTCAGAACCCAGCCCTGCTTCCTGTGTGACTTAGGGTGATCATTGCCCTCTCTGGGTCTCTTGCTTCCACATCTATAAAATGGGGAGGTTGGGCTGGATGGCTTCTGGGGGCCCTTTCAGCTCTGGGATCCTATGAGCCTGTGGTGTGGTCATAATCCAAGACTATTCTCTCTCCGTTTCATTTAAAACCATAAAGCATCATATAAGTGCTGGCTGTTTTAAAAAGATATTGATACATTTTGTTTTGGAACAACAGATGCTTTTCTCAGTGGGTATTGATGCTGTCCCCCCTGACAAACTATCATTCGTTAACAAAAAGAAGGTATTTGTTATTGTTTCCCATTTTAGAGATGAGAGAAACAGAGGCCCAGAAAGGTTAAGTGACTTGCCCAAAGTTGCAGGGTAACAGCTGGCTGTAGATACAAGATCTTTTGTCCAATTTCATGGTACCTAGCTCTGTCCCCGACTTGCTCCCTGGCTGTGGGTGGGGCCTGAGCCCCTTGAATACCTGGACTTCTCTCTCTCCCTCAGTGAACTCATCAGATCCCACAGGTTCAATTATTATCTCATGCAGAAGATGCCCCAATCTCTACATCCAGCCCTGGTCTCTCTCCTGATGCCCAATTTGAGGGATGTGGCAGAGGAGATGCCCTCCTGGTTCTGCTTCCTACCAGACCCTTTCTCCTCATCTGGGAACTCAGTAGGCTGGGTTCATTCAGTAGGAGCAGCCTGAGAGCCCAGATACACCTCCCCTCTTGGCCTCTGCCAGCCAACCCTCAGAGGCTCCTTGGACCATTCCATTGGTGTGGACTAACCAGGGCTTTGTCCTGTGTTACAAGCACACGGCCTCCTGGCCTAGCAGGGGGAAGGCAAAGGGGAAGAAATGAGCAATGGACAGTTATCAGCTTGGTTCAACATATCAAGGTCTGACCTTTCATGGCAGACCAGAGCCCAGAAGACTTTCTGTGTGAACTTGGGCAAGCACCTTGCCCTCTCTGGGCCCAAGGGGCCTCTTCTGTAGAAGGAGGGTGTTGGGTCCCTTCATCTGTGACACTGTAAATTTAAAATTGGTAGACTACCTAATCCAAGTCCCTCCTTTTACAGATAAGGAAACTGAGGCTGAGAGAGTAAGTGACTTATCCAGGGTCACATGGCTACTGAGTCTATGAATCCTGTCTTTCTGACCCCAGCACTCTACCCACTCTCATTCATGCATGTCTGATCCTTTGTGACCCCATTTGGGATTTTCTTAGCAAAGACACTGGAGCAGTTTGCCTCCTCCAGTTCATTTGACAGATGATAAAACCGAGGTAAACACGGTTAGGTGACCTGCCCAGGATCACACATCTGAGGCAAGATTTGAAATCAGTACGATGAATCTTCCTGACTCCAGGCCCTGAGCTCTGTGCACTATGGTGCCCCCTAGCGGCTCTCATCCAATCCATTGCACCTCCTAAATCTGTAATATTGTTGCCTGGGGTTACATCTTAGGGATCCCGGTGCTTCTCACACAACAAACAGGTCAGATAGGAAGGGAAAGGATTATTACGCCCATTTTACAGATCGGAAAACCCTCCAAGAGGTGAAATAACCTACCCAAGGTGACAAAGTTAATCATATGGAGAAGCCAATTTATAGAAGGGAAAGAGTGATAGACTTGGAGTTGAGAGACTCAGGTTCAAATCCTGCCCCTGACATTTATTAGTTGTGTAACCTGAGGTAATAACAACAACTATTTTTATAATCATTGTTGATATTATTAGCATTATTAGACCTAGCATTTATAAAGCATTTTAAGGTTTGTGATGAACTTTACAAATTTTTCATTTGTTCTTCATAACAATCCTGTGAGATGTGTTCTATGGTTATCCTCATTTTGCAGATGAGGGAACTGAGGCTAAAAGAGGCCAATGACTTGCCCAGGGTCACATATCCAGTATATTTTAACTTGAACCTTCCTAACCCCAAGTCCAGCATTCTACCCACTGCATCACCCAACAGTCATTAGCAAGTCATTTCACCTCTCTGACCTTCAGTTTCTTTACCTGTAAAATGAAGGGAATAATGCTCATAGCCCCTAACTCATGGCCCAATGTGTCTATGCATATAAAGTTCTTTGTAAACCTTAAGCTACCCTAGAAATGTCACCTACTAAGTATCAAAGGTGGGATTTGAACTCTTGTCTCTGGACTCTAGGTCCAATACTTCATGCTGCCTCTTGTTATGAACCTCAGTTGGGCTATAGTATGGGGAGAGGAACCAGGTCCTGCTCAGCGTGTGAAGAAGAGAGAAAAAAGGACTCTGGCTGGGGGCATGGTGGAGAGGATGCCACTGGGGGCTCTCCCTGGCCATGTCACCTTCTGGTGGAATGTGCCCAAGTCCTGAAGGGAGTTTGGGTTGGAGGGCCAGGACCCATGAGAGCTAGAAGGGTCTTTAGACATGTACTAGTCCAGCCCTAAGTAATTGCTGCCCAGTCTCTGGTTCAATAACTTCTGAGCATACTCTGGATGGAAAGATGGATAAGCATTAATAAGGTGCTTCTTATGTACCAAACACCAGCTCTGGTGGGACACAGACAAACATGAAATGGCCACTACCCTCAACAGACTTACGCTCTTTTAAAAAAAAATTTGTTTGTTTTTGCAGGGCAATGAGGGTTAAGTGACTTACCCAAGGCCACACAGCTAGTAAGTGTCAAGTGTCTGAGGTTAGATTTGAACTCAGGTCCTCCTGACTCCAGGGCCAGTGCTTTATCCACTGTGCCACCTAGCTGCCCCTGGGCTTACACTCTTAACAAGGAGGGGGGAGGAATGGTAGCCAAGGAAAGAGACTTTGGTTTGAAAAGATACAGGGATGGGTCCAGTACGACCTTTGGAAAAGGTAAACAACTTTTTTATATGACTGAGGTTTAAGAGTAGGGAAGGGGCTTGTGCAGTTTGCTACGAAGAAGGGCAGAAGATGAGAGCAGGAGCATCCCACCACAGCAGAGAAGACCAAAACTGAGAATTGATGTCAGAGTTTCTAATGGGGGCAGCTAGGTGGAGCACCGGCCCTGGATTCAGGAGGACCTGAGTTCAATTCCGGCCTCAGACACTTGACACTTACTAGCTGTATGACCCTGGGCAAGTCACTTAACCCTCATTGCCCCACAAAAAACCCAACAGAGTTTCTAATGAAAATAATTGCCTTTTCTAGAGCACACCAAAGTTTGTGAAACACTTTTACATTCAATATCACCTTTAAGCCTCACAACTATCTTGTGCCGAAGGTGAGAACTTCAGACTTTATAATTCTCATTCAACAGTTGGGGAAAATGAGGCACAGAGAGGTTAAGCGACTTTTCCAAGATTTCAAGGTTTCTCTTGAAACAAGGCTGGCAAATGAAGGCCAGCTTACCAAAGTCAGAGCTAGATACGCGTCTTTTTGGAGTGGCCCCAGTGAAGGGGAGCACAGTGAAGTTGGCTTAAGTTTTACAATGAGAACTAATCTAGTCAACAAGCTTGTATGCCTCCTGAAAGGTGTGAGTGAGAGATTGATGACAATGCGATTGTCACCATCATCAGTGTGTATGCTCCCACCATAATGAACCCTGATGAGGTCAAAGAAACATTTTATGAAGACCTGGAGACCTTCATCACCGATGTGTCAAAAGAGGACAAGCTTGTAATTTTGGGTGACTTTTACACTAATGTAGGCACAGACATGGCAGGCGGTCCTTGGGAGGAACGGAGTTGGAAAAAGCAACAGCAACGGTTCCTTACTACTAAAGACATGCATCTCATGACCTTCTCATTACCAAGACCATTTCCCACTTATCTAAATACAACAAAACTTCATGGATATACCCATGTAGCAAATATTGGCATTTAATAGACTGTGTTACGGCCAGTTGGGTGGTGCAGTGGATAAAGCACTGGCCCTGGATTCAGAAGGACCTGAGTTCAAATCTGGTCTCATACATTTGACAGTTACTAGCTGTGTGACCCTGCGCAAGTCATTTAACCCTGTTTGCCTAAGTTTTCCAATCTGTAAAATGAGCAAGTCACTTAACCCTCATTGCCCCACAAAAACAAACAAACAAACAAAAAATAGACTATGTCCCTGTAAGGAGAAGAGACTGGATGTGAGAGTGATAAAGGTAATGTATGGTGTAGAGTGCTGGACTGATCATAGACTTATCCTTCCAAGGTAAATATTCTTATTCAACAAAAATAGTGGCCCCCAAGGCATGACGATTATCAAAAGGCTTAATGTCAACAGATTAGAGCACTTCTCTGTGCTTAAAGTTTGTTGCTAACTTGGAGGGAAAGTTGAGCCGACATTGGTAACAAGTGGAACATAAAAGGACTGGGCAACTTCCAGCAGTTTTGTGTATAGCCCCACATCTACTCATTTGGGCCAGAACATCGCAAACATCAAGATTGGTTTGATGATGAAAATGATATGGAAATTCAGAAGCTGCTAAACAAAAACCAAGAACTCCCCAGGGTTTACCAGCAAGATAGTTCATCCATCTCTAAGAAGGCAGCGTTTAACTCCATAAAAAGTAAAATGTAAGCAAATCTTAGAGAGATGCAGGATTCTTGGCTCAGTAAGAAGGCAGATAAAATTTAGTTTTACACTGATAGTAACAATCCAAAGCACTTTTATGATGCACTGAAAGATATTTGGGGGCCAAAGACCTATGGTGCATCTCAACTACTCAATGCTGATGGAGCCACACTGATTAGTGATAAAGGCACTATACTGGAGAAATGGGCTGAAACACTTTCATTGTGTTCTCAACAGACCATCATCAACCAGTGCTAAAGCCACTGACCATTTATCTCAGGTTGAAGTCAATCTCTCTCTAGCTGAACTTCCAATTGAAGAAGAGATTTTGAATGTCATTAAGCTCCTCTCCTGTGGCAAAGAACCTGCTGCTGATTCTATTCTAGCTGAGATATACAAGGCAGAGGTTCACTGGTCACACAAAAGCTGAATGAAATCTTCCAGGTTATATGGCAAGAGGAGATTATCTCCCAAGAGTTCAAGAATGTCTCCTTTGTCCATATCTATAAAGGTAAAGGAAATAGATTGTCCTATGATAATCACAGAGGGGTCTCTCTCTTAGTCACTGTTGACAAAATTCTTGCCAGAGTCCTCTTTAATAGGCTTGTCTATCACCTGGAAGATGCTCATCTACCTGAGAGCCAGTGTGGCTTCAGAAAGGGCAGAGGAATGGTTGATATGGTATTTGCTGACCCACAACTCCAGGAGAAATGCCAGGAGCAGAAAAAAGTTCTATACACAAGGTATGTCCATCTGACCAAAGCCTTGGATACTGTCAATCATAAGGGCTTGTGGAAGATCATGGCTTACCCAGAGAAGTTCACCAGTGTCATGTTCCAGTTCCAAAACATCGTGCTTGTATGGGTTCTGGATAACAGACAATGCTCTCACACTTTCCTAGTAACCAGTGGACTAAAGCAGGATTGTGAGCTTGCTCCCGTGATTTTTAGCACGTTTTCAGCAATGTTGTCAGACACCTTCAATGAGGATGAAACATCATTAAGGTCAGCTACTACCCTGATGGTAAATTATTTAACTTGAAAGGTTACAAGCTAAGACTAAAGTGGAGGGAGAGTTGGTACATTGATTTTTGTTTGCAGAGGATTGTGTAGCCTCTGAGGCTGAGATGCGACAGAGTATGGCTCTGCTACTTATGCTAATTTTGGCTTAACAGTTAAGAAAACAGAGGTTCTCAACCAGCCAGCACCATGCCATCCATTAGCTATAACAAATGGAGAGATTTTGAATGCTGTGGATAAGTTCACTTAACTTGTCAGTATACTTTCCTGGGATGTCCACACAGATGATGAGATTGACACACACATTGCCAGAGCTAGCTCAGTGTTTGGGAGGCTCTGAAGGAAAGTGTGGGAGAGAAGAGGTATTGGGCTGCCTACCAAATTGAAGATCTACAGAACTGTTGTGCTGACCTCATTGTTGTATGCCTGGGAAACCTGGACAGTCTACCAGCACCGTGCCAGGAAACGGAATTGCTTCTATTTGAATTACCTGAGGAGGAGACTGAAGATCATCTGGCAAGACAAAGTACCAGATGAGGTCCTTTCTTGGAGCTGAACTGCCAAGCATTCAAACGCTACTGCAGAGAGCCCAACTCCAATAAGCTGGCCACATGCTTTGAATGCCAAACGTTTGTTTGCCTAAAACTCGATTTTACAGAGAATTCACAAAAGGCAAGTGATCACATGGAGGTGAGAAGAACCCCAGGCAGGAGTCACAAGCTCTCCAAGTCATCCTGGTGGGAACAGCAGAGTGTTTAGGAGGAGAAGCTCTTGTCCCCCATCTCCTACCTTTGTCTCACATCTTGATGACTATGTTCAGGTCTGGGTGTCACCATTTAGGAGGAGCATGAATCCACTGGAGGGGGTCCAGGGGAAAGGAAATCAGGGTGGGGTGAAATCAATCGAAGGAGCCAGGAGTGGTCAAAGTGGAGAAGAGAAGGCTAGGGTCAGATTAGAGTTGGCTTTAAGTCTTTGAAGAGCCTGGTATCGTGGGGGGGGGGCCCGCGAAGATGCAATCAATCCTTTTCAGCCCCAGAGGGGATGAGAGTGACAAAGAAGCTGATTTAGACTTGAGGATAGTGCTGGTTCCAAAGCAGAATGGGCTGCCCTGGGAGGGGGTGAACTCCCCATCCCCAGAGGTATTAAAGTGAAGTCTGGAGAAGACTCGATTTGTCTGGGAAGTTTTAGCAGAGAGTCTGTGAATGCTTACACAGCTTGACTCTCAGCCCAGATAGAATGTAATGTCCTTGCAGGCAGGGGCTGGTTAATTTTGTCTTTGTGTTCCCAGGGTCTATCCCAGAGCCTAGCATATAACAGTTGCTTCACATACGCTCATTGATTGATGGAACATATGACTACATGTTGTTTCCCCTTCAAAGAATTTGGCTCTTTGAAGGGCAGGGGCTGGTTTGGCAGATTTTTTTTGTCTTTATAGACACAGCACACAGCACTGTCTGGCATACATGAGGCACTTAATAAATGGTTGTTGATTGATTATTTCAAAAAAGCACTTTGCATTAGAAAAAGCAGCAATTGATTACTGATAATCAGCTTGTCACCTTCAAGGGCCATGTGGGTAACCACAGGTTTGTGAGGGGACAATGAGCTAGCTGGGTAGGAACACTGTCCCAACTCATTCACTGTTCAGAGAGAGACAGAGACAAGGAGAGACAGACAGGGAGAAAGAGACAGACAGAGACAGACAGAGAGCCTGGGAGAGACAGACAGAGAGACGGAGACAGGGAGACACAGAGAGACGGAGACAGGGAGACACAGAGACAGAGACAGGGAGAGACAGACACAGAGAACAGAAGGGGACAGAGAACAGAAGAGTATGCTTCTGTTGTTTTTGTTAAACATTAAGGTGCCCAATTTAAAAACAAAATCGTAAATGCCTTGGTATTTATGGCTTTATGTGGGATCATTTTTTCCGCTTGTTTTTAATTTGGATATTTGTTTTTGTCAATGGCTACTAAGTTTGGAACTCTTTAAGATTCTTTTTTTAATGGCATCTAAAAGGAAAAAGCGAGAGCTCCCCCAGCTGAGAGCAGGATTAGGGAAGCCACGGCCAGCAAGCCCCATGCAGTTTTCCATCACAGAGGAATCAGATACTAAGCTGTTATCAGTCAACAAACAGAAGAAACTGGTAGCCCCTGAGAGGGAAGAAAGAGGCAGGAATACCCGGGATGGGGAGGTTGGACCAGATGGCCCTGGGTCACAGTATCAGGAATGGCATGATTCTCTGTATCGACAGAAATAAGACGTGGCCCTTTTCATTAGCGCTTCCTGACAACGCGGCTTACACTCATCAGCTCTGCGTGGGTGAGGCAGCTGGGAAAAGCCAGCAATCCCTGGACAAACAAATTTATCCTTCCTGCCTCTGCTGAAGTCCCCCTGGTTCCCTCGCCACTCAGCCAAGAAGCCACAGGGTAAGGATTTCGCCCCAGGCTCTTGGGCCCCATAGGGAGATCTATTTCCCCCTAAAGTACAAGGAACTCCAAGGTCAACTGGTCCCACTGATTCCTGGGAAGGACTTCCCTCTGCCTCATCCAGGACAGGATGAAGGTTTACAAAGAAATGAAGGAAGCACTGTAGAAAGGAAGGAATCATTATGCCCATCTTACAGATGAGGTAAGTCGGGTTCAGAGAAGGGAGAACCCCCAAGCATAGAGACTCCAGGAGCCTCTCCCTCAGATCCTGCCACATCTCCCAGGTCTCTACTCTCTCTTCTTCCTGGGCCTAGGCCATCCACTGCAAGGAGGTCAGAACCAATCCAGATGTATGGGCATTGGGCAGAGGGTGAAGCCACAGCCTGGCTCCACTTTGCTTAGCAAGCCCCGGGTCAGTGGTTATGCTGCAGGCCAGGCTCAGTGCATCCTCAAGTTTCCTTGGACCTTAGCTCCCTCTGAGTTCCTTCCTAGGGAACTAGCAGGACCTTAGCGGTCCTATCCTCAGTGCCCCATTGGACCCTAGACCTAGAACTCAGACACCATCAGATCTCACCCTCTCAGTTTGCCGGTGAGCCCGAGCGAAGCGATGCAGCTTGTCCAAGGTCACACAGGTGGGAGCTAGCTGATCCAGTTGGGGAGAATCTGTCCCTCCCAAGAGCTGAGCTGCCCCACCCCCACAGCTCATTGCCAGAGGTGAGCCTCCCTGTGAGTCCTTCACCTGGACCCAGGCCCTGGGCTGCTCCAATGAGGCCAGGGAGGGGGGGGAAGGCTTGTTGAAGAAGCTCCTCCCATTTGTTTGGCCCTTTGCAGTGGACAAGGGACAGCACATTCATAAAGAATAATCCTCTTCTTATCCTTCTATTTCTTAGATAGAGGATAGATAGATACAATGCTTACTGAGACCCTCCAGGGCAGAACAGTTTTAATAATTCTTCTGTATTCTCCTGAGTCCAGCCCAATACTTGGAAATTTATTAATTCTCTGGTAAGGGTGGGGTTCTGGCCCTGAGATGTATACCTGATATAGAAATTCTATCCTCTAACAGATGCCAGCAGTTGCTTGTCATTCACAGTCTTAGGGAGTTGCATGAGGTCCCCAGAAGTCAAGTAACCTTGTCAGGGTCACATAGCTAGTAAGGGGCAGAGATAAGACTTGATCATAGGTGATTCCTAAGCAGGTTTTCTATCCATAACACCATGTACAGTAGGAGCTCAATCAATGCAATGCACACAGTAGGTGCTTAATCAATGCTGACTGGCACATACTCTGTGGCTATCTTCATTCTTTCCTCCCGATATAAGCTCCTTGAAAGCAGGGAGAGTGGGACAGTCACTTTTATCTTCATATGCTCAGTGCCTAGCACTGTGTCTGTCTGACTCAGAGTAAGAAATTCACATGTCCTTCTAGAATCAGATCCTCAGCTTGTGAAGAGCCTCTACTCCAACCTGTCCCTGATCAAGACTCTCCTTTACAACATCTGCAAACGGTTATTCAGTCTCCATCTGAAGCCCTTCAGAGATGGGGAGCTCACTACCTCTCAATATATATGATTCTACTTTTGACCAGCTCCAATTGTTAGAAAATATCTAAGCCCTTTGAAGATGAATGTAGGCTTTCAGCCTGGGCCACTTCTTTGAGGGGGCATTCTGTATAATGACACAATGGGGTGGGGGAGTGGCAGGCAGTGACTAAGTGGACTGGACTTAGAATAACAGGGTTTAAGTCTCCGTCCTTCTGCTTACTGAGCCAAGCCCAGAAGGAAGCCAAGGATTACATGAAATGGTGATGGGGGCGGGTGCATTGTAGGCATAGGGATAGCTCAGACCCAGTGGATGGGATCTGGAAGGCACTTCAGAAAGGTTCACTGAGTTGGGTTGAATCCAGTTGAATGAAATATAACTGCAGGAGGTAGAATATTGATAGAAGCAGAACCGAGAAGTGAATTTGGCTGAAAAGGAGTGAATGAAGGGAAGTGATGTGAGGCTGGAATCACACAGTGCACCAGGCTTTAAATGTTGGAGGATGCTATATTTTTATCCTAAAGTCCATAGGGAGCTACCGCCATTGATGGAGCAGGGGAGTGACATGGTCAGGTTTTAGGAAGATTATTTTTTCAGTTGAGTGAAGGGTGGCTTGATTATAAAGGGAGACTGGAAGAGGGGAGACCAACTAAGAGGTGGATGCAACAAATGGTGGTGGTCCAACACTCTCATTTTACAGAGAAGGAAAATAAGTCCTAGAGGAAGGGAAGTGACTCATTCAAGGTCCCACAGGTAGTTTTCCGTCAGAAGCAGGATGTGAACCCAGGTGGGATCTAGAAGAAGAGATCTTAGAGTCCATCCAGTCCAACCTTCTCATTTTAAGGAGGAGGAAACTGAAGCCCCAAGAGGAAATGTGACTTGCCCAAGGTCACATCGGGAGTAGGAGAGATCAAAGACCCATGTCTTTGTTTCCAAGAGCAGACATGCTCTCCCTACAGCGCCCTGCTATTGAGTCTCCTCGTAGCTGCCATCTTTGTTTTCAGTTTGCCTCCCTCCCTCAACTGGAAGATTCTGGAAGACAAGGACCCTGACTGCCTCTGTTTCCCCAAAGTGCTACACACATCAAAGGAGCTTCATGACAGCCCTTTGGTTTGGGGACTGATTGTTAGATTTTAGAAAAGGACAGAGTTTTGGTGCCAGCTCCTCCAGTGACCCATCTCTGCCCTGACCAAACCCCATGTGGAAAAGTATGTCCACTTCTGAAGTCCTAGTTTGGAATGAAAATTCACAAGCTGGAGAGTGTCCCAGGGAGAGTGTCGAGAACTACACAGGATCATGAAAAAAGATGACACATAAGGACTGCTTGTTGATGACTAACTGACTAACTGATTGATGGAAGGTAAAGCTTATGGGGATGGGAGAAAGAATGCAGGAAGTGGAGTCAGAGACCTGGGTTTGAATTCTGCCCATGTCACTTAATAACTTTGTGACCCTCAGGGAAGTAGCATCTCCTCTCTGGGCTTTTGCTTCCCCATCTTCAAAATGAAGAAATTGAAATGCAAGAACTTGAAGCAGTGATATTCTATATTCTTTGTTCTATGATCTATTCCATCTCTGAAAATCTCTGCTTTCAGTTGTTATGATGATGGGGGGAGGGGAGGAGGAGAAAAAGGAGAAAGAAAGGAGAAGAAAAAGAAGGAAGAGGAGGAGGAAGATCTAGCATTTATATAGAGTTTAAATGTTTGAAAAGCACTTTAAAAATATGATCTTGTTCAATCTACAACAACCCTGGGAGGCAGGTACTGTTATTATCCTCATTTTGTTCATGAGAAATTGGAGGCAAACAGAGGTTATATGACTTGCCTAGGATAAACAGCTAGTAAGTGTCTGAGAGGCTGGATTTGAATTCATGTTGTCCTGTCTCCAAGTTCAGTCCAAGTCTCTCCTCTGACATTCTGTGTTCTGTAACCTGTGACTCAAAGTCCATTTGCATAAGACTCTTTTCATTGGTGAAGATTGGTTACCCATTGCTCCAAGTTGGTATTTGGGGCAGAATTGGTGAAAACTTGAGAGAGGAGAGATCCTGGTCTTCTGGCTTCCAATTTCAAGAAAGAAGACATTCACTTCCAGACTGCCTTCAGGTCCCTGAAGGGAGAGAAAGATTGTGAAAACAAGCCCGGAATATAGAGGGGGTATGTGTTCTATGTGTTGTCTATGTTGGTTATGTGTGTCCATATGGGTCTGCCTAGACATGGTTCCAAGGGAGGCATGAATGTTATCTTGAGAGTCTCCTCCATCCATCCTTCCCCAAGGAGACTTTGATTCCTACCAAGAGGAGAAGCATGGAGTTGAAACTAGAAACTGGTCACTCTATTCTCATCAGAGAAAGGCACCAGACCAGAATTATATCTATCTGCCCCCTAAATAGTGCTAGTCTTGGGGAAATCATTTTTAGGTTTAAGCTAAGCTCCTGATTGCTTTCCCTCAGCTGGGAAGGGGTATCCCAAACTGTATAGACGAAGTTTGACTCCCTTCCTGTCAAATGCCCATTCAATCACATTGGATTCTTCCCAGTCATTCTCTCCCTTCAGGGACCTGAGGACAGTCTGGAATTGGGTGTGTTCTTAAGGATAGAACAGAAGAATAAGCTCTCTCCTCTCTCAAGGTTTCTCTCTGCCCCTCCTGCAGGCTTAGAGCATTGAGTAATCAGTCTCCACCACTGAAAAAAGACTCAGGCATCGGGGCAGCTAGGTGGCGCAGTGGATAGAGCACCGGCCCTGGAATCAGGAGTACCTGAGTTCAAATCCGGCCTCAGACACTTATACTTACTAGCTGTGTGACCCTGGGCAAGTCACTTAACCCCAATTGCCTCACTAAAAAAAAAAAAAAGACTCAGGCAACTGAGATTCAGACCTTGGGTTACAGTTCTAAGATTCCTTCAGGATCTGACATTCTAGATTCTAGTATTTAAGGTCCCTTCCAACTCTGATATTCTATGTTCTAAGGCACTTTCAAGATGTGACATTCTGAGTTCTAGGTTCTGAGGTTCCTTCCAGCTTCAACATTTTCCCACATTCAAAAGTCCCCTCGAGCTCCAAAATGTTTTGTTCTAAGTTCTAAGGCCTCTCTAAATTCTGACATTCTTTGTTCTAAGGTCCTTTAAGATCTGACATTCTAGGTTCTAGGTTTTAAAGTCCCTTCCAACTCCAGCATGTTTTTGCTTTGTGTTCTAAGGTTAGTGAAATCTCAGAAGGATTGATAAGAGGTTGACTGTTATCCCTTTACAAAGTGCAAAGAAATTCTCCCTTATGGACTTGGAGGGAAGTTTGCCATTGGCTAACAGAAGATCGACCACATCCATGTTGGCCTTTAAAAAGTCAAGCCCTGGGGCAGCTAGATGGTACAGTGGATAAAGCACCGGCCCTGGATTCAGGAGCACCTGAGTTTAAATCCAGCCTCAGACACTTGACACTTACTAGCTGTGTGACCCTGGGCAAGTCACTTAACCCCCATTGCCCCACAAAAAAACAAAACAAAACAAAACAAAAAGCCAAGCCCTCAAGTCCTGAATAAAGTTGTGGTAGAAATCAATTCCAAGGAATGTAACCCTGACATTCTAGAGGAAAGTTCGTTGTGAGAGAAGACTCACACTCCTGAGAGGGACTTGTTCTCTGCCTCTAGGAAATCAAGATGACATCTCTCTGCTTCCTCCACCATGATGCCTTTCAGGGTAGACATCTGACCTCACAGGAGAAACCCCCACTAAGCAGAGAGGGCCAGCAGCTCCAAGGACTCCTGACCCTTGGCATCAGAAAAGAGAAGCAGCTGCAAGTTCAAGAGAGAATTAGGCCTGGCCATTGGGAATTGAGCTGCAGAAAGGAGCAGGTCCAAGAGAATGGCCCACAAGCAGAGACACTATTCTTGGTGGCAGGGAAGGGAAAGCAGAATGGAGGGGGTATGATGATAAGGGACATGATTAAAGGTGTCATGATGAGGAGTCTGTTATACAAGAACTTTCAGTTTGCTTGGCTCTGTGTGTGTGTGTGTGTGTGTGTGTGTGTGTGTGTGTGTGTGTGTGTGTGTGTGTGTATTCTCTATGTGAAGGGCAGCTAGGTGACAAACTGGACCTGGAGGCAGGAAGACCTGAATTCAAATTCAGTATCAGACATTTTTGACCCTAGGCAAGTCATTTCACCTGTTTCTGCCTCAACTAGAAAATGGAGATAATAAAGCACCCACCCCCCAGGGTTAGGAGGATATGAGATAATTATCATAAAGTGCTCAGCACAGTGCCTGGCACATAATAAATGCTATAAAGGACTAGGCTGGGACTAGTGGTAGTAGTAATAGTAGACCTCACTAATGGCACATTCCAAGTCTGTGCCTACACTTCTCATTAATACTTTTTGTATTTGTGGAAGAGTAAAGCTCAGATATGGGGAAGGGGAAAGGTTTTGTCACTGCTATACTTACAAGACTATTTTGGTAAAAGCCTTTGTTTTGAGTTAATTTAATTGTAGACATCAATTAGCTCCCTAAGGAAAAAAAAAACAACAACAACACCAGGACCAAATGAATTCACAAGAGAATTCTACCAAACATTTAAGGAACAATTAATTCCAATACTATAAACTATTTGGGAAAATAGTGAAGAAAGAGTTTTGCCAAATTCCTTACATGACACAAATATGGTGCTGATACCTAAACTAGGAAGAATGAAAAGAGAGAAAGAAAACTAGAGTAATTTTCATAATGAATATTGATGCAAAATATTTAAATAAAATACTAGCAAGGAGATTATAGCAATATTTTGCAAAGATCATATATTATGACTAAGTGGAATTTATACTAGGAATGCAGCACTGGTTCAATATTAGGAAAATTATATGAATAATTGACCATATCAATAACAAAACCAACAGAAATCATATGATTATCTCAATAGATACAGAAAAGGCCTTTGACAAAATACAACACTTCTATTCCTATTAAAAACACTAAAAAAAAACAATAGAGAGCATAGGAATTAATGGAGTTTTCCTTAAAATGGTAAGTAGTATCTATCTAAAACTATCAGCAAGCATTATGCATAATGGGATAAACCAGAAGCCTTCCCACTAAGATCAGGGGTGAAACAAGGATGTTCATTATCACCACTATCATTCAATATTGTGCTAGAAATGTTAGCTTTAGCAATAAGACAAGAAAAAGAAGTTGAAGGAATTAGAATAGTCAATGAGGAAATAGAACTATCACTCTTGGAAGATAATAGGATGATATACTTAGAGAATCCTAGAGCATCAATTAAAAAACCAGTTGAAATAATTAAAAACTTTAGCCAAGTTGCAGGATAAAAATAAATCCATATAAATCATCAATATTTCCATATATTATCTACACAGTGCAGCAGTAAGGGATAGAAAAATAAATTTCATTTAAAATAACTGCACACTTGGGGCAGCTAGGTGACACAGTGCATAAAGCACTGGCCCTGGATTCAAGAGGACCTGAGTTCAAATCCAGCCTCACACTTGACACTAACTAGCTGTGTGACCCTGGGCAAGTCACTTAACCCTCATTGCCCTGCCAAAAATAAAATAAAATAAAATAATTGCACACAATATAAAATATTTTGGAGTCTACCTGCCAACACAAACCCAGGGACTATATGAAAACAATTACAAAACACTATTCACACAAAGCCAAGTCTGGACAATTGGAAATATATTTATTGCTTATGAGTAGGCCAATATGATAAAATGATCATTCTATCTAAATTAATTTACTTATTCAGCACTATACCAATCAAACTACCCAAAATTATTTTATAGAGCTAAAAAAAAATAATTACAAAATCATCTGGAAGAACAAAAAGTCAAGAATATCACGGCAATTAACAAAAAATATGAAGGAAGGTGGCCCAGCAATACCAGATCTCAAATTGTATTATGAAGCAGTAATTATCAAAACAATCTGGTACTGGCTAAGAAATAGAGTGGGGCATCAGTGAAATAGATTAGGCACACAATACACAGTAGATAACAACCATAGGAACCTAGCGTGAATAAGCCCAAATATCCAAGCTTTGGAGACAAAACCTTAGTATTTGACAAAACCTTCTGAGAAAACTCAAAAGCACTTTGGCAGAAACTAGTTATAAACCAACATCTCAAACTGTACACCAAGGTAATGTCAAAATAGGAACATGATTGAGACATAAAGAGTAATACCATAAGCAAATTAGGGAAATATGGATAAGGATAAGGAAAGAATTTATGACAACACAAGAGATAGAGAGCATTATGGGATGTAAAATGGATAATTTTTCTTATATCCAGGTTTTACACAAACAATCAATACAGCTAAGATTAGAAGGAAAGTAGAAAACTGGGAGAGGTGGAATTTATAAGTTATAAGTTTCTCTGATAAATGCCTCATTTCTCAAATATATAGAGAACTGAGTCAAATTTATAAGAATACAAGTCATTCCCCAATTAATAAATGGTCAAAGTATATGAATAGTCAGTTTTCAGATGTCTCTAGTCATATTTTTTAAATGCTCTAAATTACTATTGATGAGAAAAATGAAAATTAAAACAACTCTGAGGTACCAACTCACACCTATCAAATTGGCTAATGTGACAGAAAAGGAAAAAGACAAATGTTGGAGAGGAGGTGGAAGAATTGAGATATTAATGCATTTTTGCTGTAGCTGTGAATTAATTCAACCATTCTGGAAAGCAATTTGGAACTATGCACAAAGGGCTATAAAACTGTGCATACCCTTTGATCTGGCAATACCACCACTAGATCTGTATCCCAAATAATTGTTTTTAAAAGGGAAAAGGATCCCCCCAAAAGAGGAAAAGGACCTATTTGTACAATAATATTTATAGCAGTTCTTTTTGTGGTGGCTAAGAATTGGAAATTGAGAAGATGCCCGTCAATTGGAGAATGGCTTAACAGGTTGTGGTATATGATTGTGAGGAAATACTATTGTGCTATAATAAATGATGAGGAGGATACTTCCAGAAAAACTTGGAAAGGCTTACATTAGCTGATCCAAAGTGAAGTGAACAGAATCAGGAGAACATCGTATAGAGTAACAGAAATATTGTATGATGATGTATGGTGTATGATGTAGCTATTCTCAACAATACAAAGATTCCAAACAATTCCAAAGGAATCACGATGAAAAATGTTATCCACCTCTAAAGAAAGATCTGATGGTGTCTGAATGTAGATTGAAACATACTATATTTTACTTTATTTTTGGTGGTGGGGGCGGGGTTTGGTCTGTGTTTTCTCTTCCAATGTGACTAATATGAAAACATGTTTTGCATGAGTGCATGTATATAACCAATATCAAATTGCTTGTCTTCTCAATGGGGGAGGTAGAGAGCAAAGGGAGAGAGAGAATTTAGAACTCAATTTTTTTTAAATGTTAAAAATTGTTTTCTATGTAATTGAAAAAAATATGTCAAGAAAATTAATTTCATTGTATCTACTGGTTGACTATTAAAGTAAGCATACCAGTGGGGGCTCATGAGCTAGAGAAATAGGCACCAAGAACACACCTTGATCCTTGGGTAGTAGCTACTCTCACTAGATACCTAACTTGCCAGTGCAGGAGGAAAAGGCTCTAGTTTTGATTTCTATACAAAAATCTGGTTCTTGGAACTAAAAATAGTATTCTAGATGTGGTCCCAACAGCACACAGTGTCAAGCAATGATCTTACTGGTCCTGTCCACCATGACTCTATGTCATCTAATATCCCATTAGCTTTCTTGTACCCCAGCCTCCCCCATCTTGTGGCTGTGGGAGTTATTTTTTAACCCTCTGACATTCTATGATGTTTAGCCTGGCAGGGAGGTGGCACAATGATAGAGCACTAGACCCAGAGTCAGGAAGACCTGAGTTCAAATCCAGCTTCAGACACTTACTAGTGTAGGGGCCAAATTTAATATGGGAAGAGTTAATTGGGTGGCTCACCATAATATTGGGGTTCAGAAAATAATGAGGTACCTCTAGGTCCAAAGTTTCCTCCCCTCCAAACTGCCTTTTTTAGTTATTTCTACCAGGCCAATAAGAAAGGGGATTGACAGCTTCTTTTCCACAAACAAATCAGGTTTTATTAATGGGAATAAAATACACAGCAAAGGTGAAATTAATTAAGCCAATGACAAGGGAATAGGGAAAGAGGAAAATGGATAATCTCCCTGGCTCTAGGAAAGGCCAACACAATCCCCAAACTTGCTTCCAGCTCAGCTAATTCAAAGAGTTGGATTCGTTTTTATTAACTCACCACCTGGGGTCCATAGTTTCAATAGGAAACAACTGTTTGGTCTCTCAGCCATCTCCTCCCAGAAGCTCGCCGACAAGAAAAAGACCCGCTCCCCTCAGCAAAGTTCCCTTTTCTACTTTTACTCTCCCTCCCCCAAAAGGGAGGTCCTTCAAGCTGGGTGTGGAGAATGGTTCCCCTGCTGACATCAGCAGCATACGTCACTCAGGGCAGGCCAGGTGTGACCCATATCCAATCATCCCTAGCTGCTTTCCCAAACAGTACTAGATTATTCAGGTGGGATCCCTGAGCGTCTGTCAAATTCCATTATTTTATCACACTAGTTGTGTGACCCTGGGCAAGTCACTTAACTTCTGTTTGCCTCAATCTTCTCCTCTGTAAAATGAGGATAATCATATCACCTACCTCCCACCATTTTGGTGAATAGCAAATGATGTCATAATTGTAAAGTTCTTAGCACACAGCTCATGACACGTATCAGGTGCTAAATAAACATTAGCTTATTATTATTATTAATTCTATAGAAAAGAGCTCATAAGTGTGCCATAGCTTAGGAAAAGACCGTAGTGAAGAAACCGAGCCTCAGATGGGAAATGACTGGCCCAAGGTAACAGAGGCATCAGGAGACACGAGCATCAGCCTGACCCTGGTCTCCTGACTCTCAGGACATTGTGACTCAGTTCCTGTAGGCTCAAGCAGCCTTCCTCTGGCTAGAGAGAGCCCACCCTCCCCACATCCACACACACACCCGCATATTCCTCCCCTCATTTAGGGCCCAGGCACGTTCCAGCCTCATTAGAAGATAGTTGGTTTGGGGCTCATTAGTGGCACTCACCTGTGTCAGCGCTTCTGCAGCTTTGGGGCAGGGGATCAGCAAAGGGCACAGAGGTCATGGACCCAAGCGGAGCTTGGAGGGAGCAGGTCTGAGGCAGGCAGGCAGACAGGCAGTTCTGTGGAAGAGAAGGTGGAACCAAGTACCTATTATTGCCCTGGAAGCTCCCAGACAGAAAGACAAGCCCTCTCTCCCTACCCACCCTGACCTGCCCCAAGCTCCCAGTGACCTGGAGGCAAAAGGACCTTTGATCACTTCCTTCTGCTAAGGGTCCATTGGAAGCTGTGGAGGAGGAGGAGGAGGAGGAGGAGGAGGAGGAGGAGAGGGGGAAAGGGATGGGGATGAGGATGTGAATGGGGATGATAAACACAACAACAATAATGTAACAGCTAGAATTTATACAGTGCTTTAAGGTTGGCAAAGCCCTGTACCCTTATCTAATTTAAACTTCACACACCCCACTACTCGAATTTTAGGAAAATGAGGCAAACAAGGACTTGCCCAGGGTCACAAGTGTCTGAGGCTGGATTTGAACTCAGGTCTTCCTGTCTCCAGGTCCAGCGTTCTGTCTGGAGCACTTTAAGGGCTATCCCATTCATTGAATCATGGAAGGTCGGCATTGGCAGAGACAGTGTGGCACCATGGAGGAAATACTGACCTTGGAGTCCTAGGACCTGACACTCACTGATTGCGTGACCTTGGGCAATTCCCTTGACTCTTTAGGCTGCAGTTTCCTTGTCTATTAAACCAGAGAACTGGACCAGATTATACATCTATAAATAAAGTCTATAAATCTATGACCCTGTGACTTCCGAGGTCACTTAGTTCGATCTCTTCTCTATCCAAATCGTGACCCCATTGATAGGGCCTCTGATCCTCCCTCTATTCAAGCCTTCATTTGAGGAACTCCAGTAATGGAGAGCTCCCTTCCCTTCAAGAAGACCATTCCCCTTTTGAGCAGCCTCGACTGTTAAGAGACCTTCCTTCTGCTGAGCCAAGATATGCTTCCTTGTAACTTTCATCATCCATCCTGGTTCTGCCATCTGGGGTCAAGCAGAATGAGTTTAATCTGTTGTCCCCCAACCCCACCCCACCCCACCCCACCCCACCCCACCCCACTCCTGAAGGGTCAGCCCTTCAAATATTTAGAGACTGTTAACATATTCTCTTTGGGGGTGGGGCACTGAGGGTTAAGTGACTTGCCCAGGGTCATACAACTAGTAAATGTCTGAGGTCAAATTTGAACTCAAGTCTTCCTGAATCCAGGGTTGGTGCTTCATCCACTGTGCCATCTAGCTGCCCCCCCACTTTACATATTCTCAAACCATCAATAAACATTCATTCTTGGTGAGAGGGAAAGGAGGGACACAGGGGGAAATTTAGACTAGATAAGAACAAAAGATAGCAATCAAATGTATTTTAAAAACATAAGCATGCATTAAGCACTGACTGTATGTGCATCACTGGTGATACAAAAAGGAAAAGGAAACAGTCCTTGATCTCAGGGAGCTTAAATTCTAGACTGTCCCCATTTTGCTGACTGCATGCTTTCAAGTCTCCTTAAGACATCATGGCATAATGGATAGAGCCCAGGACTTAGAGCTAGGAAAATATGGGTTCAAATTCTGCCTCAGACACTTACTTATTGGCTATGGGAAGAACCATTGTGGTATGGTGGAAAGAGTGTGGAATTTGGAGTTGAAGAGCTGAGTTCAAATCCTTCCTGTCACTCACTACCTACATGATTTTGAGGAGGTCCCCACTTGGGTGCTTCCTGAAGTCCTTAGCTTGAGTTGCATATGCTACGACTCTGTGGGAGTCACAAAACTCTTAGCCTCAGTTTCCTCATCTGTAAAATGAGGGGACCAGACTTGATGCCTCCTAAGGTCCTTTCCCTTCTAAGTCTCTGAGCCCGTGGTGTCAGGGCAGAGGTCAGCAGAAGCAGAAGTCTGCTTGCAGCCCAGAGCCATGGCTCAGGCCCTGATCTTGAGAGCCTCAGGAAGTTGTGCAACACAAAATAAAGACATTATTTTTCTTGAGAGAGATTTAAAGGGGGCCATGACTCAGAGGACCACGGGGAACATTCTTAGCTCAACAGTGAGCATGCAGACACTATGGAGCACGTGGGCGAGGAGAGAGAATTCCCAGCTCAGAATAAATCTGTAATTCTATTGAAAATGACTCCCAGATAATGAAAACAGAATCTACATCTATGCTCCAGTCCATGTGTACACATGCCCTCCCACAGGTGCATCACAGTGAGTCCACCCTCTGTGCTGTGGACCCTGCCCCAGCAGACCCCTGGGGCAGTCTACCAGTCATCCCCCACACTCTCTCCATGATCACCCCACCCTCCTCTGTGATCAGTCATCTCTTTGATAACAATCTTTCCTCTGGCTCTGCTTTGTAACACCTTGTTTGTAGTCCCTTCGCTGCCCGCTTCCACCCACTGTGCTACAATAATAAAACGAAAAATATAAGATGCCCAGTTGTGCCCGGAGGAAAGATGGCAATGGACTAAGAAATGAGACCTGTCCCAGCCTCAGCGGGGTTGGGCCTGGGCACAGAGCCATGTGGACTTCTTACCACCTCACAGGAAGAGGGATAAGAAAAGTTTACAATGGCCGGAGAGGGAGAATTATGATTCCAGATTTACAGATGAGCAATCTGAAGGTTGAGCAGGTCACGTGCAGGGAGGAAACGAGCATTTATGAAGCACCTGACAGACACTGTGCTAACTAAGCACTTTACAATGCTTACAATGACCCTGTGAGGGAGAAACTATTATTATCCCCATTTTACAGTTGAGGAAACTGAGGCAGGAAGAGTCGAGATTTCTTGCCCTAGGTCACGCAGCTAGTAAGTGACTCAGGGTAAATTTGAACTCAGGTCTTTCTGACTCCAGACCCAAGGCTTTATGCACTATGGCGCCACCTAGCTGCCTCCGGGCACATGTGATTGGATGGTAATCAGTTCAGTAAAGGCGAGAGCCAAGATTCAACATCAAGGAGTGCCCTGATTCCAGGTCCTAGAAGATTGCTACTGGGGAGCAGAGGCCAAGGCCAAAAACCAGTCAGATCCTTGACTGGAGAGAACCAAACCTGGATGAGGCAGAGCTAAGAGAACCAAACAACAATCACGGATTGTCTGGCCCCAGGCTTGGAGACCTCCCCAACCCCCACCCCAAGCCGAACAAGAAAGTGGCATCAGCTTAGTGAGCGGGGCTCTCAACCTGAAGGCCAGACACACCCCTTGTGCTTGGTTTGAATAATAGAATGTCAGAGAAGAGTGATATTTCAGCATCTAAAACATAGAAAAGCCAAGCTGGGAGGGGCCTGAGAACAGGGGATGGCAGGGCTGGGAGGGGCCTGAGAACAGGGGATGGCAGGGCTGGGAGGGGCCTGAGAACAGGGGATGGCAGGGTTGGGAGGGGCCTGAGAACAGGGGATGTCAGGGCTGGGAGGGGCCTGAGAACAGGGGATGTCAGGGCTGGGAGGGCCTTAGAACAGGGGATGTCAAGGCTGGGAGGGGTCTTAGAACAGGGGATGTCAGGGCTGGGAGGGGCCTGAGAACAGGGGATGACAGGGCTGGGGGGGAGCCTGAGAACAGGGGATGGCAGGGCTGGGAGGGGCTTTAAAACACAGAATATCAAAGATAGGAGCCTTAGAGATCTAGTCTAACCCCCTCGGGGGTTTTATAGCTTGAGAAAGTGAGGCCCAGACTGAGGATCAGACTTGCCCAAGGTGACTTAGCAAGGCTAGTACACATCTTTTGACCCCAAATCCAAGCCCCACCACTAACCATCCCTAACTCCATGACTCCCAAAAGAGCATCAGGTGGCCCCCTCCCCTGCCTCACCAGCCAATGTTCCCTGACCCCGGGGCCATCCATCCTGAGTTCCAGATTACCAGACAAGAGAGGCAGGTGGTACGTGGGATTGGCACCCTCTCCACAGGCTTGTCACGAGATAATATTGTAAAGCACTGCTCACCTTGAAAGTTCTAGACAAATGTGATAGTACTGGCAGTCACAGGCCCTGCATTCAAATCCTGCCTCTCTCACTTGCTACAAGTGTCTATCTCTCTGGGCTACCTCTCCGCCAGACCAGGCAGCTGGACTGGGCGGACTCTAAGTCTTCTACAAGTCCAGAGTAATGATCCTGTGGTCTCTTGGCTGAATGCGATGCTGCCTGCTCAGCCACCCTACCCCTGGGGCTGCTCTGGGTTAGAGCCACAGAGAGAGAGAGCGAGAGAGAGAGCTGGAAGAGGCCAGTGAATGATGCCTGCACATAAAGGAATCACTGCCAGCCCACAGCAGACACCACACAGCTGATGCGGGACCCCCCAGCCTCTGCATGAAGACCTCCCGGGAAGAGTTGGGGGCATCCAGCCTCTCCAAGCGAGGCACCCTACTGTCCCTACCCTTAAGGAGCTGACAGTGTCATGAGAGAGACAGGAGGCAAATGACTGCATTCAACCAAGCTATCTCACCTCCTGGTGCCACTCTCGGGAAGCCTCCTCAGCAGCCCCCAGCCCTCACTTCCTTCTCCTCTCCACCCCTGGCTTCCTGACCAGCATCCCCTGGGGATCCAGGCTCTTCTCCGGTGAGGAACGATCACAGAAGGAAGTTCCGAGGGCATCCCCTCCAGCCAGCCCCCTGAAGAATCCTCCCAGGAGCCTCCCTAGCTGAGGGTCATGGGATCAGAGATTCCCACCACAAAGAAACCTCAAAGGCCAGATCCAACCTCCTCATTTGATAGAGGCTTACACTGGCCAAGTGATCTGCCCAAGGTCACACCGTCGGCAAGTAGCAGAACGCACCACTTAGAGATCTCGGGAGGGTGTGGAAGAGTGTCCAATCCCACTACATACTAAGCCAACCCTTCCTGCTTTTGCACATCTCTAAGTGTTAGGAAGTTTTTTCTGACAAGTCTAAATGAGCCACGTGAGTGATCCCGGAGTCAAAGGACCTGGGTTCAAATCTAGACTTAGGACACACACTAGCTGTGTGACCCTGAGAAAGTCACTCAACCTATATGCCTCAGTTTCCTTGTCTACAAAATGAAGAGGCTGGGCTCAGCAGCCTCGAAGGTCTTTCTAGCTGAAAAGCTACAGTCCTATGGATGTTTTCATTCATTCTCTCCATCTTCCTTGCTCTCCTCCTCTGGAGCCTCTCCAGCCTATCATTGAATGTCTTCCCTCAATCGTGGTGCCCAGCAGCGATCACACTCCTAATAATGAGAGCCGACAAGGGCAGAGGGACGGTCACCTCCCTCGTCTCGGGCACTCTGCCTCGCTTGCTGGAGACTAAAATAGCAATGCTCTTTCCTCCCCAGCTCTCAAAGACTCAAAGGCTTTTAAGGAAAAGTGGGTCTGTTACGGTGTGGCTGAAAGTAACTCCAACTGAGCTAAATGTTGCCTAATCGAGGTCTCTGGGTAGCCTGCTTTAATGAACAGACAATAATGACTTGTAATTAGTGCATCAATTGTCAGGTAAATGCTTCCTCTCTGGGGCAGGAGAGCCCTGGGCATTGGGGCCATGGGGTAAATGCAATCCCCCGTCCAGATATAGGCTGTCAGAATTGGGAAGGGTACGAAAAGACAGGACCGTGGGACCCAAGAGCGCCTTGAGAACAGGGGATGGTAGAGCTATAAAAAGACCTGGAAACACAGAAAACCAGAGCTGGGAAGAACTTGAGAACATAAAACACAGAATGGCGGAGATGGGAGAGGTCAGAGTTGGGGGGAGGGGCGGATCTTAGAACAGGGAATGTCAGGGCTGGGAAGAACCTTGAAAGATGGTGCCCCCGGTGAGCGATGCCAACAGATTCTAAAGATCTCCCCTGAATCTGGGCTGGGGTGGGTAGAGCTGGGGTAATCTGGTCACAAGTGGGAGCACCAAGACTTGCGCCCAGGCTCTCAGAGGCTCTTTCTTCCTTGCCAGATCCCCTCCCCTAGGACCTATAGAGACCTGGGGTAGAGGGGTGTTAGCCTTTGTCCAACGTGGACAATGTTTCGGTCCTATCCAAGAGTTTCTTTCCCTTCTGTGTTGAGTAGGGCTCTTGGGGTTGTGGGAGGGAGCTGTCCCCAGACTTGGCCTGAGTTTACTTCCAAAGCAGGGGTTGCCTTGAAGGACCCTTTAAGAGTAGATATCAGGAAGAAGTCAATTTCATCATTTTACAAGAGGAGAAACTGAGGCCTTCGGAGGTCAAGTGGCTTTCCCAAAGTTACCCATAAGTGTCAGAGGAGGATATGATTCAAGTCTTCTTTTTACTGACTCGCTCTGAAATCTTAGCCAAGTCCCCTCCCCTCTCTCTTTTGTAGCTTCTACAGAATGAAGGGATGTACTAGACAGAGTCTACAGCTCCTCCTGGTTCCACTTAACCTCCCTGAGCCTCAGTTTCTCCATCTATAAAAAGACTTGGCTTATCTAGAAGACTAGATGGGTTCTGAAGTCCCAGCTCCAAATTTATCATCCTACTCTGATGACATATGTATTTGCCAAACACTGTACAGTCTTGTCTCCTTGAGACCTTACAGCCCTCTGTGAAATGGGTACTTCAGATAGATTTCTCCAATTTACGGATGAGCAAACTGAGGCTCAGAGGGATCAAGCAATTTGCTCATGGTCACATAGCCAAGAAATATCTGAGGTGGGATTGGAACCCATTTCTTCCTGACTCCAGCTCCCCCATTCTTTCCCTGCTGGTTCCTAGAACTCGAGGACTCATCCATATCATCGAGAACTACAAGTTCCCTCTCCTCCAGAATTAAAGGATCTTGTCCCTTTCTTCAGGATCGTGTGGTGAGTAAGCCACATGGGCCAAACTCACTAACCACACAGAAGAGGGCCCCTCGGATCCAGGGGGCAGCTCGAGGGATGCTGGGAACCAGGGCTGGGTTTGCCATTCAGGGTGACCTTTCCCAGCCCCTCCCGGCTCCCCAGCCATCTGTCTCTTCCTGGCTGGAGGAAAGACATGTCATTGATCCTGCTGCATTATCAATCAGTATAGATCTCTGTTTAATGAATGAGCCTGCTAACAAGAGCAATCAATGGGTTTGTAAAATTAGCTCCTTACGATTCCTCTGTGTCCCCCTGCCAAGCTTTAAGCAGGACCTTCAGGCAAAGATGGATGAAGACTGGCCGGCAGAGGCCAAAGGCCCCAGAGTAAACTGTTTCCTGACAAAGGTCACTTCCCAAGAGGGGAACAGGGCTGGTGGTCCAAGCATCACAGCCAGTCATGAAGATGCTCAGTCAAGAGTAATCTTCTATGATGACAGGAGATTGTGCTTAGTCATGAGGTATCATGTGTGTGTCTCTGCAGCTGACTTGGAAGGACATCTCATCATCCATCATGTCCCCTCTCTCATGAGCTCTGGGTCTGGACTCTCAGGCAATACAAGGCCTGACAGCGAATCACACCGATGTCCAATACAGGATTACCCTCCCGGGGCAAGGCAAACTGCAGCAGAGAAGACAAAACCACCAAGACCATCTTCTACAGATCTCGAAGGACTTCTCTCACCCAGCAGCCACTTATTCATTGACTTTCATCTCCCTGATGACGTTGGTGCCTCTGGAAGAGCAAGTGAGGCTGACCGCTGTGAGCAGCAATGCCTCACTCAAATCCAAGTCCCGGCATCCCCCTCACAATGTTCTCTGAGAACGAAGGCCGAACAACAATGATAACGATGACTGCACAGTAGCTCCTGTGAGAGCTCTGTCGGTCTGACCAGAATGCGCCAGCTTTAAAGCCTGTCCTAAAAATAAGCTACCTTAAATAAATTACAAATACCCTGGTCGTTCTGGGTGAAGCCCCTGCTGTTCTTCTCCGATTCCCAACCTCCAGCTTGGATTCTTCCACTCCGAGCTCACTGTTAACACTGAGGATTGAATGGACTGATCATACCGATTATCAGACAATACCCAGAAACCACACACCAGTCGGGGTCAACTCAACACAGCTGTGCAATTTGTCCTAGAATGAGCCTACCAGTCCTTCGCTAGCTCTGCCTCTCTCCCAAACCTCAGTGGCTTAGCCACTCTAGATCCTTCCATGCTTTGCAATTTTTTTTTTGAGCCCAAATTCAAGATTTCAAATTTATCCCTATTTTCTGTAATGTGGTAGAAGATGCTTTGATTCTGGGATCAATCTGGGTTGTACTCCATCCTCTGCATTTGAGAATCCTATTTTTTATCTTCCTTCAAAAGAACAGCTAGGTGATGCCACAGTGGATACAGCACTGGGCCTAGAGTCAGGAAGACTTGAGTTCAAATCCAGCTGTGTGACCCTAAACAAGTCACTTAACCTCTTCCTGCTTTATTTTCTTCAACTGTAAAAATGTGGATAATAATAGCACCTGCCTCACAGGATGATTGTGAAGATTAAATGAGATATTTGTCAAATTCTTAGCACAGTGACTGGTACCTAGCAGGCATTTAATAAATGTGTTTCCTTCCTTTCTTCTAAGCTTAGCTCAGGTGCCATCTCCTCCAGGAAGCCTCCCCTGATCTCACAAGGTGTGAGCACTCTCCCCATTACAATTATCTTGCACATATTTGTATATGTGTTGTGTGCTATGCCCCCCTCCCCCGTCCCAGGAATGACTGCTAGTATCTTAGCATGATTGACTTGACTCAAAAATGGTCAGATTGGGAAGAATCTGGGCCAAATGACTTGATTAAAGACTCACGACATGGTTTCCCAATGATGTAAGATTCTCCAGCAGCTGCCTCTTATCCAGTCTCAGTTTGCATCATAGAGAGTCGGGAATGGTCATCCCACTGGACTCTACCCAAATTACAGTAGGTACACTCAGCTATGGGGGCTATATTTTAGGAAGGTTGTTGGAAAGCTGGAAGGCAGGCAGAGGAGGGTGCCACTGATGGGAGAGGGCATGCATCCCACATCATGCAAAAATCTATTGAAGGAACTTTAGGTGTTTATAATGAACTAGAGAGAAGACTCCAGAGGAATGTGATAGCCATCCTCCAGTATCTGAAGGGCAGACCCATAGAAAAGGGTTGAGTCTTGTTCCCTCTCTCCCCAGAGGCAGAACCAGAAGCAGTGGGTACAGGCAGCAAAGAAGGAGACGGCTCAATGAGGAAACATTTCCTAATAATTGGAGATGTTCAAAAGTAGCATGAGCTGCCTAGGGAGATAGTGAGTTCCCTGTCATTAGAGGTCTTCAAGAAAATATAACCCATGGAGATGCTCACATTCACACTGATGAATTCGGGCCCCCAGAGAGAAGCTCAGGATACCCCTGAGGGGTTGGAGTATCTTTCTAATTCTATTGGCTTGAGCCTCAATTCCAATCTTCTTCCCAATGTCAATTGACAGTTAAAGTTACTATGTCCCTAAGATTATTGATTAATTGATCCAATAATTAGTGTCCCACTATCGTTTAACTAATTAGAATCAATTAACTTTTTTTTGGTGAGGCAATTTGGGGTTAAGTGACTTGCCCAGGGTCATACAGTTAGTAAGTGTTAAGTGTCTGAGGCTGGATTTGAACTCAGGTACTCCTGAATCCAGGGCTGGTGCTCTATCCACTACACCACCTAGCTACCCCAGAATCAATTAACTTTTACAAAAAAGATATTTAGTGAGAAGATACAACAAGAACATAAATGCAAACATACCCCCATACTTGAGGCACATTCTCCCCTATATCACCTCAATCCTTAGCAGTAGTGGACTCCAACTTAAAAGTAGTTCACTTCCAATCAATCAATCGATATTTATTAAGCACCTACTCTGCGCCAGGCATTGTGCTAAGTACCGGGGATACAAAAAAGAGGTCAAAGACAGCCCCTGCCCTCAAGGAGTTTACAATCTTAGCTGGCATAGCCAATGAACACTTGCTCCCTTCCTTGAAACCTTGACTGCCAAGCCAAGTCTCTACTCACAGGTCTTGCCCACCAGCAAACTCTGCTATGAAATCTAGATCATGGCTCACTCTCCCAATCTTTGCTCCCCTCCAATACTTCATCTTATAGCAGGAAAACAAGCAACAGCCAAGCTATGAACAGTGTGGCTTCAGACTGACTCAAGGAGGGAAAATGGATTTATGGGGGTGGGTGGGGGAACCTATCTGGGTTGGAGCACCCACCCTCTGCACTCACATCAAAACCTCTGATTCTGTGTGAATCTTTTGGAGACTTCATCTGATCTGACTGTGAGCTCCTTGAGGGTAAGAAATAATTTGTTTCATTTTTGCCATGGATTCCCCAGCGCCTAGGTCAGTGACATGATAAGTGTTCATTGAGTTCCCAGCTCTGAATCTGGGCCCTGCCACTTACCATCTGTGTGACCTTGGGCTAGTCACCTTTCTGGGCCTCTTCCTCATTCATAATGGAGTGTTGTGCTAGACATTCTCTAAGGTCTCTCTTTGCTCTAGCTGTATGATCCTAAGTAAACCACTCCCCCAATTTTAATTCCTTTATCTGTAAAATGAGTGTTGGATTGTATGAGTTTTAAGGTTCATTCCTATTCTTGACCATGACACTATCCAGATGACCCTAAATAAGTCACTTCTTTCGGAGCCTGACCTTCCTCCACTCGAAGGTGGGGATAATTGATTTGTAACTCTCCTGCCTCCCAGGGTCATTGTAAGAAAAGTGGTTTTCGAGCCTGCCCTGATAGTGAAAGTGACCTGGAAATATGAATTATTTTTGTTATTTCCCTGTCCTTCAATACCTCGGGCACCTGTGGTTTCATCAATGTGCTCGCTCATCCCACTAATAAAAAATCGGGCTCCCCGGTGAAAGATTGTTATTATTACTGATATGATTATTAGGAGCCACTCAAGTACTTCCGGCAGGCCCAGGAGAGAGCCAAGGAGGGGGCCAGCCAGGGAGAAGGCTGGCTCACCAAGAACCTTATTTATCGCGCTTGCTTCACGGTGGCGCTGAGCGACGGGAGAAGCAGCCGCTTCCCGGCCAGAGCCGATATTTATAAACGTGGTGTGACACAGCTTTACTGGAGAATCAATCTCTTCACAAACAGAACTAAATTATTCATACCAATATTATATGATGGTTCATTTTTTACCTTCTTTTTTCAGCAAAGCAAAGCACTTGTGTGGAGGGCTCTCTTCTCCTCCCTATAGACGAGAACGAGACCAGGACCCTGCCCTGGGCACTGTGCTCAGACACTGAGCCTCCCCAGTGTCTGCCCGTCCAGGGGACTTGGGAGGAGGTATTGACCTCCAACCTCCCCTGCCTCCTGTAGGCTTTAGATGTCTGGGGGGAACACAGGACCTGAACGAGAAGCCCCTTCAGGGGTCATGGGGTCTCACACCAGAATGGGACTGCGATGAGACATGGGGAGGTGGGGGTTCTGGTGAGAGAGACTGGGGAAATTGGAAGGAGACTAGCCAGATCCCATGAGTCCTGGGGCTTTCTTCATAGCAATAACAACTTCTCTTTCCCTTTCACCAGGGAAATAAAGAATTGAAGCCTGTGGAGCGAGAAGGACCCTAAGAGATGATCTGGTCCATTGCCTCTATTCACAGATGGGAAATTAAGACCCAGAAAGGGACAGGAATCATACTCAAATGTATAATAATTCACATCAAAACCATAACTAAGATGGGGCTTAGCCCCAGGGCACTCCCATTCAGAGGGGACACTTCCTCTCACCTAGAACTCCCCCCTCACCTAGAAGTCCTCTGCTGGCCGTAGTATAACTGCCCTGTTACTGTGGTACCTTCTCCAAGAGTCAACCTTCTTTCCCAATTCCCATAGGCTTGAAGGTAAGACCCTCCCCTGCATGGGTAACAGTGACTTACTAGCTGTGTGACCCTGGGCAAGTCACTTAACCCCAATTACCTTAAACATCTGAAGTCATCTCCAGTGTTGCTGATATATATCTTGCCACTGGACCCCAATGGCTCTGGAGGAGAGATTGAGGTTGGTGACTTTACAAAGCCCTTCCTCACTTAAATCCAATTCAGTTCAAGTCATGACATCACCTCCTGATGTCATGGTCCTCTTGAGAATGAAGGAAAAGGGGCGGCTAGGTGGCGCAGTGGATAAAGCACCGGCCCTGAAGTCAGGAGTACCTGAGTTCAAATCTGGCCTCAGACACTTAACACTAGCTGTGTGACCTTGCGCAAGTCACTTAACCCCAATTGCCTCACTAAAAAAAAAAAAAAAAAAGAGAGAGAGAGAATGAAGGACAAACAACAACAACATAATGGATAGAGTCCTGGACCCAGAGTCAATAAGACCTGAATTTGATCTCTTTTTTTTTTTTGCAGGGCAATGGGGGTTAAGTGACTTGCCCAGGGTCACACAGCTAGTAAGTGTCAAGTGTCTGAGGCTGGATTTGAACTCAGGTCCTCCTGAATCCAGGGCCGGTGCTTTATCCACTGCACCACCTAGCCGCCCCCATGAATTTGATCTCTTGCATCAGACTCAACTTAGCTGTGTGAACTTGGGCAAGTCACTTAAACTATTGGTCTCTGTTTCCTCATCTGTAGAATGGGTTGTTGTGAGGATCCAATGAGATGATAGTGATAAAGCACTTCGCAAACCTTAATGTGCTCTATAAGCTCTAGTTGTTATTATTGTTATTGTAATTATTAATTATTATTCTATACAGGCATGATTGCCATCAATGGGTAGACTGTCTACCTGCCCACTGAACCACTGTGCCTCCTCCTTGCCCAGATATTTTTGTGAAAACACTCCCAGTTATGGCTCTGCCCCACTGAGCTCTATATAGTCATTTCTTCAATGATTATTCCCCAAACCCCATGATTTCATGGCAGGTACTGTAGTTAAAAAGCAGAAGCCCTAAGTCCAAATCCTAGCTGTTTAACTATAATGGAGTCATGGCCCTCTCTGAGATTCATTTTTTTTCTTATAAAATGGGGGAAATAATTCTTTTCACACTCTTCATCTCCCAGAGTTGTTTTTTTAAGGAGGCACTTTGTAACCTGTAAAGCATCCTAGAATTGGGAGCCTTTTGTAGTGTGGTTTCATCTGCTTGGAACTGCTCTGCCTCCACCAAGACAACTCTCAGGCCCCTTCGTGGGGAGCTGGTGGTTAAAAACACAAAAACAAAACAAAACACCCCCAATGGCCAGCCTTCAGGGGAGTAACTATGCTTAGCCATATTAATACTTGGCTGGAAAATACTTTTACTACACTCACCCCCAAAACCTTTCCAGCACAGTAGATCCTGACAAAATTATACTCCCCTGGCATCACCTTTGAGAGGTCAAGGTTGCTTCCACATGATCGGGAAGAATCAGAGATGGACAGCCTTCTCATTTTTGATATTTTTTTTTTTGGTGAGGCAATTGGGGTTAAGTGACTTGCCTAGGGTCACATAGCTAGTAAATGTCAAGTCTCTGAGGCTGGATTTGAACTCAGGTCCTCCTGACTTCAGGACTGGTGCTCTATCCACTGTGCCACCCAGCTGCCCCTCGCTTTGATATTTTAATGAATCTGGGGCCTCACCGAGGTAGGTAGCCCCTCCAATGGCACAGGCTACCACCCCTTCTTAGTCCTCCATAGGAGCACCTTCCATAGATAGCGGTTGAGCACACAGGCTGCATATCTCCCATGCCTCCCCATTGCCAAATAACAAGCCCATCTCCTTGTTCATTCATCTATTTCTTTAATAGCCTCTTTATAGCACCTGAGGGTGCTCTGCATGTAGGACCCAAAAACTCTTCCAGGTTCAAGGCACTTAAGAAGTCAGCAACTGTTCAACACTATAGCTCAAGAGCCCCCATCATGTGTTAACTTTTACTACTCGGCCAGAAGGAATATGTTGGTTCATAGCAATAGACATTTAATTAAACCACATAGCAAGACAAGGGACGTGGACATGGAGAGTGAACACATGCCAGGAACATAATAGTTCAGCTCACACACACACACACACACACACACACACACACACACCAGAGCCAAGGTGACACAAACCTCTGATGTTACAGAGCCTTTGAGTTCCTCTGATTATACCCTCAGGCTGTTCAACACTGTCTCTGCTGAGTGTCATGTATGCTCTCCATTGCATCATTTCTGCTGGGTGTGATAGCTCTGCTTTTTACTGGGCTTCCCTGCCAGTCTCCAGGCTGCTGAGTGAGTCACTTGACTTCTGTTTGGCTCGGTCTCCTCAATTGTAAAATAGGAATGATGATGATAACAGCACCTACCTCCCAGGGCTGTTATGAGGATAATATTTGGAAAGTCCTTAACACAGTGCCTGACTATAGCAGGAGCTTAATGAATGCTTAATTCCTTCCCTCCTGCTCTAAATCCCCTGATCTGTCCAAATGAGCTGGTGAATGTTGGATCCTCATTCCGTTGTACTGCCCACTAGAGTAGGAAGTCAGATGGTACAGCTGGGGCTTTGGCCAAGTGGGTGCCAATATTCAGAGAGGCAGGGCTCTAACCCTTGTGTTGATGCCTTGCCTGCCTTTCCTCCCAATGGTCTCCTCTCCAGGATCCACGCACCCTGTTCCTTCTACTGATTCTCATATTTTATAGAATCAAGGCCCTTCCCTATCCTGGAGGCTGTCCTTTGGACACTTTTCAGCCAATACCTGCCTTTTGGCACCCAGAACTGAATATAGTCCTACTCTAGATGGGAGCTGACCAGGGCTAGAGCCAGTGGGAGATCCACTCTTCCTAAGGTATCCCATCAGCTCTTACGGTTGTCAAATCACCCTGCTGACTCATGTGGAGCTTGGGGTCCACTCAGACCCCCCAGATCCTTTCCAGACAAATGTCTGCCTAAACACGCATCCCTCATAGAGTTGATTTTTTTTCTTAGCCCAAAAGAAAGACCTTGATTTATACCTACTAATCAGTGTAGGAACAATGAAGGAGGCAAGAATGGGTACTAGCAGCTGCTGATCCTCCCCTACCCCAATAATAAAATCAACCCTATTTTCTTCTGCCCTCACTTCTCCACTGTGTTCCTTGGAAGACTCTTCCTTTTTTCCAGAAGATTTTCTTTATATTTTGAAATGAACAATCATCAACAAACACAAACATTCCAATATACAAAGAAGGAGGTTCTGTAAGAAATTGTAGACCCCTATTATGTGCAATTTGGTTTTTAAAAGAAAAAATATGCCGCCAGGTGAAATTTAACAAGGTAGTAACAAAATTGTGTCCCCTTGTGCACATTTCTGGATTCTTCAGTGCATTTTTAAATATTTTATGGATAATCTCTTTTTGTATATCCATCATTACTCACTAACACCATTCCTCAATCCCCCAAGAAGAAGCCCCTTGTAACAAATAAAGTCAAGGGGGAAAATCAACACGTTGGCTCCGCCCAAGAATACATGTCTCATTGTGCGCCCCCCCACCCCAGCCATCCCTCTCCTCAATTAACAAACTTCCATTTAGTCTGTTTCTCTTTGTCTCACACTTCTTCCTTCTTTGGTACACAAGGAGATGCATAATAAATGCCTGTTGCATAATTGACTGCTTCTGCTGGTCAGTCATCAAAACCCAATTTTCTTTTGGAGATGTGGAAGCCCTCGCTCTCTCTCTCTCTCTCTCTCTCTCTCTCTCTCTCTCTCTCTCTCTCTCTCTCTCGTTGGTTATATCTTCCCTCCCACTGACCGGTTCACCAAGGCAAACAGAGGAGAGAGCACTCTCCCATTCTCCTTGCTCTCCATGGTCACTTTTTTGCCACTCCCTCTCTCACCACCCCTTCTCTCCCTCCAGGTTCATCCCACTCTGCCCAGATCCATGTAGCTCTCATCCCTGGACCTCCTAGTTCCTCTCCCTCTTGCCCAATAGGTCCAGCATCTGACTTACAGCCACCTTCAGCATGACATGCCCTGGATCCTTCAAACACCTGGCCTCCCAAGTCCCAACTCCCCCAAGTAATGGAAAGGGGCTGGATTTTGAGCCAGAGGCCCTGCATTCAAATAAGTCACGTATGATATCTGCTAAGTCATTTAACTTCCTGAGCTCACTTTCTCATCCGTCAAATGGGAGCTCCTGAGATCAATTTACCTTCTAAATCTCAGACCCAAGGTGACTTAACCTGCCTGGGATTCTTATTTCTTCTTCTGTCAGATGGTGCCCTCTGATGTTCCCGCCCTGATCTAAATTGATGAGCCTGTGCCCTCTGTCCCCATGCTGCTTCCAAAGTGAGCTGGGAAGGACAGAACTTAGCTACTCCTCCCTTCCTCTCACTCCTTAATTTTGCCCTAGGTGCCTGAAGCCCTAGCTCCAGCTCCCCTTAGCAACAGCAGCAGCAAGAGCAAGAACATGACCATTGCTTCTTGCTGCCCACACATAAACCTCTCATTACTTCAGAACCTCATTTCACAATCCTGCCCCCTCTCAGTCCTCCATCCTCCTCCCCTCCCCCTAGGTCTTCTATCTGTCTCCCCTCCCCCTCTCTCCTCCCCCAGACAGGCAGGCATTTATCCCACTAACAAACTGCTCTTTGTCAACCACATCTGTTCCCTGGGCTCCCCAGAGACCCAGGTATTCTTCTGTCACTGAAAGGAAGAGCAGGGGCCAGATGTTTTATGGGTTGGTCCCCCTCCACACCCACATACATACACTTTCTTGGCTCCCCTACACACACACACACACACACACACACACACACATCCCCCTAGGTGAGAGGATGAGTCCTTCCCTGGAGCTCTCCAGACCTAGGGGTGCTGAGCATAAGGATGCCTAATCAGCAATTTCATCAGCCCCTGAACGATGCCAGCATGTTCCAATTTTCTCCGAGGTTGTTAGTGAATCTTGTTAGGGTGAAAGGCTCCGGGAAAACACATTTCCCAGTGGCTTAAGACTTGCGTGCCACAATGCAGGGATGTGCCGAGCGCGGGTCCCCATCTCTCCATTGCCACCGGTTAATAACAATTTGGTGATGATGATGTCCCTGACATTCTAAGACTTGCAAAGCACTTTTCTCCTTGCTGCAGAACCCCAGGGGGCTGGGGAGAGGGACACAGTGTTGTCTCGATTTTTCAGGGGAGGAAACTGAGACACCGAGAAGGAATTGATTTGCCCAAGGCCACTCACTCAGCTAAAAAGGGTCTATTCCAGCATCTCCATCTCAGAGGGAGGGAATTAGAGTGGAGGGGATGGAACTGGCCTCAGAGCCATTCTTGGCTGTGTAATACTGAACAAACCATTTAACTTCTCAGGGCTCTGGACAACTCCCTAAGACCATAAGTCACAGAGAATGTACTAAGCTGCGCTGGCAAAGGGAGTTCCTTTACTTGGGAATTCACTAGATCAGTGAAATCCAGGTTTAGCCCCAATCTCTTTGTTCCTGGTGGGACTGAAAGTTTAGTCTCTGAGTCCTCAGTACAGACCCCACCGCAGCGCAGCGTTGTCTCCATCCCTTCTGCTTTAGGAGAGAGGAAGATGGTGGCCCAGAGTGGTTAAGTAACCTTCCCAAAGGCACACAGTAAGCCAGGTCTTACCACAAGGAATCTCTGCCTTGTGCTCTGCATGAAGCAAGTGCTTCATGAATATTTATAGAATTGATTTGATTCAAAAATGTAGGTTTGAGTTGCCAGCTATGTGACCTCAGGCAAATCATTTCCCTTCTGTGGGCTTCACTTTCAACACAGGATCACAGAATGAGAATGGAAAGGGAGTTTAGGGCTTATCTAGTACCCTTCATTTTATAGATGAAGCAACTGAAGTCCAGAGAGTCTGCCCAAAGCCTCATAGGTGGTAAATGTAAAAGGCAGGATTTGAAATCATGTCCTTCAACTCCAAAACCTAAATCATTGTTCCACTACGGCACATGGCCTTTTCCCTAAACATCTCCAGTCCCTCTACCTTTCTTCCTTTCCATTTCGCTATACCCTCCAGTCTATTCCTTAATCATTTTGACCTCAAAAGATTTTATTTAATCACATTGTCTGACTAGTAAAAATACACACATTGGTGGGGGTTCCTAAGCCATAGTTGGAAGTGGATATTGACCCACAGAGTATCTTGAACCCCTGATTTTTTTTTTCTAGAAGTGCCACATGCCCAAGCATTGTGCCCTTAGGTTCTTTGTGTAAAATGAGAGTGTTGGTCATTTCCAGCATGGACAACCCATTGGCAAGTCTGTGATTCTCTAACTCATCACAGAAGACAGCCTCCATGTCACACTGTTTCTGCAGAGCAGGAGGAGAGGGAGGGCTCTGGCCCCCAGGATGGGCCCATCAACATTGACATCACACACACACACACACACACACACAGTGACCGAGGAGGCAAGCTCAGTACATTTCCACAGAACTGGTGCTGGGGTTTTTGGGTGTGACCTGAGAGATGCACTTAGTGCCAAATGGAGGTGGCCATGGTCTTCCTAAGCCCCTTCGTCCCCTTGTGCTCCCTCTTTCCCCTTCCCCCTCCAACCTGCCTCACCAAGCAGCTGAGGATCATGGAACCTTCCCCTCCCAGGGCTGCAAAGTACACTGAAGGATGTCCAGCCCTTTCCAAGCAGGAATGCCATCCACAGTACACATGCACACACAGTCACACTCACACACACACACACACACACACACACACACACCCTGCTAGAGGGATTATCAGGCTTCTACTGAGACACCTGTCATGACAAGGAGCTCATTACCTAAAAGGTAAAACTGGACTTGGGGCCCCTATGGGTCCCTGAATTTAACCCTTCTTCCCATTAACAGCCCTTATAGCTTACAACAGTGCTCCTTTTCCAGGCTCACCATCCTCATTCCCTTCAACAGATCCCTGCGCAGCCTGGTTGTCCTCCTCTAGACATTGTCCAGCTCATCCCAGCCCTCCCACAGGGCACCGAGCCCTCCCACTGTGGTCTGACAGGGGCAGAGGACAGTCCTACCATCACTTGCTTATCCTGGACATTATTTCTTCAGTTGTTTCTCAGCTGTGCCTGACTCTCCATGACCCCATTCTGGATTTTCTTGGCAAAGACACTGCATGGTTTGTCATTTCCTTCTCCAGCTCATTTTACAGATGAGGAAACTGAGACAAACTGGGTGAAGTGACTTAGCCAGGGTCACACAGATAGTGTCTGAAGCTGGATTTGAACTCAGGAAGATGAGTCTTCCTGACTCTAGGCCCATTGCTTTATCCACTGCAGCACCACTTTATAATAACAAGCTAGCATTTATAGAGCACTTTAAGATCTTTACCTGCTATCTCATTGGATCCTTATGACAACCCTGGGAGGCAGGTGCTATTAATAATCCTATTCTACAATTGAGGAAACTGAGGCAAACAAGTTAAGTGACTTGCCCAAGGTCACACAGCTAGGAAGTATCTGAGGCAGGATTCTAACTCAGGTCCCTCTGACTTCAATGCTCTAACCAACAGCACCACCAAGCTGACTCGTGGCTACTTTGTCACATTCCCATATTTGGTGACATATCAGTCACTGCCCAGAAGGCAATCACTCAGTTGAAACAGGGGCTTTCTCCAAAAGTAGCCAGTCAAAATAGAAAGAACACTGCAATTGGAGATGTCAATCTAGGTCCTGGCTCTGCCATTTGGAAGCTTTATGACCCCGAGAAAGTTATTTCCCCCTCTGGACCTCAGTTTTGCTCCTTGTAAAATGGGAGGGCGTAGCAATACTGGTTTACTCCTGCCTTACAAGCTCTTTGCCAGGTTCAAAGAAAATGCTACACAGAAGTGGGAAGAACACAGTTATCATCTCCCCATCCCTTGACTTCTGTTCCACATGAGACTTGGAATCAAGAACTAAGTTCAAATCCCATGGGAGACATTCACTACCTGAGTGACTTTGAGCAAATCACTTATTTCAGCCTCAGTTTCCTCACCTGTAAATGGAGATAATAGCACCCATCTCACAGGATTGATGTGAGGACCCAAAGAGAAAATGTCTGGTAAGTGTTCTGCAAACTTTAAACGAGGGAGACAAATGCTACCTATTATTATGATTGATTAATTAGACTAAGAGCTCCCAAATCAGACCAACCCCCATTCAGTGTTCAGCCCTGCCCCCTGCTTAGCCACCCCAAAGGCAGCCTTGGAAGAGCCCTCTGGCTAGTCCCAGCATCTCTCCAGGACACACCCAAGGGCTCTGTAGCTCAGAACATATGATTAACTCTCTGTTTCTTAATGATGGTCAGGAGGGAGCATATTCCAGGCATGGGAGGCAGCCTTTGCAAAGACACGGAGGTGGGAAGCAAGGTATTGTGGGATAGGGACGGCAAAAAGTCCAGTTTGACTGGACCACACAGTACAAGCAAGGAGGCGTGTTTCATCAGACTAGGAAGGCAAACTGACGGGCCCTCCGAGCTCTGCCATTCTGTGTTCTGTGTTCTGCCATCCCTCCTGGCTCAGGCATTTTGTGCTCAAAGTTCTTTCCCAGCTCGGACATTCTATGGAGGATGAGAGGGAGAGGCCCCTCCTCCCACAAGCCCGGCCCTAAAACTGCCTGGTCAGGTTGGAGGCTGGGGAGTGGAGGAGGAGGAGGAGCACTGGCTCCCCAGTGAATCCTTTTTCCACCAGAGCCCCCACCACTCCCATTCCCAGGCTCTCTGGCTCCCCATGGTTCCTCCGCTCCCTCCCTTCCTCCCAGCTTTGTTCACAGACTTGGCATTCGTTGGGTTTAAAAAATAAAAATAAAAATCCTCAAAGCCGACATCTGCGTGGTGTTTGTTATCTTATAATTCAGTTTTATGTGGAGTTTCCAAGTCGTTTGGCGCTTGGCAGTGTTTGAGCAAGAAGGCACCACAGCTGGTCCCTAGGCCTTTGAATCTGCTGGGGTTGGGTGCAGAAAAGCACCTTTGTTGTCTTTCCCAGACACCCGCTGCTTTAGCTCCTTCTCTGTGCAGAGAGAGCCCTGGGTGGGCCGCTGGGGGAGATCTGGCCTTCAGCTGAGCCTCCTGCCCTGTCCTCTTGGCACTCACAGTCTGGTGGAGAATGAAAGGCCCAGCCCCTTCTATCTCCTTCCATTTAAATACTTTTTCTTATTTTGAGCCCGGCTGACAGAAGCGAGGTGCAGAAGGAAGACCAGAAGGAGGGAATGAGAAAGAAGGCTCAGAGAAATGAAGGCTTCTGACAAAGGTGAGGCACAGGCCTGGGGGCAGGGCCACATCTCCTCCCCACCTCCCTCCCATCCTGATTCCACACCCTTGTGCACACACACTGGTCTTCATCTTCCCAGTGGCCTCAGAGAAACTGCCGGGTCCTCATTCCAACTCCATGCTGACCCCGTGAGATGCAACTTCCCCCTCGGTAAGATGGAGGAGTTAGTAGCCAAGTTGACCACTGGGTCTCTTTGAGTTCTGTCAGTCTACAATTCTGTGATTGTGAAACAGGGGTATAGGGTGGGGACACACTTTTGTTGAAGATTGTCTAAGAGTGGGAGCAGGCAGCTTAAGTGGAGAGTGTGCAAGGCCAGATTTTCTCAGGATGTAGCAGAGTTGTGCATGGTCATAGGAAGAGATGGGAATTGGGCCGTCCCCTGGGGGTTGGCACTGGGAGCACCCTAGGGGAGCATCCCCAGAGAGGAAAGGGAAACATCAATGGGAATGCTCCTCCAGGCTGGGCTACATCTCATGCCCCTCTGTGCCTGGGAGGTGCCTGAGCTCCATGACTTCTGACCAGGCTGGAACAGCTCCTACCTCCCAGGCTGTGGGGGAGAATCAAATACACCATTTGTAAAGAGCTTAGCACAGCGGGTGGCACAGAGTAGGTGCTTAATCGGGGTTTGTTTCCTTCCTTCTTAGGTGACCAAAGAAAAAGGCTCTGAAGTGCTGCTAAGACTGCAGTGGTTGCAGCTACACTGGGCCCCAGAAAGCAGAACTAAAAACAGTGGGTGTGAACTGCAAAGAAACAATTTTAGTTTTGATGTAAGGAAAATCTCCCTAACAACAAGAGCTGTCCAAAAGTGGAATAGGTTACCTCAGGAAAACAATAACAATAATAATGAGTAGCATTTATATAGCACCTACTATGTGCCAAGCACTTTATAAATATTATTTCCTTTAATCCTCACAACAACACTACAAAATTATCCCCATTTCACAGGGAAGGAAATGGATGTGAGCGAAGATTGAATGACTTGCCCAAGATCACACAGCTAAGAAGTGTCTGAAGCCAGATTGGAGGTCAGGTCTTCTTGACTCCAGACCCAGAGCTCTAGATTCACTGTACTGCTTAGCTGCCTCCTAAGTGTTCCATTGCTGAAGGTCTTCAAGCAAAGACTGGGTGGCCATTTGCCCAGTATATGGTAAAGAATACTCTCACTCAGATGCCCTCCAAGGGTCCTTCCAACTCAGAGAATCTGTGAACACCTTCCTGCTGCTGAGGAACTGAGTATATACTTAGGGACAAAGGAGGAATGGATAAGAAGAAGGAAAGGATAGAGAGAAAAAGAGGGATGAAGGGAAAGAGGAGAAAGGCAGAGTCATACTCACCCATATATTCTGTCTTCTCTGTGTCCAGCACCCCAGGCAGCTTTCAGTATGGCCCAAAGAACAAAGTCCTCTTGGGGACCTCTGTGCACCACCAAGGAACACAGAAGCAGATGTTCAAGGGAAACCCCCCGGGGATCTCAGATGCCCAGAAACATGTTGTGCTGTCAGTCAGGGCTCTCACCTGGATAAACTGATCTTGCTCCTTCTCAACCCCCACCCCTCTTCTCAGGCTGTAGATCCCTATATCATTCTCCATCCTTTCTCAATGATAAAAGCTCAGTCTTCCTCTCTGCCCCAACCCCTGCCCTTATGTTAGGGAACTTCAGCACATATGTAGGGAACAGGTTGAACATTCATTCCCTCAGTCTAACCTTCACCTCAGTCACACGCAAGAACAGTCAGACTCTTGATCTGACCTTGATCAGAGTCAAGGACTCTGAATTTCCTTTATCTGACCAACAACCTTCTATCAGTTCATCTTATCTTGTGGCTTACTCCACCAAAAACTGCCCTTCACCCTCACTGTGACTTCTGGTCCCTTTACCTTGTAATACTTTTCCAATCCCTCAATCTTGCTTTGGCTTTATTTTCCTCACTTCAAAAACTTTACCTTATAGTTGTCTTGTGCTCTCAAATCCCATATTCCCTTGCCTTGTTGCTGCTCCCCACTTGCCAAAGGACAGCCCTGAATTTCTCCTGCCATCTATGTCCTCCACTCTGTGCTGATGAAGAGTGGGGGGAAATCACAGAGCCATGATAACAGGATCCCCTAAGATGTATGCCAGTTAACCTCAATTGGGCCCTCACTACAACCAGGCAATACTTCTATACCATCTCCTCCCTCCCTGCATTGAGGACCCACCTACCCATGGTAGATGTTATAAACCTTTTCTTTTCTCTTCAAACCTCCCACTCTGCCATCTGCCTGCTGCCCTAGTGGTAGAGCAGTATTGGCATGAATTCATTGTGTAGGATACCCTTCAGCATCATGTAGCTTCCCAGTTTATGTCTTTTAATTGGGTTTTTGCTGTTGTCTTATCTGAGATCCTGATTAATATCCCTACTTTTAAAAATTCATTTGAAGAAGTCGGGGGCGGCTAGGTGGCACAGTGGATAAAGCACTGGCCCTGGATTCAGGAGGACCTGAATTTAAATCCGGCCTCAGACACTTGACACTTACTAGCTGTGTGACCCTGGACAAGTCACTTAACCCACATTGCCCCACAAAAAAAATTCATTTGAAGAATAATGAAATTTTCTCTATTCCCTATTTTGTGTGTGAATCTTCATATTTCAAGAGTGTTTCTGGTGAGTGACATCTTTTTGTTTGTTTCTGCGATCCATTTAATGAGTGAATTTATTCCATTTACATCCACAGTTATGATCACTAGTTGTGCATTTTGCTTGATCCTATTCTCTTAATCTTTTTTCTTCTCTTTGCTACTGCCTCCCTCTTTACAGAGAGAAGAGGGTAATAAGAGAGGGTACTTACCACAGTGTTCTATGCTTGATGCAATCTGCTTCTCTTTCCCTGCTCCTTTTCCCTTTTCTTCATCCAATCACAGGTTCTTACCCTTTCCTTTCAGACCCCTTTTCATGATCTAATCTTGAAGAAATGGATGGATTCTAAGGTTCCTCTTGGCTCTAAATCTTTCTTATGTACTTTGTAGTCCAAGCAAACTGGAGTCTTTGCCATTGCTTATACATAACACTCAATCTCCCATTTCCGTGCCTTTGTATAAGCCAGCCTCCATGCCTAAAATCTAATATTTCCTCATCTCCATCACTTAGAATCCCTAGCTTACTTCAAAGTTCATCTACTAATGCATCTTCCTTTCCCCCCAATAGTACTGTTTACATATTGTGTATTTACTTATACGTGCACATGCTGTCTTTCCCTATAGAATATAAGCTTTGGCGGGGGGGGGGGGAGACCCTTGCTTGTATATTTGTATCTCCACAGTCTAGCCCAATGCCTGAAAAATAGTAGGTGCCCAATAAATGCTTGTTGATTGATATATCGGTTCCTCTTTGCCCCTTCTCTTTTTTATTACTCGTCTTCGTCTGTCTCTCAATTTCCACTTTCCCCTCTCTCCTATGTTTTCCTCATCTGTCTGTCTATACTCTCTGTCTCTGTCTTTGTATCTCTCCATCTACCTGAGTGTGTCTCTGTCTCTCTTCCCCCACCCCTTCCCTTCTTTCCATTTTCTCTCAAATACACTCCATTTTATGACAGCACTGTGGAAGGCTGGCCTAAAACAGTAGCCCAGGGGCTCTGTTCCCCCCTGCTTTTATCTGCTGCTTTAAGGCACAGTGGGAGGCAGGCTAGTGCCCTCTTCAGGGGGTATTGACAGCAGCTGCTTCCTTCCTGCCCCCAGAGTTTAGCCTCCCCAGTTGCACTAGTGGGGAAGGTCTCCCAGAAAGGTTTTGAAGAATGATGTCAATGAGGGGGTGTGTGGGTGGGGAAATCTGCCAGCCTACAGATAACACCAACCTTTTCCCACAAAGGAAATGCCAGGCCAACAGGGACATGCATCATGAGGATGAGAGTGGGCAGAACAGTGATATTTGGGCACGTTAGTACAGGGAGTGTATTTAGGGAATGAAAAGTCCATCATCCCAGAGCCACAGGATGTTAGAGAAGAAAGAGAGATTAAAGCTTCAAGAGTCCAATTCACTCTGAGATTCAGAGCATGGGAACTTGCCCAAGGTCGCATACTACATTCATCGGTCAGAGGGAAGACTTGAACCTGGATCCTCTGCCACCCCATCTAGAATTTCTTCACCACTTCAGGCTTCTACTTAGAAGGAAATGGTGTAAACTTTAAAGACAGAACTTTAGTAAGGCAGTGAGAGGTAATCTGGAAGTTGGGAGACATGGAGAGGCATGGATCTCCATCAACTCTGTGAAACCAGGGGCAAGTCAGTCCCCACCCCCACCCCCCGCCCAGGCCTTAACTTTTTCATCTGTAAAATGGGCATCATATCCCCTGCCTTGCCTCTCTCCTGGATGGGGATAGGGTAGGGGCTTGTAGGGCTCCATTGAGAGAATGGATGTGGAATCCTTTTGTACACTGAGTCACAAAGAAGGGGGTTGGTTTGCTCTGGGTCCCACAAAGGCAGGTCCTGAACCCAGGTCTTCTGACTCCAGATGCACTGAATTCTGCCCTCTACCCAAGACTGCTGAGGAAACAAAGCCCAGTACTCTGCTCCCCTTTGCATCTCTCTCTCTCTCTATTCACTCCAAGGATGAAACAGTGACTAGCCTTCCAGACGTTCCTGGGGGCAATAGTGTTTAAGCAGCCTGAGCCTCTAAGTGCACCAACATCTGGCCAGGATTATCCAGCTCCCTCTGCCTCCTTGTTGTCTGGGGGGAAGAAGGTAGCTCCGTCTTCTATGACCCTCAGGGCTTCCTCTGCTTTAGACCCCAAAACTCTTCTTTTTTTACACGAAAATTGTTTACTATGACAAAGACATCATACAATTTTTATGATCTTGGTCTTTCCTTCTTGCCTTTGTACAAGGCCAGAAGAGAAACATTTGCAACTTTCACACCCTTGAAGCAGACTCCAGGAATATCACCAACAGCATGACCTTTTCGACCAAATCCAGCAACCAAAACTTCATCATTTTCCTCAATAAAGTTCAAGCAACCATCACTGGGAACAAAGGTGGTGATTTTTTGCCGTTCTTAATCAGCTGGACTCTCACACACTTCCTGATGGCAGAATTGGGCTGCTTGGTTTCAACACCAACTTTCTCCAAGACAATCCCTTTTGCGTGAGATGCTTCTCCAAATGGGTTGGCCTTCAAGGCTGTGCCCAAATGAGATTTCTTGTATTGTTTGTCATGCCATTTTTGGTCTCTTCTGTGGCTGCAGAGCTTTCTAGCTGTACAAAGACCACGACCCTTACCCATGCTGCCGCCATCCGGGCTGAAGGAAAAGAGAGAAGAAAGGCCCCCCAAACTCTTCTAAACCTGCTTTGAAAAGTAATCTGCTCACATTCCATGCCTTCCCCCTAGGGTCTCTCAATCTGATTTTTTACTTATGCCAAAGCCCATCTTTTAACCCTCTTCTCATGTGACAATGGATTTGGAGCCAGAGGACCCAGGTTCAAATCCTCACCCAGCTACTTGTGACTTGCACCATGCTGGGAAAGTCATTTAGCCTGGGATTAGCCTCCTCATTTGTTACTTGAAGGAGTTCAATTATTTTTACAGTTGGGTTCAAAAAATCACATTCACTCAATCTCCAGGCATTTATTAAGTGCCGGGCACCAGGCTAGGTTCTGCAGGTACAAGTGCAAAGAATCCCTGCCCTCAAAGAGATTACACTCTAACTGGGGAGACACATGAATAACCACACATAGATACAATGTAGCAAAATACACTAATAAGGACCCTGTGAGCCTTTGATCCCTAGAGTGGATATAGTGGAAATAGCATTCAACCTCCTCCTTACTTTTCTGAGAAGCCCTTGGGGCTACAATTGGGAACCATCACATATAGAGTAATTTCAGGAAGATCTGCCATTGGATCGAGCTAATCCACAAACATTTACTAAGTGCCTACCATGTGTGGAAAGAGCTCCAGCTGCAGTCAGCGGCCCTGGCTTCCTGTCTCACCTCTGACGCCTAATCCCTGGGGGAGCCTAAGGTCAGTTTTCTCCCCTGTAAAATGAGAGGGGTGGACTAAAGTCGAGTGGTCTAGAGAAAAGAGCCTCTTCTAAAGAGCCCTGGGCACCAGTTTATCTGGGACCAGAAGAGGGAAGACTCCTAAGAATTGGGATCTGGCCCCCAAGACTTCCCTGCCCCACCAACCTCCCCTTGCTGGAGAAGGGACTAAGTCTCCAACACTGCCTGACCTAACATTTCTGTGCCCAGCTGTCCAGAGAGAGGAAAGCAAGGATTCCCAGGGACTTCTTGTTTTGGTAAAGCTGAGAAAAGTGATCAGGGGTCTCCCACAGGAGAGTCTGTCACCATCATCTACATTCCCCACAAAATCCTGTGATTCTGTGTTCTGATCATCTCCTCAGTCATGAGACCAAGGAGAAGAAACAAGGGGGTAGAGAGGTAGAGATGTTGGCTGTACAAAACCCACTGGGCTTAGGCTCCTAGACTCTGAGGATTTAGGACCCCCTTGTTTTACAGATGGGGAAACTGAGGCCTAGAAAAGTGATTGGAGGAAGTGACAGGTAGTAAATGGGTTCAAACTCAAGCTCTCTGACTCTGAATCTTGGGTCCTTTGTCACTACACTCTGAGTTCCACCTCTGACAGAGAAGATGCTTAATAAATGTTTGTTTGGTGATAAATTGTGCCACTATGGAGATGTCACTTCACCTTTCTATGTCTCTGTTTCCTCATCAATGAAATAATAACAATGATAATAATGAACAATAATAGTAATAAATTATGATGATGATAATAACACCTGTAAAGTGCCTACCATGTGCCAAACACTTTACAATTGTCTCCCTAGGTTCTCACAAGACCTCTGAGAGGTCATCACTATCATTATCCCTGGGGGGCCAGCCCATGAAAATGCCTGAAGACAACAGATGAGGTGTCCTCCTGGAGGAGAACACCACTGCATCATAAAGTCAGTGGGAGGGAGCAAGGAATAAGAAGACTGGAAAGGTAGGAAGAGACCCGGTTATGAAGGGCTCTTAACAGCAAGGAGAGGATTTTGTACTTGATCACGGAGGTGATAGGGAGCCATGGGAGCTTACTGAGTGAGGGAGTGACATTGTCATACTGATGCTTTAGGAAGTTCAGTTGAACAGCTGAGTGGTGGATGGATGGGACAGGGGAAACCAACCAGCCAACGACTACTACAATAGTCCAGGCTGGAGGGGATGAGGGCAAGGGCCTGCAGAGTAGGGGGAGGGGCAGTGTCAGAGAAGAGAAAGGAGCACATGCAAAGGAGGCTGTGGAGGCAGAAAAGAGAGGACCTGGCCATTTATTGGGTGCATGGAGTGAAAGAGTGAAGAGTCAAGGATGACGATGGGGTGACTGAGAGGGTGGTGGTGCCTTCGGCAAGAACAGGGAAATTAGGAAGAAGGAAAGGAGTGGGGAGATAATGAATTCAGTTTTGGTCATGGTGAGTTTAAGATGGGTATATGAGGGGGCAGCTAGGTGGCGCAGTGGATAGAGCAGGCCCTGGAGTCGGGAGTACCTGAGTTCAAATCCAGCCTCAGACACTTAGCACTTACTAGCTGTGTGACCTTGGGCAAGTCACTTAACCCCAATTGCCTCACTTTAAAAAAAAAAAAAGATGGGTATATGAGGGCTGGGAGGAGCTATGGTCAATAAGCATTTGTTACAGGCAGCTAGAGCAGCACAGGGGCCAAGAAGACTCTCTTTCCTGAGTTCAAATCTGACTTCAGATGCTTACTAGCTGTGTGACCCTGAGCAAGTCATTTAATCCTGTTTGCTTCACTTTCCTCTTCTGTAAAATGATTTGGAGAAGGTAATAGCAAACTGCTCCAATATCTGTGTCAAGAAAACCCCAAATGGGGTCACCATGAGTTAAACACAACTGAAAAATGACTGAATAACAACAAAAAAGCACCTACTACGTGCCAGGCACCGTGCTAAGTGCTGGGAATACAAAGAAAGGCAAAAGACAGTGTCTGCTTCTAAGGAGCTCACAGTCTAATGGGGTAGACGATACACAAACAACTGTGTACAAACAATTTGTATGTTGGGCTTGTTAAAGATCATCAACAGAAGGAAGGTTCTAGAATGAAGAGGGGTCTGGAAAGGTCTCTTGTAGAGGATGGGATGTTAGCTGGGCCTTGAAGGAAGCCAAGAGACAGAGGGAGGAGGGAGAGAAGTCCAGGCCTGGGGCCCAGCTGGAGGAAATGCCCCTTGGGAGACAGAAGGTCTTGGGAACAGCAGGAGGGGGGGCCACCATCACAGCACTGCAGAGAACGTGCAGCAGATGGACAGGAGAGTAAGAACATGGGAAAGGTAAGAGGCGGCCCCTTGTGAAGGGCTTTGAAAGGCAAACGGAGATTTTGGACTTGATCTTAAAAGTGAGCTGAGAAAGGCCTGTCAGAAAACCGAGACTGCCAGCCCTGACATCCCCTGTTCTCAGGCCCTCCCAGCTCTGACATCCCCTGTTCTCAGGCCCCTCCCAGCCCTGACATCCCCTGTTCTCAGGCCCTCCCAGCCCTGACATCCCCTCTTCTCAGGCCCTCCCAGCCCTGACATCCCCTGTTCTAAGGCCCTCCCAGCCCTGACATCCCCTGTTCTCAGGCCCTTCCCAGCTCTGACCTTCACTCTATGTTCTGATGTCCCTCTCAGTTCTGTCATTTGATGTTCTGTGTTCTAAGAGCTTTCCCAGCCCTGACATCCCCTGCTCTCAGGCCCCTCCCAGCCCTGACATCCCCTGTTCTCAGGCCCTCCCAGCCCTGACATCCCCTGTTCTCAGGCCCTCCCAGCCCTGACATCCCCTGTTCTCGGGCCCTCCCAGCCCTGACATCCCCTGTTCTAAGGCCCTTTCCCAGCCCTGACATCCCCTGTTCTAAGGCCCTCCCAGCCCTGATATGACCTGTTCTCAGGCCCTCCCAGCCCTGACATCCCCTGTTCTCAGGCCCTTCCCAGCTCTGACCTTCACTCTATGTTCTGATGTCCCTCTCAGTTCTGTCACTCAATGTTCTGTGTTCTAAGGGCTTTCCCAGCCCTGACACCCCCTGTTCTCAGGCCCCTCCTAGCCCTGACATCCCCTGTTCTCAGGCCCTCCCAGCTCTGACATCCCCTGTTCTCAGGCCCCTCCCAGCCCTGGCATCCCCTCTTCTCAGGCCCTCCCAGCCCTGACATCCCCTGTTCTCAGGCCCTCCCAGCCCTGACATCCCCTGTTCTCGGGCCCTCCCAGCCCTGACATCCCCTGTTCTAAGGCCCTTTCCCAGCCCTGACACCCCCTGTTCTAAGGCCCTCCCAGCCCTGATATGACCTGTTCTCAGGCCCTCCCAGCCCTGACATCCCCTGTTCTCAGGCCCTTCCCAGCTCTGACCTTCACTCTATGTTCTGATGTCCCTCTCAGTTCTGTCACTCAATGTTCTGTGTTCTAAGGGCTTTCCCAGCCCTGACACCCCCTGTTCTCAGGCCCCTCCTAGCCCTGACATCCCCTGTTCTCAGGCCCCTCCTAGCCCTGACATCCCCTGTTCTAAGGGCCTACCTTAAGTTCCTTTTCTCAGGCAGCTGAGACCTGGTCTCCAGCCCTGCCCTGTCTCCATCTACCTCTCCTTCCTCCTGTCCCCAGGACCAAACACCTAACTCTTTAGTGAGCACAAAGCCAGGCTGCAGGGATGATGGACTATGTAATAATGACAATTAGATTAGAGTGAGTCTTCTTGTCATTAAACTGGCAACATCATAACAACGTTATCTCAAAGACTCAGGCCGCCGCTTTTTCCATTAGGAGGGGAGGGGAGGGCCCAGTGTCCCAGCCCCAGAGACTCAGCAGGAAGGAATCTGGCTGCAGGAGTCCCCTTGCTCCGACTGCTCCTCTCCCCAAGCTTCAGGAGGCCACCAAAGGTGGTCCGGGAGCACTGTCACTGGGCTGTGGCCCACGTCCTCCCTCTGGCTCAGGAGCGATGACATGGTGGCTGAGATGGAGGGGATCCCGTATTGAGGACATCTCTCTTTTGCTGGGGACCCAGAACTCTTGTAACCCAAGAAAGATCCTCTCCCCAAACTGTGTTATCTCCACCCTTAGCCCTTCCCAAACTAGGGAGAACTCAGGTAGGTCTGTGTCTCCTCTGGGCTCTGCATTCTGTCCTCTCAGCTCTGAAACAGCTGCAATCAAAGCAACCTTTATTACTGTGTGCCAAGGATTGTGCCAATGGCCCCACACACCCAGTGCCTGTCTTTCCCAGCAACCATCTCACCTCTTTCCCTCCCTTACCCCTCCCCAGCTTAGGTTCCTTTTAAGGATCAGGGGAACTTTCTTTCTTTCTTTTCTTTCTTTTTTTGTGGGGTAATGAGGGTTAAGTGACTTGCCCAGGGTCACACAGCTAGTAAGTGTCATGTATCTGAGGTTGGATTTGAACTCAGGTCCTCCTGAATCCAGGGCCAGTGCTCTATCCACTGTGCCACCTAGCTGTCCCCTAGGGGAACTTTCAAAAGGAAGAGGTGCACATGATCTAGCTGGAGCTCAAACACTTTCTAAGGATGCCCATGTCCTACAGGATAAAATATACTTTCTCCTGGCATTCCAAGCCCTCCAAAACCTGGCCTTGACCAGGTTATTGCCACCTAATCTCACTTTCCTCCCCTATAGGCATTCTCCGCACCAACCAACCCTGATCCTCATCTTGCCATCTCCCACCTCCATGGAGAGCTAGTGCTCCCAACGGAAAGAACTGCCCTCCTACTCTATCTGTCACAATACTTTCTTCAGGGCCTGGTGCCACTACCTCTTTGAAGCCCTCCCTGATTCTCCCCTGCTAAAAGTGATTCCTCCATCTATACCTACCCTTCAACCTCTCATCCATCTCTACTGAAACCCTGCTAGCCTCAGAGGATACTAGATTTGAAGCTGGAAGGAACTTCAGAGGCCATTGTAATCCAACCCCATTGTTTTAGAAAAAAGAAAAAAGGAAACTGAGGCATCACGAGATGAAGTATCTTTCCAGAGTCACTCACAGGCTCTTAGATTTGGAGCTAGATTGAACCCCAGAGGTCAACCTGTCCAACCCCATCGTTTTATTTTTTTAAAGGATTTTTTTTTGGTTTGTTTTTTTGTTTTTTTAGTGAGCAGTTGGGGTTAAGTGACTTGCCCAGGGTCACACAGCTAGTAAGTGTTAAGTGTCTGAGGCTGGATTTGAACTCAGGTACTCCTGACTCCAGGGCCGGTGCTCTATCCACTGTGCCACCTAGCCTATATATTCTTTTTTTTTTTAATTTTATTTTTGTTTTTTAGTGAGGCAATTGGGGTTAAGTGACTTGCCCAGGGTCACACAGCTCATAAGTGTTGTGTCTGAGGCCGGATTCGAACTCAGGTACTCCCGACTCCAGGGCCGGTGCTCCATCCACTGCGCCATCATTTTAGAGACAAGGAAACCATGGTTCACATTGCCCAGTCCCACAACCCCTCTACAGTCAGGTCACCATGATTTATGTTAGCTTTGAATGCACACATCTCAACATCTCTGCTAGACTGTGAGCTCAGTGAGGACAGGAGGGTCATTCTTCATCCTTCCCTCCCCAAGTTCTGGCCCTGGGCTCTGTACAGAGTCACCTCTTTGTCAACATGAGATGACTTTACAAAGAATGAGTCAGCCCCTTTCCCCAGCGCCTTGTCATACTCTAGTGCAGACTCTGGGTTCTCAAAGGCTCTTCCAGTGGAGCAGGTCTGACCTGCCTGGACAGAGTAGAAGGAGAGAACTAAGGATACCCTTTGAATATATTTAAAGTATCATTTGAAGACCCACCAAGCTACAATCGAAGAAATTCATCAGCTGAAATCTGGCTGTCCAGAGATGATTTGGTTTTTGCCAAAGCAGCTCATAAAACTCTGCTAAGGTAGGGAGGGGTTAAGATTGGCAGTAGCAGAGAGAATGACAGGACTGATGATGATGATGATGAAGATAAGAATAAACATTTCAATAGCTTGAAGGTTTTTCAAAGCCCTGTCATTTGATCCTCACAACACTTTGAAATATCATCTCCATTTTACAGATGAAAAAACTGAGGCAGACAGAGGTTTAGTGACCTGTCCAGGGGCACACACCTAGTAAGTGTCTAAAATTGAGTTTTAGCTCAGGTCTAACTGAGTCCAAGTCCAGCACTCTTACCAATTGTGCCACCTAGCTGTAGTAGATGAAAACGGGATCCTTTGGCGTGTTGAAGCAAGACTAATGAATTTTCAAAGGCATAGAGTCTCAGAGGTAGGAGGGGCCTTACATTTCACTGAGTAGAACCTGGACCTTAATGGTCTCTCTACAACATTCCCCCAAAAGAGGTCAATTCAGCCAGAGCATCTACTATGTGCTGGGCACTGTGCTAAGTGCTGGGAATACAAGGAAAGGCAAAAAGGAGTTCTACTCTCCCTCTTTTTCTTTCCTTTTCTTTTCTTTTCTTTTGCAGGGCAATGAGGGTTAAGTGACTTGCCCAAGGTCACACAGCTAGTAAGTGTCAAGTGTCTGAGGTCAGATTTGAACTCAGGTCCTCCTGACTCCAGGGCCAGTGCTTTATCCACTGCGCCACCTAGCTGCCCCAGTAGTTCTATTCTCAAGGAGTTCCCAGTCTAATAAAGGTGACAACCATGCACAAACAGGGTGTATACAGGACAACTGGAAATAATGGACTGAGGGAAGGCAATGGGATTAAAGGGCCTTGGGAAAGGCTTCTTGTAGGTGGTGGGGTTTGGAAGCAGGAGGCAGGTTGAGGAAGGAGTATGGCATGGGGCCAGCCAGTGAAGGAGATGGAGGGTCAAGTTCAAGGAATGGTAAGGAGGCCAGCATCACTAGATCACAGCGTATGTTAGGGGAGGGGGGAAGGAAGGTATAACAAGACTAGAAATAGAAGGGGTCCAGCTTATGAAGACTTTAAAAGCCCAACAAGGGTTTTTCCATTTTGATCCAGGAAGTGAAAGGAAGTCAGCAGCCACCCAGCCTCTGTTTGAAGCCCTCCAAGGAGGAGGAACCCCCACTTCTGGGTGTCTGCATTCCACTCTGGGACAGCTCAAGTTGTTAAGAAGTTTCTGGACATCGAGTCTATCCACGAACCCCCATCATCACCTTCCATTAGTATAGCACTTTGTGATTTTCAAAGTTGCTGCAAATTCATTCAGTCAATAAGCAATTTTTTGCAGAGCAATGAGGGTTAAGTGACTTGCCCAGCTAGTAAGTGTCAAGTGTTTGAGGCTGGATTTGAACTCAGGTCCTCCTGAATCCAGGGCTGGTGCCTTACCCACTGCACCATCATCTTCCTAATTCTACCATTTGGTGCCTGGTAGAACAAAGCTAATCGCTCCTCCTGGTGACAGTCCTTCAGATGCTTGAAGATAGCTGTCATGTATCCACCAAGTCTTCTCCAGCAAAGCATCCCCAGTTACTTCAGTGAGTCTTTATAGGATACAGTGTGTCCAGTGTCTTAGCCCTTCACAGCTTATATGTGTTTGCCTTGTCACCATTCTGTGAAGAATAATTAGCCCTCTTTCATAGGTGAGGGAACTGAAGTTCAGCAAGGGAGAGAAACTGACAGTGGTCACAGAGCTAGTAAGTGTCAAGCTGGGATTTACAACAGTCTGACCACTGGGTTCTTTGCTTGGCTATAAACATGGTGAATTTCCACCTGTTCTCCTTCTGACACTTAGGTGGGCATAGGTTAGTCCTCCATGAGGCATATCTTGGGTAGATCACCACATGACCTCCCCTCTCTCAACTGCCAGAATGGCAATTTCTCTCTCCCAGAATCCTCTGCTTGTTCTGGATACACCCAGTTTCTTTTTAGATGCTCACACGTCCAACCAATAACAAAAGATTGATGTCATCTGGGAGCCATTAAAACTCTACCCAGGGGCAGCTAGGTGGCACAGTGGATAAAGCACTGGCCTTGGATTCAGGAGGATCTGAGTTCAAATCCAGCCTCAGACACTTGGCACTAGCTGTGTGACCCTGGGAAAGTCACTTAACCCTCATTGCCCTGTTAAAAAAAAAAACAAAAACAAAAACAAAACTCTACCCAAATAGTCAGAAGTAAGTTCAAATGTCAGCTCTGAAATGGAAATAATCTAGCAAGTTACCTAACCTCTCTGAACCAGAGCTTGCTCCAGGCTGTACAATCAGAAAGGCCCCAAATCGAGGTTTGAACGTAGGTCCTCTGATGCCAAATCCAGGGTTATTTCCACCATGGCAGTTAGGATGGGCAGCAGCCATAGGCAGGGGCCAAAATCACCTGTGGCCAGGCTGAAAGCAGAGGCAAGGAGTCGGCCCACAAGGTGCTTCAGTACCTCGGAGAGCTCCATGGACAAGACCTACTCTGATATCTATGGAGGGATGGGGTGGGGGGGGGGGTAGCTAGTCCTTCAAGTTCTTCCAAGCCTGAGTTCAAATCCCACCAATGAGACTTGCTGTTTTGTATGACCTTGGACAAGTCATTTAACTTCTCTGGGCCTCAGTTTACTCATCTACAAAATGAAGACCTTGAATCAGAAGATCTCTGACATCCCTCTAAGGTGTTTCTTCTACATATTATCCTTGTCTTCAGGAGGGGCCCAATATATATGGGAGTGAGGGAGATAGGGGTGTCCTCCTCACTGATGGGTGCCACCCAGGCCAGAAGCAAAGCCTCCGGGAAGACTGAGGAAAATTGAATTAAGGAAGCTCCAGCCTCCCATACACCTAGGAGTTCAGTTCACACAAAGACCCTGGGGCCCTGCCATACACCTCAATCTCCCCAGGGACAGTGATGGAATGGGGCACCAGGGGGGCAAGAGGGTACTGATGACTATGTCCCATGTCCCTGAACCCATGAATGGGGAAGGACAGTTAGGTAGCCGAGTAGGGGAGGCTTCCCACTGTAGAACTCCTGCCAGAACCCAAGGCAGCTGAAAAAGGGCCATTGGTCAGAGCCCAGTGTCCAGGGCTCAGCTTGGTGGCCGGCTGGCTGGCTCACTCCTCAATGAGACAATTAATTTTCTTGGAAACCGCAGTCCCTTTGACTCGCCCCAGCAGGAGCCCCCTGGGAAATCAGGAGCAGCTCCAATAAAACTCCCTCTGATGTGCCCCTTTCCCATGCTCATCTTAGCTACCCCTCCCTGCCTTTGCTTCCTTTCCTGTCTCCTCCCCTCACCCCTTGCTGTTCATCAGCTTTTCCCATTGCAGATCATATAGACAACAAGCAAGACATCCAGAGGAGAGCAGGGACAAACCCACTCTGAAGGACACTGAGATGGATTCAGACTAACAGATAGGAGGGGCCCCAGAACGGGAAATGTCAGAGGCGGGAGGGCCTTGGAACAGGGAATGTCAGAACAGAGAGGGGCCCTAGAACAAGGAATATCAGAGCTGGGAGGGGCCTTGTAACAGGGAATGTCAGAACAGAGAGGGGCCCTAGAACAAGGAATATCAGAACTGGGAGGGGCCTTGGAACAGGGAATGTCAGAACAGAGAGGGGCCCCAGAACGGGAAATATCAGAGGCGGGAGGGGCCTTGGAACAGGGAATGTCAGAACAGAGAGGGGCCCCAGAATGGGAAATGTCAGAGGCGGGAGGGGCCTTGGAACAGGGAATGTCAGAACAGAGAGGGGCCCCAGAATGGGAAATGTCAGAGGCGGGAGGGGCCTTGGAACAGGGAATGTCAGAACAGAGAGGAGCCCTAGAACAAGGAATATCAGAGCTGGGAGGGGCCTTGGAACAGGGAATGTCAGAACAGAGAGGGGCCCTAGAACAAGGAATATCAGAGCTGGGAGGGGCCTTGGAACAGGGAATGTCAGAACAGAGAGGGGCCCTAGAACAAGGAATATCAGAGCTGGGAAGGGCCTTGGAACAGGGAATGTCAGAACAGAGAGGGGCCCTAGAACAAGGAATATCAGAGCTGGGAGGGGCCTTGGAACAGGGAATGTCAGAGTTAGGAGGGACTTTAGAACCGAAAACATAACATTTCAAAGCTGAACAGGAGCTCAGAGACTATTTTGCCCAGCCTCTTCATTTTACAGAAGAGAGGACCAAAGCCCAGAGGGAGGAGTGACTCATTGCAGTCATTAAATAGCAGAAATGGGACTAGAACCCAGGATTCTTGACTACCAGTGAGGACCCCTTCCCCTCCACCGCATGCTGTTCCCTCTGGTCTCTGGTCACCCTAATGAGGCCAGCAGGGTAAAGGACTAACATCCCAAGACAAAGCCCTGAGCCAGCACCAATGCCAGGGATCTCTACACAACAGTGAAATTGGATGGTCGTCAGGGTCCCCTCCTGGAAGGATCCCCTTCCCCACTGGCAGCGGTGCCCTCGTTCTCCTGATCTGGAATGAGCTACTGAGACCTGGCCATATGGAACCCCTGCCCCCACCCGCTGGGATGGTTTTGTCTCCAGTAGCACAAGCCAAGGGGGGTGGGAGGGGGGAGATGGTAAGCACACCAGTGAATCCCATATGGGTTAGCACCATAGCCAAGCAGATGGCAGAGCAGGGACCAGAATAGATGTGGCTCTGGTTTAAAAAGGACCCGCAGGAGGACAGCCCAACTGTTCTCCTAGAGGACAGAACAGGGACTGAAAAGAGCAGTAAGCCTGAAGGGATGAGACCCAGCTTGGCCACACACTCACTGTGTGATCTTGGCCAAGACACTTCCTGTCTACAAGCTTCCGTTTCCTCTTCAGGAAAACAAAAAGGCTGGACTCGCTAAGGTCTCTTCCTGTTCTCCATGTCTCTAAGCCCTGCTCTCAGAGAGCCAGAGGTCAGTTCTATGTGAAGTCGTGGCTAAGGTGGGCCACCATGACCATGAGCTTCTCACCATATGCCATGTTAGTCAAATATGGATGACCATCTGTGTGGGAAGCAAGAGGGATCAGAAGGGCTGCAAAGCAGACTCTTAGGGATGCTGGACTTCAGTAAGTGTTCATGGAATCCTCTGCTCTCAGGCCTGGAAGACAGCTCAGAGGACATCTAGGTGGACCAACCCACGCCTCATCAGGCATACTCTCTATAGCAAAGCTTCTTAAACTGTGGGTCATGATCCCACATAGGGTCATGTAACTGAATGTGGGGGTCATGAGACATTTGGCAATAAATGTTTGATTTGTGTGCCTGTTTTATATACCTATATACCCAGGGTTGCATAAAAATTTCTTGGGTGATAAAGGGTTGCAAACAGAAAACATTTAAGAAGCCCTGCTCTATAGCATCCCCAAAAAGTGATCATTCAGTCTTTGCCAATGATGGGGAACTCACCATCTCCTAAAGCAGCATCTTCCATTTTGAAAGTTCTGATTGTAATGTGACATCAAGTCTAAATTACTCTCTTTGTAACTTACTTCCATGGCTCTTGCACTCAAGCATAAAAGAAGGGAGGAAGGAAAAAAGGAAGGAAGGAAGGAAAGGAGGGAGGGAGGGAGGGAAAAGAGGAAGGGGAAAGCTCTGTACAAAGCTCTGACACTAATTCTTTAATTGTTCACAAAAGACCTTCCCCTCCATGGGCCTTAGTTTCACTATCTGTAAAATGAGATCACTTGTAGCTTTGACCTTTCATGATTCCAAGACCCCTCAATCCTGTTCAAATACTGTCTGCTTAATACATAGAGCAAGAGACAGAGACAGAGACAGAGAAACAGTAGTGTCTGTATAGTATAGATGACTAAGGGTTGGTCCCAAGCCCTACTTAAAGTTGGGGTGGGTTGGGGAGAGCTAGGGAAATTCCTGAACTTTGGAAGAAAAGAGGAAACTATTTTCACCCCCCTTTTATAGAAGAGGTTAGAATAGGTATGATGAGCTTACCCAGGGACAGACACATAGTAAGTGGCAGAGTTGGTATTTGAGCCCAAGTCTCCTGACTCTATCATCCAATTAGGCCAATAACTTTCAGATTATCTCTCCTGAACCTATTTTCCAGGTCAGCAGGTTTTCCAAGAAGATATTTCACATTGCCTTCTATTTTTTATTCATTTGGATTTGCTTTATTGTGTCTTGGTTTCTCATAAAGTCACTAGCTTCCATTTGTTCAATCCTCATTCTTAGGCAATTATTTTCATCAGAGAGCTTTTGTACCTCCTTTTCCATTTGGCCAATTTGGCTTTTCACGCTGTTGACTTTTTTCTCATGTCTTTCCTCCATCACCCTCATTTCTCTTTCCATTTTTTCCTCTACCTCTCTAACTTTATCTTCAAAGTCCTTTTTGAGCACCTCTATGGCCTGAGACCAATTCACATTTTTCTTGGAAGCTTTAGATATAGCAGCCCTGATGTTGACATCTTCCTCTGAGGGTGCACCTCAATCTTCCTTGTCACTGAAGAAACTTACTATGGTCCTCACCTTTCTCTGTCTGCTCATCTTGCCTTTCTTTTACTTGACTTTTAGCTCCTTAAAGTGGGGCACTGTTTCCAGGCTGCAGTATCCCAAGCTTAAGAAGTCCCAGGTGGTATGATTTAAGGAGGAGCAGGTTCTTCACTTGCCTGGCCTGTTCCCTGGTCCGTAGATGACCCCAGACCAACTTGCTAATCAACCAGCTTTGTGTGCTGTATTTGTCAGCTCCAAGGAGCCTGTTCCCCTCCCCTACCTGGGTCACTGCTACTCAAGTCTACCTCCTGATTCCCAGCAGAGGTGAAAAACCCAAGTTCTGCCTCAGCACCAGCATAGACCCCTGTAGTCTCCCCCCTGCCCAGGACTCAGCCCTCTCACCAGACTGAGCTTAGTTCCAGATGACACCGGTGCTTCAGCTGATTCAGAGGCTCTGGGGGTCTCCTTCTCTGGTGAGGAATTCCTAGGACTGGATCTGTGTCTGGGTGTCTGTGGGGTTGGGCTCTCCTCCTGTCTCAGCACAACAACTCCCTCCTTCCGACCTTCCAAGCCATCCTTGGTTGGAAGATGATTTCAGCACATTCTTCTGTGGGTTTTGCTGCTCCAGGCATTGTCCTATGGCATTATTTGGATGTTTTTTGGCACTATCGTGTCATGCGTTCGAGAGCTCACTGCCTTTCCTCCACCATCTTCCTGACTCTATCACCCAAGGCCCCGACATGTGCTCCACATTCTAGCCAAAATGGACCGCCACGCTCCATCTCATGTCTCTGCACCTTTGCCCAGGCTGTCCCTCATGCCCTGAATGCCCTTCCTGCCCACCTCTACCTCTGACAATCCCTGGCTCCCATCAAAGCTCAGCTCCAGCGCGATCTTCCACTAGTCTATCCTGACTCCCCCTGCCCCAATTACTTTGAATTTACTTATCTGTGTACAAATTGTCTCCCTTAGTAGATTGTAATCTCTTTTCATTATTTTGGTAGCCCCAGTCCCTGGCACACAGCAAGTGTGTGTTAATTGAGTATTTCCACCATGACCTGAGACCTTTCTTCCTTACCCATGAATTAAATCTCTAAAAGTCTGGCATTGGGCATTTTCCCCCAATTATCTCCTCTCCCCTGGCCTTTGTCAATACAACCAGCACCTCTAGCCCCCCCCCCCTCCCAGCTGTCCAGGAGGTCACCACATTCTCCAAGCTCCTGCATTTTCTGGGAGCCAATCTTAGCCCAGAGGATCTCCCAAGCCCAACCAGTGCCAATAGCTCCCACACAGATATGAATCACTTTTGAAAACAATTCCCCCAGGACAGAGGGCCCATTACTGACACCCTGGGCCCTTGGCACAGAGGGAGGGAGCTGAACAAGGCTTGGCTTCACCTTATGGAAAGATTGCCAACCTCTGAGTAAGTCACAGCAGGAAAACTGGCTGGAGATGAAAGTGAGAAGCACTTTGCCCGCTGATGATCACACAAGTGGGTTGGAAGAAAAGATCACCCTGAGAATAGCTTCCTGGAGAAGGGCATGTTTGATTTAAAAACCTGAGAGTCAGTGAGTTGGCGAATGCCCTCCATCTGTCTCTGTCTCCTCAAAGGGATATTCAGGAATAGCCACGTGCAGGAGTGGAAGGGGCCCTGGTCTGAGGGGCTGGAGGCCTGGGGTCCTGTCCCAGCCATCAGTGGAGCTATAGGTTGTGACCCCAGGTAAAGCACCTCTCCTGTCTGAGACTCCATTCTTTTTGTTTTATTCATCTGTAAAATGGGAAGATAAATGCCTCCACTACCAAGCTTACTGGGATGCTGTGAGGAAAAGACTTGGGAAGAGATTTGAGTTAGCAGGCAGATGTGGGGGGCTGGGGAAAGGGGAGGAAGGGAGAGGGAGGCACCCAGAATCCTTGAGGATTCAAAAGGCTGCCCCATGGTCCATGGGGGGATCAGCCTAGTTCTCTTTGTTCCTAGCGGGCAGAACTTGGAAAAATGGGGGCTGGGGAGGGGGGGAATCTTACAAGGAGACAGGTTGAAGTATAGATTAAACATGGTGTCAAGAAAAACTTACTAACAGGAAAACATATCCAGAGTAAAAGGGGTTACTTCGGGAGGGAGAGAGCTTTCCATTCCAGAAAGTATTCTAGTAGAGGTTTGATGACCACTTTTCAGGCTGATCTCCTTAAAATTCTGAGATCCTGGATTTGGAGTCACATTTGGATCAGATTTGGTGTGTGTGACCTCAGACAAGTCATTTTATTTCTCTGGGCCTCAGTTTCCTTATCTGTAAAATGGGGGGGGGGAGACTGGATGACCTGTAAAGTGCCTTCCAACTCTAAATTCTGTGCTAAATTAAGCACCTGCTATGTGCTAAATTAATGCTTGTTGATTGATTCATTCTATAAGAATGATTTTCTTCCACTCATCCTGGGGTTGGGGGAGGTTGACACTTCACAACAGTCCCCTCTGGTACTTCCTAAGTTTCTCATTCCTCCTGGCTTGGCCTGAAGGGTGCTCCCAGGCTCTGGGGGTGGGGGTGACTGCATGAGGGAGCCCAGCATAGAAACTGCTTCCCCACCTGGTGCCTTTGGGCCCTTTCAAAGGGAGGCCCCAGCTGCCTGCACTTTCCAAAGTGCTCACGAAGCAGGTTTCTGGGCCATTGGACAAAGTGAGGCGTCAGCAGGTTCAAATCTTAGCAGGTCACACAATTAGGCAGACAGAGTGCTCATCTGCCCTCCCCCAAACCAGCTTCTTCCAACCCAACTCAGTCTTCTAGAACCTCAGAGATGAAAGGGACCTTCACAGGTCATAGCCCTCACTCTACAGGGGGGAATCGGAGGCCCAGAGAGGGTGAGCAGCTGGCCCAAGGTCACACAGGCTATTAGATCAGAACCCTGGAGCTAGAGGGGGCCCCAGAGGGTCGCACCCTCACCACCAAGCAGCAGAATCAGAATTCAGTCATGGCCCTCTAACGCCAAATGATCCCCTCCACTCCAACACACCATGTCCCTGACAATAGATCCAGGGCGCTGCCCACTGGACCATCCTGCACCCACCAGAGGGTGGGCTCCTGAAGTGAGCCAGCCAGAAATAACTCCCTGTACTCTTTGTGTAGGAGTGATCTAGAACCCAGGGCCCAGGGCCACTCCCACAGGAGGAGCAGGGGCAGGGCGGGGCTGCTGCCACCAGCCCACATTCATGATGACCAGAAGAATCCCAGCTCCCAGAGCCATTGTGCTTGGAGGCTAACAGAGACAGCCCTCCCCTCACCCCTGAGGTCAGGGAGGACAGCCAGAATTGTTGGTCCAATTTTACAGATGAGGAAACTGAGTGTCAGAAAGGACAATGACTTATCTAGAGTCACACAACTGGAGGACATCCAGAGGAAATCAACCAAGAAGGGGAGAAGCCTGGAAATTGTGCCAACTAAGGTTAGTAGAAGGAGCTAGACAAGTTCAGCTTGGAGAAGACTCGGGCGGGGGGGGGGGGGATGCATGAGAGCTGTTTCAGTATAGGAAGGGCCGCATGGGGGAGAGATGTTAACTCTGTTCCACTTGGCCCCCAAGAGCAGAACCAGAAGCAGTTGGGGAGGGGTGCTCCCTAGAGGTGAATTTCAGCTAAGCATCTGTCAAAAGTGGAATGACCTCAAGAGATCTTCCTGCAGAGGCTGAATGACCATTGACCTGAAACTTCAAAGAGGAGATTTCCATTCAAGTGCAGGTTGGATGAGATGTCCCTAGAAGACTCGGTCACCAGTGATCTCCTCATCACCTATTCCAGTGACCTCTTCTCAGTCCTCATCCATGGCAAGAGGCTGGAATGGACAGAGCTGGCCTCAGTCAGAGTGACCTAGGATCACGTTTCCATCTGCCACATCCAGGGGGTGTGACCCTGGGCAAGTCACTGCATGTTCCACGGAGCTAGGCAGTGCTCTAAGCCTAAGTTGCAGAGAAGATGCTGACCCAGAAGGGTAGAGTTTCCTTGTCTGTAGTTCCCTAGACCCTGGGGGTCTGCTGGATTCAGCTCGTATTCCAGTTGTGACTTTTCACCATGAGCGATTGCACCTTGAAAGTCGGCAAACACTACAAATCAGCACTTGGTTTATCGTTGTGTTGGTTGTCTAGACTAAAGAAAGTGATGGAAAAGAATGTTAGTGAGGCAGATTAACCTTAAAAGCATGTCTTATAAATTTATTATGTTCTATTATTTATTATTATATCCTATTATTCTATCGTGTATTTATTTGTTTGTTTTTTCCCAAAGAACTCATTGTTAAACATGGACAAGCACACCTCTGCCTGTGCCAATGGAAGCGTTGTTCTTCTCACTAGCTGATCTGTGGTGTGAGGGGGAGAATGGCAAATGTAATGGTCGGAGACCCAGGACCAAATTCAGTTCTGTCACTTGCTACCTGTGTGAACCTGAGCACCTGCCTCAATCTCTCTGGACCACCATTCCCTCGTCTATGAAAATGATGAGGTTGAACCGATGGACCTGGCTTCAAATTCAGCTCTGCTACCTGCTAGCTATGTGACCTTGGGGAGGTCACTTCCCTCAGTGGCACTCGGTTTCTTCATTAGTAGAAATGAGGGTGATCTCAGAGGCATCTTCCATGTCTGAATCTACGACCCTATGCTCTCTGAGGTCAGCTTTCCACTCTCGGTCTGAATTCTTGGGTAGAATTCTTTCTCTCTCTTGGCAGGGCTTGACACCAATGACAACCAAGCACCCCCTGCCCCAGTGGATATGCTCTGCTCTCTTGGCTTCAGACATTTCCTCCCACAGGCTCCTTGTCCTGCCTCTGCCTCTGTGACATGCCCCTCTGACTGACTCCTCATGCCCTAAGGACACAGGCCCCCAAACTTCTCTCCCCTTCTCTCTCTTCCTTAGCGAATCTCATTTACTAACAAGACTTCAGCCCCCACTTCTCAGCAGATGGGGACATCTCTACCTCTCTTCCTGTCTCCAGATGAGTCATCTACCCCTTCTCAATGTCACACCAACACGTCAAGGTCAACAGGGCCAAGAACAAAATTATTTTCTATCCCCAACAGCCTAAGACTTGATTCTCTTCTTGTCACCATTTCTCCTTCTCTCAGCTGATCCTTTTTAGGACCTTGGACTTGGACAGAGGACTTGGCCTGGAGTCAGGGAGACCTGCATTCAAATATAGCCTCCCATCATTATGAGTTGTGTGACCCTGGGCAAGTCACTTAACTCATCTGTAAAATGGAAATAATAATAGCACCTACCTCCAAGGGTAGTTTTGAAGATAAAATGAGATAATATTTATGAGGATCTTGGCATGCTAACTGCTCTCATCATTATAATAGATGGAGGTACTAGCACCAATGGGAAGCAGAAAAGGCTTCTTGCAGAAATTTTACATAAGATAGGAAGGAAGCTAGGAGGCAGAGGTGAGGAGGAAGCAAACATCCAAGCCAGGGAAAGCGGAGCTGGATAGGACTCAGAGGCCATCCTTTTATAGATAAAGAAACTGAGGGTCAGAGAGGCTGTGTCAGGGTTGAATTTGAACCCAAGCCCTCTGATTTTAGGGACAGCCAAGTGGTGCAGCGGATAGAACACTGGGCTTGGAATCAGGAAGACTCATCTTCATGAGTTCAAATCCAGCCTCCAACATTTACTAGCTGTGTCACCCTGGGCAAGTTACTTCACCCTGTTTGCCTCAGTTTCCTCATCTATAAAATGAGCTGGAGAAAAAATGGCAAACCACTCCAGTATCTCTGCCAAGAAAACCCCTGACACAACTAACACCAGACTCTGCACACTTTCCTCTCTCGTGTGGCTTCCCAGGGGTTAGGTTCACACTAGGTCCAGGGTTTGTTCCAGTGTCTGGCACATAGTAGACACTTTATAAATTCTGGTTGATTGATCAGAGACTCTGGGAAGCCTTAATTTTCTGCTACAAAAACACACCCTGCCACATTTCCCAAATGTAATCACTCCATAAATCACAGAGCCCCTCTGAATGGGCTGACCGTACTCTGCCTCTGGCTATAGGGGTGACCGGCAGAGATTTCTTCCTGGAAGTGCCCAGGGCCAGCTAAGCTTGGCTACACTTGGCAGCTCCCACCTCTGGCCCCCAATTGCTCCACTTTTTCATTTTATTTTGTCAGACCAGAGAGGAATATAGATTTCTTCTGACTCACCTTCATTCAGCAACAGCAGACAAAAACCAAGCAGATAATTACTGAGCAGCTGCTCAGAACAGGACTAGATTTGACTCTGGCTGGTGGAGGCCCAAGGGGAGTGCTGAGCCCACCCCAGCTCAGCCTGGCTGCCAGAACTTGGGCAAACAAGTCCAGAGGCTCAGAGCCAGTTTAATCCAATGTTATCTCAGCAATGACCTCAAAATGTCCATGACAAGTTTCCGGTTGAAGATCTCTAGTGACAGAGAGCTCACTACCTGTCAAGGTAGCCCACTGATCCACTTCTGGAGGCCTCTAATCACTTGGAATTCTTCCTTATATTGAGGCTAAATTCACCTCTCTGTAATGCCCTGTCACTCCCACTCAGGCCAAACAGAAGAAGGCTAGTCCCTCCCTTAAATTGTTCAATTGATCAATAATTAACAAGCACTTATTAAGGGCTTACTATATGCGATGAGAGGTAGGGTGATGCGTCAGAGAGCCCGCCTCTATCTAGTCCAGCAAGACCTGAGTTCAAGTCTCACCTCTGACCCATCATGGCTGTTTGACCCTGGGTAAGTCCCTTCACCTCCGAGTACTCTAGGCAACTGTCCAGCTCTGTATTTTGTATCTTGTCTATAAGTGGCAGAGGAGGTGCTAACCTGCTTCGACAGAAGGACTTTCCTCAGTTGGGCTATGAAATCATGATTTCAATCTCTCACTAGGTGCTAGGCAGTGCGCCAAGTATTGGGGATAAAAGAAAGGTGAGATTCAGAAACTCATTTTCTTTTCCCTGGAACCTCCCCCTTCTTCCTAACTCCCCCATTACTGCAGAAGCCACCACCATCTACCGGGTCTCTTGGGCTCCCCACCTAGGAATCATCCTGGACTCCTTGCTATCTCTCACCCTCCAGATCCAATGTGGTATCAAGCCCTGGCTGTGTCCCTGCTGCAACATCTGCCCAATACTCCCCTTTCTCGCCCTGGGGCAGGCCCTTGTCACCTCACACCCGGACCATTGCCGTTAGGGGGTGGGGCTCTTCTGGCTCAAGTCTCTCCCCACTCCAGTCCAGCCTCCATTAGCCACTGAAAAGATCTCCCTAAGTCATGCATCTGACCATGCTACCCCACCCCTCCCCCATTCAGTAAACTCCAGTGGCTCCCCATTGCCCCCAGGATCAACTAGTAAATCCTCTGGTTGGCTTTCTGAGCCCTCCATAACCTGGCTCCCTCCTCCTTTTCCAGCCCTCATACACCTCACACCCCTCTGGCCCCTACATCCTCTGCAATCCAGTGACACTGGCCTCCACCTCCTGACTCAGGACATTGTCATTGGCTGCCCCCTTGTGCCTGGAACGCTGCCCCATCCTCACCTGCTTCATAGCTTCCCTCAAGGCTCAGCCCTACCTTCCACCTTTCTTTTCCACGCTCCCTCAAGCTTGGTGCAAGATCAACTCGAGTTGATCCTGTATATATCTTGTTTGTACATAGTTGTTTGTATGCTGTGCCCCCCATTAGATTATAAGCTCCTTGAGGGCAAAGACTATCTTTGTGTCCCTAGTTCTTAGCACAGTGTCTGCTATTTAATAAAACCTTGTTGACAATTATTGTCTACATTTAAGGAACTTACAGTCCCAGACTAAATATTTCTAATTCCTTCAAATAGTTACCCCTTCACCAACGTCAAGTCTCTTAGAGGCTCACTTTCCTCATCTGTAAAATGGGCATGCCGATAGTAACCACCTCACAGACTTATGGTGCAAATCAAATGAGAGAATGTCTGTAAAGTCCTTTTTGTTGCTGTTCAGTCATGTCCAACTCTTTCTTTGTGACACCATTTGGGGCTCTCTTGGCAAAGATACCGGAATGGTTTGCCATTTCCTTCTCCAGCTCATTTTACAGATAAGGAAACTGAGGCAAACAGGATTAAATGACTTGCACAGGGTCACACAGCTAGTAAGTGTCAAGTGTCTCAGTCCACATTTGAACTCAGGTCCTCCTGAATTCAGGGCCGGTGCTTTATCCACTGTGCCACCTAGCTGCCGCCGCAAACAACTTTGTACAACAAGATACAGACAGGATAAATTGGAGATAATCGACAGAGGGGAAGTGCTGCTATTCAGGGGCATTAGAAAAGGCTTCCTATAGAATAGTAGGATTTTGGCTGGGACTTGAAGTGGGGGGGGGAGGGGAGAGGAGGCAGAGATGCAGAGGGAGTGCTGTGACGCTGGTGTAGGTTTTCAGTCAAAATAAATCTAGTCAACAAGCTTGTTTGCATCCCAAAAGGAGTGAATGACAGGCTCACAACAATGTGATTCCACTTGCAGGAAAGTGCCACACTACCATCACTGTGTATGCTCCCACCTTAATGAACCCTGATGACGTAAAAGAAAAAAACTATACAAAGACCTGGAGACTCTTATCATCAATGGGCTGAAAGAGACTGATCTTGTAATTCCAGGCAGCTTTAGCACAAACCATCAGACATGGTAAGAAGTCCTTCAGAGGAAAAGAATGGGAAACAACAGCATCACTTACTACTGAAGACTTATGTGTCTCATGACCTCCTCATCACCAACACTGTCTTCTGTTTGCTTAAATGCAACAAAACTTTGTGGATGCACCTTCACAGCAAGCCTCGGCATCTAATAGACTGTGTCTTTGTAAGGAGAAGAGACAGACAGGATGTGAGAATGATGAAGGTGATGTGTGGTGCAGAGTGCTGGATCAATCACAAATTTATCCTTTCCCAGATAAACATTCACATTCAGCAAAAGCAGTGGACCCAAGACAAGACAACTACCAGAAGACTTAATGTCAACAGATTAGAATGCTTCTCCCTGAGTGAACTGTTTGTTGCTAACTTGGAGGAAAAGCTAAGCCAACACACAGTTGCTAACAGTGGGGCAGAAAAGGAGTGGGCAGTTTCAGATATTTGGTGCACAGCACCACATTTACTCATCTGGGCCAGAACACTCTAAAACATCAAGATTGGTTTGATGAAAATGATGGAGAAATTCAGAAGCTGCTAAATGAAAAATGAGAACTCCACAGAGTTTGCCAGCAGGATAGCCCATCCAGTTCTAAGAAGGTAGCATTTAACTCCATCAAAAGTAAAGTGCAGGGGGCAGCTAGGTGGTGCAGTGGATAAAGCACCGGCCCTGGATTCAGGAGTACCTGAGTTCAAATCCGGCCTCAGACACTTGACACTTACTAGCTGTGTGACCCTGGGCAAGTCACTTAACCCCCATGGCCCTGAAAAAAAAAAAAAACAACCAAACAAAAAAAAGTAAAGTGCAGGGGCAGCTAGATGGCGCAGTGGTTAAAGCACTGGCCCTGGAGTCAGGAGTACCTGAGTTCAAATCTGGCCTCAGACACTTAACACTTACTAGCTGTGTGACCCTGGGCAAGTCACTTAACCCCAATTGCTTCACTAAAAACAAAACAAAACAAAAAGTAAAGTGCAGGGGGCAGCTAGGTGGCACAGTGGATAGAGCACCAGCCCTGGATTCAGGAGGACCTGAGTTCAAATCCGGACTCAGACACTTAACACTTACTAGCTGTGTGACCGTGGGCAAGTCACTTAACCCCAATTGCCTTACCCCCCCCCAAAAAAAAAGTAAAGTGCAGGGGCAGCTAGGTGGCGCAGTGGATAAAGCACTGGCCCTGGATTCAGGAGGACCTGAGTTCAAATCCGACCTCAGACACTTGACATACTTACTAGTTGTGTGACCCTGGGCAAGTCACTTAACCCTCATTGCCCCGCAAAAAAAAAAAAAAAGTGCAAGTGAAGCTTAGAGAGATGCAGGATTCTTGACTCAAGAAGAAGGCAAACGGAATTCAGTTTTCTGCTGATAATAACAATCCAAAGCACTTTTATGATACCCTGAAGGCTATTTATGGGCCAAAGAAGTATAGTGCATTTTAACTATTTAGGGCTGGTGGAGCCACATTGATTAGTGATAAGGACATGGTCCTGTAGAGATGCTCTGAACACATCCATAGTGTTCTCAACAGACCATCATCAATCAATGTTGAAACCACTGACTGTTTTCCTCAGGTGGAGGTCAATCCCTCTCTAGTTGAACTTCTAACTGAAGAAAAGGTTTTGAATGCCATTAAGCTCCTCTCCTCTGGCAAAGCACCTGGTGCTGATTCTATTCCAGCTAAGATTCAGAAAGAAGGAGGCCCACTGCTCATACAAAAGCTGACTGAAATCTTTCAGGTTATGTGGCAAGAGGAGGTTATCCCCCAGGAGTTCAAGAATGTCTCCTTTGATCATCTCTATAAAGGAAAGGAAAATAGGTTGTCCTGTGACAATGACAGAGGGCATCTCTCTCTTATTCATTGCTGGCAAGATTGCCATAGTCCTTAATAAACTGATCCTTCACTTAGAAGATGGTCATCTACCCAAGCATCAATGTGGATTCAGAAATGGCTGAGAAATGGTCAATATGGTATTTGCTGCTCAACATACGCAGGAGAGAGGAGAGGTCTCTACACCACTTTCATCGATCTGAACAGGGCCTTTGATAATGTCAGCGGTGAGGGCTTGTGGAAAACCATGTCAAAATTTGGTTGCCTGGAAAAGTTCATCAGTATTGTACACCAGTTCCATGACAGCATGCTTCCATGGGTTCTGAATAATGGAGGATGCTCTCGCACTTTCCCAGTCACCAATGGAGTGAAACCAGTCTTTGTGCTTGCCTCCATACTTTTTAGCATGACATTTTCAGATGCCTTTAATGAAGATAAAAAGAGCATCAAGGTCAGCTACTACACTGAAGGTAAATAGAGAGATTGGGGCTAGATCAGTATCAAATCTACAAATTTCAGAATTATCAACATAGAAGTGATGATGGAATCCACTAGAGCAGATGGAATCACCAATGGCATAGTCTAGAAGGAGAAGAGACAAGGGCCCAGGACAAAGCTCTGTGGGATGCCCACTTAGCAAGAGCTGACCCACATGAAGATTCAGTGAAGGAAACTGAGGAATGGTTGGATAAGTAGGAGAAGCACCAGGACAGAACCTAGAGAGAAGAGATTACCAAGAAGAAGGGGGTGCTGGACGGTGTCAAAGGCTGCTGAGAGGTCAAGAAGGATGAGGATGGAGACTCTTGCTATACCTGCACAGTAAATACCCCTTTGTAAAAATTAGCTTATGTTCATTGGTTAAATGAAACAAGAATTCTGACCATTGGTGGCTAACAGTGGGATGAACAAACCAAAATTGGGGTTCCAGTTGGTAGTGTTAGAAAAAAGACAGACCAGCCCCCTCAGGGGTACCTCTAGAATCCCAAGGCGGGGAGGGGGGGGATGTACACTTTCCCTATCTCATCTGTGATTGCAAGTTGGAATGAGGAGCCTCAGGGTTATAAGACCTTATATCTTATAAAAACCCATATATCAGAAATGTCTGGCCTCATCTCTCTCTTCTTTCTCTTGCCCACATCCTCCCCTCTCCTGGTATATGACCTCAGCATTCATAATTAACCACCAGTGCGCCATTGTTAGATGTGAAAGATCCCTGCTCCCCTCCCTTAATCCGCCTGTGCAGGCTCTTCATCTTCTCTCTCATTCTCCCTCTTCCTCTCTTTCTCTCTCCCTCTCATCCTCTTTGCCCCATATAGCATCTACTCTTGTCCTGGTTCTTCTTTCTATTTCAGGAAATGGGTGGCACAGTGGGTAGGTTGTAGGGGCTGAAATCAGGAAGACTCATCTTCCTGAGTTCAAACCCAGCCTCAGGCACTTACTAGCTGTGTGATCTTAGGCAAGTCGCTTCACCCTGTCTGCCTCAGTTTCCTCATTTGTAAAATGAGCTGGAGAAGAAAATGTAAAACTGTTCTACTCTCTCTGACAAGAAAACCCCAGGGGCAGCTAGATGGCACAGTGGTTAAGCACCGGCCCTGGATTCAGGAGTACCTGAGTTCAAATCCGGCCTCAGACACTTGACACGTACTAGCTGTGTGACCCTGGGCAAGTCACTTAACCCCCATTGCCTGAAAAAAAAAAAAAAAAGAAAACCCCAAATGGGGTCACAAAGAGTATAACCCTAACTGCTGAATATACTACCTCAGCCAGAAACACCCTGTGCAGCGGATGGGGCCCTTGCTACTCCTCCCAGCCAAACCCAAAAATCTCCTGTGTGCCCAGCAGGGCCCGGGCTACTGATCCCATCCCAATAGAAAAACTGCCACGTGCCCAATGGAACTAAGAACCCAGTTCTGGTTCAACACCCCCCACTGAAAATACCTCCCCATTCTACATATGAGGAAACTGAGGCAGAGAGAAGTGAAGTGACTTGAGCAGGGTCACGCGTCTAGGAAGTGTCTCAAGTAGGATTTAAACTCGGCTCTCTCCTGACTCCAAGGCCAGCACTCCATACAGCCTGTTAGATCACAGTCCAATTTGTAGCGTTTAAGGCAGATTTGGGAGGCTGACCCCAGCCAACAGCTGGCCTTGTGTCAAAATGGACAAACAGCTGGGAACAAATATCCTCTTTAATTTCGGTGGCTAAGAGGCCAAGCACTCGATCCACAGCAGGGTGGCACTACAAGGGTTGGGCTTTCTCTGTCCTGGCTAACACCGAGTTTTTCTTCCCGCTGAGGCTGACATGCCCAGGCTCAGAACAGCTGGGCCATATTGCCCAGCTTTGTTTAAAAACACAGTTGTGCCCACACGAGCCCTGTTCAGATCCCATAGCTTCTCATGGGCATATGCTCCAGATGTATGTCTGCAGCCGCCCAGACTGAGCACTTCTGTGCACCAACATGCTGGTACTACTGGGCACCCAGGAGAGGGAGGGCAAGGCTGGCATGGATCTACAATGGCAGAGGGGGGTTTTTCCTCCCCCTCCTCCCACTCCATGCCCAGCCTCCAGAGTCTTGAAGGGCAGGCATCTGCTATCACAGCATAAAAGAGACCGTAGAGATGCCCGAGCTGGAAGGGCCTTCGAATCATCTAGACCAGCCCATTCTCCAAGTGAGGAAGCTGTGGCTCAGACAAGGTCACGTAGGGAGTCGGCCAGAATTGGATCCCAAGTGTCTTGACTCCCAGTCCAGCACATTCTATCAGACATGCTCCATAACGCTGGCTTTGACCTGGACAGACCCAATTGTCCCCTCTCCCCCTCTCTCCATCCATGAATTCACTTTCCCTGACTGCCCATAGAGCCAGGCTTGGCTGCTCCACATTTGCCACCATCAGATGGGGTGGGGAGCTCGCAATGTGTCCAGGGCAGCCTGACAGTCAAGAAAGCAGCGTGACCCAACAGAAAGAACGTTGTGTTTGGAGCTGGGGCGGGGGGGGGGGAGCCTGGGTTAGAATCCTGCTTCTGCAATTCACTGCCTGTGGGACCTTGGGGAAATAATATCACCTCTTGGAGCTTCACTGGTAAAATAAGAGGGTAGAACTAGGTAACCTATATGGGGCCTTCCGTCTCCAAATCTATGATCCCATCATCCCAAATTACATTGAGAGCATATAATAAGGGGATTGAATAGGATTGAGCTTAATAAATACAAAATATGAAGTCCTGTACCTGTATTCAAAAACCCAATTAAGCAAGACCAAGATGGAGGAGATAAAGCTAGACATTAGTGTGGAAAAGCCTCAAGATTCTTCGAGTTTAATATCTGTCAGTCATTACTTAGCAGCTAGAAAGGGAGATGCAGTCCTCCTCCTACCTTTTTTTGGGGGGGGGGCAATGAGGGTTAAGTGACTTGCCCAGGGTCACACAGCTAGTAAGTGTCAAGTGTCTGAGTCTAGATTTGAACTCAGGTCCTCCTGAATCCAGGGCCGGCGCTCTATCCACTGTGCCACCTAGCTGCCCCCTCCTACCTTTTTTTCTTTAACTAAACCTCAAATTTCACGTAATCAGGAATACCCCCATGAGAATATTTCCTCTAGCAAAACAAATCAGAATCTCCTCTGGAACTCAGTTCCAGAGGAGAAGTGACTTGCTCAAGGTCACACAGTCACCATGTCTCAGAGGAAAAATTTGAACCCAGGTTGCCTCTGAGACCAGCTCACTAATAGTTCTCAAACTTATGTTCTTAACAGTTGTTGAGGACCCCACCCCCAAAGAGCTTTTCTTTATAAGGAAGGTAGCTATTTATGTTTATTCTATTAAAAATTAAAACGTTTTGGACTGTTATGAAATAGTTTTGACTTCACAGAAAGGGTCTTGAGGACTCTCAGAGAGGTCGCCCAGACAGATATGTGGTTCAATAAATACAGTGTTGGACCTTAAGTCAGAAAGACCTGATTTCAAATCTTGTCTCAGGTGCTTACGAGCTGTGTGACCCTGGGCAAGTCGATTAAGTTCTGTTTGCCTCAGTTTCCTCAACTGTACAATGGAGAAAGGACGGTATCTACCTCTGAGAATTGTCACAAGGTTTAAATGAGATAACATTTATAAAGTGCTTACACAATGCCTGGCGTGTAGTAGGTGCTTAATTAATGCTTGCTTATTTCCTTCCTCCTAGAACCACACTGAAAACTACAGGACTATGCCATCTCTAAATGCTATCCTGAGCTACATTCATCGAAAGAGAATGCCTGGAAGGGAGGTTGCCCTGTATAAATTTGGTATGATCTTGTATAAACCTATGTAAGGGGAGGGTTCCACCCACTCCAATTAAGCACAGAAGACCCAGGCTTCCTCAGTTGAGTCAGTTAATTGTCCCCACCCCACAATGAATGTCCCTGCCAAGATTCTTTATACCCTGATAGCCTTATCAGGTAAGACTGCCTCTTTGATTCAGGGAAAGAATCAATCAATAAAAGCTGTAAGCGAGGTGTGAACACTTCCTAGAGACCTCTAATGAATCAATTGATTGATCAAAGGGATAAACTAGACTCAAAAAATCCCTTACTCAGTTTGGAATGAGATGCTGCTGCCTCAGAAGTGCAGGAATTGAGGCTTGGAGAAACCAGCAAGCTGGCTGGGCATCCAATATTCCAATATTAGACCAGCCTAGTGGGAGAGCAGTTTCAAAGGGAATAGTTTGCAAGGGGGAGACCTTGTGTCCTTTGAAAGATCAGTAGCTGTGGACTTGCCACTGAGGCTAGAAGCAATGTCCCAGGAGAAGGAAGGACCCAAGGAAACCAAAAGATACCAAGGAAAGGAAGATTTGGGACTCTGAAGACACTAACCTTTGGAGCTCAGGAAGGATCTAAATGCTTTATGAGAACTCCCCAAATGAAAGGAATTTCCTTCAAGTGCCAGGCTCTGGCACCTGACCCTTTGCCATAGATATTCTCTAAGTCTGAGTGCACTTTCCCCTGGACTGCTAGGAAAATGTGTCATAGACAATGGGGAGGATGTCTTGGGATTTTAGTCCTTGCTGTACCTTCACAGCAAATATTCCTTTGGGAAAGCTAATTAATGTTAATTAGTTAATATTGGGGAGAGATCAACTGGTTAGATGATATTGGGAAGTCCACTGGTGGGCTCATGAATTATAGTGTTAACCGAGTGTGATGACAGATGCCTGTAATCCCTGCTACAGGGAAGGCAGAAGCCGGGAAATGGCTTGGGCTCAGGAGTGCTGAGCTATGGGAAGACCAGAGGTGTCTGCGCTAAGCCTAGAATCAGGATGGTGAGTCTGCTCTCCACAGGCTCCTTGAGAAGGGGCAAAGCAGCTCAGGTCAGAAATAGAGCTGGTAGCAGCTTCCATGACAGTCAGCAGCGCACCTGTGAATGGCCACTGCACTCCCAGCTTGGGCGAGATTAGGAGACATCATCTTAAAAAAAAAAAGACACACACAAAGAGCCCCAAACCCCTCAGGGTTACCACCAGAATCCTGAAGAGAAGAGGAGGCAATGACATTTAAAATAACTGCCATTTCTTTAACATTTTAGGTCTCACAAATCATTTTTCCCATTTTGTTGTTACTGAGATGTTTCAGTTGTGTCAGCTTCTTTGTGACTTCCTTTGGGTTTTTCTTGGCAGACATACTGGAGTGGTTTGTCATTTCCTTCTCATTTTACAGATGAGGAAACTGAGGCAAACAGGGTGAAGTGACTTGCCCAAGTTCACACTTAGTAAATGCCTGAGGATGGATTTGAACTCAGGTCTTCCAACTCCAGGCTGGGCCTTCAATCCACTACACCATCTAGCTGCCCAATTCCCCATTTTACAGATGAAAAAACTGAGACAGTCAAAGATTAAGTGAGTTTACTAGGGTCATAAAACTAGTAAGAGTCAGAAGTTGGATTTGAACTCAAGTACCCCTCACTCCAGGTCTAGCACTCTATCCTCTGAGCCACCTGGCTGCCTACAAATGTCCTTCTCCCCCACCCCCATTCCCCTGCATTTAGATATAAGATAATTGAGGGCAGGGGCTGTTTCCGATTTTCCTTTCTTATTCCCAGTGTTAAGGACATTGCCATAGTAGAGGCTTGTTGACTGGTTATTGTGTGTGCTGATAATTTATGTGTTGGGCTATACCCTGAGCTGCCTGAGGTCTTGAGCACCGATAACATCCCAATGTTGGTCAATGATGACTTTATCTGTGCCCCAAGGACAGTAATAGCTGCATCTTTAACAATAGTTTTTTATTTTGTTTTGTTTTTTAGTGAGGCAATTGGGGTTAAGTGACTTGCCCAGGGTCACACAGCTAGTAAGTGTTAAGTGTCTGAGGCCGGATTTGAACTCAGGTACTCCTGACTCCAGGGCCAGTGCTCTATCCACTGTGCCACCTAGCTGCCCCCTAACAATAGTTTTGAAGCCCTTCCTGGTTCTTGAAAATGTACCCCAGACATAAGTGCCTAGGGGCTGACAAATTGTTCCGTCCTGATCTCCATGCTAATCATGGCTAATCATGGGCAGCTAGGCAGTCCAGTGGATAGAGTGCTTAGCCTGGAGTCAAGAAGACCTGAGTTCAAATTTGGCCTCAGCCACTTCCTGTATGACCCTGGACAAATCACTTCACCCTGTTTGCCTCAGTTTCCTCATCTGTAAAATGAGCTGGAGAATAAAATGGCAAACCACTCCAGTATCTTTGCCAAGAAAATTCCAAATGGGGTCACAAAAAGTCAGACACAACTGAACAACAACAACAAAATCATGGCTACGAGATTTTAGGAACGATACAAACAAATTGAAACCTATCAGGAGAAAAGTAATTGTAATGGAGGAGGCACTGAAAAGCAGCCCCTACAAAGTATGAAGAAGTAAGGTTCAGGAGAACATTCCGGAGAGGTGCAAAGCCACACTTCCCAGTCACTGGCCCTGGAGGGCTTGGCATATTTCTTGCTCCCCGTGGCCATCTCCAGACCTTTCCTCCGCTACTCTTCTTCACTGACCTGTCCATTGTTGAAATTCACTCCATCCAGATAGGTCTCCTTAGCCAGATGCTGGTGGCTGGTCACTATCTTTTCTCAAGGAGTTCAGTGCCTGGTTCAACACCTTCCTCTCCATCCCAAGCCTGGGATTTCAATATATACACTGTTGTCCTTTCAGACGGCCTGACCTTCCCTTCCCCAACCCCCATGCCCTATTCCTCCATTGCACCTCAGTCTCCCACAAGGATGGTTACACCTTAGACCTCACCATCACCTATAACTGTCCTACCTCCTCACTCTTGAAATCTGGAATCATACCCTCCTGACCTTCTATCACTCCCTCTGCATCTCTCCTCTTAAATCTAGTCTCAGTCCTTCCACCATCTCTTCCCTCATCTCTTAATCTGTCACCTTTTCTTGAGCCTCATTTTCCTCCTTTTAAGTTTTGACCCTGTTCACCTACACTGAGAGAAGGCATTGCTTTATTTCACCCATCTCCCAGTCTAGTGCCTGGTGCACAGTAGGTATTCAAATGCTTGTTGAAATTGAATCATCATAAAGGAAACAGAAGCTTTTCAGGGCTGTGGTTAGGGGAAAATGAATAAGCAAACAAAGGATGTAGGAGATCACAAAAGATAAAATAGGTAAACTTGATTACATTAAATTTAAAAGCCTTTATACAAATCAATGTAGCTTCCCGATGTCAATTTGGAAACATATTCACATCAAATATCATTAATAAAGGGCTTATGTAAGACATATAGGGACTTAACAAAAATGATTAAGACTGAAAACCTCCAGTAGATTTGGGGTCCAAGGCTATGGATAGTTTTCAGAAGAAATGCAAGCCCCCCTCTACCCTGGACTCCCCTGCTCTTTTTCTTTTCCCTACACTCAAACCTTTCCAAACCCCAAGCCTGAATTCACCCCACTTTCTAACTTCTCTGAGGGACCAGTGCCTCTGTCTCCCTGGCCCCCAGAGGAGGCCACGTTTCATTCAACAAGCTGGCTGATGGGATATGGAAGCAGAAGAACGGGGTTCTAGTCCCTAGCGCCCTAAGTCTGGGCTTCTGAGTCAACCACCCTACTCTGACATTCTCTATTCTAAACATATAGTTGAAGATCTCCCCAGCTCTGACATTCTACACGTCTAAGATTCTAAATCTGACCCAATCAGAAGGCAGCATACAAGGAATGTCCCCAGAGTCCATGGCTGACTTGGGCTGGTTCTCCAAAATTTTCATCCCACTGACTGGTGTTTCCCATTGTCAGCAGTGTGGCCATGGGCAGGGTCTTCAATACTGCCCCTGCTTTTGCTTTGACCTCAGGCCATGAGCTTGGACACTTTGGGGCAGGGTGGCCTAAGACCATAGGATCTTCTTTTCGTAGCTGGAAAGGGCTTTAGATGTTTTTTAGCCCAATCCTATCATTTTACAAATAAGGAAACTGAGGCTTAGGTATCTTGAGTTGCCCCAGGTCACATAGATGGTAAGCAAGACTCAAACAATGTCAGTCATAGCTGGTCCAGGTGTTTTCATGCTTCTCCCTGTCCCCTGGGGATAATAGGACCTGCCCCAGGGCTCCCCCAAGGGCCCCAGAAGATTTGGTTTCCTTCCCACCCCCAACTTTATTAGCTGCCTTACTGAGCACCTGGGAGAGAGCAGTCAGAGAATTCCGGGATGTTGCTATTTCATGGGATTCTTGTTCTGAAGTTTAAATGGCTTATTTCTGAGCCGGCACTCAGGTGAAAACATTGATCTTGGCTGGGGCTGAGGCCAGAATGATGAAGAAGGATTTATTGCATCCAGCAGCAGTGGAAACACCAATTCTCCAGGCTCTGCAGGGCAGATAGGGCTCTAGGCCTGTCTTTTTGCTTGGGGAGACAACCTAGTATAGTGAAAAGGGGGCTTGGCTTGGAGTCTAAAAAACCCTAGGTTCCAAGGCTGCCTCTGACACTAGCTGTGTGACCTTGGGCTAGTCATTTACCTCCATGGATGTTGTTTCTTTAAGAGGGGAGGGAGAAAGAGCCTCTCACTCCCTATGGATCAACAAGATGCAGTGTGGTGTATCTAATAGAGAGCAGGCTAGACTTGGAGGCAGCGGGAAGAGATGAGGGTGAATCCCACTTCAAACATCTCCTTCATGACCTTGGGTTAAGTGACTTCCTATCTCTAAGACTCAATATCTTCATCTGAAAAAGGTGTGGTAAAATAGCATCTACCTCCCTATTGGTTGTGGTGATCACTTGTATTTTACATTGTCTTCATTTATCAATATATCCTGGAGTGTGCTGGAGCCAGCTTGAATTATCTCTCAAGAGTTGATTGTTAAAATTTCAGTGTGAGCATTTACACCAGTGAAATCAACAAGCCCAGAAACCAGGTCTTGATTTATTGTTTTGCTGATTGTGTAGACTTGAGAAAGTGAGGGAGAAAATGTTAATGATTCAGGTTAAACCTAAAAGTGTGTGGTGCATACAACTGTGCATATATTCTCTCCTCCTCCCCCCTTACCTCAGCTGAGAACTGGTTGTTAAACATTTACCAGCATATTCCTGTAAAAGGGGGGCACCTATTCAGGTAGAAGTAGAACTAACCAGATGCCCTGGTCCCTTCCAACAATGAGGCTGTATAGGATTAGAGATTCCTGTCCTCTCTCACAGGGTCATGTGGAAATCACTTTCTATATTCTTTTTTTTTTTGTCTTTTATGGATATTGTTCATTTTCACATCTCCTTCATTTCTAAATATATCCCTCCTTTTCTCCTGGCCAGTGATCCGTCCCTTGTAATGAAGATTTAAAACATTTGGCAAAGGAAGAGAGAAAAAAAGCAGTTCAGCAAAACTAATGAATACATCAATCAGGTCTGACAGCACATGCAACATTACATACCCATAGGTCCCCACTCTGGCAAAGAAGGGGGAGGAAGGATCATTTTCTTCACTCTTCACTAGGGAGACACTTGGTCATCATAACTGCACAGTCTTGGGTTTTTGTCAGAAAGCACTTTTTAAACTTTCACTTAAGAGAGAAATACAAACTCTTATGACAATCCCCATTTCACAGATGAGGAAACTGAGGCACAGAAAGTGATTTTCGCCCAAGGTCACATAGCTAATGTGTCAGAGACAGAACGCAAATCTATGTGTTTTGACTCCAAAGTCAATGCATTTTGAAAAAATCATTGTTTCCACTTTGAGTGGTATTAGGTAAAACCTGACTTGTTTTAATAACTTCTCTTGTTTTCCGTGATTGGGAGCACCCTTTTAGCAATTGTTGATCATTGCATTTCTTCAGAAATAAGCTAGGTGGCTGATATGGGAATGTCTTCCATGACTACTCATGTATAACTTATTTTGAATTGCTTGAGTTCTTGTGGGTGGGGGTGGGAAGGGAAGGAGGAAGAGAAGTTTGAACACAAAGTTTTAAAAAATTGATGTCAAAATGTGGGGTTTTTTTGTTTTTTACATATATTTTGGAAAATAAAATTCTATTCAACTAAAAAAGAAAAAGAAATAAACTAGGTGGCACAGTGGATAGAGTACCCAGCCTGGAATCAGGAAAAAACTGAGTTCAAATCTGGCCTCAGACACTTCCTAGCTGTGTGACCCTGGGCAAGACACTTCACCCTGTTTGCCTCGGTTTCCTTATCTGTAAAATGAGCTAGAGAAGGAAATGGCAAACCTTTCCAGTATCTTTGCCAAGAAAACCCCAAATGAGCTCACAGAGAGTCGGATATGATTGAAAAACAATTTAGTAATGTTTTCTGCTGAAAGCTGTTCAATACCCTTTGACACAGAATATACTTGTTCTAGGCCTTATATATTTTGGCCAATTTCCATTCTCATGGATATCAGGCCTTTATCAGACACATTTGATGTGGAATTTTTTGTTCTAACTATCCTCTTGTCTAGCTGCATTGCTTCTGTTTGTATAAAAACTCTTTAATTTTATATAATTGAATTTCTCTATTTTGTCTCTTGTGATCTCCTATATCCCTTGTTTGGTTATTATTTTTCTCCAAAACATAACCCTGAAAGACACTTGGTTTTTTTTTTCTTTTCTCCAATTTAATTCAATTTGTTCCAGGCTCTGGACTAGGTGATGGGTATACAGAGACCAAGGGGAAATGATGCCTGCCCTTGAAGGACTGACATTGTCCTTCCAGAGGGGGTTTGATGATGAAACCGTTAAGTAGAGATAATAGAGGGAGGAGAGCATGAATAAGGGAGGGAAGCCGGGAAGACTTCCCACCGAGGACTGGAGCCTTCAAGGAAGCTGGGGATTATCCGGGAAGGCGCTGCAGGCGCTGGGGCAGCCAATGCAAAGACAGAAACAGGATGATGCCTTGAGGCTGAGTCAGGTTGTGGCATGTAGGTCACTCTTGCTGGAACACTGAGTTTAGAATGCAGGTCTGAATATTCACAGACATCAGCAGGAGCCAGCTGTGACGGGCTTTCAGAGGAAGGATTTCTATTTCCTCCTACAGGTAATAGGGAGCCACTGGAGGCTTTTGAGCAGTGAAATAACTTGACTCCTGCTTTAGGAAGGTAATTTTTGCAGCTTTGTGGAGGGTGGGTTAGAAAGAAGGAAGGCTGCTAAAAAAAAAAAAAGAAAAGAAAAAAAAGAAGGAAGGCTGGAAGCAGCATGAACAATCATGGGGCTGCTGTTGGACTATCCAGGATGAAAATAGGTCAGTAACCATGAGGGGAAAGAGAAGACAATGGAGATGAGAGATATTTTGGGGGTGGGATGAGCCGTGTGTGTGTGTGTGTGTGTGTGTTTGTGTGTGTGTGTGTGTTTGTGTGTGTGTGTGTTTGTGTGTGTGTGTGTTTGTGTGTGTGTGTGTTTGTGTGTGTGTGTTTGTGTGTGTGTGTGTTTGTGTGTGTGTGTGTGTTTGTGTGTGTGTGTTTGTGTGTGTGTGTGTGTTTGTGTGTGTGTGTGTGTTTGTTTGTGTGTGTGTGTGTTTGTGTGTGTGTGTGTGTTTGTGTGTGTGTGTGTTTGTGTGTGTGTGTGTGTTTGTGTGTGTGTGTTTGTGTGTGTGTGTGTGTGTGTGTTTGTGTGTGTGTGTGTGTTTGTGTGTGTGTGTGTGTGTGTGTGTGTGTGTGTGTGTGTGTGTGTGTGTGTGTGGAGTCCAAACTGACTCCATGAGAACTTGGGCAACTAAGAGGCTGCCTTTGACAGAAATACAACAGTTTGGAAAAGAGCCGCATTTGGGGGCAGGATGCTTTGTATGTGAGATGCTGTCCTACTTTTTTGTATCCTTAGTGGCATGCACAATGCTTGGCACATAGTAGGTACATTAATAAATGTTTATTGATCAATTGACAAAATTTGTCATGGACCCAGTTGGTTCAGGTGTGACTCCCTCCATCAGTGCCTAACACTGACTCATGATTCTGAACAGGCACTGAGCAGGAAAGGGGGCCCTCTCTCCCTCCGGGCACACCCTGGCTAACTCTCTCCCCAACATCCCATCCCTGAGAAATTTTAGGCAGCTTAGAAGAGCAAAGCTCTGAGGGAAGGAAAAATCCCAGGAAGGGGGAGGCCAACAAGCATTTATTAAGCACCTACCATGTGTCAGGCACTGGGCTAAGCACTGGAGATAGAATGGAAGGTAAAAGACAGTCTCTGCCTTCCAGGAGGCCCAATCTAATCTAATGGGGGGAGATGACCATAAAACACTATGGACAAAGAAGAGATAGACAACAGGGTAAGGTGGAGGTGATCAGCAAAGGGCAGGCATTGAGGGGGATGGGGAAAGGCTCCAGGAGGTGGAGAAGAGGAGGGAGAGAATTCCAGGAAGGAGGGTAAGGAGGAGGGGACAGCCAGTGCAAATGCCCAGAGTCAGGAAATGGAGCATCCTGAGTGAGGAAACTCAAGGAAGCCAGGGTCGCCTTCCCAGGCAGCCGTGGGCTTCTAGCAGAGGTCCAGGGGCTTAACCCCTGCCTTGTCCCACTGAGCTGACCCCCTCCCCCACCATCCCTTGGATGAAACAACCAGCAGTGCTGGGAGAACCCTTGAAAAGCTCCAAAGCTCTAGGAAGCAGCTCCCCTGCCTGGGGCAGCCCAACCCTACAAGGGTCCTGGCACCCACCCCTTCCCCCCCACTGGCCCACCACATGGCAGACTAAGGCCTCTGGCTATAACCGGGGGGGGGGGGGGATCTGGGATGTAAAGGCATCCCCAGGAACAGGGGCACAAGGCCTTCCATGGAAGGCTGGGAAATACAGAGCTGGGCAGGGCCTCCCTCCAAGAGCATTTAGTCTGACCCCCTCATTGTATAGAAAAGGAAACTGAGGCCCAGAAAAGTAAAGTGACTTTCCCAAGTCATGGCCATAAAGGGATTAGGTATCAGGTGGCTCAGTGGATAGGGTTCCAGACCCGGAGTCAAGAAGATTCATCTCTCTGAGTTCAAATCTGTCCTCACTTCCTAGCTGTGTGACCCTGGGCAAGTCACATCACCCTGTTTGCCTCAGTTTCCTCATCTGTCAAATGAGCCGGAAAAGAAAATGGACAACCGCTCCAGTTTCTTTGCCAATAAAATCACAAATGGGGTCACCAAGAGTCACATGTGACTGAAACAACTAAACAAACAACAAAAAAGACATAGCCTTGAGGCGACGGCATGAGCAACCCTGACACTGTGGATCTCCCATGTCGAACCTGAACTCCTGCCCATAAGCCTAAGCCAGACCTTCTGATGATGACTCTAGGGCCCTTCCTCACACAGAGAGCCCCAGAGGACCTGGCTTCAGGCTCTGTGGGCCCCAGTTCCCTCACCTGGAAAGTGGAGATGGACGGAACGAGCCGGGGTCCCTCCCTGCCCTGGGTCTCTGGCCCTCTCTCACCTTGGGAGTCTCCTCTGCTCTGCCGCTCCCTGCTCTCCTCCTTTGGACATGCAGTACTCAGGTCTGTCCCCCCCATGTCTCTCGCCGCCGCCCAGCTGCCAACCCCACTCTCATGCACCCAGGGTGGTGGATTCCAGGGAGGAAGGCACCGTGTCTGTCCTGCCACAGAGCACTGTTTGTGGGTGATGGATAGGTAATTGTTTTCCCACCAAACAGCTGAGCTGTGATTCCGGCATAAATCAGAGCCTGTCTGCTCCTGGCTGACATGAAACGACACCCAGAATTAAATGGAAACAAAACAATTAACAACCCATAAAAAACCCCAACCCTTTCTGGAGCCAGCTCCCAACGGGCAGCGTGGGCTTGTTCAATTATGAGGGACGTAACTTCTCTAAGGAATAAAAGCTCCCACTGAGAGTTTACTGCATGGCCTATCCAGGCCCAGCCTCAGGGGCCTCTACAGGAACCCCTCCCCACCCAGCTCCCAGGACAGCCCAGGGCACAGCAGAAAGGGGGGGGGCTGGAAGCAGAGGACCTGGTTCAAATCCTGCTTCTATCACTCACTTGACTTTGCATGAGCCGGTTACTGTCTCTGGGCCTCAGTTTCCTCACTTGTAAAATAATGTGGTCGGCCCAGATGTCCCGAGGCCCCTCCCAGCTCTAGCTCTAGGATGCTGCAACCCTAGAAACGGTCACTGGGCCTTCCCTGAAACCTCTCCTTGAACAGGGAGCTCACTACCTTCTGCTTTGGGGCACATATGATCATTAGGAAGCTTGTGCTCACACCGGGCTGGAGCCTGGCCCTTCTCTGCAGGGGTCGTTGTGGTGCTGTGGGAAGCACGTTGGATATGGGCTCTGTCGGGGGGGGGGGGTGTGGGTTCAAATCCTGGGGTCTCCTCCTTACAAGCTGGGTCTGTGGGAGAGTTATTTCCTCTCTCTGCCCTCTGTTTCCCCATCAAGAAAATGAGAGGCTTCACTAGATAATCTCCAAAGCCCTTTTCATCTCTGATGTTCTAGTTTTGTGGACTCTCCTGTTTCCCAGGATCCATATTCTACCTCCTAAGAGCCCTCCCAGCCCTGACATCCCCTGTTCTCAGGCCCTCCCAGCCCTGACATCCCCTGTTCTCAGGCCCTCCCAGCCCTGACATCCCCTGCTCTCAGGCCCCTCCCAGCCCTGACATCCCCTGTTCTCAGGCCCTCCCAGCCCTGACATCCCCTGTTCTCAGGCCCTTCCCAGCCCTGACATCCCCTGTTCTAAGGCCCCTCCCAGCCTGACCTTCCCTGTTCTAAGGCCTCTCTCAGCTCTGATATTCCCAAATATGGCTCCTCCCCACCCCCCACATTCTGACACTCTCTGTTCTCTCTCTCTCTTTTGTTTTTTTTGGTCAGGGCAATGAGGGTTAAGTGACTTGCCCAGGGTCACACAGCTAGTAAGTGTCAAGTGTCTGAGGCTGGATTGGAACTCAGGTCCTCCTGAATCCGGGGCCAGTGCTCTATCCACTGCGCCACCTCGCTGCCCCCACTCTCTGTTCTAAGACACAGTCTCTCATCATGGGGGGTCAGGGGTGATATGGAGGACACCAAGTCCTGTATCAGGAGGCCAGGGCACACAGAAGTCTGAGAAGGGGTCCCAGGAGAGCTGCCCTAAAGCAGGGGGCTTTGGGGGGTGGGGTGTTGGGCTGCTGCAGGCTCTTTCCTTTCCTGGGGGCAAAGGTTGGCCAAGTACTTACCCTGGTGGAAGGGATCCATGCCCGCCCAGCTTCAGATGCTTGTCTGTGACCTCAGGCCACCTCCAGATCCCACAAGCTGAGTCCTCTGGTAGGGCAGTTGTGAGCCAGGGGCTCTGTCATCCGTATGTAAGAGGCTTTGAAGAAAGGAGGGCTAATGACCTGCCCTTGTGAACAGGCGGGGGTCAGGCTGCCCCCAACCTCATTCCCCTGGGCATAGTGATATAGTTCACAGTATCATTAATAATGTAATTAATAATAATGTCATGAATAATTAACAATAATCAATAATTAACCCTAATTAGCCATCGTAATTAAGCTAGCATTAATAATAACACCCTATAAGGTCTGCAAAGTGCATCTTAGGCATTTTCCCACCTGAGTCTCCCAACACTCCTGAGTGAGCCTTCCTACATTCTTAGGTGCCCTTACACCTATTTTACAAAAAGAAACTAAGGCTGGGAAAAGCTGAGTGACTTGTCCAGGGTCACGTAGCCAGTAAGTATCTGAGGGAGGATGCGAACCCAGGTCCTCCTTATTCCGACTCTGGTGTCCTTTGTACTCCACTATGCGGTCTATTAGTATTACAATTATCACCACTGAGGCAGGATCAAGGCAGGTCTCCCGGAGGAGGTGGCATTTGAGTTGGGTTTAGGGACAGGGAGAACATTCCAGGCAAAGGAAATGAGTGTCCACATGTGAGGCACTAGGAGGTGTGGGGGATAGAATGGCAAACTTGGATTTAGAAAGGGCTGAGTTCAAATCCTGACTCAGACATGTCATGGCTGTATAACCGTGGGCCAGTCATACAACCTCAGTTTCCTTGTCTATAAAATGGAAATAACAGCACCTCCCTCACAGGCTTGCTGTGGGGCTCAAATGAGCTTCACAAACCCTAAAGCGCTGTGGAGATGTAAGCTGTTGTTATTACTATAGAAGTAAATGAGGGACAGCTAGGTGGTGCAGTGGATAGAGCACTGGTCCTGGATTCAGGAGGACCTGAGTTCAGATCCGACCTCAGACCCTTGACATTAGCTGTGCGACCCTGGGCAAGTCACTTAACCCTCATTGCCTTGCGAAGAAGAAGAAGAAGAAGAAGAAGAAGAAGAAGAAGAAGAAGAAGAAGAAGAAGAAGAAGAAGAAAGTAAATGAGAAATGCCTCTAAAATGAATATGTGGCAATTCAGATTGAATAATGCTAAGTACAAAAAACTGGGGCTTTCATTTTCTGTTTGTATCTGCGTCTAGAGTAACAATTTTCAACGCAACAAGAATTAGGGTGACAGGACCTCGGTTTCAATCCTGACTCCGCCTGTTGCCACCCCTGGGACCTTGGGCAAATCCCCCTCTGTGCCTCAGTTTCCCCACCTGTCAAACAGGGATGTTTTCTACAGTCTCTTTCAGGTCTGATTCCATGATTAGGACCTCATGAGGTCCCATGTGTCCGGCAGCTCTTGGAGGATTCCAAAAAAAGACTGAATGAGCATTTCTCAGGGATGACGATGGCAAGGCTCTCCCTCACAAGCATGGGTAGGTCTAGATGACCAGCAAGGTTTCTTTCGCCTCTGAGATGATAGAATTCTATTGTTCTAAACCACAGGTGAGAGTAGGAGTCCCCACAGTAGCTTCAGATGCACTTATTCATTCAACAAATGATTCCTGTGGGCAAGGAACCGTGGATACAAAGGCTTTTAGAACGCAGACTTGGAACTAGGAGAGGCTGCCTGGTCTGACTCCTTTCACAGAGGAAGCTCCAGAAGCCCAGAGAGGAGGAGTGACTCCTCCAAGGTCACCCAGGGAGTCAGGGGCCAAGCCAGCACCCAAAGCCAGGTGCTCTTTCCCCTGCACAAGGTGGGTGGCCACTTTGCCATCCCAAGGACCAAAGCAAAGGAGGGTAGAATTAAAGGACCTCTAATGGTGCCTGCTCTACCTCTCCAGCACCAGGCAAGACAGCACAAGAGAGACCAGAGCAGAGGAGCGGCTCAGACACAGGCAACACTTCAGGGAGGAAGCCAGTGGCTGAGCCCAGTCCACCCAGGCCCACAGCGCGGCAGGGGCTGCTGCACGTCTCTGCTACAGAAATGCAACACAATTAATTAGCCCCTAAAAAAAGCATTTGAAGTGTTTATTGCAGGATGAAGCTGCTGGTTTTATAAGCAGACAGGGAAATAAAGCGAGGGGACTGACACGGAGGAAACAGCTGCACAGGGACCCGCAACCTAATTCATAATTCAACAGACTAATCAGAGAACATCTTCTGCAGCTCCTCGGCTGTAATGAAGGAACGTGAGGTGGCAAGTGATGAGCCACACTCCCTTTCTTAAGGGGGCTGCTGCCAATTAGCAGGACCTCGACAATACTGCCAATGAAAGAGATGCTAGAGATGCCCCCACCCGTGGCATCCCTTATCACTGCAGGGAGGAAGAGAGTGACCCCAATGTTGTGCCTCCACCTGTGGGCATCCCTCATTACTGCAGGAAAGAAAAGACTGGGTCCCCCATGGGGCATCTCTTATCACTGCAAAGGGGAAAAGCCTGAGCCTGAAAGTGAGCCCCTACCTATTGGGCGTCCCCCCTCACTCCCAGGGTGATCACCACTGGGGAAGATTAAAACATTAAAAAAAAAATCATAGGTCTAGACATGAAAGAAACCTCAGAAATTGTCTTCCAACCCCCTGACTTTACAAGAGAAGAAACTGAGGTCTAGAAGAGAGGGATGACTTGTCTGAGGTCATACAGATCAGTCAGTCAACCAGAATTTATTAAGCACCTGCTATGCGCCAGGCACTAGGAGGAACAGAGCATGCATGCACTTGAACCCAGAGCCCTTGCCACTCAGCAATGTTTCTTCTAGAGAGATCTTTGGATGACCTAAGATCCCAGGTCTGGGTTCTGGAAGAGACCTCTGGGATGATCTAGTTTAAGCCCCTTATTTTACAGGGGAGACTTGTCCGATCTCACACAGGTAGGAAGCCACAGAGAAGGTCTGCCAACAGGCCCCTGATTCCAAGTGTAGATTGATCGATCACTGTTTTCAAGTACCTGAAAGGTAGGCATGCAGAAGAGAAGGATAGACTGAATAGAATATCAATGAAGCAAGCATTTATTACAGTACATAGGCACTGTGCTAGGCACTGAGGCTACAAAGACAAATGTGGACCCATCCTTGCCTGCATGCAGCATACATTCCATTGGAAGGAACACCACAGGTACACAATTAAGTAAATCCTCCATTCCTGGCCATTGCCAGTCATCTTGGCTTTTTTCTTGCCACTGGACTTCCATGATTCTGGAAGAGATAGTGAGGCTAACAACTTTATGCAACTCTGCCTCATTTAAATCCAATTCACCCACAAGTCATGACATAAGATGTCATTGGTCCTCTTTGAAAATGAAGGACAAAAAAAAAAGAAAAAGAAAATTAAGACAAACACATGCGAGGAGATGATGGTCTGCACCAGAGTAGAGGCAATGTCAGATAAGAGACAGGGGTGGAATTGGAAGATGTTGCAGAGTTGAAATCAACATGAGGTATTGCAAAGGTGAAATCTACAAGAAATGCTGCAGAGGTGAAACCGACATGAGATGTTGCAGAGGTATAATCAACATGAAACATTGCAAAGGTGAAGTCAACATGAAATGTTGCAGAGGTGAAGTCTACAAGAAATACTGCAGAGGTAAAATTGACAGGCCTTGGCAACAACTTGGAGGGGCAAAGGGGAGTGAAGAGTCCAAGATGACTCTTCGTTGTGACCCTAGGAGGTGGTGCCCTTGACAGAGTGGTGGGCAGATGTGTGGAGGATGTCCTGAGTCAGGGAGACTAAATGTGAGCTATTGTAGCTACCTCCCATTGTGTGACCCCAGATTTCCAGCCTAAGTCAGCCTTGCCCTCACTTCCTTCCCATTTCTACTTCTGTCTCTTACCTGATTCTTCCCGTCTCCATCACCCCCTCCAGATAGCCCCCAAACCACTCTCACCTGGAACCATGAGGTGAGATCTTTACAGCCTGGAAGAGGGGTCTTTGCAGTTGCATTTGAGGCTACAATTTCTTTCACACATTTAAGAACACCTCCTTGGAGTAACAGCTCACAATTACTCCAGGAGAGATAACAATGAAGGCAGAAATTGGGACCCGAAGTTCATTCAAACGATAGTCACAGAATGTTAATCTAGAGAAACTTCTAAAAAAGAGGAGACAAATCTGGGAAGGGCCATAGAGCAGGAAATGTCAGAGCTGGGAGGAGCCTAAGAACAGGGAATGTCAGGGCTGAAAGAGGCCTGAGAACAGGGGATATCAAGAGTGTAAGGGGCCTTAGCAATATCCAGTAGAACCCCCTCATACTACAAATGGGAGTATTGAATCCCAGGGAAATGAAATTACTTGACCAAGGCCACACAAAGGGTGAATAGCAATTCTGAGAGTTCCAGATTGCCCAGGATAAAATGTGCAATTAGACCCATGCCTGCCCCCCCCAACACATACACCCGTTCCCTCCCACCCCACCCCCATCCTGGGTATGCCCAGGCTTGCCTGGCAATAATCTATCCTGAGAAATCCCTCCTCCTCTCTGTAAACGGGGCCCTGGGAGGCCAGGATGAGGGGAGACATGCAATCGTGGGGGAGAGGGATGACTTCTGACCCCTGAGTGAGGGCAGGAGCCGGGCCCTCTGGCCTCAGAAGAGGCCGATGTCTGAGAAGGCAGAGAGGATCTGGGCCCAGCCCCCGCCCTCCAGTGCTAAATGCAAAGACTGTCTCAGTTATCATTAAAGCATCTGAGGCAGCGAGTCCACTCTTTTGGCAAAGCGCGCCCATCATTTTTCCTCGTTATCCTCATCCACTCGACCTCTCAAAGGCAATTTGGGGAGATGCCTGTAGTTCAGGAGCCCTTTGATTCTTCATCTGTTTGCTTCCCCACCTCCCCTGACACACAGGCCGCCTGCTTCTCTGCATCTCCTCCTTAGAAGGCTCCCCCATCATCACTCCTGGGGAAGACAGGTCCCCTGAGGGGAGGGGGGTGTCAGAGAAGGACGGGGCCAGTGATCTGCGCCCAGGAAGAGACTGCAGCCAGGCTCGGCTATCCCATGGCCTTCCCTTCAGTCTGGGGGAGGGAGGGAAGGAGGGATCTGGATCCCCAGTGCCAAACACTCCTAACCTGATGTGGGGAAGACACCACCGGGGCAAGAGCAAAGGGTCTTGGTGGTCCTCTAGTGGCCATTTCACATATGGAAATACTGAGCCCTAGGGAAGGAGATAAGTGAGGGATCCAGGATCCAAACCCAGGTCCCCTGACTCTAGGTGCAGCTTCTTTTCTATGACCCCTCTCTTTCTATATATGAAAAAAATGGGATTTCCCAACTTGGTCCTTAACAAGAGATTAAAGAAAGCCCCTCCTTCCCTTCTTGAAGAGGTGGAGGACTACAGAGACAGAGCCCTACAAACACTCTCAGACTTGGTTAGGATTTCAGGTGGCATGCTGTCCCCCCTCGTTTTCCTCTCGTGCTTTCCTTTCCTCGTTTTCCTCTTTGTTATGAGAGGGCTCTCTGAGTGGGGAAGAAGGAATTCTGTTATTCAGAGACCTTGGGTGGGAGGTATAAGCCTGCAAGGGCTCACTCAGTCCCAAAGCAATGCGGCTCCCAGATCCTGGGGGGGACGATGTAGGAGGGGGAGATTAAGGGACTGCTTTAGGACTCAGAAGTTTCATACCAGCAAGTCCTTGAGAAAGTTTGCCTTTCATCACTCATTGTTGTAATTTTCCTCTTTGCTGTTGGGGGGGGGGGGGCGGGGATGCATTGATTAAGTACTTATTATATGCCAAGCACTGGAGATAAGGACAAACATCAACTGCAATCCCAAACCGACCTCAAGAGGTCTGAGGCTCGGGGTTTGGAAGAGGGACGGAGCAGGGACTGTTCTCATTGGTAGGAGAGAAGGAGAAGGGTTGGCCAGGGTGGGAGGGACTAGGATGGGAGCCCACACTGCTCAGGCCAGGAACCATCCAGTGACAAATTGCCCTCTGGAGGGTTGGGCTCTCAAAATCACAAAAAGCTAGTAGGGACCTCAAAGATCATCTAGTCCCACCCCACCTCCCCCCCCCCATTTTAGAGAAGAGAAAACTGAGGTCCACAGTGGCAAAGCTTCTTGCTCAAGGTCACACTACCTGCTAGTAGGATTCCAGAATCATAAATGTAGAGGTGGTAAGGAAGCTAGAGGTAACCTAATCTATCGGTGCAGCACTATGGGAAAACAATGATTTCTCAAGTCAGAGGCCCTGGGTTCGAGTCTCTCCTCTTACTATCTGTGCAACTTTGCGTAAATCTCTTCCTCTCTCTGTGGCTCAGTTAACCATAACACCCCTTAAATGATGGTGTTGTATTTGAAGGTGCCTTCTGGTTCCTGACCTATAAACCTCTGGACCTTTCCATTTTACAGATGTGGAAACTGAGACCCAGAAAGGGGACACGAGTCGGCCGTAGCTTTCACAAGGCAGAGCCAAGTGGACGCTTGAACTGAGAACCTTCTGACTACAAGTCACAGGCTGGTTCCACTCCATCCATATGTCAGGTCCACTCTGGGGTTCAAAGGACTTGGTCGTCACTGCCTGGTCTGGGGAGACTTGGACTTGTCGGGGCAAGATGGCAGACTGCAGGCAGGAGACTTCAAACAAATTGGACATCAAAAATTCACACACGTTTTATGAATCCTCCAGCTTCTTCAAGAACACAATGCTTACCACAACAAAGCGGAAAATGTTAAATATGCAAGACAGGATCTTTGTCGGGCTGTAAATCTCCTTTTCCCTCGGCTGGAATCAGAGGGGGGCAGCCGCAGGGACTGAGCCCTTATTGATTCAGAGGGAGAGCCACCAGACTGAGAATCTCTTTCTGAAGTTCGACCCAGGGCAGCTTCAATGGGGAGACCCCCGGCCAGTTCAGAGATCAGCAGATGCAGACCCATCCTGCTGCAGACAAGTCCCTCCCCCAGCACTCACCACTATCCCTGGATAAAATGAAATAATATCTGTGAGGCACTTAACACAGTGCCTGGCACATGGTGGGCTTCCAGCATGAGACCTTCTATCCTCTGGGTTAAGGTCTTCCCTTTCCAATGGGCTTTGTACCCATTCCCAGGGTGGCATGCATGAGCTGTGTGGGAGAGGAGCTCCAAAGAACCAGGATGAGGGCTTGTAGCTGGGACAGCACTGCCTGACTCGCTATCCACTATGCCACACTGCCTCCTTGTATATTCTCATATGAGAAAGTACTGTGCAAACAAACCTTCAAATGCTATATAAATGTTAGCATGGCTTGGGTAGACTGGACTGTGAAGAACCAGCCCTGGGAGCAAGTGCAGATAGATATTCCTTGACTGATTTGGGTCCAACTGGAACAGGAGGGATTTGGGGGGTGGGAGGCACATATTTCTGGCCACATGTGACCCAGGGGCTGATATTGTGTGATAATGAAAACCTTCTAATTGGCTACAGAGTCAGAAGAATTGATGACTCAGGGGATGCTGAGCTAGACCTCAGCATGCATACAAAAGGGAAATCTCTCTCTCTCTCTCTCTCTCTCTCTCTCTCTCTCTCTCTCTCTCTCTCTCTCTCTCTCTCTCTGTGTGTTTCTCTCTGTATCTGATTCTCTTGTCTCTCCTTCCTCCCTTCCACTTCTGTCTTTGTCTCTCTCTCTCTCTCTCTCTCTCTCTCTCTCTCTCTCTATATATATATATATATATATATATATATATATATATATATATATATATATCACTCATTCCAAACAGAAGGCTGAAGAGCTGCCTTCGGCTGCCTCCTTGAGAAACAGGTGGGGGAAGAGCAGCTGCCCTGTCTCCCACCAGCCATGACAACTATGAGCACATGGTTATCTCAGTCTCTTATGTTTTATCCTTCGTGATTCAAAATAAATGAGTATTCAGCGATGGAAGAGTTCAAGCAAACTGGTAGATCTTGGAGATCTAGATTTCCCATCAGTATCTGGAGTTTAATACTAAGAGTAGCTGGGTCTCTTGGATTGGTGATAGTCCAAGGCAATGGAAGCACCTGGAACATGTGTGGGAAGAATATAGCCCTAGGACAGTGGCAGCCTACATGAATGTAGTCACTTCCTCACAGAGAAAGGGGCTGGCTTTGAATTCTAGAAAAGCACCAGCCCTTAGAGTCCAGCAGAGAGCTACTTGTAAGAGGAATTTTCTGAGTATTCTATGAAGGGAGAAAGGAATATCAAGCCTAGGAATTAGTAAGTACCCCTTTGCCATAAGTGTTCTCTAAATACGTCTCACTGACATTGAATTCTAAGTTTGAGCACAAATTTGCTCATGTATGTTGTTTATTTGTGAAAGTGTCTGCCACAGGTTTGGGGTGAAACCCTTTGTAACAATTGTTCATAAAATACCATCTTAGTAAATATCCTTTCTAAAAGCCACATAATCTGATGGCTGATCATTAGTGTATAGAACACAAGTGGGGGCTCATGAGGAACAATGCTAGAAACCCAGACCCTCAGGGTTGCCCCAGGACCCTGAGAGGAGGAGGAATCAACCTTATAAAGAACCTGACCTGACAGTGTGTGTTAAATGAGTGTCCCAGAAAAGGGTAGCCTTTTAGTTATTATTGCAATTGTTATTATTATTACTTACTTGATATCCTTCACACACATCATCCTGATCTCTGCCCCCCCCTTCCCCAATGCCTTTACACAGGTTGTTCCATATTCATGGAATGTTATCCCAACTCACCAAGAACTCTTTGAATCTCTAGCTCCCTGCAAGGGTTATTTATCCAAAGCGCCCCTTCTAACACAAGGTCTCTGCTGATTTCTCCCCTACCCCACCCCCAGTTTATAGTGATCCCTCAATCCTGACATTTTTTTGAAGATACTTACCTGTATTCCTGCTACCCCCCAATTAAAGCTCCTTGAGAACAGAAACTTGTTTCCACTTAATCTTCCTAGGCACCTAGCACAGTCCCTGGCACATAGTAGGCACCTTGTTTCATTACACTGAATAGGACAGAAAAGGGCCTTGGATTTATGCCATCTTTAGACCAGTTGAAAGATCTGAGGTGATGTACACCAGAGAAGAGACTGGAGGGCATGCATGAGGGCTGTCCTCATGGGCAGTTGTAGAAAAAGCCTGGACTGACTCTGTGTGTGCCCAGAGGACAGAACTGGGCCAATGAGGAGGTCTAGAACAGGAGCAAATTTAGGCTTGATGTGAGTAAGAGGGAAAAAGACAAAACTGCTTAACAATCAGAGCTCATTGTCCCAAAGAGAAGTGGGGTGCCCAATGAAACTGTGGTATTGGATTTGGGGGGCTTTAAGTAGAAGCTGCAGAATCACCTGCCCAGTGTCTTCTAAAGGGGATTCCTTTCTATGTATGGGGTGGAATAGGTGATCATGGAGGTCCCCTGCAACTCTGACAGGATATGGTTCTATGATTGGGAGTAGGTGGTTCTTAAGGGCCCTCCCAGCTCTGACCTTCCCTGTCCCAGCTCTGACATCCCCTGTTCTAAGCCCCCTCCCAGCCCTGACATCCCCTGTTCTAAGGCCCCTCCCTGCCCTGACATCCCCTGTTCTAAGGCCCCTCCCAGCCCTGACATTCCCTGTTCTAAGACCCCCTCCCAGCTGACATTGGAATTGTAGCCCCCTCCCCTTATGGCCCTTCTCGGTTCTTTCTCCTTTGCCTTTATGTCTGGCCCCAGCAGACTGACTGTGAATTCTGCCAGGGCAGAGACCACCATTCCCCTTCCTCTCTGTTGCCCCCACAGCCTTCAGAGAATAGTCATCATCGTCATAATAAGGTGCACGCCACACTCTGTACGCTTTATCTCTTTTTAATAGGAACCATATGTCTGATTGAATGGTGGAATGACCTCTAATGAAGACAATGGGGAGTTGGGGGTGGGCTGTCCCCTCTGACTGGGCCCAGAAGCATTTCTGTCCCATCCCTGGGCCTCCTAGGCCAGAGGAGGCTGGTGCTGGGGGCTGGGCTGGCCCTCTTCTCTCCCCTGTCATCCATCCCTCCCTTCTGCCTCTTCTCTTGTGTCTTCTCCTTTACCAGCTCGAGGGAGGGAACTCTCCCTGCTCCTTTATCTTCCTTCTGGGCTTTCCTGGGTCACCCCTTACCTACAAGCACTTGAGTGGAGTATCTCTTATGTGCTCCAGGGCTTAGGGCAGCAGCTTCCCATCTGGGCTCTCCTCTTAATAGAAATGGGGGTGGGGCAGGGCAACAGTCCTGTGTCATCTTCTTGGTCAGACCACACCTGGCCTATTGTGTTCAGTCCAACTGTGGAAGTTTGGGAAATGACATTGACAAGATGGAGAGTGTCCAGAGGAGGCAACCAGGATGGGGAAGGGTCTGGAGTCCATATTTAGCCTGGAAAATAGAAGGGGGCGGGGATAATCGACCGAAAGTACTTGAAAGGTTGACATATGGAAGAGAGAGCAGACTCATCTTCTTGGCTCCAGGGGTCAGACGTGAGAACAAAGGAGGAATGTAAAAGAAGGGGGAGAGAGTTACCCTTGATATAAGGGAGAAGTGCCCAGACATCGGGACTGTCCAGACATAGTCATCAGTTTCCCAATCTGTGAAATGAAAATAAAGATGGCCAGACCTTCACATGATCTGGGAAAAGGGGAGGGTTAGGCAGGGGATACAACGGCTGTCCTCGGGTGTTTGAGAGCTGTCCTATGGAAGGAGATTAGACTTGTTGACCTTGGCTTCCAGGGGAAGAGCTAGAATTAATGTGAAGACATTGCTGAGAAAATCCTGCTGTCTCAAATTAAACAGGCTGCCTTGTAAGGTAGTGAGCTCCCTGTCATAGTGGATGGAGCATAAATTTGATGGTAGGAAAACCTGCCTCTGACACTCAGGGATCCCAAATGACCTTACCTAAGTTAACCTCTTACGCTTCGATCTCCTCATCTGTTAAATAGGGATAACCACAGAATGGTTGTGAGGCTTACTTGATATCATTTAGTCAAAGCCCTTTCCCAGGATTCTAAGAGCCCCTCTCAGGCTACTCCGCCATCCTACAGTCACAATTCAGGGTTGTGTCCTCAGAGGGGCAGCTGCTGCTCGGGATCCTGGGGTAATCCTCTGGGTGGCTATTGCTTTTCACCCACCTCAGAGGGTGCACTTCCCACTAACAATTAGTGAGTGGTATCAATGAGCTTTTAGCAGTCGGTCACTAAATCGGTAGAGCAAGGAGAGTTTGTACAGACACTCCCCAGAAGGCTGGGGTGTTCTCTCCAATAAATGCCCCCAGTACCCAGGTGAAGATTGGGTTCAAACGACAACTATAGCATTGTTGTTGTCGTTCAGTCATTTCAATCTTGTCTGACTCTTCGTGACCCCATTTGGGTTTTTCTCAGCAGAGATAGTGGAGTGGTTTGCCATTTCCTTCTCCATTGTTTGCCATTGTAGTGAGACACAATTATAGTATGCAGTTGTACAATTGGATTGTAAGATTGCAATGAAAACACTCATGTAGTAATTCACAGCCCAGGGTTATGTCCCCAAAGGGGCAGCTGCTACGTATCTTTTATGTAGTTCTTGAAATTTTGCAAAGCACTTTATATGTGCTATCCTGGTCGGATCCTTACAACAACACTGGGAGGAGTGGTATGCTCATTTTTTACAGGAAGAAACTCTGAGACAGAGCCAGGTTTGTTGACTTGACCACTAAGTGTCTGAAGCAGGATTTGAATTCCATTCTTCTGATTCCAAGGCCAGCACTCTATCTACAACATGTAGGATACATCACAAGGGTGGGCTGAACTCAACTTATACCTTACTGAGCCGGTTGTTAAAAGTTTAATGTGAGCATTTACAACTCAGAAATCAGCAAATGCTACAAATCAAGGCTTGATTTATTGTTTTGATTGTTTAGACTTAATATAATGCATATTAAGTTTAAAAGTACCATGGTATGATTTTTGGAGAGCTGATTGTTAGATATTTACTAGCACACCTTGGATATATGTATGCAAAGAATAACTCCAAAGTCTTGCTCCTGGAAGTCTTTCTCCCTTGGTGGAGTACTCACAGTATTCGGTCCCAGGATCCATGTCTTTCTTGAGTTCATTGCCAGCATTTTCACCTGATGTGAGGGCTCAAACTGTTGAAGTGACCTCCTTTCTCTCAGCATCTGCCATCTAGACACCTGTTTTTTTTCCAGAAGACTGCATCCAGGCCACCCTCTCCAGGTCTAGCCATTACCTTCCTCATCCCTCCTACTACACTGGGTCAATAATCAGACTCCTTGCTCCCAACTGCTGCCTTTAATCCCTCCCTCTGCTAGCTTTCCTGCTTTGAGGGTCCCTCCCTCCATCCATATCACTCTATATCCAGAGCCTAGTTGCTATTCTGTACCAGGCCCTAGGTGGTCCTTCCTTCTTTAGCAAGGAGCCCAGAACCTGGCCCACAATCCCCCTCTCCGCCTCAAGCCCTTCTCTCATATTTAGGGATTTCAACATCAAGGCTGATGTCCCCTCAAACATCCGCACCTCCCAGTTCACTAATTAATGTCTCCAGCTCCCACTCCCCATGCATCCACTCCTCCTCAGGCACCCACAATGGGAGTCCCTTAGCTGGGCATACCTTAGATGTCACCATCACCCCTAATTGTTCCAGATCCCAGATTTTGACCTCTAAAGCTCCCTCTGTAATCATAACCTCCTATCCTCCCATGTCCCCCCACTCTATTCTCCTCTTCCTGAATCTGTCCTTCATCCTCACCATGACCTCCAATCACTCCCCATCCATCCCTCCTTGTTCTTACAGTCGAGTCAACAAGAAGTTATCAGGCACAGACTATATGCTGGGCAGTCCATCGCCCCTTCTCTCATGTTGCCGAATGTTATAGAACTGTGCCAAAGGGGTCCCCTATAAATGGACAATATCTAGTTTCTATCGGGCTCTCCTATATAGTAACCGTTTTGTCCTGGGGGAAGCAAGGTGGGGCAGTGGATAAAGCACCGGCCCTGGATTCAGGAGGACCTGAGTTCAAATCCAGCCTCAGACATTTGACACTAGCTGTGTGACTGTGGGCAAGTCACTTAACCCTCATTGCCCCACAAAAAAAAGTAACCCTTTTGTCCCTAACTGGCTAGCTAGATGAGCCCATCTTGTCCCACCTTCATCTGAACCAGAATCCACTCAATAATATACCATACAAATGGTTACCTAGCCTTTGACCTCTGGTCAAACGGGACTGTTAGCTATTCCAAACTTGCCTTTTCATCTCCTGCCTTCAGGCCTTTGCCCAGGTTGTGCCTCATACCTAGAATGCAATATCTCCTGTCCTCAAGCTTTTAGAATGCCTAGTTTCCTCGAAAGCCCTTGTTGTTTGACCTTCCCTGATCTGTCTAGCTGTCAGTGGCCTCTCCCTTCTCAAATTATCTTGCATTTACTGGTCTGTATACATATTTGTTTCCCCACCACCACCACCCAGTAAAATGTAAGCTCCTCAAAAGCAGGGGCTGCTTCAGTTTTGGCTTTAACCCCTCTGCCTTGATGAGAACTTCCATCATGGAAGTCTCTCTGATAAATAGATCCCGGATCCTAGACCTTCCATGGGTCAGTAAATAAGTCCTAAGGGAACTGTGTAAGACACATCCATGTTCAATCACTTATCCAGGGTTGCATGTGCCAAGGGTGGGACTTGACCCCAGTTCTTCCTTCCTCTAAGGCCAACCCTCTACCTACTACCCCATGCTGCCTTTATACCTTGTACATGGTAGGCACTGAATAAATATTTGTTGAAGTCAATTCAATTGATTTGGGTTGAGTTGGGAGGGCCTTAGATTGAAAGAATGCTCCATTTGGATCCAAAGGGCATGGGGTCCAAAGCCTGGTCTTTGTGACCTATGTGACTGAGTGGCATACCTTCCTTTTGGGTGGGTCCCAACAATCTCCCAGGTCCCTCCCAAGCAGGTGGGAGGACTCTGACTCTGTGTGTGCAGGGACATCCTCCTCACTTGGGTCATTAGCCACTGGCCTGAGCTCCAGCCCAGCTGTCCAGAAGCCCTGGTCCCAGAAGGCCCTGCAGATATTCTGTCCACGTCGCCCTTGTACGTCTCCTTCTAGGATTATTTATGCATCCCTTTCAGCTAGGCCTCCCATCCTCATTTGCTTCCCAGAGACAGTCCCATTAGCTCGTACCTAATGGGACACTTTAGCTATTGAATGTGGAACAATTCCAATTTAATTACACTTCGGAAAGTTGGGCATTAATTATAGTAACAAAAGATCCAGCACAACTCATTACCAAATGGGCTCCATGCTTCCTTTGGAAACAGGCAAGAGAGGCTAGGCAGTAGGGGAAATGGCGGGTTGACCTTCAGCCCCGGGCCAAGGCGCTGGAGAAAATGGAGGACAAAGAAGAAGCCAGAGGATCCCATGGCATCCGGCAGGTGGAGTATTCTGGATCCTAACCTGAGGACCTGGAATTCTGGCATGGAGCCCCATCTCCCAGGAAAGCCATAGGCCCCATCACCTAACTGCGTGTGAGTGAGTCTGGGGGATCACACAGGCAGTTATCCAGGACCCACAAGTGTGGGAAAGGGGCCTGTAAGGAGGTAGTTTGGCCCACCACAAAGAGCACTGGTGAGGGGGCCAAGACACCTGGGTCCTAGAGTTATAAAATGTCAGAGCTGGGAGGGCCTGAGAACAGGGTATGTCAGGGCTGGGAAGGATCTTAGAAATTAACTAGTCCCAGACCTCGTTTTGAAGACTGAAAAACAAAAAGCCATGCAGGGAAGGGACTGCACCAAGGTCATATCTTGACTCTAAGAGGTACAGAAGCTCAGAGCTGCAAGGGCCCTGACCAGGACTCCCCTCTAATACACCTGACAAGTAGCCATCAAGCCTTTGTTGAGAGACCTCCGGGGATGGAGAACTCACCCCTCTTGTAGCAGCCATTCCCTCTGAGATAGTTCTCAGTGCTAAGTTAAGGCCTGAATTTACCTCTGCTTCTTCCCCCTACTTCCTGGTTCTTCTTGGATCATTGCACTGCTGCGAAGAGTCAAGTCTATCACAGTTGATCATCACGCCATGTTGCTGTTACTGTGTACAATGTTCTCCTGGTTCTGCTCACTTCACTCAGCATCAGTTCATATAAGTCCATGTTTTTCTGAAATCTGCCTGCTCGTCATTTCTTACAGCACAATAGTATGCCATTACATTCACATACCACAGCTTGTTCTTCAGCCATTCCCCAATTGATGGGCATCGTCTCGATTTCCAATCTTTGCCACCACAAAGAGAGCAGCTATAAATATTTTTGTACATGTGGGTCTTGTTCCCTTTTCTATGATCTCTTTGGGATACAGACCTAGTAGTGGTATTACTGGGTCAAAGGGTATGCACAGTTCCATATTCCTTAGGGCATAGGCTTTATTCTTTTTCAATCTGTGTCCTGAGCACTCAGCCCAATGCCTGGCACATATCAAGTGCTTAATAAATGTTTGTTTTTCCTAAAAAGACTGAAAGAACCCTGGATTGCAGGGCACAAGACCTGGGTATGAGGTGCTGAGTTTCAGGTCTAACCATCTTCTGCTGTGTGAACCTCTCTGAGCTCCCCATCAGAATCAGAGGCAGGTTTAACTCCAGGTCTGTCCCGACTCTAAGTCCTAGAATACACACTATTGTCATTAATAATATTATCACTGAGAGGTCACTACACTATGAACATCCACCCCAAGAAGGTCACTGGTAAAAGGAAGTCCCCACGTATGTCAAAATGTCCCTAGCAGCATTTTAGGAGTACCAGAAAACAAAAACGGAGCAGATGCTGCTGACCAGAGAACGGCAGAACAGATTGTGACCCAGAGATGTCATGGAACGTTACTGGGCTCTAAGACATGACCAGCAGGAGGGAGACAGAGAAGCCTGGGAAAACCTTTGGGAAGGGATGCAGCACAGTACACAGGATGGCTGCAACAATGTAACAGTGTGCCCATGGCTACAATGATGTAACAAAAATTTAAATCATCAAATAATCACAATTGAATGTTGCATATTACCCACCACCTGATGGGGGGGGGCGGCACCAAGCAAATGGAAGCATCTACAGTTTGGGACATGGCCAACATAGGAATTTGTTTTGCTCAACTTTGAATATTTGTTGCAAGGATTTAAGCTCCTCCCTCCATTAGACTATAAACTCCTAGAGGGGGGTGGGGACTGTCTTTTGTCTCTTTTTATATCCTCAGCACTTAGCACATGCCTGACATTTCAGTAGGTACTTAATAAATGTTTAGTGGATTAATTAATTAATTAATTTTTCAATGGGAAGGGAAAGATAAATTTTTGTTAATTGAAAAAATAATTTAAAAATTTTAGTGAATGTTGCAATGTTAATAAAGAAGCAACCTAGAGTAGTAGATAGAATACCAGCCTTGGAGTCAGGAAGTCCTGGGTTCCAGTCTACCTTCTGACACCTACTTCCTATGTGATCCTGGACAAGTCTTTCAACCTCTAAGTGCCCCAGTCATCTAACACTAGGTTCCCTATACTTATGTAATACTAGATCTTGGAATCACTCCCAAAATAGTGACCTCACATAAGTAGCTCACATGAAGTTTTCACCTCACATATGTAGCTATAATCTGCAGACCTAGACAAAGGCCTTCAAAATGTGGAGGTTTCGTTACTCAAGATGGGTGGGGATGAAGAAGTGTAGTCTGCGACATTTGAGGGAATCTCTAGCTATGAGACCACAGATCTACAGAAGAATAGAAGTAAGCTTCCCTCAGGGGATTAGCACAAATGAGATAATACCTGTAAAGTACTTCGCAAACTTTAAAATGCTATATAAATTAGTTATTATTATCTGTGTTTAGCAGCTGAGGCATGGGCACGCAGGAGTGTATGTGCGCGCGTGCACACACACACACACACACACATACACATACACATACTTGTGGTCCCCAAAATACCTACGCCAGGTTAAGGATATATGTTCTCTCCACACTCAAAACAATAGTTCTGGTTGAACCCAGAACTCATTTGAACAAATGAGCCCCTGTTGATGTGTTGATCTTAACTAGTCAACCAAATGATGCAATTGGTATAAAAAATTAAAGTATAGGGGCAGCTAGGTGACACAGTGGATAAAGTACCGGCCCTGGATTCAAGAAGACCTGAGTTCAGATCAGGACTCAGACACTTGACTAGCTGTGTGACCCTGGGCAAGTCTCTTAACCACCATTGCCCCATCCAAAAATAAAAATTAAAGTTTTTATAAAATACCATAATAGAAAAGGAACAATACCCCATTTCTCCCGTAAATCTGAAACACACTCTCCTACAAGTACACAAACTATGAGCAGGAAGATTGAGTAGGTATAGAGACCACACATGAAGAGAAAATATGAAGTGAACACCATATGTGTCAGGGCACATACTTGGAAGTCAGTTCATGCTCCTTTTTGTTATTGTTGGTATTGTTGTTAGTGTATGTGCTTTTTATTATGTTATTTCATTAACATTTTTGTTTAAAGCTTTGAGTTTCAAATTCTATTCCTCCCTCTTTCCCTCCTTTCCCCCTCCCTGAGGTGGCAAACATTCAGATATAGGTTATACATGTACAATTATGTAAAACATTTCCATATTAGCAGTTTTGTATAAGAAGACTCAAATAAAAGAAAAAAAATGAAAGAAAGAAAGTGAAAAATATCATGCTTCAGTTCCATCAATATTGGTTCTTTCTCTGAAGGTGGATAGTATGCTTCATCATTAGTCCTTTGGGATTGTTTTGGGTCACTGTATTTTTGAGAATAGCTAAGTCATTCACAATTCTTCATGAAACAATAGTGCTGTTACTGTGTATAATGTTCTCCCAGTTCTATTCACTATACATCAGTTCATACAAGTCTTTCCAGGTTTTTCTGAAATCATCCTACTTGTCATTTCTTAGAGCACAATAATATTTCATAACAATCACATACCACAGCTTGTTTAGCCATTCCCCAATGGATGGACATCCCTTGATTTCCCATTCTTAGCCACCACAAAAAGAGCTGCGAGAAATATTTTTCTTCAAATAGGTCTTTCTCTTTTTGGGGATGTCTTTGGGATATAAACCTAACAGTGGTATTGTTAGATCAAAGAATATGCACAGGTTTATGTGCATATGGATATGGTTCCAAATTGCTCTCCAGAATGGTTGGATCGGTTCACAACTCCACCAACAGAGGATTCAGCTCATGTTTCTGATGGACATTGATAGACATTCTGATAAGAAACCGATGTCTTCTATTGATGTCATTTTCTTACTCTCACTGGCCTGATCCCTATTGGATCTCCACATTCAAGGGAAGAGACCTAAGAGTCTGGGAAGGAAGTCAGAATGATGGTATTATGGGGGAAAGGAGAAAGAGGCAAGATGCTGCTTTGCCCTTCTCTCTCTTGCCTGCCTGAGAAACAAAGTCTGGGATAGTGACCTGCATCAACTGTATGCTAAAGGGGAAGGAGAAATGAATATGGAGTTGGAAGAGACCTGGGTTTAAATCTCATCTCTAACATTTCTTAGCGTGTGACCATGTGCTACTCAGTTATCCTAAGCCTGAGTTTCTCATCTCTAGAAAAAAGTATTTTAATGCCTGCATTACCTGTCACAGAAATATTGTGAGGATCCAAAGGACATGCTTTGTAAACTTAAAAGAACCACAGCAATGCCCCCTTAGTGTTATAACAATAGAGGGACCATCGAAAAAACTGAGGACATTTAACCTGGGGAAGAGAAAACTTAGGGATCTGATAGATGCCTTCGAGTATCTGAAGGGTTGACACATGAAAGAGACATTCAGCCTATTCTGCCTCACCCCAGAGGGTCCATCTAGGAGCAGAAACTTGCAGAGGCAGATTTAGAATAAATGTCAGGAGAAACTTCCAAATGAAATCAAAGTGCAACGGGCTGCCTGGGAAGGTGGTGAGTTCTCCATCACTGGAGCTCTTAAAGCAGAAGCTTAATGGGCACTCGTTGGAAATGGCACCTTATGGGTTTGGGCAAGTCACATGACCTCTCTGGTTATCTGCAAAGTGAGGGAGTGGATCTACCATCTCTTCCACCTCTAAATCTATGAAAGGGCAGGGGCAGGGGCAAGAGACCATCCTGGTTTGAATAGATTCCACCCTAGGGGAAACTTGGAATTAACCAAATTCTCCTTTATTTCATTCCATTTCCCATCCCAACCCCATCGGACTTTGCTTCCCTTAGAAACAGTCTGCTTGAACTTTGTACCCCGCTCTGGGCCAAAAAGAATTTCATTTCTTAAATTCTGTTTATTAAATTCAAGCACTTGCTTTTGTCAATGCAAAGTTTAGGGAGGGAAATTACTTTAGAAGAAGAAAAAAAAGATATGATTTCTACCTCGGATGAAGAGCTGGGACAGCAGAGCTCACACGGTGCAACTGGCTCATTTACTAGAGGCTTGGAAGAGATGTGATACACTCAAGGTCACCTCCACAAGGAAGGACCAAAGGCAGATTCAAGAGCAGGTCATCCAGTGGCAAATTCTCTAGCTGAAAGGGATCTCAGGGGCCATCCAGTCTAGCCCATCCCTGAACAAAGATGTCTACTAAGATGCTCCCAACAGGTACTAATCCTGATCATGGTGCATGGCACACAGTAGGCACTTAATAAATGTTGACTGACTGATTCTGACTTTGTTCACCTGAGGACGCCCGTTCCACTTTGAGAAGGATCCCAGTCTTATGTTCCCTTTCCATCAAGCCTGAATTTGCTGCTCTATAACTCCCAGTTAGGATAACCCAGATCCCTCAGGGTCTTTGCTCTCATTTTGTGAGAAAGTTGTGGAGAGTTCCACTGAAGCCTCGTGGAAATCACTGGGATTGGGGAGGACCTGAGGGACGAGCTCCCTCTGAAGTCCCACCTGCTGCAGGAACCCTTTCCCTGCCCCGCCTTCATTCTCAGGCCTGATCTCTGCTGATCCTCTCCAATACATCCTGTATTGTTGTTGTTTGTTTGTTCTTCATTCTCAGAGAACTGTGACATCAGGACTTGCATTGAATTGGATTTAAGTGAGGCAAGGATGTGCAAGTCACCAGCCACACTCTCTACTCTGAAGCCATCTGGGTCCAGTGGCAAGATATAGATCAAGGTGACTGGAGATGGCCCCAGATGTTTAGGGCAATTGGGGTTAAGTGACTTGCCCAGGGTCACACAGCTAGTAAGTGTCTGAGGTGAGATTTGAACTTGGGTTTTCCTGATTCTAGGGCCAGGGCTCTATCCACTGCACCACCCAGCTGCCCCATCCCGTATGTAGCAGACTAGTCTATAATTGTTTGCTTGTTGTCTCCCCCATTAGACTGGGAGCTCCTTGAGGACAGGGACTACCCTTTGCCTTTCTTTATATCCCCAGTGCTTAGCACATAGTAGGTACTTAATCAAAGATTGTTGACTGACTTATTTTACAGGTAAGGATACTGAGGCCCAGAGAGGGGAAAGGACTTAGCCAAGGTCACACAAATAGTAAGTAGCAGTGGCAGAAGTGGAACCCAAACCCTCTGACTCCAATGATCCATGATGCCTCTTTCCTGTCTCTGATGAGGACGTAGAGTACAGTTGGATTGGTGTTTGTTGACCTATTGGCACCTCAAAGAGCACGAGTGACTGTCCACAGCCTTCATCTTTGCCCTTTAAATAGAATTATAAAGGTCAGTCAGTCTATCAGGTACACAAACCAGAGGTCAAAGAAGGGACTTTGGTCCCTGAGGGAAAGGAAGCCTGCCTATGTGAACAGATTTCCTGAACCCAGGGAACTGCTTAGCCCCCGAGATCCTGGCAATGGAGCAGGAAGAACTCCTAAGCCAGGCATGCTGGGGACAGGAGAAGCAGCCACAAGACATCAGAGCTAGAGAAACGGATGGAGACAGAAATAGGAAGTAGAAGGTGATACCTAGTCCTGGCCCTGTGTTAGTACTGCAAGTTATGCAGACTATACAGATCTGATGGGAAGGCAGTTTACCCTCTATCTCAAGTGCAAAATTCCCTTTATAGGGGGCTTTGATGTTCAGTCATGTCCGACTCTTCCTGACCCCATTTGAGGTTTTCTTGGCAGAGATAATGGAGTGGTTTGCCATTTCCTTCTCTAGCTCATTTTACAGATGAGGAAACTGAGGCAGAGTGAAGTGACTTGCTCAGGATCACACAGCTAGGAAGTGTCTGAGCCTGGATTTGAACTCAGGAAGATGAGTCTTCCTTAATCTTCCTCACTCCAGACTTGGTGCTCTCTCCACTGCATTGCCACCAACTGCTTTGGTCTGTCTGTCTGTCTTTCTTTCTTTCTTTCTTTCTTTCTTTCTTTCTTTCTTTCTTTCTCTCTCTCTCTCTCTCTTTCTTTTTCTCTCTCTCTTTCTTTCTTTCTCTCTTTCTCTCTCTCTCTCTTTCTTTCTTTCTTTCTTTCTCTCTCTTTCTTTCTTTCTTGCTTTCTCTCTCTCTTTCTTTCTTTCTTTCTTTCTTTTTGTGGGGCAATGAGGGTTAATTGACTTGCCCAAGGTCACATAGCTAGTAAGTATCAAGTGTCTGAGGCTGGATTTGAACTCATGTTCTCCTGAATCTAGGGCCAGTATTTTATCCACTGCAACACCTCGCTGCCCCCAACTGCTTTGATCTTAAGATAGCATTACTGGTCTGGAGGAAATGAAGTTAACCAGAAGGTGAAGGGTTGTCTTCTCTTGGTGGTGGCAGGGGAAGGGAGTAATTCGCTTTCCTATAGAGAAAGTTTAAACTACAAGATAGCACTCTGGCTACCAGCGCTTCTTAAACTTTTTCCATTCACGACCCCTAAGAAATTTTCACCCAAAAATATAGGTATATAGGTATATATAGGTATATAAAATAGTTATACATAACCTTTTACTGTGGCCAAATTTTTCTCAACCACCACATTCAGTTATATGACCTCCTATGGGGTCACAACCCCCAGTTTGGGAAGCTAGGGACTAGAAAATTCCTGGGGGGAGGTGGGACTCACGGGAGAGGTAAAGAGTGTCTTGAGAAGACTCCAAAATTGAACCCAGTCAGTGTAAGCCTCAAGCTTAGATTCTAGGTCATAGGTTACAACTGTGGGAGCTCATCTAGGTTGGTTTGTTTGGGGGGTTTTTGTTGGGGTTTTTTAAGACAGCCTTGGTTTCATCCCAGAGAAAAATGCAAATAACCCATTAAGGACTCACAAGAGCCTGTAGACAGTCAAAACAACTCTCCTTCCTTCCCTGATGAGCCCCCCAGGATATGTGGTTGAGACATCCCCCTGTGGGGATCCCACTGATCCCAAGCCCAAGCCCATCTTGAAGCTACCCTGATCAAACCCAACTTCATCTCTGATCCCAGGCTTTACACTGTGAGGTCCTGAAGGGTAGGGAATGGGTCATTTTTGCTTGTGCATCCTCAGTTCCTGACATTTTAATAAACACTTATTGACTGATTAATTTGTTTGACTCCTACTCCTCCTTTGACCCAAACCTCAGCTGACTGCCAACCCCAAGAGTGGTCCCTGGTTATCTGGAATCTGAGCAGTAGCCAGAGCCTGTTACTGGCCTCTGCCCCTTCTCTATGTGCTGATGACACTGTTCACCTCCCTTCTCCCTAAACCCTGGGGGCACGGGTGGGAGCCCTGGGTTCTCATCCAGGGACATTGGGCAGTATGTTCTTCTTGGACCTCTCTAGTCTGGTTCCTCTCCAGTCTATATTCCTGACTCTCTGTCTTCTGTGCCCCAGAAATCTCTTCACCCTGAAAGCTCGCTCTACCCAAGGGTTCTATACAGTAGAAGGACCTGCCACTTCCCCCTTTAATTGACTGGTTCTTCTTAGAACCTTCATTTTAATGAGGACACTCAAGTCAACCATGCCTTCATTCCTCTCCAGGCTGAAGGGTACCGTCACCTCTTCCTCTTCCCCACACTCCCCCTTTTATGTGTGGTCTTCCCCCATTAGAATGGGAACTCCTCGAAGACAGGAACGATCTTTCTTTTTGTTGGCATTTGTGTTGCCCACTCTTAGCACAGGGCCTGGCACATAGCAAGTACTCAATAAATGCTGGTTGACTGTACTTGACTAGAGGAGCCTTGGCCCAGATCCCAGTTCCATTTGGATCAATAGCTTTCATTCTTACAAGACTCAAAAGGCCTTTGATCCTCTTCTTGTCTCAGCTGTGAGAGGCACCCAACCCCCATTGTTATGGGCCAACAGACAGTCACATACATCAGACGGGGGTCAGTGAGTGAGGTGAGCCCAGGGAATCTGCTTTAGAGAGAATACTGAATTGGGATTTGGAAGAGCAGAGCAGCATACAGAGCATAGCTTGAGAGCTGAAAGCATTCTTAAAGCCCACTGAATCAAATCCCCTCTTTTACAGCTGTGGAAACTGAGGCACAGAACAGTTAAGTACTTGCCCAGCTAGTCAGTGTCTGAGGCCAGATTTGAACTCAGGAAGAGGAGTCTTCCTGACTTCAGGCCCAGCGCTCTCTCCACAGCGCCCCCTACCTGCCTGTCTTCCTATTAAAGTAGGTAGTCCAAAAACTATTATCTCCATTTTACAAATGAAGAAACTGAAGCCCAGTTCAAATCAATTGAGCAAACATTTATTTAATGAATGAAAGAAAAAGCATTTATTAAGTGCCAAGCACCGTGTTAAAGACTGGGATACAGAAAATAAGAAAGTGAGGAAAGTCCATGCCCTCAAAGGAGAGTACACTCTTATGAGAGGACACAACACACAAAGGGGATCAGCGGTCAGGGAGGGGCATTTTGGTTTGGAATGTTACAGGTGTAACACACATACATGATTTCCAGGATGACTCTTCCAATACATACTCCATATAGGAAGTCAGGTTCTCAGGGTGCACCCTGCTGCTGTGGTGTTTACCCTGTCCTGATCTTAGGTGAATGACCATCAGGGATGTACAAACTAGGAGATAGATAAATAGCTAGATAGCTGGCTGGCTGGCTGGATGGATGGATGGATGGATGGATAGATGGATGGATGGATGGATGGATGGATGGATGGATGGATGGATGGATGGATGGATGGATGGATGGATGGATGGATGGATGGATGAACAGGCGGGTGGGTGGATGGATGGATGGATGGATGGATGGATGGATGGATGGATGGATGGAAGGGCAGGCGGGTAGGTGGGTGGATGGATGGATGGATGGAAGGAAGGACAGGCGGGTGGGTGGGTGGATGGATGGATGGATGGATGGATGAACAGGCGGGTGGGTGGATGGATGGATGGATGGATGGATGGATGGATGGATGGATGGAAGGGCAGGCGGGTAGGTGGGTGGATGGATGGATGGATGGAAGGAAGGACAGGCGGGTGGGTGGGTGGATGGATGGATGGATGGATGGATGGATGGATGGATGGATGGATGGATGGATGGATGGATGGACGGACAGGCGGGTGGGTGGTTGGATGGATGGATGGATGGACAGGCGGGTGGGTGGTTGGATGGATGGATGGATGGATGGACAGGCGGGTGGGTGGGTGGATGGATGGATGGAAGGGCAGGCGGGTGGGTGGATGGATGGATGGATGGATGGATGGATGGATGGATGGATGGATGGACAGACAGACAGACTCAAAGTTCTAGGAGGTTCTTAGAGGTTGTAGGGGTCTTTCTCTAGTACTATAGCACTCACAATATCCCATCCAGTGTATTCCCCCAATATCAGTTTCTAGTTACTATCTCACTAATGGCACTCACCACACAGCATCTTCCCTGTATAAATAGCCCAATATCTCCATGATATTGTGAGATTTAAAATTGGATATTAGATCATAAATCTCCCCTACTTAACCCTTCCCTTAATTCATCTCCCAGACTAGTAAATGGAAGAAGCTTCTGGTTTTCTAGATAGAGCCTTTATTGTATATAAGGTGTTGTTGATTAGAAGGATAGGAAAACAGAAATACAGTACAAATCGTCTTAAATCTAGGCTGTCTATATTCCTTATAAAAACTCACCAAACCGATTTAGGCCACCTTTGGAGTGAGTCAGACCGTCTGTGCCGCGCCGCCCGGAGTCCCGCCAAGCCGGCAAAAAAGGCTACTCCCGTTCTCTCCACCCCGGAAGTCAAAAAAAACCCGGCAGGCAGTCTGACATGCGCAGCAGGCGCACTGTACCTGGCAGGCAGTCTGACATGCGCAGCAGGCGGACTGTACCCGGCAGGCAGTCTGACATGCGCAGCAGGCAGACTGTTCATCTCCTCCCCAAAAGGGTGGTCCTTGAAAAACTGGCGTCTTTCACTTATCCTAACCGACTGTTAAAAACTTTCATATTTTACCACATTTCCCCCCTTTGCTTCCTCAAGAAACGGAATGTTTCCTTGATGGAACAGTAAAAAGAATATAATAACTTTTGCTGACTAATAATATGCGAACAACAATACAGAAAAGGAAGAGAGGAAAGTTTTGTCCAGAGGGGCGATTTTTTTTTTTTTTTTTTCCTCATGAACCGACGCTTTGACATTAGTCTTGCAAAGGGAGAGCCTCTGCAGAGAGTACATGTTACAGATAGTATATAACAGAAAGGAGATAGTAAAAGCTAATAAAGCAAAACAGTTCATATAAAGTCTCTGAGTTCTCTTGTCTTCTTGAAGTGGTAAGATGTCATCAGGAGGAAACTGGATTCTGGTCTGGAAAACTGGATTCTGGACTCTGGTCTGGAAAGCTGGATTATCTTCTTTAACTGTTTGAATTGCTGTATTTTTAAAACCTTAGCATAGCATTGTCAATGATCAAATTAATAAATTCCATTACATTCCCTCCTTTATATGGTTAGACTTGTAATAGAGGGTTGAGGTAGTTATGCAATGTGTAACACTTTTTACCACCATGTGTCTGGATCAAAGCCAAATTTAGTATGTGTTCATGACACCTGAAAATGTTATGGAAAGGTTATCATACCATATCTCATGGTTCTGAGACAGCCAGTGATTGTGCTAGGCCACAGGTGAATTCAACTGAGTGAGATAAAAAGATAAATAAGTTCAGTTAAATTAGGTTAAATTAGGAGGGAGAGAGGATGAATACTGGACTGTGCCTAGTAATTGTGCTCTACATAGTCACCATCATAAGCAAACCATGGACTTACGTATACCTGTCTCTCCTTTTGTTGCACATATATTCTCTCCAGGGCCTGCGTCAGAGTTCATAGCAAGTTAGTCTCTGAAATGATAAGTTTCCATATTTCTGAAATCTCATTAATTTCACCAAAGACAATATGATGGTAAAAATGTGTGCTATGCTGCATAACTGAGAATATATTAGTGATATATACAATAATTCCAAACCATACCCAGAGTATAATGACATATAAATAATAAACGAATGTAAATAGCTGATTATATTAGACATTGTTACATAATCTTCTTTTAGACATTATTACATAATCTTCTTTTAGCAAGTAGACCACATCATCTTATACATGAATTCTCTGGTATAACAGTAGCAGATACTTAAAGTGGTGATTAATTCATCAAAAAGAAATAAGACTTCAATTAGCAAGATTCAATATTCAATGTTTTCAGTGAGGTATCAAGCAATTTCTGGTACTTTTTAGTTAAACAGAACAACATACAAGAGAAAGGAGAAAAATAAATAAATAAAACAAAACTCATTAGAACTCATGGTTCTCTCAAAAAGAAAGAGTAAATAAAAAAAAAGAAGAATTCTGGTAGCTTCTGAGGCCCGATAGCCTCACCCACAGCATATACTTAAAATGTCTTTGAATAATCACTTAGTTTACAAAATTTAGTTTTAAAGAAAAGCAAAAGAAACAAAAGTAAAAAAAAAACCAAAGCAAAACCAAAAATAAAAAATAAAAAGCAAAAGATTCGCTAAGCACCCTTTTGTGCTCTTAAAGAACTTAAAGGTGCAGTCAATTCCAGGTCTTTTCAGTGCCTTTCAAAAGTCAAAACAAAAACAAAAAAACCCAAAAATTAATAAAAAAAAAAAATAGTTGAGGTAGGCCAGAAAACTAGGCCATGTACTTCAGTGCTTTTGCCTGTAGAAGGAAATGCTTGTTAAATTATAAGGTATTTAAGCTGCTAGAGTTTGGGGTATGCCACATTGTTTTAACTGGTTCCCCAATTCTCTGCATGCCAAAGTGGCAGGGGTTTCTGAATTGTCATTGATCTTTCTAATGCTGTCATAATGTTCTTTATGGTAGAAAATGTGGAGTTCTGTAGCATCAGTTTTGTCTGTGCCACTGATTTTCAATAAAGGCTGATTTAATTGATGAACCACAACATTCAGCTGATGCTGCTTAGCAAATGCTACAATTGTATCATTTCCTCCCCACTTTCCAAATTTCTTTAATTCATCAACATATTCTTCAAAAGGGGAGTCATTTACTATAAAAGACTCAAACTCTTGTCTATGGTTAATCATATAAGAAGCAGCTTCTTGTCTGTGTCTGAGATGATTTCTACAGTGACCTTCTAGCTGGTCTGCTAAAGCCCTAAAAAGGCAATTTCCGTCTCCTGATACTTTACGAAGACTGAGTCCCAAAGCATTTAACTGATCAGTGGGATTCTTAAATGGGAACTTCCTGTTTCCTCTGAACTTTCTTTGCTCTTTAACAGTTGCTATCGTTAGGGTTTTTACCTCTTTAGCGTCTACCTCAGGTCTATCTGAAATCTCTTCACCTATGAATGGTGCAGGCTTTATATGAGAGCAATGAATCCATGAGTCTTTTTCACCAATTTTAATGGCGGTAGGAGTTGTCAATAATACCTGAAAAGGTCCTTCCCAGGCAGGTTGAGTTCCACTGGTTCTCTGAAAATTCTTTACATATATTTTATCTCCTGGGTTGAAGTTATGCAATGAAAAGTCTAATGGTCCTGCCTGGACCACAGCTCCTGCCTCATGGAGTTCACGTAGCCTGGTCTGTAATTCCTGTATATAGGAAGCAACAGAAGTATCACCTCCCACCAGTGATGTATAATCTGGGGAAAATGTTTTAGCTTGGATAGGAGGGTGACCAAAAAGCATTTCATAAGGAGATATATGAAGTTCTCCTCTTGGTCTACTTCGTAGATAGAATAATGCCAATGGTAGAACATCAGGCCATTTCAAATGGGTTTCAGTACATAATTTGCCAATCATACTCTTAAGCTCTTTATTCATACGTTCGACTTGGCCTGAACTTCGTGGATGGTAGGGCGTGTGGAATTTTGGAGTCACTCCCAAGAAAGAGTAGATTTGGGATAAATCGAATCAGTGAAATGTGTGCCTTTGTCAGAATCGATGCGGGCTGGTGGGCCAAAACGAGGTACTATCTCTTTAAGAAGAATTTTGGCAACAAAGGCAGCTGTGGCTCGGGGGCTGGGAAAGGCCTCCACCCACCGAGTGAGCTGATCAACTATAACAAGGCAAAATTTATAATGTCCTGCTTTTGGCATAGTAATATAATCAATTTGTAAGTGCTCAAAAGGTGTATATGCTAGAGGACGCCCTCCATAAGCTTTGACCTTAAAAGCATACTGATTATAAGACTGACATGTGGAGCAGCCCGAGCAGATTCGAGATGCTGTATTAGTCACACCTGGTGCTATCCAGGTTCTCTTAATAGAGTCTACAATGCCTTGTGTACCAAAATGGCCTTTTCTGTGAACAGAGAGGCATACCTGGTGGTAGAATTTCCGGGGAAGAAATGGCTTACCTTCCGGAGACACCCAGATGCCATTGATCTGTTTCGCCTTAAATTTCTTTTTCCACTTTTCTACTTCAGAATCGTCATAGGTTAGGTTGGAAGGAATATCCTCAGAAGGTGAAAGGTTAAATACATGTTCAGGAGCTTCTAATGCAGCAAGCTTGGCTGCAGAATCGGCTCGTGCATTTCCCTTTGAAACAGGATCACTATTCCCTGTGTGGGCAGGGCAATGTACAACGGCTAGGGAAGAAGGCAGTTTTAGGGCATCTAAGAGGTCCTTGATAAGGTCCCCATTGGCAATAGCCTTGCCCGAGGATGTTAGAAAGCCTCGTTGACGCCAAATCATACCAATAAAGTGGCATATGCCAAAGCCATATTTCGAGTCAGTAAAAATGGTGGCACTCTTATCTTTAGCTATATTACAGGCCTGTGTAAGAGCCACAAGTTCAGCAGCCTGTGCACTAAAATGGGAAGGCAGAGAAGCTGCCCAGAGGGTGTCATAATCAGAAACTACAGCAGCTCCAGTAAAACGGGTTCCCTCTCTCATAAATGAGGAACCATCTGTATAGAGGACAAGATCAGGATTTTCTAAAGGTGTATCAAAAAGATCATCACGGGGTTTTTCAGCCATATCAACTAAAGAAGCACAGTCATGCAACGGTTCCCCCGAGAATGGTAAGTTAGGGAGTAGTGTTGCTGGATTAAGAACTGTGCAGCGTTTTAAAGTGATATTCTCATTACCTAACAGGGTTATTTCATACTTAGCCAGCCTTTGATCTGAAAAGGCTTGTGTCCTGTGACGTAGTAAGAGAGCCTCCACTTCGTGAGGGCATTGCACAGTTAGAGGGTTACCTAGGACCAAATCAGAGGCTTTTTCTACCAAAAGCGCTGTGGCCGCCACTGCTCTAAGGCAAGGTGGCGCTCCAGCCGCTACAGGGTCCAGCTGAATTGAATAGTAGGCTATAGGACGTTGGTTAGGCCCCAGTGACTGAGTCAGGACTCCAGAAGCCACCCCCCTTTGTTCATGCACAAAGAGAGTGAAAGGCTTACTATAATCTGGCAGTCCTAGGGCAGGTGCTGATAACAAGGCCCGTTTTAATTCTTTTATGGCTGAGAGATGCTGGGGATCCAACTGTAAACTGTCTGGAACAGAACTTTTTGTAAGAGCTATGAGGGGTTTAGTAATTTCACCAAAAGAGGGTATCCATTGTCTACAGTACCCAGCTGCTCCCAGAATGGCTCTCAACTGCCTCTTAGTAGTGGGGGCAGAGAGTTGTTGAATGGCCTGGACTCTCTTAGAAGAGACAGAGCGAGTTCCAGCAGCCAAAATAAATCCTAAATATTCTACCTGGGGCAAACACCATTGTACCTTTGTCTTGGAAACCTTGTGTCCTCTCTTGTGCAGCTCCAGCAGTAAGTGACGGCTATCTTCCTGACAAATTTCAGCATTAGGAGAGGCCAAAAGTAAGTCATCTACATATTGTACTAGTGTGGAGCCCTTAAAGGTAATAGAGGCCAGATCCTGCTGTAAAATTTGGGAAAATAATGTGGGACTGTCTACAAATCCCTGTGGGAGTCTAGTCCAGGTCCACTGTCTATTTTTCCAGGTAAAAGCAAATAAATATTGGAAGTCCTCATGTACTGGTATGGAGAAAAAGGCAGAGCAAAGGTCTACCACTGTGAAACATGTAGATTCATAGGGAATTGAGGAAATTATCATAGCCGGATTTGCGACTATAGAATGTCTAGGAATAACATAATTATTAATCGCTCTAAGATCTTGCACAAAGCGATAAACAGGTTTACCATCTGGCCCAGGCTTGGGTTTTTTAACTGGCAAAATGGGAGTATTGCATGGAGAGTGATGACATGGAATAATAATACCCTGGCTTTTCAAAGCCTCAATTATAGGGGTGATCCCTTCTATTGCTTCCCTAGACAATGGATACTGTGGAATGGAGGGGGGTGGTCCCCCCTTAACTTTAAAGGTAACAGGCATGGCAGACTTAAGGAGCCCCACCTCATTAGGGGATGAGGCCCATAAAGACTCAGGAATGTCAGAGGGGATTTTGGATACCTCCCCTGCTGTTCCTTGAGCTTCTGTAAGTAAAATTGGTAATAAATGAACAGTATCCTCTGGCAATTGTAAGGAGACAGCCCCATCTGGAGCACAAGATATGGTTGCTCTAAGCTTGCAAAGGAGATCACGACCTAATAAATTTACAGGGGCATCAGGCATGAGTAAAAATGAATGTTCCACTGTTAAGGGCCCCATAGATACCATGCGAGGATTCAATTTTGCCACTCTCTGGCTCTTTCCTGAGACTCCCACTACATTCAAAAATCCTACAGGTCTACACCCAGCATCTGGTTTGCTTACTAATACTGATTTAGAGGCTCCTGTGTCTAGCAGACAATCATAATAAGTCTCCCCCACTTTTAAGGTGACATGTGGTTCATTACTCTGGGGAGGTGAATGGACTGGCACAAGTGCATTCAAAAAATCTGGATCTGGGAATATATGGCTTTCATTATCTATGTTCCATTCCTCCCCAAGACACCATCATTCCTGTGTCCTCTTCTGAGGGGGGTCTTGGTTACCATTATTCTGGTACTGCCTTTCTGTATTCCTCCAAAAAGATCTATTTCTATTTTGATTTCGCCTGTAATTAGAATTAGAATTTCTTCTCCAAGTCCTACATTCTCTCAATTCATGCCCCTCCTTACGACAGTAACAACACACCTTAGTGTCCTTGTTCCGGTGTCCACATGGCTGACTAGGAATCGCTGGTGCCAGAATGCTCTGTTTAGGGTGATCTGGATCTTCCTCACGTGAGTCAAAGACATAATTTGCAAGTTCCTTAATTCTATCTACTGAGAGATTTCTCCAGTCTGGACATTGTTTCAGAAAGTATCTGCGTATTTCTGGCAGTGAATTATAAACAAATGTGTTGAGAATGATACAGGAATCTCTTAAATCTACTGGATCCAATCTGGTGTACTGTCTAGCGGCCTCACAAAGTCTATCATAAAATCTGTTTGGTCTTTCATTAGCCTCCTGAGGTAGGCTTAAAAATTTCTGCCAGTTTTCCGGTTTTCTAGAGCAAGATTCCATTCCCTTCAGAAGTGTTTCTCTAGCATCTTTTAATCTTTGGAAATCCCTATCATCATTATAATTCCACTCTGGATCCTTTAGAGGCCATTCCACATCGGCCTTACCTTTCGCAACAAGGGCATTTCCTGCTGAGATAATATCTGTAATCTCAGTTGGGGACAGTAAAGTTTCCAAAAGGCAAGTAACATCAGCCCAACTGGGTTGATATGCATTAAATATAGTCCTTAACTGTGAAATTACAGTGTTTGGATTTTTCTCAAAACTAGGGATGATTGATTTCCATGCGCTCAAGTCACTTGGTCTAAAGGGGCTATATTTTCTGACTTGAATTGGCACTCCCTTCTTACTATGTTCTATAGCTTCCTGCAGAGGGAGTAGTTTCTGCTGATCTGATTCTGAACTTGGATCATCTCTAGTAGAAACAGCCATTTTGAGGTCTCTCTCCATATGTGAGAGTTTCCCCCACATCATAACAATGATAATAACAAAAACAATGATAATAACAAAAACAAAAAAAAAACAACAAAAAAAAATAAAATCCTTAGTCGTATGAACTATGGATGTGGTATTAAAAGGTATTTCAATTGCAGGCATAAAATTTCTACTTATATTAAACGTATTTTCCCAAAGATTCTCACGTATACTATTATACAAAAAACTTTTTGCTGCCTGAATGAGGAAAAAACCAATAATGTTATGAAGGACCATTGAATAAACTATTCCTCTAAGTCGGGATGTTATGCTGTCCCAATACATTCCGATGAGAAAAATCAAAGGGATGGTAGAATATTCGAGCATCTTGCCCTTTAAACTGGGCTGGCTTTTCTGTTTAAAGCAAGACTTTTAGAGGCTTAAAGTCTTTAAGGGAGATTAGACAAAGGGAAAGTCCGCGGGGGGGGGGGGGGGGGGGGGTATTTGGAAAATCCACCGAATTAGCCGGCTTATGGCCAAACTAGGGAGGGTGGGAGGGTCCTTAAGGTCCCTTCGGGGTCGCCAAACTGTGAGATTTAAAATTGGATATTAGATCATAAATCTCCCCTACTTAACCCTTCCCTTAATTCATCTCCCAGACTAGTAAATGGAAGAAGCTTCTGGTTTTCTAGATAGAGCCTTTATTGTATATAAGGTGTTGTTGATTAGAAGGATAGGAAAACAGAAATACAGTACAAATCGTCTTAAATCTAGGCTGTCTATATTCCTTATAAAAACTCACCAAACCGATTTAGGCCACCTTTGGAGTGAGTCAGACCGTCTGTGCCGCGCCGCCCGGAGTCCCGCCAAGCCGGCAAAAAAGGCTACTCCCGTTCTCTCCACCCCGGAAGTCAAAAAAAACCCGGCAGGCAGTCTGACATGCGCAGCAGGCGCACTGTACCTGGCAGGCAGTCTGACATGCGCAGCAGGCGGACTGTACCCGGCAGGCAGTCTGACATGCGCAGCAGGCAGACTGTTCATCTCCTCCCCAAAAGGGTGGTCCTTGAAAAACTGGCGTCTTTCACTTATCCTAACCGACTGTTAAAAACTTTCATATTTTACCACAATATCAATTAATCGATTAACATTGATTAGTTTTTACAAATAAATATTTACAGAGAAGATATAATAAGACCCAAAATGTACAAACATCTGAAACTTAGAGCACATTTTCCTCTAAGACACTTGTCCCTGGGGAGAGTGGACTAAAAGTGGTTACTATTGTCCCCACCAGGCTCCCTTCTGAGAGAGCCACAGCCAATGGACAAGCTCCTTCCTCATTTGGAGGGCTGGGATGTAGGCTGCCAAGATGATCTCCTGCCATAATGGAGCAATCAGGTTGCTCCTCAGAGCTGCCTCCTCTCAAGACTTGGCTGTTGCTGCTTCTGGCAAACTCTGCCATGGACTCCAAGTCCCAGACCTCTGGAGGCTCATCTGACCTTTAAGAGCTCATGAGGTCATGACCTGGTATGTCAGTCTCTGATAGTCATTCACCTGAGATCAGGACACTGTCAATACCACAGCATGCAAAGGATAAACAATGGCACCATGCATTTATGGCCATGTGGCAACCAGGTCAGAGAGAGAGCTCAAAGTCCCTCCACCACCCAGAGACTAATAGCTCTTTCTCCTCACTCAAAAAAAAAAAAACAAACAAAACCCACAAGAAAAGAGAGAGAACTCTTGTTTGTTTGTTTGTTTGTGCTTCTGGGATGCACACCCAAGTCTAACTCGGTGCCCATTTAGAATGATTTTCATCAGTAAGAAGTAAGCCAATGGAACATAGAACCCTGTGCTAAGTATTGGTAATACAAAGAAAAGCAAAGATATTCCCTGGACATATTTTGAACTGGGGGACAGGAAGGGGGTACTCTCCATGACACTCTATCCCATCTTCTCAGAAGCAGGTTCCCCAAGATTCCACTTGGATTGGCAATAGACCAAGCATGCTGTGTGTGCTCCGAGATCTGGGGTCCTATTGGACAGCTCCCATTAAAACAGGGATGGTGAGTAGAACCATAGTGGAGGGAGGGGTAGACTAAGATACCATTTCTAGTGGCAATATCACAATTGATTTGAATATGTATACTGAAGTGGGAAAAGTGTAGGGAAAGAGGGAGGAAATATAGAAGAGATGAGAAAAATGTACACACACACACCCTTTAATCTGATGGGAATGTAAAATGTTGCATTCAACTATCAAATCAAAGTGGTAGGAGTGGCTAGGTGGGGCAGTAGATAAAGCACCGGTCCTGGATTCAGGAGTACCTGAGTTCAAATCCGGCCTCAGACACTTGACACTTACTAGCTGTGTGACCTTGGGCAAGTCACTTAACCCTGTTGCCTTGCCAAAAAAAAAAATCAAAGTGGTGGTTGATTTTGCCTAATTTTCTTTGTCATTAGATTACCCTCAACTCTTGGTGGGGGGCCACATTTCAAGGAAAGCTCACTGAGTTGGGGGAAAAGGGGTGGGAAAGAGTGGTTTGGAGGAGTAATCTAGAAATGACTGAAATGAAAACAAAAAGTTCCATTAAAAATTTTAAATCAATAAGCATTTATTAAGCACCTACTATGTGCTGGGCACTGAACTGAGAGAGGGGATACAAATAAAGGCAAAGACAGGACCTTCCCTCAAGGTGTTCCCAGTCTCTCAGGGGAGACAAAATGTAAATAACTAGGAACATACAAGATAAAGAGTGGAAAGAAGGCAACCTTAGAAGGGGAGGCCCACGAGGATGGGGGCAATTAGGCAATGCCCCCGGCAGAAGATGAGATTTGAGATGTCCTGAAAGAATCTATGGATATTAAGAGGCTGAGATGAAGAGGAAGGGCATTCCAGGCATGAGGGCTGGACAATACAAAAGCCTGGAGATGGGAAATGGAGTATCATTGTTAAGAAACAACAAGTAGGCCAGCACGGCTGGGCCATAGAGGGTGTAGAGGGGAGTTATATGTGCAAATGAGTGCTGGAAACATAGATGGGGCCCAAATTGTGCCAAATAAAAGAGAGGTAATGGGGAACCACCAGGGTTTATTGAGTATATTGTTGATGTTCAATCTTTTCAGTTGTGTCTGACTCTTCCTGACCCCATCTGGGGTTTCTTTGGTGAAGGTACTAGAGTGGTTTGCCATTGCCTTCTCCAGCTCATTTTACAGATGGAGAAACTGAAGCAAGCAAGGTAAAGTGACTTGCCCAGGGACACACAGCTAGTAAGTGTCTAAGCCAGATCTGGACTCAGGTCTTCCTAACTCCAGGCCCAGCGCTCTATCCAGTGACCAGCTGTCCCATTGAGTATATTGGATCCTGGAAATAAGGAAAGAGAAATTACTTTCAGCTGGAGGGAGAGTCAAGGAAGGTTTCACGGCACCAAAGAAGAGAGAAAGATTTCAAGAGACAGAAGAGGAAGGTGTGTCAGACGAGCAGAAGGAAAGAGGCTGGAGGAAGCTACAGAAGAGCTGTTTGTCCCATTTGGAGGGAGCCCTGTTGTTGTTGTTTGTCCTTCGTTCTGGAAGAGGACTGTGGCATCAGGGAGATGATGTCAGGATTTGTGGTGAATTGGATTTAAATGAGGCCAGGCTGTGCAAAGTCACCAGCCTCACTTTCTCCTCTGGAGCCATCTGGGTCCAATGGCAAGACATATATTAGGAGGATGACTGAAGATGGCTCCGTGCAATGGGAGACCTTGGCCTTATTAAACTAAGGTCTTTCCCAGGTCTCAGTTTGCCTAAGGCAACACCCATTCAGTGATTAAGGCTAGGTAAGAAAGGAGGCAAAGAATGGCCTCTTTTCCCTAGTCAAAAAGAAAAATAAATACCATAAAGTACAGGACAAGTAATAGAGAGAGAGGCAAGACACAAAACAAGAATCCCTCAGTGTGTTATATTACAAAGAGAGGTTAGAATAGACTGGGCAGGGCCTCTTAATGGCAGACTAAGGAGTTCAGATGTTATTCTCTAGACACTAGGGAGCCACTGATCTTTAGTGAGGAATGTCTTACAGCCTGTACCTTAAGAAGACTGTTTGGGCAGCTATTCCTTGCCCACAATTTCCTTATTGTTGGATATATATATATATATATATATATATATATATATATATATATATATATATATATATCTTAGGCACCTTCTGGCAGTATCATCTGTGTCCAGGTGAATCATCAACATAGAAGATAGGCATGGGGCAGCTAGGTGGTGCAGTGGATAGAGCACTGGCCCTGGAGTCAGGAGGACCTGAGTTCAAATCCAGCCTCAGACACTTAACACTTACTAGCTGTGTGACCCTAGGCAAGTCACTTAACCCCAATTGCCTCACCAAAAAAACCCCAAAAACATAGAGGATAGACTGCTGCAGGGGGGGCAAGGAAAACAATCTGGAAGTTCTTACAATAATTCAGAAAAGAGGAGAGCAATCACTGCCATTTCTAGGACCCTCCCAGGTTCTTTTTTACCTCACAACATCTCCAAAGATTATTAGACCCATTGTCTAGATGAGACTCTAAAAGGGACTGGGCCAAGGTCACACATCTAAGACAAGGTAGGAGCAGGCTTTGAACCCAACTCATACAACTCCAAGTTTTTCCCCACTGCACTACTGCTGTCCCTGAGATAAACACAGCCCTAACTAAGATGGCGGCCAGTATAAGTGGGAAAGGAGAAACTGATGTGAGGGATGTTGGGGCATTTCATATGAACACAAGAACTAAACCCACTGTCCCCTTTTTTAAAAATTCAAGCCTACTTTGTTTCAAGATAGTCAGTGTCCTCACACCCACACCTCATAGGTGGGGGCCAGATGAGCTTCAATTGTCTCTGAGACAAGGAAAATGTTCCATGTCCTGATATCGACATTTCCCATAATGGTGATAATATTTTCCCCCATCAGCCAAGATCCAAATCGATGGTATTTGAGTAATTGAAGATTGATTTTAATTAAGTCTTGGAAGTTGTATTCCTACGCTGAACATCTGAAAGCCGCCTCGGCAGAACTCAGTAAAGAAGGAGGCCAGTTCCTCATTAGGATATTGTTTCTCAGGGACATATTAGAGAGGGAAGATGGGAAAGGGAGGGGAGGGGAGGGACTGTGGGAATAAGAATTTATCAAGTGCTTCTTGTTGATGTTCAGTTATGTCTGACTCTTCATTACCCCATTTAGAGTTTTCTTGGCAGAATGGTTTGCCATTTCCTTCTCCAATTCATTTTACAAATGAGGAAACTGAGGCAAACAGGGTGAAGTGATTTGCCCAGGGTCACACATCTAGTAAGTGTTCTAAGGCTGGATTTTAATTCAGGTCTTCCTGACCATAGGCTGGCACTCTACCCACTAGGCCACCTAGCTGCCCCATGCATTAGACAAGAATCCAATCAGATGGTTTGAAAATTCATTTGTTGACCAGCTTAGCAGGAGATGCCCAGGGGAGTAAGCAGAGTCACCAATGGGTTGGTTTATCCAGGATGTCAGGAAAAACTTCCTGGCAGTGAGAGGGATGCACCAGCTGAAAGGGCTGTCTTGGCAGCTTCTGGGCTCCCCCTGCTGGCAGTGCTGCAAGCAGAAGCTGGAAAACCACTTGGGCTGTGAGATGGCAGGGATTCCTGTTGAGTGAGGACTGGACGAGATGCAGGGCTGAAACCCATTGCATCATTACATCCTTCATGTTCCAGGCTTCCCCCACCCCCCGCCGCCCCCGGGGTGCTGTGAGACTCAAGAGAGGGAGATGGGATAGATACTGTACTGAGTGTGTGTTCACATTCTCTATTAATATCATTTACTGTTATTCCCACTCCAAAGGACTCACCCAACCTCCCCTGAAGAGCTCAAGTGAAGAGAACCAGGCCCCCTGCCCCAGGCAGCCAGTTGGCCTTCAGAGACACTCTAGTCATTAGGGATTTCCTCCTGACCCTGAGTCCCACTTGGCCTGGTTCTGCTCTCTAGGGCCAAAGAGAACCAGATGAATCCCCCTTCCATCAAATACATCAAAGTCAGTGATTACACTCCCTGCTAACGCTTCTCCATCTCTTCTAACTGACACCTGGTATCGCCTGACTCCCTGATCTCAGTGACCTTCCTGTCAAAAATTGATGGACTGATTCACAACAACCCACCCACCGCTCTTCCCTCTGGGGCCAAGTAGAGCTTGTCTGATCTTGCTTCCACTTGAAGAGGGTGAAAACAACAACCAGCATCCAAAGGGCTACACACATATTAGATCATCTGTGCCTCACAACAGCACCAGGAGACAACATATCCTCCTCCATGAGACTAACTCTGCTAACTCTGCTCAGTTCCTTCACCTGGTCCTCACTGGAGAAGGACTCCCATCCCTTCCCCATGCTGCTTGCCTTCCTCTGTCACTCTCCAGTTGGTCAAGTGAGTTCTTTTTTTTTTTTTTGCAGGGCAATGGGGGTTTAAGTGACTTGCCCAGGGTCACACAGCTACTAAGTGTCAAGTGTCTGAGGCTAGATTTGAACTCAGGTCCTCCTGAATCCAGAGCCTGTGCTTTATCCACTGCGCCACCTAGCTGCCCCTAGTCAAGTGAGTTCTTAAACAGAGGAGGCAAAATTGAAACAATGGCAAAGGACTATGGGAATATTGCTTCCATTGTCCTAAAAACCACATCTCTTAGCACAGCCAGAAATGGTACTGATACTCTTATGCACTCTGTCACACTGCAGATTCATGTTGAATCTGATGTCCATGTCAAGTGTCTCCTCACTCCAGTCTACCCTCCATGCTGCTATCAAAATGATCTTTCTAAGGGGCAGCTAGATGGTGCAGTGGGTAGAGCACTGGCCCTGGATTCGGGAGGACCTGAGTTCAAATCCGGTCTCAAACACTTGACACTTACTAGCTGTGTGACCCTGGGCAAGTCACTTAACCCCCACTGCCTCACCCCCCAAAAAAGAGATCTTTCTAAAATGCACATTTTAACATATCCCATCCCACCCCTACTCAATAAACTCTAGTGGTTCCTTCCCTTTTACCTCCAGGAGCAAATATGAAATTCTCTGTTTGGCTTTTAAAGGCCCTCTTAGCCCAGCTTACCCTCCCACCTCTCTAGTCTTCTTACACTTCACAGCCCCGTCCATGTACTCTGACTCTGTCATGTGACACCAGCCTCCTGGCTGTTCTTCCATCTCCTGACTCCAGGCATTTCCCTGAGCTGTGTCCCCTGCTTGGAATGCCCTTCCACTACACTCCTCATCTCCACTTCCTGGCTTCTCTGGCTTTCTTCAAGTCCCAGCTAAAATCCTACTTTTACACAAGCCTTTCCCAAGACTTCTTAATTCTAGTGCCTTTCCTCTCAGATTATCCCAAATTTATTCTATCTATATGTTAAAAGGAAAATTCTATGTTCAGGCCCTCACCCTGGAAAAAAAAGAGGAAAAAATCAGCAAGAAGGAATTGAAAGGAGTTTGTTTAAAAGACACCAAAGCTAAAATACCTTGGTGGGATGGCCACAGGTATGGCCTTTAAAGACAACTTTTTGTAATAAGAGCAAGACAATTGTGATAGGTACCCTACATGTCTGCAAAAGGAGATGGGTCGTTGTCTCATTGTCAAATCATAGGAAAAAAGAGATTAAGAGATAAGGAGAAAGGGAGGACTACCTACTGATTAACAGCTAGGGGATGGGATCAAAGATATCTCTCCCAACCGATCAACAGGTACCCAGAAGACAGGAAGCAATGGGGGTCACTGATTCAGCACCATTTTTGAGAGAGACAGAAAGAGAGAGAGAGAGAGAGAGAGAGAGAGAGAGAGAGAAGGGAAGAGGAGAGGAGAGGAGAGGAGAGGAGAGGAGAGGAGAGGAGAGGAGAGGAGAGGAGAGGAGAGGAGAGGAGAGGAGAGGAGAGGAGAGGGAGATTGTTCAGTTGTTTCAGTTGTGTCCATCTTTTTGTGATCCCATTTGGGATTTTCTTAACAAAGATACTGGAATGGTTTGCCCCATTTCCTTCTCCAGCTCATTTTGTTTTTTAATCAATTTTTTTTTTAGTGAGGCAATTGGGGTGAAGTGACTTGCCTAGGGTCACACAGCTAGTAAGTGTTAAGTGTCTGAGGCAGGATTTGAACTCAGGTCCTCCTGACTCCAGAGCTGGTGCTCTATCCACTGTGCCACCTAGCTGCCCCTCTACAGCTCATTTGACAGATGAGGAAACTGAGGCAAATACAGTTAAGTGATTTTCCCAGGGTCACACAGCTAGTGTCTGAAGCCAGATTTGAACTCCATGACTCCACACCTGGCACTCTGTGCACTATGGCGTCCCCTAGCTGAGCATATATACATTAGACTTTCAGCTCCTTGAGGACAGGCTTTTGCCTGCCTTTATCTCTCAGTGCTTAGCAGAGTTTGAAAGCACAGAGTAGATATTTATTAAATGCTTGTTGACTTGATTTTACTTTAAACCCAACCTTTCTCAGATGAACTTCTGTCTGTCTCCTCCCACTGAGTCCCAGCTATGCTACTAACTTGCTATGGGACCTTGTAAAAGTCCCTAGACCTCTCTGGGGCTCAGTTTCCTTGCCTGGGTAAGGGGGTGAGAGGTTGATCAGGAGAGCCCCATCAGACCCACCACCATCAAGTTAATGAGCTTCTCTCTCCCCTTATAGAGTATAGATTGGCAATTGGCACTTTGTGAGAGAGCAAACACAACCTTTGATTAGGTCTTAGTGAATGACAGTTGTCCCAGGATGAATTGCCTCCTTTGGAGCTGCTCATTCCAGGGATAGGGTTTTAGCCCTGGACCTTAGAGGCCAACGACCTACCCAAGGTCACACAGGTGATAAGTAACAGTCAGGATTTGAAACCAAGTTCTCTGTCACCCAAGGCTATACACTTTCCATTGGGCCACACTGCCTCCTTGTTGGCTGGGGGTATTTAGAAGACACAGTCTTGTTGGAGGAGCCACTGCTCTATTATTTTCTTTTTCTTTTCTTTTCTTTCTTTTTTTTTTACAGGGCAATGAGGGTTAAGTGACTTGCCCAGGGTCACACAGCTGGTAAGTGTCAAGTGTCTGAGGCCGGATTTGAACTGAGGCCCTCCTGAATTCAGGGCCAGTGCTTTATCCACTGCACCACCTAGCTGCCCCCTATTATTTTGTATAAAAGAAAATCAACAGATTTATTTTATCCATTTTCCACCTCGATTAAAACCATAGAATCAGCATCCCAGAGCTTGGAAGGGACCACAAAGAGCCTTTGTTCCAACCCAAGTGTCAGCAGAGTCTACATGTGGGCATCCAGCCTCTCTGCTTGAAATCCTTCAATGATGGGGAACTCACTCTCTCCTGGAGCTGCTTGTTCCACTTTGGGATAACTCTAATTTAATCTTATCAAACTATTCATCGCTGCAAGTTCCTTCCCTGGTTCACTGCTCCTAGTTCTTCTCTCTTATTGTTCTGATCTTTTCTCCATCCCAAGAAGTGGGCATCCTTTTCCCAACCCTCTTCTTCCCTGTCCCAAGTTCTGACTTCACCCTTGTTTCCTACTCTAAGCCCAGGCCAAACTCTCTCTCATTTCCCAGAGTGGGGATGACTGCAATGCCTACCAATTGAAGATCTTTTCCCTTCCTTTCCTCTCCCTTTCCCTCCCAAATGACTTCAGCCTCTGGAATAATATACAGATTTTCTTTGGGTCTAAGATTTCCAGGGAACACAGCCATCTTTTCTCACAACCCCAGATACCAACTAACTCTTTTTTTGTTGTTTTAGTTTTTGTTTTTGTGGGGCAATAAGGGTTAAGTGACTTGCCCAGGTAGTAAGCTAGTAAGTGTCAAGTGCCTGAGGCTGGATTTGAACTCAGGTCCTCTTGAATCCAGGGCTGGTGCTTTATCCACTGCACCACCTAGCTGCCCACCCCCCCCCCAACTAACTCTTGTCAAAACTCTTGTGAATAATAAAAAAATTACCATGTCCATAATTGTTGTTGTTGTTCATTCATTTCAGTCATGTCCAACTCTTTGTGACTTCATTTGGTGTTTTTGTGGCAAAGAAACTGTAGAGGTTTGCCATTTCCTTCTCTAGCTCATTTGACAGATGAGGAAACTGAGGCAAACAGGATGAAATGACTTGCCCAGGATCACACAGCTAATAAGTGTCTTAGGTCAGATTTGAACTCCAGGTCTGGCTCTCCATCCACTTGTGCCATCTAGCTGCCCATCCCCAGAATACCCCCCTCAAAAGTAAATGAGGGGGGCAGCTAGATGGCACAGTGGTTAAAGCACTGGCCCTGAATTCAGGAGGACCTGAGTTCAAATTCTATCTCAGGCACTTGACACTTACTATCTCTGTGACCCTGTGTAAGTCAGTTAAGCCTCATTGCCCCACCCCCCCCCAAAAAAGTCAATGAGGGTCTTGGACTAGATTATCCCTAAGGACCCTTCTATTTATAATATTCTGTGTTCTAACATACTGCTTTCTAAGACCCCTTCTAGCTATGACATTCTTTCTTTGCACTGTTCTAACACTCTGTAGTTTGTTTCCTCTAATTCCTAATATTCTATGTTCCATGTTCTAACATTCTAATGTTGCTCCCAGTTCTAACATTCTAAGGTCTGTATTCTAGCAGTATAGCTTGAGATTCCTCTCAGCCAAAATGAAAATTAAAACAACTCTGAGGTACCACCTCACCCCTATTAAATTAACCAGTATGATAGAAAAGGAAAATGATAAATATTGGAAAGGATGTGGGAAAACTGGGACACTAATGCACTGTTAGTGGAGTTGTGAACTGATCCAACCACTCTGGAGAGCAATTTGGAACTATGTCCAAAGGGCTATAAATATACTCTTTAACCCAGCAATACCACTATTATGTCTGTAACCCAAAGAGAGAAAAAATAAAAAGGGAAAGGACTAATATGTACAAAACTATCTATAGCAGTTCTTTTTATGGTGATAAAGAACTGAAATTGAGAGGTGGTCTATCATTTGGGGAATGACTGAACAAGTTGTGGAATATGAATGTGATTGAATATTATTTTGCTATTAGAAATTATGAGCAAGATGCTTTCAGAAAAACCTGGATGGGGCAGCTAGGTGGCTCAGTGGATAAAGCACCAGCCCTGGATTCAGCAGGACTTGAGTTCAAATCCAGCATCAGACACTTGATACTTACTAGCTGGGTGACCCTGGGCAAGTCATTTAACCCCCATTGCCCCACAAAAAAAGAAAAGAAAAACCTGGAAAGACTTACATGAACTGATGCAAAGTGAAGTAAGCAGAACCAAGAGAACATTGTACACAGCAACAGCAATGTTGTATGATGATCAACTGTGAATAATTTAATTATTATCAGTAACACAATGATCCAAGACAATTCTGAAGGACTTATGATGAAAAATATTCTCTACCTCCAGAGAAAGAACTGGTAGAGTCTTAATAAAGAATGAAGCACATTTTATTGGGGTTTTTTGGGGGGCGAGGGAGGGTCTGTGTTTTCTTTTTCACCATGGCTAATGTGGAAATGTTTTGCTTGACTGAACATGTGTAACCTATATCAAATTGTTTGCCTTCTCAATGAGAAACAGGAGAGGGAAGGAGAGAATTTTGAACTCAATTTTTTCCATGTTAAAAATTGTTTTCACATGTAATTGGAAAAAAAATATAAAAATTTTCCATGACCTCTCAGCTGTAACATTCTCTACTCCAAGTTCTAACATGCTGTGTGCTAAATTTCCTTCCAGCTTTGGCATTCTAAGAATCTAGAAAACACAAGTACCAGCTCCAGGTGACCCTGCACAGCCGTTAGTCAGACAGCCCAAAAGCTGACATGCCAGTCAACTCAGGTCCTCAGCTGTCTCTGAATATTAGTACCTGCTGAGATTAATGTCATCAATTCAGCTGGAATCCAACAGGCCCCTAGAGCTTGGTACCGTGATAATTTGGATGTATTTTAATTATATGAGGAGGGAAAAAGTAATTAAAGGAAATGTATTATTAATTGTAAAAATTTAACTAGGCATCCCTGTGTACATTCAATTAAATTACCTTGGATTTTATCATCAAAAAAAGTCCCGATTAATAATGATAATAATAAAAATTCTTTGGCGATTTGTGGTGGCCAGTGCCAAGGAGAGATGGCTAAAGCATGGGGCATGAGGACAAACTGGAATGGACACAACAATGTAAGCGGAAAGAACCACAAAAAATCCAAAGAGAAGCTTGGCAATGTTCAAAAACCAATCTCTCTCCAAAGAGTTGGGAGGTGATGTCTCTACTTCCTCCTTTGGCAGACGTGGGAGGTCCGTGACTATGGGACAGGGTACACATTTTCAAACTTTCCAGGGTTTTTCCTCTTTTCTTTTTCTTTTTTTCTTTAAAATTACTCTTTGTTATAGAGAATGGCTTTCTGGGAGGAAGAAAGGAAAAAAATATGGAAGGAAATTTTGGTGTGGGGTAAAAACAAAAGGCAACAAAAATTTATTTGAAAAAACCCTGGAACAGACAAGCCAGCAAATGCCAAGCCCCAGGCTGAAAGCTTAGCCTCCAGCACCTCAGAGATGTAGAGGGTGAGCACAGGAATGGAGGCCTGGGCTTATTGGCTCTCATGGCTCTGAGGACTGCCTGGGGCTTCCCATGAGGTCCTGCTCATTGCTGGCCCCACAGGGAAGGGCTTGGAGCAATGGGCAGAAGGTGATGGAGACAGACTCCCCAGGAGCATGGGATTAGAACTAGGAGGGACTTTGGAAGCCACATCTACTCCAACCCCCCTCATTTTGCAAGGAAAGGAACTAAGGCCCAGAAGAGAGTAGGGCTTTGCCTGAGGCAATACAGGGAGCAAGAAGAGTGCTCTGAGGATAAATACAAACTTATGAATTGAATACAAATAACAATCCGAGATGCCCCTGCAGTTAAAGGAATTGCTTTGGGAAGAAGTGAGCTCCCCATCACAAGAGGTCTTCAATTGGTTGCTGACCAATTGTTATTGACCAGTTATTAGAATTAGGCTTGGACTAGACATTGCTGAAGTCTCTGACAGCTCTGAGATTCTGTGATTCTGTACCTCCCAGTCTAAGGCAGGTAAAGAGCAGTGTCCTACCCTGCCTGCCCTGCCCTGCCCTGCCCTGACCGGTAAATATTTGTAGAATGGATCACAGACAGTCCTGAGGAACTCTTATCAATGATGAACCATTATTTATAGTGAAATTTATGGTGCCATGTGAAGTTTGGGGGCTCTCAAATCTAGAAGTCCTGGAATAACTGCCCTGGCTGACACTGCCATTTCACAGATGCTCAGGAGAAGCAGAGACTCACTCAGGGCACTGCAACAGCCAAGTCGGGGCAAGATTCATGGACAAGTTGCTTTCCTTTTCTGAGGCTCAGTTTCCTCTTTTGGATAATGAATATAAAGCCCCATCTAACTGGGGACTTTTTCTAGGATAAGAACTGAACTCAGAGTCAGAGGATCTGAGTTCATATCCAAGCTCTGTTGATTTATTTTCTACATGACCTTGGGAAAGCCCCTTCCTGTCTTCCAGGGGCCAAGCCTTCCCTCCCCTCCACACCAAGTCCTGGTAGGAGTCAAATGGCCCTGGGAAAGGCAGCCCAGGAACTGAGCCTCCTGCTCAGGGGAAAGGTTAGAAGTCAGAGCCTCTTCTTAGGGTAAAGTTTGGGAGAAAGGAAGAAAAGAAGAGAGCACGGGACCCAGAGTCTAGGAAGGAGAGCTGCACAGGAACAGAGGGGCAAAGGAAGAGGGAAGGGGTGGGGGGACCCTGAGAAAACCTTGAACAACTTTTCTAGGACTACTTGAGGGACCCACATTCCAAACTCCCCTTCGGGTGCTAAGGATTCCTAACCTCTCCAAGGGCGAGAAGTCTTGCTGATTCCAGTCCTGCTCCTTAGTTAACAAATGAACAAATGTACATGTCTCCCTCCTTTGAACATAAGCATCTTCAGGGCAGAGAGAGAGATTCATTCTGACCTTTGCTCCCTAATCCTTAGCACACAGCAGGTCATTAATAAGTGCCTGGTGATTGATGAGTGAGTGAGTAGGGAATGAATGAAGTAGTCATGGAACTATTGTTGAATTACCTTGTTTGCTCATTCATTTATTCATTCACCCACTCAAATCCAGCTCAAATCAGCATTTATCAAACACCTGCTTCATGCAAGATTCCATGTTTGACACCCGGGAAAGAAAGGCTAAGTGAGTGAACAGGCCAATGAAGGAGAGAGGAAATGAAGATAGATGGACATGGGTAATGAATTAATGAGTGAATAAATGAATTAGTGAATGAAAGAAGCAATTGGATGAGTGGATGAATGCATGCATCGATGGAGTAAATGAATATACAGATGAATGAATGAAATGCATGAAAATAAATAAAGGAATGAAGTGAACAAATAAAGGTGTGAATTAGCAGATGATCAAATGAGTAAATGAATGAGTAATTGGAGTAAATGAATGGTTAAATGACTGCATGAGTGAGTGAATTAATGGAATGGATAGATGGATGGATGGATGGATGGATGGATGGATGGATGGATGGATGGATGGATGGATGGATGCACCCTGACAGAGGGCAGCCAAGAACCATCTCCCTATGTGCCCCAACACAGTGATCATCCAAATCCAGGGCAGTCAGCCTGACCCCTGTAGGATCAACAGTGAAAGGACAAACAGATTTATTCCACAAAGAGGAGCCATTGTGGTTCCCATTTCTCTATGCAGCCAGAGGCATTTGTTAAGGGCTAATGAGGTGGCGCATGCTCCCCACGCTGAGCAGGCCAGCACTGATGCTAATATCCAACCTTAATTAGCAATCAGGTTTGGAGGAGCCGATTATCATGTTAATAGGTTCAAAGCTTCCAGGCTTAAAAAGAAATAAAATGCCTATGGAGAGGTTTGCTAATGATACCAAGAACCAGCAGAAGACTGGGGGTTGCTCAGATAATGATGAATGCCCAGCCCTGGGAGCTTCTAGGAAGTTCTACCCCTCATCCTTGGTGCTCTGCTGTTATATGGGCTGATGTTGAGGGAGGGGAAGGAAAGGGAAAGGAATCATCATTCTGAGAGCTTCCCACCCCACCATCATCTATTGCTGTTTGAGGCCATTTCCTCATACATGTCACAAAGTCCCAGAATGCACCAAGTTTGAGGAAAAATCAAACTTCAAGTCAGTCACTCAATAAGCATTTATTAAGCACCTACCATAAACGAGGCATTCTGCTAAGCATGGGGGTATAAAGAAAGGTAAAAGATAGTCTCTGCCCTCAAGGAGCTCACAGTCTAATGGGGGAGAAAATATGCAAACATTTATGAACAAACAAGCTACAGACCAGATAAACTGGGAACTCACCTTAATTTCAAGGGGCTCACCACAGGTCTGAAGTCCTATGGAACTGGTGTTCTATTCAGGGCTATTGGCAGTGGCTGGCACCCATCGTCCTTAAGACTTATATCTGGTCTCTTAAAGCTCTAATTGTATGATTCCATGATCCCAGGATTCTCTTCAACCTTTCCATGGCTCAAAATATCACCTCCAAGAAGCATTTGAAGAGTGGTAACTCAACCTGGTCACTAGGTAGCACAGTGGACAGAGCATGGGATTTAGAGGGAGGAAAATTTGAGTTCAATCCCACCTGAGACACTAGCTGTGTGATCCTGAAAAAGTCACTTAACTTCTCTGTGACTCAGTTTCCTGTAAAGTAAGGACAATAATAGCTTCTACCCCCACTATTGTTATGAATATCAAATGAGATAACATGTGGAAAACACTTTCCAAATCAGAGAGAGAGAAAGAGAGAGAGAGAGACAATGTTATCTATTACAAACATTATTATTTCTTAGTCCAACTTCCTCATTTTACAGATAAAGAAACTTGGGCTCAAAAATGGAAATGACTTTCCCAAGGTCACACAAGCAATAGACAAACAATAGTTCTGTCCTTTACTAACCATATGACTATTGACTGTTAATGTCACCGAAGTGAACTGTATGAGCTAAAGTATATAAAATGTTTTGTAAACATTAAAAGATAGAAAAATGGACTGGGCCTGTGATTTCTTGGGTATAGGAAAGTCCCAGGTTAGGGAAATTCCCTTTACCAATGCAGGTCAGTACTTTTCTTACTTAGAGGAAGAGTTTTACAGTCTTAGAAAGTTGCCTAGAAAGGTTAAGTTACTAACCCAGGTTCACACAGGCAGTAAGAAGGTCAGTGACATAGGCAGATCTTGAACCCAGGCCCACCTGGCTCTCTATCTCCTATACCATAGCTACCTACCTCAAGACATTATATCAATGTCAGCTAGTGCTATTGTTCTTATGAAGAGAACAGGTCCATTTTAACATATGTTGTTGATGGCCTAACCCACAGGAGGGGGTAATAGAGGAAATGTCTAGCCTGTGCTGGATAGCAGTTGGTCAAGACTTGCAAAAACCTCCCAGAGCACCAGTCCCAAACCTACCTGAGCAAGATGCCCTTTCTGGGAACTGGGGATGGGATGGAAGGGAGGGAGTTAAACAGAAGAGATGTGGAGCAGGTGAAATCAGTAAGACTTGTAACTGTTTGGATATGGACAGCAAGGAGAGGCAAGAGTCAAGGATGACACTGAGGTCATGAGCCTAAGTGGCTAGAAGGATGGTGGTGACCTTAACAGAAACAGGGAAGTGAAGAAGAAGATGGGTTCAGGAGGGAAGATTATAAGTTCTGCTTTGGACATGCTGAGGTTGAGAAGCCTATGGGATGTCCAGGTGAGCATGTCCAGTAAGACATGGTTGAATGTATGTGATTGGAGTTCTGCGGAAGCAGACCTGGTGGTCATATGCATAAAGGTCATAGAGTCATACCTCTGGAGCTGGAAAGGACCTGAGAGGACACCAAATCCAAGTCCCTCATTTTACAGTAAAAGATACTGAGGCCCATGGAAGTGAAATGACTTGCCCATGGTAAATAGGCAGTAAACATCAGAGGAAGATTTTAACTTGGGTCTTCTGGCTCCATATCCAGTACTGTTCCCACTGTGCCACATTTGATCCCATGGGACCTGACAAAATCAGAAAGGAAGAGGGTGCAGAGAGAAAAGAGAAGAGGAACCATGATAGTGTTCCTGTACACAGGAAGGAGCAGAGGGGGGAGACAGGAAGGCTGAGCCTTCACAGAAGACTAAGAAGGGTTAATCCAGCAGATAGGAGGCTAACCACAACAGAGCAGTATCATGAAAACCTCAGCAGGAAAGACTATCCAGAAGGAAATGATTGACAGTGCCAAAGGTTGCAGAGAGGTCGAGAAGGATGAGAATATAGAAAAACTCATCAGATTTGGCAACTAAGAGATTATTGCTAAGTAAAGATCAGCAAAAAGGAGAAATAACTAATGACATGGAGGTTTATTTAGAAAATCCTAGAGAATCAGAAAGGAAACCAATTGAGACAAATAATAGCTTCAGCAAAGGTGCTGGTTACAAATAAATCCACAAAAATAAAAAGTATTTCTATATTATAATAATAACCAAATCTAGGAGGCGATTATACAAAAGAAAAGCCCCATTCCAAATAACTACAAAGTGCATAAAATAAATGGAAGTTGATCTACAAAATACACTCAATATGTGTCAGTTACAGAGTTCAATTACAAAATTCTCCTTAAAGAAATAAAGACCAACCTAAAGAGTTAGAGGAATATTCAGTGCTCATGGCTGGGCTGGGCCAATATAATAAATAACAATACTATCAAAATTTGTTTACATTTTAATGCCATGCCGATCAAATTATGAAAGAGATACTTTACAAAATTTGATAAAATAATATCAAAATTCATTTGGAAGAGCAAAAGATCTAGAAAAACAAGGGAAATAATAACCAAATAAAAGATAGGAATGAAGAGGAAATAGGACATGCAGACCTCAAACTACATTATAAAACAGTAATCATCAAAACCACTTAGTACTGGTTAAAATATAGACAAATACATGAATGTTACCAAAAAGACAAAAGTAAGTGAGAAATAGTGGAACTCAATAACCCTGCATTCCACAAGCCCCAAAACATAAATTACTAAGGGAAGAACTCCATATTTGCTAAGGAACTGTTAGAAAAACTAGAATGCAGTCTGGCAGAAATTAGGCTTAGACCTCATACCACATTCTATGATAAATTCCAAATGGACTCATGATATGAATATATAAGATAGTACTCTAAAATTTAGAAATGAAACAAATCATCCACCTTTCACAGCTCTGGATAGGAGACACGGTCTTAATCAAACAAGAGATAGAGACAATTACAAAAAATAAAATAGATCACTTTGATTACGTTAAACTGAAAACCTTCGGAACAGACAACATTAATGTATCAAGGATAAGAAGAGAAGTGATTAAATAAAGGGAAATATGTGTATCAAATTTTTCTGATAAAGGTATGGTATCCAAGATATATAAGCAATAAATACGTATAACTAATAGCCATTCCTCAATAGATAAATGGTCAAAGAACACGAATAGACAGTTCTCAAAAGAACTGCAAACTATTCAGAACCATATGAAAGAATTCTCCAAAGCACTAGTGATAAGAGCAATTCAAATCAAAACAACTTTCAAGCTTCCCCTCCCACCCAGCAAATTGGCAGAGATGACAAAAGATGTAAATACCAATGCATTGCTGGTGGATTTGTAAATTGGCAGAACCATTCTAAATAACAATTTGAAATTATGCCAAGTGGCTAAAATGTTCATACCTTTTCACCCAAAGATCCCATTGTAAGACATACACTCTAACGAGGTCATTGACAAAAAGAAATTTTCCATATACACCAAAATATTTATAGCAGCACTTCTGTGGTAGCAGCACTATTTTGTGGAGACAAAGTAGATGGCCATCGACTGGGAAACAGCTAAGCAAACCTTGGTACATGAATGTAATGGAAAATTACTGTGCTATAAGAAATGACAAACATGGTGAATGCAAGGATTCCTGGAAAGACATCAACTGATACAAAGTAAGCAGAGCCAGGAAAACAATGTACCCAACAAGGACAACAAAGTCAATGGAAAGAACAACATTCGCAGAACAATTGAAAATGAATGTTGCAAAATTACAAAGATGCTTGGCCTGGAGAAGAGCAATGAGAGGACAGCTCTCCCTGCTCCTTTGCAGAGGTGGCAGATCTATGTGCATAGAACAGCGTATATAGTGTTAGAATGTTTTTTTTTTTTCAGTTCATCAATAGTTTTGCTGAATTTTTTCTCTTCCACTTTTTTCTTTAAAAAAAAAAAGCCCAACATTCCATAAACCTGAAAACATAAATTACTTAGAAGTCTATATTTGATATGAACTAGCCTGGAAGACATGTCTTTGTTATAAAAGCTGGCTCTCTGCAGGGGGGGACGAGGGGAGGACCCAGGAGAAACTTTAGGTGATGGAAAAACAAAAGATATCAATACAAATCAATTTTTTTTTACGGGGCAATGGGGGTTAAGTGACTTGCCCAGGGTCACACGGCTAGTAAGTGTCAAGTGTCTGAGGTCAGATTTGAACTCAGGTCCTCCTGAATCCAAGGCCACTGCACCACCTAGCTGCCCCGCTGTTGTTTTTTAAAGACTGGGCATTTTAAAGAAGAAGAGGGTGAAAATTAGGCAAAGAGAAGGAAATAATGGCAAGGGCTAGCTCCTGGAGGAGACATGAGGAAATGGGATCAAGGGAACAATGGGGGTGGTTAAGGGGAAGAAAGAAGAACTTATTAAGTGGGGTCTAGGAACTGAGATAAGCATTATCAACAACAACAACAGTAACAACCCCGGGAAGTAGGTGCTATTACTATCTCCATTTTACAGTTGAGGAAACTGAGGCAAATAGAGGTTAAGTGACTTACCCAGGATCATACAGCTAATAAGTGTCTGAGGCTGATTTGAACTCAGGTCTTTCTGACTCCACGCCCAATGTTCTAACACTGTGCCTAAAACAGAGGAGTTCACTTTGACAAGAATGGTCACCTGACCCTCTGAGACTGGAAAAAAGGAAGAGAGAGTGGAGTGTGATGCTGAGATAATTTGAACTGTAGATAGAGGAATTAATCAATCAAATAATTAATTTAAGAGCATCTACATAGTGTGTGCAAAGCCCTAGGCTAGGCACTGGGGGTGCAAATAGAAAAAAGAAGACAGTCCGTGTTTCTCAAGGAGTTCCCATTCTAAGACATCTAGGAGGTTTCAGCTACAAGTCAAGTGGAAAGACCCAGCGGTCCCCAAGAAGACCAGGGGCAAAGCGAACGGTAATGCATCTTCCTCAATGTCATTTCAATGAATAAAAGCCATATCCATTTCTAATGCCAAGAGCTTTGGTGGAAAGGATTTTCTTTTCCTTCTCTGCAACCCAATGTGTTAGAGATCTGTCTCTCCCAGCTTTGGGTCATCTACAAATGCAAAAAGTTCAAGATCTGTGGCATTATCCAAACGGCTGATTACAATGCCAGGCAGCACCTCAATACCCTGGGGCAAACTTCTGGAGACCTCTGGCCACGTCAACATTGAGCTGTTAACAACTACTCTTTTAGGCCAGACATTGGGTGAGTTCTTGAACCCCTCTGGCTCATATCTCTTCATCCTTTTGTTTTTTTCAAAGTCCCCATCTCACCCAGGGTAGAAGTGTAGACGTGTGGCCCTGATCCTCCTACTGATTGGTATGGGTGCTTTGAACAGCTCCTATTTTCACCTTGGATAGTTTGCCCCACCCCTCACCCCGTAGGCAACCTGGCACCCAGCTGTCCCCCAGGGCTTTCTATACCAATGCCAAACTTAGTCCAGATACCCACAGCATAGCCCAGGGCAATTTAGGACTCCTTAGATCTAGCCTCCCCAGGAGCAGGGATTACTGCACGAACCACCATGCCCAACTGTTTCATCCTTCTAGCAAGAATAGCGTGAAATACTTCATCAAACATTTTGCTAAAATCTAGGCAAACTATATCCACATGATTCCCCTCATCTAGCAGCTTAGTAACCTTGTCCAAAAAAGGAAATAAGGTTAGTGTGGCATGCCCTGTTCTTCATCAAGCCTGGCTCTTTGTTATCATCACATCTTTTTCTACCCCCATCAATTTGATTAGCTGTTATCACCTCTTCCTGGAGAGACTGGGAGCCTATTAAACTGAAGGCCAGGAGGACATTAGGAAAGAGCTAGGGGGAGAATGTGGGGAATGAAGAGAAAATCCATGATCACCCTTTCCAATTGGCTGCGGAGTCCATGGGAGCCCTTCAAGGTTCTATGATATCCTGAGGAGTTGAGGTGTCTCTTTCTTCACTGCCATTGGCTCAAGCCTCCACCTGACATGTTCCCCTCATCATATGTTAGGAGCCTGAGACTAGCACCCCAGTTCCATTTAACCACTTACTAATGGATATTTACTTAAAAGATCAAAAAACAAACTTACAAACATTTCCCTCCAGCACCTAAGGGCATAATCTCTCCTCTACTATCCAGGTCTCAGAGGCAGAAGGCTCAAAACTTAGTTCAGTTCCTACAGAGCCTGGTCTCACCAAGTTCACACCTAAAGTCAGAATTGCTACCAGATGAGTCTGGCATGAGCCTGGGATGAGGTCTCAAAGGTCACTCCAGAAGGCCAATCCTTTCTCCTTCCAGTGTCCATGATGAACCTGCTGGCCTGGATTCCAACTCCCAGATTCCTGCAGCTCTCAGCTTCGTTCCCTGAACCTAGAGTAAGAATGAACAAAGGCCAAGAACCAAGACCCATTTCTTGGAGCCAAATAGCCTCAAAGGGAGAAGAAAGCCCTAAAGCCTTTGCCCTTAGTACATGTTCTCTCACTAGGTGCTTTGAGATAGTCATCAAGGTTCCTTAGATGTGAATGGAACAAAGAAATGGCCAAAAATCACCCAGGTCTCTTCAAAGATGCCAACAGTTCCAACTATGCAGCCAATCAAAGGCTTCCTCCCCCCTGAAAATTGGCCCCAAATATTCCTCTACAGCTCCCTGAAAAGTCTATTTCTCTTCCTTCTGTCCCCTATCCCAAGACTCAGAACAAGCTATAAATATTTCCATATGCTCTTGTAGACACTAAGAGGAAAAATCCTGGGTTAGTTCCAAGCCCAGCTTGGGCTGAAAAGCACCATCCTCCCAGATCCTTGTTATCTTGAATCTCTGCGCCACATATCTAATCTGGTCACTTCTCTAACCAAGGTCTTCCTTCTCCCTGAGCTCTAAGTAATTACCATTCACTTGGGTCCCGTATTTTTGTCTCTAGCTTAGTGGAGATTACAGGTCACTTCGGTTTATCTGTCCCTCAGTTTTCTCATATGTAGAGTGAGGGGGTGAAATAGACAGTCTCTGAAGGCCCTCACAGCTCTGACACTTACTCATCACAGAGGAAGAAAAAATTGATAGTTGACATACTTTAGTGGAACAAGTGGCCAACACTTCACCAAGAAGAAATAAAGACAGACAAGGTATATACACCATTGGATTAATCAAAGGTAACTGATGGTGGCTTGCCTCCAGATGGAATCTATGAAATGGCCCAGATCCAAGAATAGAATCAAAAGGCCCTCCATGGGCAATATCTACATGAATTTAGCAAGCAAAATACATCAGTAAAGCAGCAAGTGTATGAGTCTTGTGGATTTGTTTATAGAAATAGAGGGGTTTATAACAGAAATTTAGGAACAGGACATTGACACTAGAAATTACAGAAGTTACCCTGAAAGAGCCAGGATTAATGATCAATTCAGTTAACCAAGAAAATGGCAGAAACCATAAAATATGTCATTGCAGTCTACCAAAAAAAAAAAAATAGTACCTACCAAGACATCAACTGATGACTAAGGTTATATATCTGAAGCTTTCTGTCCTTCATATTCTAACAGATGACAAATCTCTATACTATAAAAATAGACCTCAAAATATTCTGAAGAATTCAACCAATAAACTGTACTGGAACCAGGCCATTATCAGTTAATGAGTCAATAAACATTTATTAAGCACCTACTAAGTGGCAAGCACTGTGCTGAGGTTCTAAGGGTACAAGAAGAGGCAAAACACAGTCCCTTCATTCAGGGAGCTTACTGTCTAATGGAGAGATGACACGCAAGCAACGATTTCTAAACAAGCTATAGAAAGGAGAAATTGGAAATAGTCAACGAAGGAAAGGCACTATCATTAAGAGTGATTGGGAAAGATCACAGAAGAAACTGTTACCCAGGATGCCCTAGTCATCACATTGCTTCATCAAAATGTAAGAATAGCATTTTTACTCAGTGTCACTATCCTCAGTATCTCCATGCTAGGCAGAGGAAGAAGCTTTCAAAATGTAGAGACCCAGGAGGAAGAATGAAAATCATGTGGGATCAGGATGGGTACATGTCATCCCCATCCTCTTGTCTGTTACTAGAGAGAGCCCCAGGTTTCTTTCAGCAAGCCTACAAAAGATGAGCTGACATCCCGATGCATTGATTCAATTGCAAAAGGCAGTTCTTTTATCCACCTGTGCATTAGTCCATAAAACATTAAACATAAACTAAAAGCAAGATGACAACTCATCTTTGAACTATTTCTATCTGAACTGCATAGAAAAGGATGAGAACAAAATGAATAACCATATCAGTAATGATAATAGTTCTCTTTTCTGGAGCCCTTTAACGTTTCAAAAAATGTTTCTCCTCACAACTCTGTCAGGTAGTGAGTGAAAGCAGAATAACTATCATGGAATCAGAGAATTCCCATTATACAAAAGGAGGAAACTGAGGCTCAGCGAGTTGTAGCGACTTTAAGATCACACAGCCAGGTGATACAGTGGATAGAGACCTGGGCATGACTGAAATTTGACCTTAGACTGTACAATGACTTGACTCATCTGTAAAACGAGCTGGAGAAGGGAAATGGCAAACCAGTCCAGTACCTTGGCTAAGAAAACCCCAAATGGGGTCACGAAGAGTCAGACACAACTGAACAACAGTAACACCTGCTCACTGGCTGTTTCTTCATCTGAGAAATAGGTCTAAGACTAATTGAATTCTCCACCTGTCAGGGTTCTTCAAAGGAAAGCACTTTGTAAACCTTAACATGCTGTAGAAATTCGAGTTGTTATTGGAGTCAAGAAGTCTATGAGAAGAAATACTGACTACTCCACGTCACCATAATCACCATCCTCCTCATCATCATCCCTAGCATTCACTGGCATTTATCGTGTGCCAGGCACTGAGCTGAGTTCTTTATAATTATCAGCTCATTTGACCTTTTCAATAACCTGGGAGGTAGGGGCTGTTACTTACCCTCATTTTATAGATGAAGAAACTGAGGCAGACAGAGATGAAGTGACTTGCACAGGGTCACACAGCTAGTAAGTGTGTCTTCCTGACTCCAGTGCCAGCACTCTATCCACTGCGCCACCTAGCTATCCCAGTATGCAGATAGGAGCACAGACAATGTAAAGGGAGAGGACCTGGCAAAGATGAAGCTTATGGACATCCATGATGGGATTTTCCTCAGAGACCCCACTCTCATATGGCTCCTCCAGATCGCAGGTGACCTGAGAGCCCAGGCTGGATCCCCGGTCTGTGACCCCTCCTGCCTGCCTCCTAAATGCCACTGACTGCATCTCGATAGGCCAGCTTTCAAACACCAGCAGAGAAGCTGAAATTGTCCTCATTCACATCTGCTAGATTTAGGCAGCCCTACTATAAGAGGAAGATTGGTGCCTTGCTCAAGGGTATGGCTGCAGCTGCTGCCTTCTGGCCCCCACAGCTCAACTGCCCTGACTTCCTGGAAAGGGAAAAGAAATACAAATATGGCAGCCTCCACTGCCACATGCTAATTGTTCTTGTCAGTGGGGCTTGCCTTAAATGAATTTCTCTGTTCTAGTCAGTCACGGCACCTGCACATGGCTGGAGGGAGACAGCAGGGCAGGACAGATGTTCATTAACAGAGAATTCCTGCATAGCCATCCCACTCATGCTAGAGCTGAAGTCACCTTCAGATCAGTCGGCATTCAAGGCTAGACATCATCCTGACCGATGATCACTGGCTGAGCCCATCACCAGATCTCTGTGCAGCTGAATTACTGTAGTTCTCCTGAAGGCTGTCATAATGCTCAGCTGATCCTTTCAAACATTATGATTTACCCTTTAGGTCAACCTACCCTAATAAAATATCTTTATTATGACAACTCCAGTTGAATAAAGTCCCAGGAGAAGGCTGGGGCCAATCAAGCAGAGCCCAGAGGTAGAAGAAGAGCTGGATGGAGTCCCTATTCACCCAATAGCCAAATGGAATGTTTGAACGTGAGAAGATGGCAGTCACGGAATGTAAATTATAGCCTTGAGAACCCCATCAACCAGGCAAGCCCACCTAAGCATTCCAGAGTCTATGAGTCTACGATTATTTCCATGGTAGACCAAGCAAAGCGAGCCAAGAGGAGACCTTTCCATCAAAGCCTACAGCTTTGAAAGTACCTTTTCCTCTGCCTGCCAGGGCTGGGCAGCCTTCGGGGTCCTGCCAGACAGATCCAAGAGAGCCCTTTCTGTATTGTGCCTTTGCATTTTAAGCATCCCCCAATGCCTGCTCAAAGGAGAATGGGAGGAGGTAGTTTGAAGGTCTCTAAAATCTGAATTTATTCTAAGCAATTGAGCTTGGAAATGGTTGCTCTAATCCATGGGGAAGATGCCATAATGTACATTTTAATAATGCCTTCAATATTCCTGCTCGGGAGACGGCTTTATGCTCTCATCTGCTCGGCTGTGGCAAGCATGGTCGAACCCCAAGAGCAGGCAGAGCAGAGGGCCAGTGCGGAGAAAAACCGCAATCATAACTCCCGTTTAGGATGATGGGATCATAAATCTGGGATGGAAGCTGTCTGTGACCCAGGACAAGTCACCTAAACTCCCTGAACCTCAAGCTCCTTCCTCCTCCCACAAGGACGGGGTTGGACTGGATGGACTCTTGAGGTCCCTTCTAGGCTCTAGATCTGTGAGCCCATGAGCCTAGGAAGCTGTTGTCTTGTCCTCAGTTCTGCCCTTCTTCCCACCCGGACCAGCATCCTCCCGACCAGCCTGGATCTACGGCCAAAACCCATTCCCCCACTCAGCTCTGCAGCTCCTCTTGGTGGTGAGGGAGTGAATGAGTGAGTGGGTGGGCCCCCTATAACCAGCCAGCCATAGCTCAAGCTTCCCATCCTATCCATTCATCCACCTCCAACATGTTGCCATCTTCCTTGCCTCCACTTACTACTTCTTGCCCAGGGAACAGTTATCAAAACCAACACTACCATTGCTTCTAGAAAGGGTATGTCAAGTGATTCCCCCTTTGGCTCCACTAACCATACCTATAACTGACCAAACCAAAACTCCCTTCCCTGGCCACCACTACTTACATGTGTTGTCTGTTAGCATGTAAGTTCCTTGGGGGCAGAGACTTTCTCTTTCTTCCAGAATTTACCCCAAATTCCTGACATATAGGAAGCCTTAATAAATGCTTTTTCTTTCATTCATTCCTGTTATCATTCATTTACATGCTAGTGAGAATTAGTAAATTAGTCTTTCTCATGGCAGGACCAAAAAGGGAAGTAAACTTGATTGGCTAGTTTGGGGATAAGAGGGAGGTTCAGAGAGCAGGAAGTTTTGTCCAAGCTGGACAAGCTTAGGTGGAGATTTGCAGGGAGGAGTCAACATGAGCTCATGGAGTATCTGGATATGTTTGGGGTAGAGGTGACTGTAGGCATCAATGCAAATGAGCCAATGTCAGCACATTTTGCCTCTTGTCTGTGCTAGGAACTGTGTGGTATTTGGGGGACAGAGATTAGCATCCCAATGCCAGGGAAGCCCTACCAGTGAAGGGGAAAGAGCTCTGACCTCCTTGGGAGAATGGGTCCTGAACCGAGCCCTGGGCCTCCTGCAGGCCCAGAATGAAGGCTCAGTGAGGAAATAGGGAGATCATGCTCACTGCCAAGCCCAATGCATCCAAACACCCACAGAACTGGGCAGTCTACTGGATTCTATCCACTATATGGATATGAGTTTAAATCTAGCCTCGGGCACTCACTAGCTGTTTGACCCTGAGCAAATCATTTGACCTATATCTGCCTCAGTTTCCTCAACTGTAAATGAAGATAATGATAGCATCTACCTCCCAGAGTTGTGGTGAGGATGAGATGAAATAATATTTATAAAGCACTTGGTCCAGTGCTTTGCACATAATAAATGCTTAATAAACACATTTTCCTTTCCTTTCCTTTCCTTTTCTTCCCTTTCCTTTCTGCTCAGAGGACAGGATCCCAAAGGGTCTCAGAGCTTAATGGGAGCCCAGAGGCCAAGCAGTACCTAGACAGTAGTACCCTCTTCAGTACTGCCAAAAATTGGTCAATCAACTCCACTTAGAAGAGTTCCCATTTGGTCTTCCTCATGGGATGGGGGTGAGAGTCATATGGTGTGTGTGTCTGTATCTCTGTCTCTGTCTGTGTGTCTGTGTGTCCTTCATGGCCTCTCCCAGTCTCTGGGCTGTGACCTACAGGATCCTGGGTCCTGGACCCTCTCCCACCCAGAGTGAGCTCCCATCCCAGCCCCACACTGCTTTCCTTTAAATCTGAAGCAAAGAGTTCAGTCCTGGGCACCACACTTTAGGACGGGCACTCCTGAGCTGGACAGTGTCCAAAGGAGGGAAATAAAGGAGGCTCAGAACCATGGCAGGTAAGGACTGGTTTGGGGAAACCAGGAAAAAATATGATGGCAGCCTCCAAGCATTCAAAGGTCCTTATATGAAAAGAGGGATTAGCCCCAAGCTAGCAGAACTAGAAGAAATTACATGCATATTGGAGAGAGAAATGGAGGAAGAGATTGTGACTTTCACTTCCACAGCCTGCCTAAAAATGAGAGGTGGCCCAGAGGAGTATTGGACTTCCTTAGGAAGTAGTGAGGTCCCTGTTGCTGGGGGGTATTTGGGAGGCTACTATTTGTCATGGCTCTTGTTAAGATATGGACTATTTTGATTGTTCACCATCACTGGGAGGGGGCACCAGAGGGAGGGAGGCATAGAACTTGGAACTCATAGCTTAAAAAATATATTAGAAATTGTTTTTACATGTAGTTAAGAAAAGAATATTAGCTATTTTTTTAAAAGATCTGGAATGTTCTAAGTGACCTCGATGAGTCTGGGGACTCAGAGATTCCCGGAAGGAGGCTGGCAGCAGAGGAAGATTTCCAAGTCACCCCCTGATAATGATTGTTTGCAAGGCCTTGATTTGAGTGGGATTTCAAACAGTTTAATGCCTTTAATTAAACTTTCTCCCTCTACTTCACTTAATTTGAAAAGTATTAAATGTGGTTATTAATCATAAGTAATTATTATATAATATTATATTAATTATGTGGTTATTGGGATTGTGCATGCATTAATCACCAAGGTTTCAGCTTTTTAATTGTTAATAATATTTCCTAAATAGGAGTTAAGTTTTAATTCTCCTTTATCTATCTCTGTCAAGGCAAGTAACCTTGGGGATTTGCAATGGGTGGCATAGAAAAGGAAAGGGCTGGTAAGACCCTGGACAGCGGCGTGACTTGGATGCTTTCAGGAAGGAGGAGCAGTGAGGAGTTTGTAATTCTGAGTCATCAAACAGCTTGGTGCAGTGGATGGAGCGCCAGGCCTGGAGGCAGGAAGACCTGAGTTCAAAACCAGATTCAGACACTTACAAGTTGTACGACCTTGGGCAAGTCACTGAACCTCTGTCTGCCTCACTTTCTTCATCTGTAAAAATGGGGATGATATGATACTTATTAGCCTTGTGACCCTGCACAAGTCACTTAACCCTCTTTGCCCCACCCCCCAAAAAATGGGGATAATAACAGCACCTACCTCCCAGTGTTGTTGTGAGGATCAAATGAGATAGAAATTGTAAATCACTTAGTGCAGCGCTTGGCACATAGTAAACATTGTTGTTGTTCAGTCATTTCAATCCTTTCCAACTCTTCCTGAACCCATTTGGGGTTTTGGGGTAAAGATACTAGAGTGTTTTGTCATTTCCTTCTCCAGCTCATTTTACTCAGGAAACTGAGGCAAACAAGGTGAAGTGACTTGCCCAGAGTCACCCAGTTAATATCGGAGACTGGATTTGAACTCATGAATATTTGAACTCAGGTCTTCCTGAACACAGGGCCAGTGCTTTATCCACTGCACCATCTAGCTGCCCCCTGCCCCATATAAATCTAAGGTGTTATTATTATGTATGTTGTCACCCAGTACAGGTCTTACTGAGATAGAGTTGAGGTTGTACCCAATCCCTGGCCTTGGAAGACCTTCTTCTGCCTGAAGACACAAAGAATTCTAAGGGTCTGTGAGCCAGAGAAAGATGCAGACTGAGAGAGAAACCCATTAGATCCGTGTCTAAAGTTGGGCTTGAAATCTAGCACTTGTGTTAGTGATGAGCCAACCTGAAATAGTCTGACCTGGGAGCATGGGAATACCTGGGAGGCAGCATGGAACACAGGAAAATAACCAGCTGTGGGGTCAGGAGACCTGGATTCAAATCCGGTTTGGGTGACCTCAATGTGACCCATCTGAGACTCTACAAAATGAAGACATTGGATGAGTCTAAATCTAGTTTCCAGTGGCCTCAGCACCTCAAAGACCCATGATTGAAAGATCCATGTAGGAACCAGCTGAAGTGTCCCTGTGGTCCCCTCTGTCCTCCAAGATCCTTCCAGCAGATTATGGCTGGCCCCATGGTGTGCCCTTGGGGCTAGAATGGAGGAAGAGCTCCTAGTTTTCCGTAATGTCACTCAGCCAAGAGCCTGTCTGCTTTGTCCAGGCTGGCCCTTGGACTCCTGATGCCCAGGCTGTCACCAGGACCACCCTGGAGGCTTTTCCAGATGAGGAGTTGTCAGGGCTGGGAACCCACTGTGAGAGCCAGCAAGACTTGACTGCAGGCCATGGAGGGCAATCACCTCATTTTACCAAGGGGGAAACTGAGAGGGAAAAAGGTGGGACTTGCCTTAGCCCACACATCTGGCACAAAGAGCTGGAAAGGACCTCAAGCTATGGAGTTCCACCTACTCATTTTAGAGGTGAGGGAACTGAGGCTGAGAAGGGGAAATGACTTGCCCAATAACACACAAGTAGTAAGAACTGAGATTTGAACCCATGCTACCTAACTCCTAGGCCATTGTTTTTTTTTTTCCACTCTTCCCACCCAGCTTCCATCTGTTGGAGCCTAGACTCATATCTGCACTGCTGGTAGAAAAGGGAGGCAGCCTACCACACTTGGGGAAATGTGAGAAATAATTATTCATAATCAATATCTTGGGGGACCCAGATATCTCTCTCTCTCTCTCTCTCTCTCTCTCTCTCTCTCTCTCTCTCTCTCTCTCTCTCTCTCTCTCTCTCTTTCTAGTTCTCCCTCCTCCACTCAAAGGCAGCTCTCCTTGAGAGATTCTATCCAATCTTATCTAGGTCTAACCTACCCCAACCCCAAGCTCACAAAAGGAGCCTTGGGTGGAGACAGATCCTGTTGTCTGGATAAACTGAAGAACTTTAAGGATGAGATTAAACCACCCCTAGATGAAAGGATTTTGCCCTGACCACTTTGAATGGGGGTCTTGCATTCCTTTCTCTGATGTCATCCTTGGACTTCATTTTAATACAACCCACCTCCAATCACATCAACCAATCCAATTTGCTTGCTATGTGATGGACCTCCTACAGTTAGAAGGGTATATAAACTGAGATCCCACCACTATTATGGGCTCTTTGGTCTGAGAGAGATGGCCATAGACCTCATTTTATTAATAGTCTGCCATCCATATTAATAAAATGATTAAATTACCCAGGTACCACGTCTCTCATATTTTTAATCATCACAGAAGGGCTCTCGCTCTGAAACCAAAAGACCTGAGTTCAAATGCCACTTCAGCTCCAGGAGCATCAGTTTCCTCATCTGTAAAATGAAGGGGTCGGAACAGTTGATCTCTAGGGATCTTTCTGGACTCAGTGCTGCTAGGAAGCCTGGCAGAGAGTGTGCAGTGAGGTGGTGGCATCTGAAAGACGGCACACAGAGAGGGGGCACCTGGGTCCCTGAGCCCCCCCTGTAATGACTGGAATGATGCCACCTACTGGAGACTTGCTGTGGGAAAGCTCCGCCATGAGGAAAATGCCTCAGAGGGCAAGGCCATGTGGCTTTTCCTTGGCGTCAGGAAATGACGTTTGCTCATGGGTGCTGTCTATCAAGGCTACCAGCCAATCAACTTGAGGAGCCTCCTATTTTCTGGGAGGAGACAGGAAGGAGGAAAGAGAGCCTGCGCGGAGAGCTCTCGCTCTTTTTTTGGTTCCTGACTTGATGGTAGTGGTGGTGGCGGCAGAGGACTTCACAGGAAATTTGAGGAAAGATAGGAATGTCAGGCTGTTGGGATTCTGTTCTTAATCTTTTTCTTTCTATTTTTAAATAAACCCTTAAAAACCTAAACTCATTTTATCAGTGATTTTAGTCAGTTTCCCCCAAAACTGGGGGAACAGATTAGAATCCACATTTAGAATCTTAAATTACACACCCCTCAGCCAGGAGAGGGCTACTCAGAACCACAAGGAGGGAGCACCCTTTCTCCTCCCCCATTCTGCTGGCTCTGCTGGGATTCTCCTCTAAGCCCTGGACTTATTATCACACAAAATGAAATTACCCAGAGATTAGATGCAACACTGACTCTCTGGCATCTTCCTCTTTTTCTCAAAATGGGCAATTTAGGGGAGCCGAGCAATGGCCACGGCACCGGCCAGGCAGGACCCCAGAGGCAGTGGGCTGGACCAGTCCCATTGTTAGTGTTAGGAGGGACCTGAGGCACGATTCAACCCATTGCCTTCCCCTTACAGGGGAGAAAGCCAAGATGGGAAGGACTCTTCACACATTCACAAAACTCTTCAGTTACAGTTTGGACTCCAACCCAGGGGTCCTAAGTACAGGTCAAATGCTTTTCCCTTCCCCTCTGATTGTCTTTCCTGGTCCTTTCTACCTTTATAAACAATTCCCAAATAGGCCTCTTTCTCTCCACTGACCGTGCCCCTGCCCTGGGGCAGACCCTCATCACCTCACCCCTGGACTACGGACATAGCCTGCTATTGAGTGCTGCCTCCAGGAGTCTCTTCCCCCTCCAGGTCACCCTCCATTCAGCCACCAAAGGGATTTTCCTAAAACACATCTGACCCACGTCACCCCTCACTCAATCAACCCCTATTGCTCCCTATTGCCGCCAGCATCAAATCCAAAACCCTGTTTGGCTTTTAAAGCCCTTCACAACCTTCCTGCTGTTCCAACCTTCTTGCTCTGTTCCTTCTTCATCACTTCTGCCTCCCGGCTTCCCAGGCTTTTCTTCAAGATTCAGCTGAAACCCGACCCATCAAAGAGACCCTTCTGGATCTCCTGCCCTTCCCAAGGGGAGCCCCCCCCCCAACCTCCTAGTGCCTTCTGTCTGAGATCACCCATTTACCCAGTTGGCCATCTTGTCTGGATATGCTGTCTGCATGTTGTCTCCCCCTCCCCCATTAGGCTGAGCTCCTCCAGAGCAAGGAAGATTTTTGCCCTTCTTTGTATCCCCAGTGATTAGGACAGTGGCTGGAAAACAGTAGGCACTTAATAACTGCTTGTTGACTGATTGACTGACTGTGATGTCCCCATGCTTCCTCCCTTTCTCATTCCCCCATAATTATGATTCCTCAGGATGCTGGGCCCTCACACATGAATCTAAGCAACCAAGGGCTGGTCTCAGGTGGTCTGAGTAGTGAAGGGCAGACCTTCTGTAGAGATACATAGACCAGAAATAGGCATAGGGATATCAGGGATTGTCAGGTAAGGAAACTCCATTTACCAAAACAGGTAGGCCTCTTCTCAGCAACTTAGTCTCAGCAAACTGCCTAGCTCTGAGAGGTCACTGATTTGCCCAGGGTTATACAGCTAGGAATGTCAAGGTGACACTCGAACCCAAGGCTTCCTGACTTAAATGCTCTCTCTCTCTCTCTCCTCCCCCCACCCACTACTATACCTTCTAGGGAAGGGTGGTAACATAACCAGAAACATCACTTCAAATGTCATCTGAGCAGATCTGAGGACAGCAGGACCACCACCCTGATTATTTGGTAAAGCAGCTGGGCAGCTAGGTGGGGGTGTAGATAAAGCACTGTGCCTGGGGTCAGGAAGATCTGAGTTCAAATCCAGCCTCAGACATTTATTAGCAGTGTGATTCTACACAAGTCACTTAACCTCTGCTTCAGTTTCCTTACTTGTAAAATGGAAATAATAATCATTCCCTCCTCCCTCACAGGGTTGCTATGAGAATCAACAGAGATATGTGTAAAGTGCTTGGTTAGCACACAGTAGGCACTATAAAAATGCTTATTTCCTTCCCTAAGATTGTGCTGACTTTTTGCCTACCATATCACACTTTTGACTCATGGTGACTTGCAGTCACTAAGACCTCCAGGTTCTTTTCATGAGAATTACTTTCTACCCATGCCTCATTCAATTTGTCCTTGGGATGGGGGCTTCTTGAACCCAAGTGTAAGACTTTACATTTATCCCTATTGAATGGGGAATCAGTCCAACTTTCTAGCTTAAGGAGATTTTTTTGGATCCTGACTAACAACCAACATATGTGGGGACTGTTGGTGGCTTTTAGATGTGAGTCACGTGTGCCTATGCTGCAGAATCTCAGAGGGCACAAGCTTTGCAGCCTTCTTGCCCAACTTGTCCTGCACAGGGATCTCTTTCTACAACAGCCTCTGCTTGAAGGCTTCCATCAGAAGGGATCCTGCTGTCTGACATGGTCTATTCTTTCCCATCCTCCAGCCTAAATTTGTCCCTTTGCAGCCTCCATTCATCACTCTGGCTCTGTCCTCTGGGGCCAGGTAGACCAAGTGTGATACCTTCTGTCACAATAATAACCCTTCAGACACTTGGGGACGGCTCTCATATCAACCCCTTCACCACGTCTTCTTCTCTTCCATCTAAATGGGCCCTTCAGCAAGTAGCAAAGCCGTTCACCATCCTGATAGCACCCCTCTGGACACTCCAGACCCTTACCAGCTTACCACAGTACTCATTCAACGGTGTTGTCCAGAACTGAGTGAATGGAATACTCCAGATGTGCTCTACCCAGGGCAGAGGATGGTGGGGACCATGACATGGAATAGAGTGTTGCCTCAATACAGACCCTTCTTGGCTGCCACATTACACCGCTGACTCATATTGAGTTCAGTCATTGCTAAAAATGTAAAATCAATCAATCAATCAGTCAATGAAGAAGCATTGCTGTTAATGGCTATATTTATTTTATATAATGGTTATATTTATTTTTATAATTTTATATAATTATAAATATATAATTTATATATTTATATTATATTTATTATATTATATTATATTAATTATATATTTATAATTATAAATATAAATATATTTTTATAATTAGTTATATAATTTTATATAATGGTTATATTTATTTTTACTTTTAAATTTGAATTCTTATATAAGGCATACAATGTACATCTCATATCCAGATATTGATACAGGATTGAAAAGAAAAAAATTAAAACTAATAAGTGAAAGAAGATACATTATATTAATAAGTAAGGCTTACCAAGCACTTGCCTCACCACAACCTGCATAAGCAAGGAATCAAAGGACCATTGTACCCATTCTATGGATCAAGAAACTGAGGCTTGGAGGGGGGAGGGGTCAATGTCAAGTAAGCCAGAACTCGAACCCAATTCTACAGATTTCAGGCCCAGCATTCTTTCTGTGACCTTATCTGGGGGAGTCAGTCTTTGCTGTGACACATTAGCTCTGAGGTCGTTGTCCTGGGGCCACATATCCCATGCTGCCCCTGAAGCAGAGATGGGGGAAAGGCTGGAGAAAACAAACAGGTCCTGTCCTTGGCCCCTAGAAGACACACAAACTAGGTGAGGGTCCCTGGGGTGCATGGGAAGGTCACTGGTACCTGCTTGGTACTCTCTCCCCTTTTTTCTTCCACATACATACATACATCCATATGCACATACACATGCACATATATAATCACACTTATATAGTCACACATACACATACACACAATACATGTTTACAATACACACAGTTATACACTCACACAGGCATCCTCATGCATATACATATACATACACATATACACACAAACATACATATATATTCACACATACACCCTGTGATGTTTAAAATTTAAATTGTGGTCACCTTAAATTAGAAGCTTCAGCACCAGTCTTTGGGCATTAAACATTTATTAAAGCATAGAGGTATTCACAAGAAGTTCAGAAAATTAAGAAAAAGAAGTCCAACCTAGCCTAGAGTTCCAGCCTGGTTGGGTTCTTCCTCAAGTCCTCCTCCACCAGCCTGCTTTAATCAGGAACTCTCCAGCAAGCTGATTGTGGAAGCTTTTTATAGGTCTGGAACAGAGGCGGTCCTTACACACTGCTTCAAGGTGATTGGTTGGTGTCCTCCAAATCCATTGATTTTGAAGGTGGTCTCAAGTTGAGTTCACAGTCTAGCTTCTGAGAACAATACCTTCTTAAAGGCTAGCCAGGTGTGATTACAATCCAATTAACTTGAAGTAGGCTAATCAGCAGTCAATGACTCTCACTTGATTCAATCAGTATAGATTAATCTCCAGGTGGGTCTTTGAGTATCTGCTAAATCGAATTATTTCATCACAACCCACATATGCACGTGCACACTTACACATGGACAAGCACATTACACTCACACATACATACAATACATGCTTACACACACACAACCCCAGGCAGGACAGGCAGTTCAAGGGCATGAGATTTGGAGTCAAGACCTGAGCTCCCATTCTGACTATGTCTTAGAAAGCTGTGTGACCTGGGGCCCTTTGCCTCTCTGGGCCCCAGTCCCCTCCCCAAAACTAAAAGGACAAGACCAGACCGGATTGCTAATGTGATACTGCTCAGCATTAGGAGAGTTGTAGGTTCCAGAAATGGAGAGAGGCTCGTGTCTGCACCCTCTGCCCTGGGCAGCCCCAGCTGCTGCACATCTAGGTTCAGATTCAGTTGTCAGTGCAACATTTAAGAAAGGACATGGATAGGGGTGGGGGGGAAGGTTGAAGAAGGACCTAGAATATACATCAGATGAGGGCAAGTCCAAAAAGCTGGACCCAGCCTGGAGAAAAGAAGATTTTGGGAAGCCGAGAGAGATCTGTTCAAGAGTGTGACTGGCTCTTACCTGGAGCAGGAGTGAGACTTGGGCTGCTTAGCCCAAGGACAGAACCAGGAGCCCCAGGTGGAGGTTACAAAGAGGCAGGTATCCTGGCATGAAGCAAGTGCTCAGTGGTTTCCACCATCCTGCTTCCCTGGCACATAGCAAAGACATGGGTGCGTGATGTCATTGGTAGAGGCAGCTCCCAGGTCAGTGCCTTCTCTGAAACTTAGAGGTTTGAGTAAATGTCAGAGGTGAGACTCGAACCCTGGTCTTCTTGGCTTTGGGGAAGGCTCCTCTCTGCTACCTGGCTGACTAGTGCTTGCTGACTGATGAAGCTTCCTAACACCTGCAGGGGCTACCTCCAGAGGCGTGGATTCCCCCTCCTTGGAGGTCTGCGAGCAGAGGTGGGCCAAGGGCTCTGCTGACCACACGTGGGTTGCACAGGATGGTCTGCCCTCCGTCCCAAGGCTGAGATTTGGTGGCAGATGACCTCTCAGACCCCAGCAGCTGTAACTGCTCTGACCCTGCCCTCCGGGGGCTGCTCACCCAAGTGCCAGTTCACAATTGTACCAATTTTCCATCATCTCCTGACAGCGTTCCTGGCCCCCACCTGGGGAAATAGCACCTGCGCTCCCTGTCCCTGACTCAAAGGAGGGAGCCGGCGCTCCTCCGCCTGATGACAAAAATTGGAGGTTGCCAATAGCAGAGATGATCCGATTTTAGCGGCGAGAGTCCATGGCACCTTAATCACCCCTTGCCGGCCCAGTCCCCCGCTCCCCTCCCCAACAGATGCCATGAAAAGCCTGGCTAAGGAAAGGGGCTGGAGGCATAGAATTTTCCAGGACTGTTTTTGCCCAGAGGAGGATTCAGTCCTGAGAAGCTTCTGGGGCCTCGGGCTCTGCCACTTGCCACTGTGGCTCAGGCCTCCAGTGGTTTGGGCAGAGGGCAGGCTTGCACTCAAGAGGCCAGATGGGGCTGCCTTCCTCATCAGCCCTAGCAATCCACCCAGGCTACAGGAAGCAGCAGATGTCTGCTGCCCAGATCCAGCCAGGCTGGGCCAGCCCAGACCATCTCAGACCATTTCTTTTTTTTTTTTTTTTTTTTTTTTTAGTGAGGCAATTGGGGTTAAGTGACTTGCCCAGGGTCACACAGCTAGTAAGTGTTAAGTGTCTGAGGCCAGATTTGAACTCAGGTACTCCTGACTCCAGGGCCGGTGGTCTGTCCACTGCGCCACCTAGCTGCCCCATTCAGATCATTTCTAATGCCACGGGAAATAAGAATAAAAATAAATCAGGGCTCAAGCAGGAAGGGGACCTTAAGAGATTGTTTAATCTGTTATTTTACAGAGAGAGAAACTGAGACTAAGAAAAGGTCTTTCCCAAGGTCAAGCAACTGAGAAGCATCAGAGCTGAAATTCCAACTGGGTTCTCCTAATGCCAGACCCAGAATACATTCCCCCAGCCACACCCTCTCTAAGTTTGGTCACATCTTCCATCACTCTTTTTTTTTTTTTTGTCGGGGCAATGACAGTTAAGTGACTTGCCCAGGGTCACACAATTAGCAAGTGTCAAGTGTCTGAGGCCAGATTTGAACTCAGGTCCTCCTGAATCCAGGGCCAGTGCTTTATCCACTGTGCCACCTAGCTGCCCCCCTCTACTATTTATGGTGCCTTCCTCACTCTATTATCAAGCACTGAACAATGAACATTTATTAAACACTTAATATGTACCAAGCAAAGACAAAAACAAGGTCCCTGTGCTCAGGAGCTCCCATGGTAGCAAGGAAAGCAACATATCCAGACACATACAGTTTTATTCAGGCCAAAATGAATGCAAGGAAGCTTTGGGAGGGAAGGAATTAGTAGCTGGGTAGGGGGTGGGGAAGAAGGGTCATAAGTGGCTCCACCTTTAGGAAGAGGCAGAGGTGAAGAGGGAATCCAGGCATGAGGGACAACCTGGGCAAAGGTATGGATATGGGCTATGGAATGCTGGGAGGGGGCGAGGAAGACAGAGATGATATGTCTCGAAACAATGTCGGAATAGTAGAGTGCAGGAAAGAGAGATGTGTAAAGAGACTGGATAGACAGGGAGAGGCCAGAGTGTGAGGAGCTTTTAAATGCCAAACATATGAACAAGAGCCACCCCAAAGGGGCAGATGTGGGTGGCTGTGCTGTGGCCACGGAAGAGGACCATGGGTCTCGAGCTGGAAGGACCTCAGAGGCCACCAAGTCCAACCCCCTGATTTTATAAAGGACACCGAGGTCCCCAGTGGTTAAATAAGCTGCCCAAGGTCAGAGTAAACTAGTAAGCTTTGGAGGTAGGCAGAATTGACAAAGAACTTGAGCCTCCCAGTGGAAACTGGCTGAAGGCAGAGATTGTTGTCTCTTATCTCCCACTGCCTAGCAAGGTGCCTTGCAGAAGAAGTACAGGAGCAATTCTGGTTAATAGATCAATCGATGGATTTCTTCCTGACTCCAGATCCCATTCACTAGGAGGGCCCCCAAGAGATCACAGATGCATTTTGGTTTGGGAGTAATCACATTAATGGGACATCTGGGTGACCCAGTGGATAGAGCACTGGCCCTAAAGTCAGGAGGATCTGAGTTCAAATCTCACCTCAGACACTTACTAGCTGTGTGACCCTGAGCAAATCACTTAACCCCAATCGTCTTAAACATCCAGGGCCATCTCCAGTCATCTCTCCACTGGACCCAGATGGCTCTGGAGAAGAGAATGAAGTTGGTGACCTTGCACAGCCTTCCTCACTTAAATCCAATTCACTGCAAATCATGACATCACCCCAATATCATGGTCCTCTTCAAGAATGAAGGACTGCGGGGGGGGGGGGGGGGGGGGGAGGGGCAGCTAGATGGCGCAATGGATAAAGCACGGGCACTGGATTCAGGAGGACCTGAGTTCAGATCTGGCCTCAGACACTTGACATTTACTAGCTGTGTGACCCTAGGCAAGTCACTTAACCTCAATTGCCTCACCTAAATAAATAAATATATAAGTAAATAAGTAAATAAATAAATAAAAGAATGGAGGGCAGCGAGCAGCTAGGTGGCACAGTGGATAAAGCACTGGCCCTGCATTCAGGAGGACCTGAGTTCAAATCCAGCCTCAGACACTTGACACTTAACTTGACACTCCCACTGTGTGACCCTGGGCAAGTTACTTAACCCCAACTACCACACACACACACACACACACACACACACACACACACACACAGAATGAAGGACAAACAACAACAATCGTATTAACAATAATACATGCGATGATATTAAGTCCCATCTCTCTGGGGCTTTCAGGTTTGTGAAACACTTGCCTGGGGAAAACAAACAAGCAAACAAACCCTGTGAGATAGAGAATGCATGGTCCATTATCCCCACTTTACAGATAGAGAAACAGAGGCTCAGACAAGAGTCAGTAGCAGAGCAATATTGAGAGAGAGAGATGTGTCCTGACTCCTGAAAGACACACCGTGCCTCTTGGGCTCCTGGGGAGCATTTAATCTTAGTTAAAAATAAATAAGTTCAATTATTGGAAAGAGGCAGGCGTGGGAGAGTATTTACCACAAGCGGATCGAAGGGAACTACTGAGAATGAGAAGTAGGTCCTGATGTCTGTCACACCTCCCAGGGGCCTGGGGACAATGGGGCTTTGCACTGCTCCCTCCTCCTGCTATTCCTGGAGAATGGTAGAAGCTTGGAGATGGCACCATTTCCCAGCCGCCTAGTCTGGCACTGCAGCAATGGAATTCTCCATTGGGGGCTGACCTTGACCTTATCCCTGACATCTGTGCCCTCTGACTCAGCCCCCTCATCTGCCAGTGATCCTGGCACTTCTCAGACTAAGACAATTTTAGAAAGTTGAGTTTGCTGGGGTGCAGAGGGAAGTTCGGCTTCCAATGAATCTCCCACTGATAACACAATTAGTGCCAAACATAAATTGTAGGCAATCCATTAAAAAAATTCTATTTTAAAAACGTGTATCAGATGCAAGTTCAATTTCGCCCCATGGGCCATAAAGCCCGTTTTCCAATCATCAGGTGCTAGTTTCCTCACATTCTTGATTAATCTCAGGGACTTTATGTGGAGTCATTACATCTGGGCCCCGAAATAATCAGGGCAGATCCAATCAGCTCCACTCCAACTATCTCCAAGAAACAAACAGATAAACAGGTTAGGCCAGCTCAGGACAGCACGGAGAGAACTGGGCTGAGAGTCAGAGAGCCTGGGGGGAGGGAGGCTCAGGGCACATCCTGTCTCCCTCCTGAGTCCTCATTTCTGCCTCCACAAAATGAGGGGCTTGGATGAGATCGCCTCCAGGGCCCCTCTGGGATCTCACATCTGAGCGTCTAAGGTCTCTCCCAATGCTAGGGTCCCTTCCAGAGAAGACACTCCACAATCCTATAAGCCAAAAAGGGGAGAGAACAGACCACCAGGGCGTTTCATTTTCGTGCCCTCCAGCTTACATATTTGGCTGTGTCAGTCCTTCCAGAAACAAGGCAGTCAGAACCGGCCCCATTACTGCAGAGGGAGAAGGGACCCCTAAGCTATCTGGACAAGAATGCATTTGTCAGGGCAGCTGGGTGGTGCAGTGGATAGAGCACCGGCCCTGGATTCAGGAGAACCTGAGTTCAAATCCAGCCTCAGACACTTAACACTTACTAGCTGTGTGACCCTGGGCAAGTCACTTAACCCCAATTGCCTCACCAAAAAAAAGAAAGAAAGAAAGAATGCATTTGTCACCCCGGAACTGAGGAGTAGTCAGAGAGCCCTTGCTGAGACATCCAGGGAGGGGGAGCCCCCTCCACCTTTGGATGGTTCTCCTCAAGGGAAGCATTTCCCAACATCCAGAACCAATAGGCCTCTCTGCCCCTTCCCCCCAAAGCTCCTGGTTCTGCTCTATGGGGTCAAGCATCCTTCTTCCATGTGGCTAAATGTTAGAAGACAGTGATCATTGTCCCCCTAAGTTATTACTTCTCCAAGAGTATGTGTCCAGTACCTTCAACTGAATCTTTTAGACATCCAGGTGTGCCCAGTGGAAAAAGCACTGGCCCTCGAGTTAGGAAGCACTGAGTTCAAATCCAGCCTGAGATGATTACTAACTCTAGGACCCTGGACAAGTCACTTAACCTCTATATGCCTCAGATTCCCCATTGTAAAATGGCTGGTGTAATAGTACCTGTTTCCCAGAAAATCAAATGAGATGTTTGTTAAGGGTTTTGCAAACCCAAAAGCTCTATATAGTTGCTGGCTAACATATGTACATATATAGGTAGATAGAGATAAAGAGACATCTATCTCTATATCTCTATCTATGTCTATGTCTGTACACACATGTGTTAGCCAGCATCTATATATTCACATACACTTACATACAAACACACATGCACACACAGTGTCCCCAAAGCCTTGGTGTCATTTTAAACTATTAAAGCTTTAAAGCTACTTTGGGGATACCCTGTAGAGTGAGTGATCCCCTTATTAGACAGGAGCTCTATAAAGGAAAGGATCCTGTTATTTCCCATCCCCAGGGAGCCCACCACTGGGCTCTCATACAGTAGGTGTTTAATAATGCCACTTAAATTGCCCACAGGTGCCACCATCTGCCAACCTCAAGCCCCCGGGAGGCATTTTCTTCCCACACAGACAGGGCTTGGCGGTCTGCAACATCTCCTGGTCCTTCCTGCTGCCCCTTTGCTCCCAATCCTCCAGCAACTGGTCTTTAAAAACCATTCTCATGATTACCAAGGGATAACAATGAAAATACCATAATTGAATCTCTTGGAAAAAATTACCATTTTTATAACTTGCGCCCAGTCCCAAAGAGATAAATCAAATTTCTCCCTTATATTGCTTGACTCCGCTCAAAATGTGTCAGGATGGGATTAATATTGTCCTTGATCATTGATTCAAGGCCTTTTATGAAGAAGAATTTCTCAGTTCTTCCCTTTTCAGGGATCCCTGGTTCCCAGCGCAATGAGAGACAACACCAGGTCCTGGGACCAGCTGTTGGGTCGGAGTCAGCCAGACTCAGCCTTGTGGATTCCATAATTAGTTTGGACTCGTGTCTTCTGATGGGCAAAGCTTACTGAACAAGGAAAGTTCATTGGATGACAGGGCTCCAGAGGCAAGGCAGCACCCTATGAGGGGAAAGACCCAGAATGAGGGTCTGGGTTTGATTCCTGACCCTGCTACCCCCCTCAGAGTCTGGTTCCTCATCTGTGAAATGTGAATAATAATCTTCCAACAAGCCACCTCTAGGAATGTGGTGAGAAAAGGGCTTTGTCAGTGCCAGATGCTGCCTCCCACCTCAGCTAGTAGGGGCTAATCTCCCCACCTGGAACCACTTTGTACTTTGCTGTTGTTGTTCAGACATGTCTAACCCTCTATGACCCCATTTGGGGTTTTCTTGGCAAGGATACTGGAGTGTTTGCCATTTCCTTCTCCTGCTCATTTCACAGATGAGAAAACTGAGGCAAACAGGGATCAGTGACTTGCTTAGGGTCACATAACTAGCTAGTAAATGTCTGATACTGGATTTGAACTCAGATCTTCCTGACTCCAGGCCTGGCTCTCTCACACTGGTGAAAAGCAGAAGAGATAGGGGTCAGCCCCCATATCATTTTATGCATCACAGAGCTATTTCTGGGGCTTCCAGAGCTTCACCAGGGGCTGAAAGGAGGTCTTGACATTACCCCAGGGTAAGGGAGGGGGAAGATGAGAAGTTTGCTTCTCTGTTCTTAGGGGACATTGACAAAGTCACTTGCAAGGGCTTTCTGGACATGAGGGAGAGGCAGTGACTAGATGACCATAGTCTTGGAGCACTGGCCATTCCACAGAGTGCTTGTGGGAAAAAGCTTCTTTCAGCCTGGCCCTGATAAAGAACATGAATACCCAGGGCCTTCTGGGTGGTCTCCATGTGCCCTACTGCCTTGCCCTGAACCTGGAGGCAGCATTGAAAAGGAGTGGTCAGGGGCAGCTAGATGGTGCAGTGGTTAAAGCACCAGCCCTGGACTCAGGAGTACCTGAGTTCAAATCCGGCCTCAGACACTTGACATTTACTAGCTGTGTGACCCTGGGCAAGTCACTTAACCCCCGTTGCCTAAAAAAAAAAAAAAGAAAAAAAACCAAAAAAAAGAAAAAAGAAAAGGAGTGGTCAGGGGCAGCTAGGTGGCGCAGTGGATAGAGCACCGGCCCTGGAGTCAGGAGGACCTGAGTTCAAATCCGGCCTCAGACACTTAACACTTACTAGCTGTGTGACCCTGGGCAAGTCACTTAACCCCAACTGCCTCACTAAAAAAACCAACAACAACAAAAACGAAAAGGAGTGGTCACAGAGTCATAAAGAGTGCCCCCACACACACACACTCACAGAAATGACTCCATCCTGAGAGGAAATGCCCTCCTTCGTTCTCTGATGAGGGCGTGGGGGTGTCTTTGAGCCTTTGCATTGGACTTCAGGTATGAGCAAGGAGTGAGAGGAGAGAGAATCCTCCCACCCTCCCTCCCTGGCAGCTCCTCACCCAACACAGCAGGGAGAGCACGTGTGGTCCAGGATGCCTGTGCCGAGATCCCAAGCCCTTGGCAGCCTCTCTCACTTTGGGTCTCTTTCCCTGAGCACGGATGACTGAACAGCCACCATGAGAAATGAACTTGACAAGATTCTGGCAGCCTTCCAAGTTCAGGAGTTCCTGGGTTCCTCAGTCAGGGCGGAACATGATTACCAGCAGAAGAATGAGCCATGAAAGCCAAGACAAACAAAACAGGAAGACCAGGAAAATACAGGATTCCTTGAAAGGTGCATAGCCAAGGTGTAGGTGAAATGTTCGTTCATACTTTTGTATTTGCATAATGTTTTAACATTTATCAATGTGCATTTAGGAGTCTTTTGAATTTTAAGCATTCTTTTTATGGTGGAGAAAATAAATAGCTGTCCTCTACCTGATCTCCTTTAAACATTGAATGCCTCTTTGGATTAATCATGAACATTCATTGAGCACCAGCATTGTACCAGGCACTATGCTGGAGATATAAAAAAGAGGGAAAAGATAATAATCCCTGCCCTCCAAGAGCTTACAACCAAAATGGGGGAGGAAATAAATGCATGCAAACAAGCTACATGCAAGATTACCAGAAAATAATTAACAGAAAGAAGGCATTAGAATCAAGAGCATCTGGAAAAGGCTTCCTGTAGAAGGCAGGATTTTAGTTGGGACTTAAAGGAAGCCAGAGGTCAGTAGGCGAAGCCAAAAAGAGAGAGTGGTCCAGGCATGGGAGACAGTCAAAGAAAATGCCTGGAGCCAAGAGATGGAGCATCTTGTTAGAGGACAGGCTTCTCCCCTGAGAAAGCAGAGGGATAGGGATGAATTTTTCAGCCATAGTTACTCCTGGAACCCATTGACTGAGGCAGGGGGGCTCTGGAAGGATAGGAAGATTTAAGATACTCACAATAATCCTGAGAGGTAGATGCCATTACAATTCCCATGTCTGAGGCAGACAGAGGTGAAGTGAATTGCCCAGGGTCACACAGCTAGTAAGTGTCTACATTAAAAGCCAGGTCCCCTCGACTTCAAGTCTGACAGCATCGCCTTCAGAAACCCATGCCCACCTCCATGCTCTGAGGAGGTGTCAGAGAAGAGTGTCAGTAGAGGACAGTCACCTAAACAATTCTATTTTTCATTTTTTGTAAAGAATACAACACATAAATCTAAACATATATAACAGTGGTAAATGTCACCCGTGAAAGTCTGACTACAAATCCATTGTTCCTTACGGTGTGCCCCAGCACGTGGGCGCACACACACACACACACACACTCATCCTCATACAAACACACTCAACCTGGGGCCCACAGGGCTTTAAAGGATCATAGTTTTAGAAATGAAAGGGACCTCTGAGCTCATCCAATCCTTAGCAAACTCTTTTCTTGCAGATGGAGAAACTGAGGCCAAGAGAGGTTAATTAATTTTCCCAAAGTTATGCAGGTAGCAGAGCTGAGGCTTTTAACACTGCATGATAGCACAGTTCAGGGCATTTGGCACCACTTACCTGGATAGAACCAAAGGCTGACTGTTGATGGGCTGATGGCCAGCATGCAAGGAAGATTCTAAAGGAGGGTCCCAGGGATCTACCTTTATCCTTGGATGATTCAAAATCTGTGTCCATGATTGGATGAAGTCTTAAGGGAGAAGAATATCCAATTCACCTGGATTCAAGCATATATCCAAGGGTCTGCCTGAGGATAAAAAGACAATGGAAAACAGTCTCTGTCCTCAAAGAGCTTTGATTCTTCTATGGACCTAGATAAGCAAACACAAAAAGCACACAGAGTAAACACAAAATATTTTTTTAATTGGATAGGGTGGAAACGCTAACAGAGAGGGTCAAATCTAACCAGAAATTTCACATGTTCAAATGGGAAATTCAACAGGGAGATAATTCTCCATTTTATAGGCTCATTGCCTGAAATCTCATGTCCATACAGATGGACCAGCCAGCACTACAGCATCCACACATGGAACCATCAATTACATCAAATACATCAAACAGAGAAATTTTGAAGTCTGTGGATAAGTTCACTTACCTTGTCAGTATACTCTCCAGGGATGTACACATAGATAATGAGGTTGGCACATGCATTGTCAGAGCTAGTTCAGTGTTTGGGAAGCTCTGAAGGAAAGCGTGGGAGAGAAGAGGTATTAGGCTGCCTACCAAACTGAAGGTCTACAGAACCGTTGTGCTGACTTCGTTGTTGTATGCCTGTAAAACCCAAACAGTCTACCAGCACTAAGCCAGAAAACTGAATCTCTTCCATTTGAATTGTTTTAAGAAGATTCTGAAGATCACCTGGCATGATAAGGTACCAGACACTGAGGTCTTTTCTTGAGCTAAACTGACAAGCATTCAAACTCTACTGCAGAGAGCTCAACTCTAATGGGCTGGCCATGTTGTTCAGATGTCAAATGTATGCTTGCCTAAAAGACTATTTTATGGAGAACTCACACAAGAAAGGTGCTCACATGGAGGTCAGAGGAAAGAATATAAGGACACTCACAAGGTCTCTCTGAAGATCTTTGGAAATTTTAGGGAGACACTGGCACAGAACTGCCCAGCATGGCATGTCCACATCAAGGAAGGTACTATGCTCTATGAGAATCTCAAAAGAAATGCAAGATGCACACACAAATTTAGAGAATCTACCCCAAATGTTCCCATGGACTATTTGTGCCCAACCTGTGGCAGAGCATTCCGAGCTCGTATCAGTCTGATCAGCAAAAGTCAGACATACTTGACTCTAACATACTGATACTCTTTGGTCCTCTTCAAGAAGGAAGGACAACAACCAACTGTAAGCTCCTTGAAGGCAGGGACTTTCTTTTACTTATTTGAATCCAAATCCCAAGTGTCTAGTAGTGCCTGGCACCTTCTGGTCCCTTAATGAATATTTATAGAATTGAGGTGAAGATACATGAAGTGGAATGTATTGTGTCTGGGACCTTGGGAAAGAACAGAGGGATTTCCCTAACTGTTTTAATAGTTGGGAGTGTTGCAGCGGAGAGAGCACCAGAACTATGGCCAGGAAGTTCAAATTCTCTCAGATACTTACTAACTGTGTGACCCTGGGCATGTTACTTCACCCTGTTTTCCTTAGTTTTCTCATCCATGAATGAGCTGGAGAAGGAAATGGCAAACCACTTTGCCAAGAAAACCTCAAATGGAGTCACCAAGAGTCAGACATGACCAAAACAACTAAATAACAACCACTTACTCTACGTGGGCATATCATATAATGCTTTTGTCATTGTTATTGAGTCATTTTTCAGTTGTGTCTGACTTGTGACCCCATCTAGCCTCAGACACTAGCTGTGTAACCCTGGGAAAATCACCCCAATTGCCTCCGTTTCCTTATCTGTAAAGTGAGAAGGATAATTGCACCTACCTCCCCGAGTTGTTGTGAGGATCAAATGAAATAATGTGTGAAAAGCACTTAGCACAATGCCTGGCACATAGTAGGGGCAATATATGTGTTAGATCTTACTATTTTTTAAAATCAACTCCACAAAAACACATCTGAGATCTGGTCTCATCTGCCCAAGGGTTCTATCTGCCTCTCAATAATACACGTGCACACACATACACACATACACACACACACACACACACAAAACATGGAGGTCAGGATCCTGCCTCATTCAGGCTAAGAAAGAGTCTGGTAGACTTCCTAGGCGTCCATGCAGTTATCCAGGCTGAGGACTACCAGCCTTGGGAGATCCTGGATGCTTTCATTGGTGTGACATTTACACTGGTGTGTCATCCGTGTTTAGATTTATGTGTTGAGTTCTTTCTTTAAAAAATAGAAAAGAGACTTGTTTACAATTGCTATCATCCACAGACATCTTCCTCTGACAGCTCATCAGAGCATGGAGATGGGCATGGGCTTCTGAAGGTGATGTCAATGGAGCACATGCCCTCCCAGGGCCCTGACAGCTCGCAAGGTAGTAAAATGGGAAAGGCCCTTAATGTAGAATCATGGGCCTAGGTCAGAATGAACCTGATGCCTCTTACTACCATATACATAATATACAATATGTATATTGTATATGTGTGTGCTGTACATATATATGTATGTGTATGTACATATATGAATAAGAGAAGGGAATGAACATTTATGTAGCACCTACTATGTGCCAGACACTGCAGTAAGTGTCCTACAAATATTAATTCACTTGATCCTCACAACAACACTTTGGAGTAAGTGCTAAAATTATCCCCATTTTATAGTTGAGGAAATAGGAATTTGTATCCCTAGTGCTTAGTACAATGCCTGGCACATAGTAGGTGCTTAATAGATGTTTATTGATTGATTAAAACAGAGGGTAAGTGATTGCCCAGGGTTATGCAGCTAGCAATTGTCTGAAGCTGGATTTGAACTCAGGTCTTGCTGATTCCAGCCCCAGCTTCCTATCCACCACAGCACCACCTAGCTGCCCATGTATATATGTGTGTGCACATGTGTATTGAATGATATAAGTATATGTATATGTGTATGCACACAATGCACACATATGGTGTATATTATGGATAATGTATGCACACATATTGTATGTGTAGCATGCATTATATATGTGTGTGTATATCTATATCTATGTATAACACATATAACTGCATATACATCTTCATATGGCTTTAAGCAATCCCTTTTCCTCTCTGGGCCTCAGTTGCCACATCTGTAAAATAAAGAAGTCAGACTCAAGAGACTACCCAGTGAGGCACAGCTTAAGACAGTAGGGAGAGCACTGGACCTGAGTTTGAATCTTGCCTCGGGCTGGCTCCTACTGGCTGTGTGACCTTAGTTATGTCCCTAAGCCTCAGTTCCCCCCTCTGTAAAATGAGGTTTCAGACTAGATGGCCTCTGAGGTCCCTCGTGGCTTTGATCCAGGACCCCGTGACCCTGGGCAGGTCCCTTCCCCATTTGGGGCAGTTTCATCATCTCCATGGCCTCTGAGACCCCTGTGGTTTTCATCCATGATAAAAGGATTTTGGCCTGGTCCCAGCATCCACCTGTTCTCCTGCCATCCGAGGCCCAGGCTAGCTTTTGTTCAGTCAGCTGCTGGACAGGGATGAGTTTTTCAGCCCCAGCAACTCCTGGAGGCCATCGGCTGAGGCAGAAGGGCTGGGGACCCAGGCTGGCCCGTCCCCACAAGCCTCTCTAACTTGGTGGCCCTTCCCCACCTTGGACTCCACTTATGGAGCCTTTGACTGCCCGGTCACTGGAGGAGGACACTAGCATTGGGTCACCTTAAACACCCTGGCACCAGATAGTGGCGTTGGACCCCTGGCATCAGCAGTAGCAGAGAGAAGCTGTGGGCTGGTCGAGGGGCTTTTCTGAGTGCCCGGGCAGCAGCTGTGAGCCCTGGCGCATGTCCTTCTAGGCTCCCAGCTGTGGGATGTGCACCCTGGCCTCTGGCCCTGCCTTACCTTCTCTGATAGACATGCTTGTCTCTCTGTATGAATCACTTACCCTGGGAAATGAGAGGATCAATAAATAATCTCTAATAGAAAACCAGTACACCATTGACAAGGCCCCCTCCCTCCTGCAGTGGGATGGGGGAGAAGAAATAGCCCCCCGACACAGATCTCAACCCTGGGAGCCCCCCTCAATCACTGCCCCTAAACATCACCTCTGAGAGCATGAGGGGGCTGAGGGAAGGCCCTGGGGGAGAAGAGCCCTGGGAATGCAACAGATGGGGGGAGGGGGGAGGGGCAGGACCACCGCACTTGTAGTCTGAAATCTTGGGCTCAGATCTGTCACCTGAATGACTCAGGCCACTCACTTAACCTCAGCTTCCACATTTGTAAAATGAGATGGGGAAGAACTTTGGAACCGATGACCTTGAAGGTCCCTCCTTGCACTAGCTGAATGATCCCATCCCATCCCCAGCCACCTCAAGCCATCCAAGCAGGAGCCAAATTCCTCCTCCTGTAGGATTCGAGGCCTCACTCTAAGCCCCACTCCTTGTCCTAGAGAAAAAGGGAGGGTCCAAAGTCATCGACTACAGAAGGTTAGGCTCTGAAAATGACAGAAAAAAACTTAGTTTGTAGAACATAGAATATAGAGTGTCAGAGCCGGGAGGGGCCTGAGAACAGGGGATGTCAGAGCTGGGAGGGACCTGAAAACAGGGGATGTCAGAGCTGGGAGGGACCTGAGAACAGGGGATGTCAGAGCTGGGAGGGACCTGAGAACAGGGGATGTCAGAGCTGGGAGGGACCTGAGAACAGGGGATGTCAGAGCTGGGAGGGGCCTGAGAACAGGGGATGTCAGAGCTGGGAGGGGCCTGAGAACAGGGGATGTCAGAGCTGGGAGGGGCCTGAGAACAGGGGATGTCAGAGCTGGGAGGGGCCTGAGAACAGGGGATGTCAGAGCTGGGAGACACTCCTTGAAAAGGGTTTGCCCTGGGCATGCCCAACTGAGTTAACATAGCAGTACCCTGCTTCCCTGAATCCCATGTGGGTGGGTAGAGCTTCCTTTGATTGTGTGCATCTTTAAAACTGACCAGACCAAGTCTCTCTCCTTCCTGCTCTGTCAAGGGGGTGAAGATCCCAATTCATCCAGGTCGTGGGTGCCAGGATATGAACTGAACAGGGAGAGCCCTGGGGGAGGGGTGAAGTGTAGCACACCTGGCCTCCATCAGTGTGGCCCGGGGTGGCCAGTGCCATGGCCTGCAATTGAACTCTGCCATTTTTGGAAGAAAAAAGAGAAAGCCCCAGCAGAAGATTGCTTACCGAAGCAGTCAGTGATTAGGGCAGCCAGAAGTCCAAGCTGAGCCTCCTGACTCTCAGGCCACTGTAACCCTGGGGCTTTCCTCCTAAGGAGGCGATGCTCCTGGGCTCCCTGGGGCAGAGGAAGCTCTCACTGGCCAGGAGCAGCGGTGGCCACAGTGTCTGGGTCCCGCCTGCCTTCCTGGAGGTTTGGAGGAAGCCAGGACTCACACAGGGACGGCAGCCACAGTCCCTGTGCTTACACTGAGAGCCTGATGAGCTCCCTCCTCCGCAAGATTGCTCCTCGAAGTGGGTGGAGGGAGGATCATTGTCCCCATTTTAGCAATGAGGAAACAGGAAGTTGAGTGAGCAGCTCAGGGAGCCTCAAAGCCTGGGTTCTAGATCTCCTGCCCTCGTCCAGGGCCTAGGACTGTGGCCAGCCTTTCTTCATATCCTTGCTGCTTAGCCCAGAGCCAGGCACATAGTAGGTGCTTCATAAAATGCTTGACCTTACATCTGTGGCCAGACCCTGAAAATGAGCACCTGAATGACCTGGGAAAGTCATTTTATCTCTTGGGGCCCAGATTTATTTATGCATGAATAATGCGAGGAAATTGACTGAATAAGATTCCGAACGCAATGTTCTCATTCCCAGGTATAAGGGTTACCTGGCCTAGCTGAGGACTGTTATTCCTTCCTCCAGACTCTTCTCCCACCCCACCCACCCCTAGAGAAAGTGCCTGACTGACCAACCCCAGACCAATGGGAAAAGAAGAACCATCCCTGCTTGGAACCCTGAAGCAGCCCCATAACATGTGGAGTATTGGGCAAGGGGGTGGTGGGCACTTAGCCAAGCCTAGGGTATAGTAGTGAGCTAGCCCAGTGAGCCCAGCCAGTGAGGGGAAACTTTTTTTTAATTATAGAATTTCCTTATATTTGGTGTATTATCTCTACATTTTACATCCACCTTTCCTTCTGAATTGGCCCCCAAAAGAGTAAGAAACTATTCACACTCTTTTTTTGTTGTTTGTTTTTTTGGTTTTTTTGTAGGGCAATGAGGGTTAAGTGACTTGCCCAAGGTTACAGGGCTAGTAAGTGTCAAGTGTCTGAGGGTGGATTTGAACTCAGGTCCTCCTGAATCCAAGGCCAGTGCTTTATCCACTGCCCCACCTAGCCACCCCCTATTCACACTCTTGATCCCCAGATGTCCAGAAGTATCCAATCCATGCACAGGTCCCAGAGTCACGGCATCTCAGAGTTGGGTGAAGCCTCAGAGGCCACCTACAGTCAGTTACTGAACCACTCCCTCTGCATGAGTCAGCTTCCGGGGTCTGTGGGTTCTTCCTCCATAGGTATTTGCCCCTATTTCCCACCTACATGCCCCCCAGTCTCTTGCCTGAATTATTGTAATAGCCTCTACTTTTAAAAATTAATGTTTTCCATTGGTAAGCATTTCTTTTCTATCTCCTATCCTCCAAAAAAGAAGAAAAAGAAAACTCTTGTAACAAATAAACATAACCAAGAAAACCAAATTCCATCTTGACTGAATATTTGTTACAAGAGTTTTGCAGGGTTGTTTTTTTTTTTTCACTTAGAGGAGGGAAAGGAGGGAGAAAAGATGCTTCTTCAATAGCTTCCTCTTCACCGGTCTTCCTCACCTGGATACATTTTGTTGCTGTTGTTTTTTAATAAAGGTGTTTATTGATATGGGAATCTGTTCCTCTAAAGACTAGGAGGGGTGGGGAATTGAAGTTAGATTCGTGTCAATTGAAAATCAGTGAGTGAATTTAAATTGAATCATATAAAATAACTGTAGACAATATAAAATGTTGTTGTTGTTGTTGTTGAGTCCTTTCACTCTTGCTGACTCTTCATGACACCCTTTGGAGTTTACTTGGCAAGTATACTGGAGTGGTTTGCCATTTCCTTCTCCAGCTCTTTTAACATATGAGGAAACTGAGGCAAACCAGGTTAAGTAACTTAACCAGGGTCACATAGCTAATAAGGGTCTAAGACCAAATTTGAACTCAGAAAGATGAGTCTTCCTGACTGCAGATCCACATCTCTATCTGTTGCTCCACCTAGCTGCCCCAGACAATATGAAATACCCGGGAGTATATCTGCCAAGACAAACCCAGGAACTATATGAGTATAATACAAATAAAGTCAGATTTAAATAATTGGAGAAATATTAATTGTTCATGGGTGGGCCTAGCCAATATAATAAAAATGACAATTCCACCTAAACTAATCAACTTATTCAGTGCCATCCCAATTAAACTATCAAAAAATGGTTTTGTCAAACTAGAAAAAATAATGATAAAATTCATTTGGAAGAATAGAAGGTCAAGAATATCAAAGGCCTAATAAAAGATAATGTAAAGGAAGGAAGTCTAGCAGTACCAGATCTTAAACTGCATTAAACAATGGTAATCATGAAAACAATAAATAAATAAGCAAAGTAATGGATCAGTGGAATAGATTTGGTACACAATGCACGATAGTAAATTACTATAGTAACCTCATGTTTAATAAAGGTAAAGAATAATAATTCACCATTTGGTAAAAATTGCTGGGAAGGAGCAGCTAGATGGCACAGTGGATAAAGCACCAGCTCTGGATTCAGGAGAACCTGAGTTCAATTCCAGCCTCAAACACTTGACACTTACTAGCTGTGTGACCCTGGGCAAGTCATTTAACCTTCATTGGCCTGAAAAAAAAATTGCCGGGAAAATTGGAGAGCAGTGTGGCAGAAATTAGGTATTTAATATCTTTTACCATTTACCTAGATAAGGTCAAAATGGATACATGACCTAGACATGTATCATAGAGATATCATAAGTAAATTAGAAAAATCTGGAACACATCACCTATAAGATTTGTGGATGGAAGAAGAATTTATGAATAAGAGAGAGAGCATTGTGGAATGTAAAATAGATAATTTTAATGATGTTAAACTTAAAAGGTTTTGTACAAATAAAACCAATGTAGCCAAGATTAGAAGGAAAGCAGAACATTGGGGGGGATTTTATAGCCATTTTCTCGGGTAAAGGCCTCATATTTCAAATATATAAAGAGCTTTGTCAAATTTATAAAAATATGAGTCATTCTCCAATTGATAAATGATCAAAGGATATGAACAGGCACTTTTTGGAACAAGAAATCAAAGCTAGATATAGTGATATAAAAAAATGCTCTAAACCATTATTGATTAGAGAAATGCAAATTAAAACAACTCTGAGGTACCACCTCACATCTATCAGATTGGCTAAAATGATAGATGGGCTAAAATGACAAATGCTGGAGGGAATATGGAAAAATTGGAACACTAATACACTGTTGGTGGAACTGTGAACTGATCCAACATTTTGGAGAACACTCTGGAATTATGCCCAAAGAATTATAAAAACTGTATATGCCTTTAGACCCAGCAGTACCACTGTTGGGTCTGTTTGCCAAAATGATTAGGAAAAAGGGAAAAGAACTTATATGTTCTAAAATATTTATAGCCCCCTCACTTTGTGGTAGCAAAGAATTAGAAACTGAGGGTATGCCCATCAACTGGGGAATGGCCAAATGAGTAGTGGTATATGGTTGTGATGGAATACTACTGTGCTATAAAAGATGATGAGCAAGATGCTTTCAGGAAAACCTGGAAAGACTTGCACGAAATAAGCAGAACCAAGAGACTTTTGTATATGGTGACAACAATATTGTTTGAAGAGTAACTGTAAATGAGTAATATGATCGTTTAAATCAACTATGAAGGACTTATGAAGATGCTCTCCTCCAGAGAAAGAATTGACATATGCATTATATGGTTCTAGTACATATCTATAGCAAATGTTAGTCTTCTCTAATGGGAGGTTGAGAAGGAGGGAGGGAGGGAGACAACTCAGAACTCAGAATGGAACCATAAAAAAAGTTTTTTTAAATCAGTGGGTGAGGTATCCTCTTGTGCCTAGGTGTCTAGATTTCTTTGACTTTGCTCTTTATCACATATCCTATTCAAATACATGAGATCATGAGATCATGGGATCATGAGATCATGAGATCACAGATTTAGAACTTGAAGGAAATTTAGAGGCTGTCTGGTCCAACCTCCTGATTTCATCAATGACATGACTGAGGTCCAGACAAATGGAATGACTTGCCCAAGGCCATACAGTTGGCAGAGCCAGAATTTCTAATCAGGTGCTCTGAGTCCAAGTGCAAAGCTCTTTTTGCTGCCTCTGAAAGTAACCCATTCTTCTATTCCGAACTACCCATTTCCATTTTCTATGAAGCCTTCCCTAGCTACTCCCACAGCCCTTACTGATTTCTTGCTCTTCTCTATATTACACAATTTACCACTTATAGATCGTCTTTTATTACTCGCTATTACTCCATGCGTTAGTCTTATCTTCCCAATAAAAGCACAAGCTTCCTTAAAAGAAGAGACCACGTCTTTCAACTTCTTTTGTGTCTTTTACAGGGCCTAGAATAGTGATGAGAATGTAAGAAAATAAAACACTGGACTGACCAGAAGCTGGACAGTCTGAGCTACAAAAGAAATGCCTGCCTGTAGCTACCTGAGAAAGGGGCATTCGCACTTTGATTTTAGTAAGTGCCGACAATGGAAGGGGGCTGGAGAAGGGGGCAGAAGGGCCAACAGACTGGCTAGCCTAGGCAAAAACCTTCCTTGCTGTATAGCATAGCCAACTGATGGTGTCCACCCAACTCTCACTTGTGGCTCCAAGAAGCTGAGGCATGCACAGTGGCCACACCCCAGCAAACCATCTTGGCAGACAGACTAAACCAGAATGAGAGTAATCAATGGGCCTTAAACCCATTGGTGAGTTGGGGGAGGGGGCATCTACCCCAAGAGGAATGGGTGGATGAGAACAATTTGTTCCGCCAGTCATGAAGAAGGCTGAAGCAAGTGCTGTGGAGCATTTAGAGCTTTTGGTCAGGCATAGAAGATGCCAAGGTCACCCACTGCATCCTGGGCCATGGCAGCCATCTTTGCTTTTTTCCTGCCACTGGACTTCAATGACTCTGGAAGAAAGAGTGAAGTTGATGATTTTGTGCAGCTCTGCCTCACTTAAATCCAATTTGCACACAAGTCATTACCCCATGATGTCATTAGCCCTCTTTGAAAATGAATGCTGAATAATTCAAATACTGTATTCTTAACTAAAGTCTATATGGAGATCTTTGGATAGTTTGATTCTTCTATGAAGGACAACACAAATGAGCATATAAAGCTCTTAAAAGCTACGCTAAGGGGCACCTAGGTGGTACAGTGCATAAAGCACCAGCCTTGGATTCAGGAGGACCTGAGTTCAAATCTGGCCTCAGACACTTGACACTTACTAGCTGTGTGACCCTGGGCAAGTCACTTAACCCTCATTGCCCTGCCCCCCCCCAATAAAGCTATGCTGAGTGTCTATGTTTTGATGACTTAAAAAGAGGAACATTGGTATGCTGATAAGTATTTAACAACCATCTCTGGGGCCTGGGGGATGTAGGCATGACACGATTTTTAATTTAATCTGTATTGTGAACATTTTCTCCATCACTTTCTTAAGCCTAGATGATCAACAAAACAATAAAATCAAGCCTTCATTTGTGGTGTTTGCTGATTTCTGAGGAGTAACTCCTCACACTGAAATTTTAACAAACTTTACAAGTGTCTGAAGGGAGGTTGAAGCTAGGGATGCCAGGGACTGGGGCATAAGCAAAAGAAGTGAGTCAAGTACTAAGGGACTGGGTGTCGCAGGTCTCAAAACACAGAACTTCCATACCCCAAGCCAGGAACCAGAGATCCATGAAGATAACTTATAAAAAGAGATGCCTTTCCACCAAATACTAACAATAACAATTGCTCCCACTTCTCCAGCAATGGAAGGTTTACAAAGCAATTTTCTCACAATAACCCTGCCTTGTGCATATATTAGCATCCCCATGCTAGGAATGAGGGAATGAAATCCAGAGAGAAATGACTTTCCTAAGGTCTCACAGTGAGCAAGATAGGAGATGGGAATCACAACCAGGGCTTCAAAGCACATTTGTCTTTCCATTAAACCACACTGGGTCATTTTCTGGAAGGAACTAGTTTCCTGGGAAGCTAAGGTCCCCATCGTGGCTGTGACCTGGGACAATTTGTCACAGCAGCTGAGGAGAGTGTGATAGGAAGTCAATCAGGACTACCAAGCATCATTGACTGCCCAGCTGAAGTCAGGCAGGAGAAATTGCTTGTGAGCCACCATGGTTTTGTGACCGACTCCAGGAGAGTTGGTTCAGCAGCTCAGGAGAAGAGAAGGAGGATGGTGGGGGTTCCTGAGACTGAAGATGAAAACAGGAAGGACAAAATAAGGGAAGTGTTGGGGCAAGAGATGCCTGAGGGAAGTAGAGTAGAGGGAAGTACCTCCTCAAAATGGCCAACTAGAGACAAGGTCAGGATGATGATAAGAGGAAAATTGAAGCCAGAGCAAAGATGATGGGTATCAAGAAACAGAAGGAAAAGAACCCACTGAGGCTGAAAGAGAAGAAGAAGAGACTGGGATCAGAGAGGGAAGCAGACCCCTACTCTGCCAATGATTCTCCTGTGATCTCGAGGAAATCTCGAACTTCTCTGGGCCTCAGTAACATTTTCTCCACCACTTTCTTAAGCCTAGATGATCAAAAAAACAAGAAATCAAGTCCTCACCTGTAGCATTTTCTGATTTCTGAAGAAGAAATACTCACAATGAAAATGTAACAATCAGCCCCTTTGAGGCAGGTATAAAATAAAGGGATTGAACCAGATGATCTCTAAGGTACAGACTTTATATAGACAACACATGGTTATGAGAGCAACAAGCTTATACTCCCAGGGCTCAGTTTCACCATCTGTACAATACAATTGGCTAAAAGTACTTCCAGCTCTAATATCCTATGAGGAGACAATGTGGAAAGAGCCTCAGAGTCAGGATGCTAGGTTTGAATCCTGAGTCTATCTGCTATGAACTGTGTCACCTTGGGGAAGTCCTTTCCCATCCCTGTAGGTTTGACTTTTCTCTGTAAAACTACAGAGTTGCATTCAGTGATCACTAAGGCTCCTAGGTGGCACAGTGGATAAAGACTCATCTTCCTGGGTTCAAATCTGGGCTCAGGCATTTACTAGCTGTGTGACGCTGGGCAAGTCACTTAACCCTGTTTGCTTCAGTGTCTGCATCTGTAAAATGGGGTTGGAGGAGGAAGATTGGGCTAGCTGGTCTCTGAGCTTCCTTCCACGTCCAGAGCTAGGATCTTATAACCTAAGGGACTTCCAGCTCTAGTCAATGAGTGATGTGGCTTAGCAGACAGAGCCCTGATCTAATAGTCAGGAGAGACTCTGGCTCTGTCACTTCCCAGCTGTGTGGCCTTGGGAGAGTCACTTACCCTCAGTTTCCCTCATGTAAAATGTGAATAAGAACCCTTACCCTACTCCACTCCTCCCAGGAGTGTTGTGAGCATCCCATGAGATGATGCGTGTAGACTGTCAAACATCACAGGAAATGATCTATTTGCTACCTGTGAACAAGCCTCTCCTGGACCTCTCTGGAGTACCTGGGCTGAACCTCGCTAGTTCTCTTTCTGATTGGAGCTGCAAGCTGCTCCCTCTTGTGGCCATCTAAAGGAAAGCAGCTTCCCTCTCTCCCTAGGACCCTTTCCTCTCCGTCACTCTCCCTTTCCCTACAAGCCCCCTCTCTCTGAGACTCCAGTCAGGGGATCTCCTGTTTCCAAGGGAGGTTGTCAGTTGTTTCATGCCTCAGCTCCATTCTCTGTTCTAAGGGCCCTTCCAGCTCTCACAGAAACAAAGGATGAGGAGACACCCTAGAGACCATGAAATCCAACCCAGCCTCACCCAGCAGCTGCTGGCATTGAGAGAGCTCAGTGACATTCACAAAGGGCTTTTGACTCAATTGAGCCTCACAATTACCTGTGAGGTAGGTACTCCAGGCATTATTAGCCTCATTAATATTATTCCCATTTTACAGAGGAAGAAACTGGGGCTCTTGAGGGAGGCAAAGAAAGGTTGTCAGGTTTGTTGTTCAGTCATTTCAGCCATGTCTGACATTCCATGACCCTATTTGGGGTTTTCTTGGCAACGATATTTGGGTGGTTTGACATTTCCTTCAACCTGTTTTACAGATGTGGAAATTAAGGCAAACAGTGTTTAAGTGACTTGCCCAGGGTAACACAGTGTCTGAGTCTGGATTTGAACTCATGTCTTCCTGGCTCCAAGGCCACATTCAAACAGTATACCTCCTCAAGAATCTTTTCCATGACCTCATCATTCAGCCTCCACTTGCACTTTTCAGTGAGAGGCAACTCACTACCTCCCAAGAAGCCATCCTACTGTTGAACAGTTCTAATTGGTAAAACATTTTCTTCTGGACAGAAGGGAGGGAAAGTCCCACCAGCCCACCAGAGGCTCACAATGCAGCAGGTGTGGAAGGAGGGTTCCAGCCTACCTCATTTGCTGTGGTTAAGGAAGGCTGAAAATCACAAGGTATTGAGGAGGTGTTACAAGGAGTTTCCCTAAAATCCCATAAGCAACAAGTTGGGAATCATTAGTCCTTAGTCAATTTAAGAAGATTATAGGGACTTGGCCATTGGATTAAGGCAACTGACACCATACGGGAAATATCTTGTGATTGGATAAGAGAATGAGGACTCTATGTCAGAGACAGACCAGGGAGCCAGGGAAGACTCCTTGGGAGGACTTCCTTCTTTGCAGTGCCAGAGGGCAGGAAGGAGGGGAGTAGGAGTCTTTCTCTCCTCTCCCTCCCAGCCCCCATTGGCTACATCATTGGAATTCCTGGACCAGTAAGAGAGGAGGCCTCCAGCTTGGAGCAGACACACCCCCAAGGATGGAGGAGACTATAAAGAGCCTATAGCCCAACAATGGAGCCTGAGGCTACAATGCAAAGATAGCCAAGCATTACATCTGGGCCAGATGCCAGTGCTAGAAATGCCCAGCATTAGCAGCTCCCCCTGCTAAGAGACCCAGGCAGGAGTCAGCAGCCACAGCTCCACCTCCTCCCCAAATCTGAGGCCCAGAGAGATCCCAGGCAGGAAGGAGAAACCCAGGGACCACGCTGGCACTTTGGAGATGTCTCCGAAACAAACCTAGTGCCCCATGAGTACAACGGGTTGGTTGGTGGCCCAGGGCACAGAGTGTGTGCCCACACAGTCACTATGGCCATGCCCCCAAGACCCCCCCAGCCAGAGCCCTTGGCTCTATCAGTCTGCACCTTAACAGGGCTGCTGTTAGCTTCTCTAGGACACCATATCTAGACAGAGCATCTGGTTAAAATTGTTGGAGCCTGGGGCTCCAGGTACTCCTCAATTCCTCCTCTCATTCTCCCCCGGGTCAAAGTCCTTGAGCTTCCACATGTTGGACATGACAGAATCACCTTTGCTATGAGAAAAACTGGCCATGTTTCTCCTCTGCTCAACAATCTCTGGGGGCTCCCTATTGTCCAGTAAAGCTCAAACTTCTTTACCTGTCATTCAATCTGGACCCACTTGTCTTTTCTAGGCTTATCTCCTCCATGTGATAATCTCTCCAGCCCAGTGAATGACTATTCCCTTGCTCCTCACTGTCCCTAACATACCATTGGCCCTCTTGCCTCTTGACCCTTGAAGACAGTTTTATTTTCTTTGGAATCTCTTCCCTGTCCCTCCTTACTCAATTGGTTTTTACCCAATCTTTGAAGCACAAATCATATTCTGCCTCCTTCAGGAAACATTCCTTGATCCTGCCTAGGTTGTGTTAATAAATAGTAATAATTAGAACAAAAACATAGGTAACATGGTGGAGTGCATAGTGAACTTGAAGGAGGACCCGGGTTCAAATTATGCCTAAGATACTCCCTACTTGTGTGACTGTGGGCAAGTCACTTCACCTCTCTGAGTCTCAGTTTCCTCATCTGTAAAATGAGGAGGGGGTAGACTTGATGGATTTTAAAGACCCTTCCTGTCCTGAATCTATCATCCTAATGAGCTCCTTGAGAGTGGGGACTATCTCTTACCTTTCTTTGATGCTTGGTGCTTAGTATAGTGCCTAGCACATGGTAGGTGCTTAATAAATGTTCATTGACTGTGATTCCAGTCCAGTGCTACTAGAAATTACAGAAATCCCTAAGGATCCCAGACTTACTGATGGATACAGACTTTTCATTCAGTGATATGGGATATATCACTGCAGGCTACAAATAAAATAAAATTTTAAAGCACCTCCCAAATACCTAGAAAGGCACAATCAGGTGGCCCAAATCCTATGCCAGCAGCTCTCTAGCCTTCATAAATCAGCAGATGTCACTTCCTCATTCTGCCAAAAGAGTCTTGAAAAGTCACTCGTTCAATGGCAGCAAAACCAGAGAATCACATCTAATCAGAGTGTTGCCCACAATTGCTTGGACATAACACAGACACTTACAAACATGAGAGCATCTTTAGCAGATGTCGCCATCCCAAAGGTGTCGCCTCCTCTAATCTACAGAGAATGGAACGCTCTGAAATACCAAGACTTGGGGAAGAAATTCAAACCATGTAGGAACAGGCTGGGGGAGGCGGTGCATGCCCATCCCATCACTCTCTCTCTTATGAGAGTTGTCCCAAAGACCCCTTCAGAGCTCCCACATATTCAATAACCAAAAGGCAGATATTTTGTCCTAATCTGCCACAGTTCTGAGAGAGAAGTAGAAAATACAACAGCAGGAGGAGAAGGAAGGAGAAGAACAAGAACAAGAGGAGGAGGAGGGAGGAGAAGAGGAGGAAGAGGAAGGGAAGGGAAGAAGAATATAGCTCTTTAAGTTTGCAAATCACATTATATACATTATCTCATTCGATTTTTACAACAACCCTGTGAGGTAGATCTTGTTATCTCCATTTTGCAGGCAAAGAAACTGAAGCAGACAGAAGTGAAGTGACTTGCCCAGGGTCACACAGCTAGTCTCAAAGACAGGCTTTGATCTCAGATCTTCCTGACTTCTTGTGCAGTGCTCCATCCATGATAACCACATCACTAAGGACCTTCCTCCATATTCTCACAGAGTCCTGTGCTTGCACTTCTGTGATACCCTGACTGCAATGTTGCAGTTATCAGGATTTGTGTCTCTTCCTCTTCTTCCCTCCATGAGGACAAGCATCAGGTCTTGTCTAACCTCTAGGTTTTCCCAGTGCCCCCCACACGACTCTGCACACAATAGATGCTTCATCCTCCGTATTTGTTGGGCCACGTTGGTGGATTGTCACTGATTCTCCCTGGGCCCAAGATGATCCAGGGCACCTATAAGCAGAAGCAACCACTAAGAAGGCTATCTACCCAAAGCTATATATACCCCTTCCTTCCGGAGTCTTCTAGATAAAGGATAACTTGATAAACATATTACTATAATTTATTAGAGGCTGAAAAATCCCCAAATCAATTTTCCTTGACATTCTTATTATCTCTCTCATTTCGTAAATAAAAATGGGAGCTGTTCCCACCCAGGGAATCAGCCCAGGTAAGGAACAAGCCTACATGTGGGAAGGAGGGAAGGGAGGGTGGACACCCTTTCTGGGGATCCCCTTGGCTTGCACATGGGTGGTAGGACTCGTAATGGACAGTGGGATTCCTTAGGACCAGGGAGAGGGGGCAAAGTAGACTCATCCCTTCACCCCAAAGAAAAGCCATGGAGCTCATCTTTTCCCCAAAGTACCTCATCCTCTATTAGCTGAGTCTTCCTTTCATCAACACACCTTTCTCAAATCCCCTTGGAGTCATTCCCAATGATAACAATCCCATTCTTAGAGAGCTTCACGATTTGCTTTCTATACCAAGATAGGACACTGTTACTGTCCCCATTTCACAGATGAGAAAACTAAATAGCAAAGATGTGAAAGGACTTGCTCAAGGTCATGCAGGAAATCAAGAGCAAAGTTTAGATGACAACCCGGGGCTCCTAATTCCCAGTGCAATCAACCCACTTCCTACTGCTTTACTACCTTACCTATAAGGACCGGAAGGGAACCATAACAACAACAACAATCATTAATTAGCTCTTTATAATCATTAGAGCACTTCAAGGCTTTCAAGGCACTTTACCTACAAAAATTCATTTGAGCCTCACAACAATCCTATAAAGTGGGAGTTCACCGATATTCTATTGCTAGTTTACAGATGGGAAGACTGAGGCCAGGGTGTCAAAAAAGGGAAGCTAAATGGCACAGTAGATAGAGTGGGCCTGGATTCAAGAAGACTCATCTTCCTAAATTCAATCTGGCTTCATATACTCACTAGCTGTGTGACCCTGGGTAAGTCACTTCACCCTGTCTGCCTCCATTTCCTCCTCTGTAAAATGAACTAGAGAAGGAAATGGCAAAGCACTCCAGTATCTTCATCAAGAAACCCCCAAGTAGGGTCATGAAGAGTTGAGCACAACTGAACAAAACAACTGAAGAGTAAGTGTTAAAAAACAGGTTCAGGGGTAGCTAGGTGGTGCAATGGATAAAGCACTGGCCCTGGATTCAGGAGGACCTGAGTTCAAATCTGGCCTCAGAGACTTGACACGTACTAGCTGTGAGACCCTGGGCAAGTCACTTAACCTTCATTGCCTGCAAAACCAAAGAAAACAAACAAAAACAGGTTCAAAGCCAGTTTGGCATTCTTTTCTGCTATTCTGTGTTTCCTTTCAACAACAACAAAATGTCAGAGTTGGGAAGGGCCTTAGAACAGGGAATGGTAGAGCTGGGAGATGAGAGGAAAGAGAGAAAGCATTTATTAAGTGCTTACTAAGTACTCAGGGTCTAGAAGTGGAGCAGGCCAGAGGAGGAGCCAGAACAGGAGAGTAGAATTGAGAGGATCCTAAGAATAGAGAACAGGAAGGGGCAGCTAGGTAGTGCTGCAGTGGATAAAGCACCAGCCCTGAATTCAGGAGGATCTTAATTCAAATCTGGCCTCAGACACTTGACACTTTGAAGCACAAATCAAATTCTGCCTCCTTCAGGCAGCATTCCTTGACCCTGCCTAGATTGTGTTAATAAATAATAATAATTGGAACAAAAATATAGGTAACATAGTGGAGTGCATAGTAAACTTGAAGTAAGGAACACCTGGGTTCAAATTATGCCTCAGTTACAACCTACCTGTGTCACCCTGAGCAAGTCACTTAACCCTCATTGCCCACACACACACAAAAAGAATAGTGATGAAAAAGAATAGAGAACAGGGAATGTCAGAACTGGGAGGGACCTTTGAACATAGAATGAGGGCTCTCAAAGCTGGGAAGGACCTTAGAATGGAGAACACAGGTTGTTAGAGCTGGGAGGAACCTTAGAACATAGAATGTTAGCACATTCAACAAATATTTGCTCAGCAGCATCTACCTGGTGGGTGAGACCAGGGCTGGACCACGCAGAGAGGAGACAAAGACCCTGCTGTGAGGGCCATGACCTGCAGGTGATAGCTGTAACTGTGTAATTCTGTTGGAAACAGCTTGGGTTTTCTCCCCTGCAATTTCCTGGATCTCTTAGCTGCCAGGCAAGGACAAGGAAAATGGGGCATGGAGTTGGACTGCCTGGGACTTTTCACATGGAAGATGCTGCTTAGGGTCATTTAATATCATGCTGCAGTGGGACAGGACATTGAAAACCAACAAAAGTCACCTGCTTTATGAGGAGCCGGGTGGAGAGAGCTAGGGAGTTTGCAGAGGAAGCTCCTTCTATAGGGCTCTCTTAGAGGAATGGAAAGGAGGACCCCTCTTTCCCAGGTAACCCTGAGGCATTACCACTCCTCACCCCTGAGCCCCCAGCAATCCCCATTAACTCAACAGATGCCTGGCTCAGCCAGGATCATGACCTGGCAGTCTCACAACCAATCGATCAGTCAATCAACAGGCATTTGTTACGTGCTTATTCTGTGCCAGGCTCTCTGCTCGATGCTGGGGGTACAAAGTCAGAGAGCAGGTGGGCAACCGGAACCTTAGTAGGAGGCAGAGAGGAGCCATCCCCGGGGAGTCAAACTCACCACTCATTCCTTGAGTTTCTATTTAATGCATGTTTAATGTGCACAGAATACAGATGTGAGCCTCTGGTGGTCTGAATGAGCACCTTTTCTGCTGCCATGGCTTGGCAAGAGTCTTTCTGGGAATAGGGGCACGATCCAAACAAACCAGAGGTTGTCCGTCATTGTTGGGGTATGTTCATACCCAAATTAGACAAGTCCAGAGCTTGACCTCAGCACAAAAAGAACTTTGGGAGCTTGGGTGCCAGGCAAGTCTCTATGCCCCATAGTATGCTGGATGAAACTGAGGAGCCTAGAGCACCACCTGGTGGCTTACCAGATATAACACTCTGAGTCACCACCTCTAAGGCTACCCTGGTACCTAGCTAAATATTGTGTCAAAATAAAATCCAATGCATCATATCAGTATTTCAATAGTTTAAAAAATAGAGCTGAAGGGGCAGCTAGGTGGCGCAGTGGACGGAGCACCGGCCCTGGCTTCAGGAGGACTTGAGTTCAAATGCAGCCTTAGACACTTGATACTAGCTGTGTGACCCTGGGCAAGTCACTTAACCCTCATTGCCCTGCCCCCCCCCAAAAAAAATAGAGCTGAAGGGGCAGCTAGGTGGCACAGTGGATAGAGTACTGGCCCTGGCTTCAGGAGGACCTGAGTTCAAATCTGGCCTCAGACACTTAACACTGGCTTGTGTGACCCTGGGCAAGTCACTTAACCCCAATTGCCTCAAAAAAAAAATAGAGCTGATTTGTATAATTTGAAAAAAATTTTAGTTTGCAAAGGATTTTCCTAACAGTCAATGTGAGCAAACCTTCCCATTTTTCCTATGAGGAAACTGAGGCTCAGAAAAATCCCTTAGCCCATGTGGCTTGTAAAAATCACAGGCAGAATTTAAGGCTAGATTCCTGAATCCTGCACAACCCTGAGCAAGTGGCTTTATCTCTTCGGGCTTCAACTTTCTTCTCCATAAAATGGGTGGGAGGGGATGGAATAAGTGTCCTCCAAGGTCCAGTGCTAAATGTGTGAGCCAGAATCCTGGGAAAGCCCTCTAGTGTCATTGTCTGTTACAACACACTGCCTCTGAGAGCTGTGATGGATATGAAGGAGGCATTAGCCTTCTGCTTGGGACCAGAGGGCAGTACCAGGACCTGTGGGTGAGAGCTATGTTATTGTTGTTGTTCAGTCATATCTAACTCTTCATGACCCCCTTTGGGGTTTTCTGGACAAAGATATTGGAGTACTTGGCTATTTCCTTCTCCAGCTCATTTTACAGATGAGAAAATGGAGGCAAACGGGGTGAAGTGACTTACTCAGGGTCACACAGCTAGTAAGTGTTTGAGGCTGGACTTGAACTGAGAAAGATGAGTCTTCCTGACTCCAGGCCCTGTGCTCTATGCGCTATGGTGCCACCTAGCCACCCCAGAACCAACAATGGAAATTATCCCTCTGGAGGTAGTGAGTTATCCATCACTGTAGGCCTTCAAGAAGAGGCTGGGCACCCATTGTTAGGAATGATGTAAACAGGGTGGGGGTTGTCAGGCATGAGTCAAACTCGCTGCCTCTGTGGTCATTCCACGACCATGTGACTTGTGACCAACAAGGTTCTTGCAGCTTTGACTTTCTAGGGCCATTTTTCCTTGTTTCTCCTCAGGTGGGAGTAGACAGAGCATCCCCCCATCCCTGACTTACTCAAAGGGCTGTACTGGGGACACGGTGATCTGGGTCCTTTGGGTAGCTAGCTCTGCCTAAGAATAAGGAGGTGTGGCTTCAGTCCACACAGACTCCTTGGTGTGATGGTCACAGAATGGTTTCTGGAGTCCCAAGACTTTGAGACCCAGCTCTACTTATTCCCCCTCTGTGAGCCTCAGTTTCCTCCTCTGTAAAAATAGAATAATAATAAGAATGATGATGATGATGAAGAAGAAGAAGAAGAAGAAGAAGAAGAAGAAGAAGAAGAAGAAGAAGAAGAAGAAGAGATATTTAATGTGACAGAGGGACTTCCAGCCTGGAATCCAAGAAGACCAGAGCCTGAGTCCTACCCCTGACCCATACTGGCTGTGTGACCTTGAGCCAGTCACTTCCCTTCTGGCTGCCTCAGTGTCTTCAGCTGCAAGAAGAGGATGATAATATCACCTGCCTCCCAAGAATGTTGTGAGGATCAGTCAAATAAGATGATACTGGCAACGCATTTGGCTCGGTGGCTGGCACCCAGTAGTCACTTAATACCTGCTTGTTTCCTTCCTTGCTTTACATCTGGAAAGAATCAGAGGGTTGCAGATCTGCAGCTGGAAGGGACCTTGGAGGCCATCTATCTGGTTCAACTCCCTCATTTTACAGACATGGAAACTGAGGCCCAGGGTGATTCAAATGACTTGCCCATAGTCATATTAAAGGCAAGATTCGAATTCGGGTCATCTGAGCCAAGTGCTCATTCAATGTCTATACTGCTGGATTCACAGGATTATTGGGAGGAAAGTGCACTGCTAACTGCCCCCCCCCCCGATTTACAAAGCATTTTCCCCATCAGTGGAGAATTGGCCCCATTTTGCAGAGGAAGGAAACTGAGGTGGAGAGAGTAGAAGGGTTTTGCCCCAGATGACACTGCTACTGAGTGGCAGAATGAGGACTCAGATCCAAGTCTCCCTGGCTCTGAGGCCGGCACTCATTCAGCTGTACCACAAGATGGAGGATGTTCTAGGCTACAGGCAGGATCTAGGAAGGCAAGAGCCAGCGGTACCCCAGCACACAGCCTCTCTGCCCCAGGCAGGAAGGAGCCTCTAAGACAGACAAGGAGAGCGGTAGAGAGAAGCATCAGCCCCCTCCTCTCTGTATCCAGGGAAGCCAGGTGGGGATCAGGAAGGAAGAAGCTCCCAGCCCCGCCCGCCAGGCAGGCAGGTGTGCGCCCAGGGCGTCATGGCAACCAGGGGGCAGGGGAGCGGCTACCATGGCAACGGGCTGTCCGGAGTGGGAGCCACTGCTTAGCAACTGGGACTTCTCAGAACTGGAGAAGGAAGCTGAGCAGAAGGGAGAGAAGGCAAAGAAAGAGCTGGAGCAGAGCACCCAGAGCCAAAAGGGAGCAGCTCAGAGGCTCCTGGCTTCCCTTGTGGGGAAACTGAGGCTCAGGCAGGGAAGGAACTTTTCCAAGGTCACCCTGAGGATCAATCAAGCCATTCTGTGGCCGTGTCTTGGGAGGGGCGGGGGGGAGGGGAGGGGGGAGGTCTGTGGCTTCCTCAGCAGAAACTCCCATGGAGGAAATCAGCCCCTCTCCCAAAATCCGGATGGTTTTAGAGAATTCGCTCAGAGGGAAGTGCAGCGCCTTACTGTGTCCCCACTCTGAGGCAAGCCCTCTACCAGGCTGCCCCGTCTTCAAAGACCGTCTTCCTCCACATAACCCTGTGAGAGAGGAATGCAAGGCTTGGTATTAGACCGTGAGCTCCTTGAGGGCAGGCCTTCGCTTTTTTTTGGCAGGGCAATGAGGGTTAAGTGACTCGCCCAGGGTCACACAGCTAGTAAGTGTCAAGTGTCTAAGGCCAGATTTGAACTCAGGTCATCCTGACTCCAGGGCCGGTGCTCTATCCACTGTGCCACCTAGCTGCCCCCTCGTCTTCACTTTTGATTCTGTATCCCCAATCCCCAGCACAGGACCTGGGTACATTGTCAGGGCTTGTTGATTGGTTGATTTTGCTGAGCCTCAAAGAAGGAAAGGATTTGGTCCAGGGTCATAAACAGTGGGGGTTTAACAGCCAACAAGCATTTAATAAGGGGCTAAGGGAGAAGTAGAAGAAGGCCCTGGCCCCTTCTGGCTTTGCCAGGGCGTTCTCCACAACAGTTGAGTGAGCCAAAGAATGCAAGATGATTATTTCCCATCTCTCCTCTCAAAGATTATTGGCCCCCTACTTGGTATGTATCCTGTGGATGCCAGCTAATACACGTGAGCTCTTTGAGGGCAGGGACTGTGTTTTTGCTTCTCTTTGTATCCTCAAAGTTTAACACAGTGCCTGAAAAATGCCAAGCGCCTCATAAACTTGCTGACCTAACATTAATCATCAATCAATCAATCAGCAAGCATTTATTAATTCCTTACTATATGCCAGACACCATGCTAAGCTCTGGGGAAGGAAAAAGCACACACACACACACACACACACAGCAGCACTTATAGCACAGGATTCATAAGTTCCATTGTTTGACTAATTGATTAGAGAAGCTGAAGCTCCAATAGGGCTGGTAAGTGGCAGAGATGGGTTGACACCCAAGCCAATAGGGCTCAGAGGCCCCTTTTGTCCCAACTCTATCACTTGGTGCCCAAAAGCCCCAAGCCTCTGGGAGTGGCTTTCTTCCGAGAAACCCAAGTCCACTGCACAGTGCTTTGCATACATTTGCATGGCAAATCTTGGTGCATCTAGTGGCGCTTCTGACTTCTCCCACATCCCCCTCCCAGGACAGGGAAGCGAGATCCCAAAGAAGCCTCACGGGAGCTGGCGGCTGATGTGTGCAGCCCAGGGATGGGGCACTCTAGAACCTAACCCAGCTGAGCCTTGCCTTCTCTCCCTTTGCTCCCCGGGGGAGTCTGTCCCCTTCAGTGGCCCCTGCATCAGCCTCATAACAATGGCTACTGTTTAGATCGTGCGTTCGCTAAAGTTTGCGAAGTTGTTACACCTCCTTGAGGTGTTGTGATCATCCCCATTTTCCAGATGTGGAGAGGGTAACATGACTTGACCAGGGTCACACAGTCAATAAATAAACATCAGTCTGACTTCAGGTCCGGTACTCTCACCTTACTGTCCATTCAAAGCCCCACATCTAGAACTTTGCCCCTTCAGCCCTTCCTCTCTGTGTGGCCTAGGCTAGCCCCCAGCCTCTGGGCCACCTTTGGGGGCTGAGGAAATGGTCCCTCTGAGGCCCTGGTCCTCCTCTCCCCTTCCTCCCCCTTCTCATGCCCCTTCCCAAGGGCCAATTCCCTGAGGACTCACTGCCATCTTGTGGTCATTGCCAGAATTCTCCACTTTGGTCAGATTGGGTCCAGACCTGGGATCCACATTTTAGACAGAAGGACACCGGCAAGCTAGATGGTGTCCAGAGGTGGGTGAAGAGGACTAGGGACTGGACCACTGAGGCAGCAAGATACAGTGGAAAGAAGAGTAAAAGGGCCTGGGTTCGAATCTCCACTTTGCTACTTGGTGACCATGGACAAGTGTGACCTCACTTCCTTGGGCCACAATTTCCTCATCTCTAAAATGAAAGAATTGAACTAAATGGCGTTAACAGTCTCTTCCAGCTCTAGATCTCGAGTCCTCTGGTCCAGTGAAGGGTTAGACTTGGATCATCAGCGCCATCTCTGACACAGGAAGGAAGGGCAAAGATGGAAGGAGGGAAGGAAAGAAGGAAGGGAGGAGAGGGAGAGGGAGAGGGAGAGGGAGAGGGAGAGGGAGAGGGAGAGGGAGAGGGAGAGGGAGAGGGAGAGGGAGAGGGAGAGGGAGAGGGAGGGGAGAGGGAGGGGAAAGGGAGAGAGGGAGGGAGGGGAGAGGGAGAGAGGAAGGGAGGGAAAGAGGGGAGAGGGAGAGAGGGGAGAGGGAGAGAGGGAGGGAGGGAGAGAGGGTGGGAGGGAAAAAGGGGAGAGGGAGAGAGGGAGGGAGGGAAAGAGGGGAGAGGGAGGGAGGGGAGAGGGAGAGAGGGAGGGAGGAGAGAGGGGAGAGGGAAAGAGAGAGGGGGAAAGGAAAAAGAATGGAGGGAGGGAGAAAGAATCTACCTACTGCATACCAGGCCCTGTTCTAAGCACTTTCCAAATATGATCTCATTTGATCCTCACAACAATCCTGGGAGGCAAGTGCTACTATTATCCCTATTTTATAGTTGAGGAAATTGGGGCAGGCAGAAGTGAAGTGACTTGCCCTGGGTAACAGTAAGTGCCAGAATCTGGATTTGAACTCAGGACTTCCTGCTCTAGGCTCAGCATCTCTCCACTCACTCCTCTGCTTAACTGCGTCCATAGACAAGATACAGAATCCATGGAAGTGACATGAGATGGATTTAGGGTCGAATTGATTGTGAGTCGTCCCAAAAGAATTACAATACTCAATGACTCAGTTTCCCAAGTTTTATTGCAATACTGTGAGTGAACACAGGGAGAGAACCAGAATAGTGGAAAGGTCTCTCTCGAATAAGGAAAGAAAAGACAGTTATATTTAAAGTATGGATGTGGATTATCGGTCTCATTATAATAATCTCCACTTTAGGGAGGTAAAGGGAAAGGTTTATTCTAATTTGGAGTTCCTGGGGGCTTAAGCCAACCCCTGAGGCAGGTACCTTTTTCCTTGTGTTTTTGGGGTTTACACATCATAAGGTGAATCTGGGGACACATTTGGCCTTTTCTGCACACGTCACCTTTTCATTGCCATGTCTAGTTTCAAAATATTTTCATTTATCAGTTTGAATTTCTATACCCTGTCTGTGTATCATTGTAATAGTTCAGGTGTCTATGACCTGCCTCTTTATGTTCTTGTTACAGGTACTGGTTAATGTGGGTAACAAGAGCCCAGGCCCTGACTTGTATTAATGAAGACTCAAGCCTTAAGTTCTCCATTAACTGGGGTCCGAATCCCTCTTCAGCTCAGATCTAAATTGGATCAGGGTCTGAGGTTTTCCTGTTAACCCCTTTTTGCCTCCTACATCAGAAGGGACCAGATAAATGCCCTCTGAGATCTCTGCCAGCTCTAAATTCAGGTGTCCTGCAGGTACTGGGTACTTTGTGCCAGAGAAGCAAAGGCAAAATGAGACAGTCCCTGCCCTCCCTGGGCTTCTGCTCGGCTGCCCTGGCCTTCTGGGAAGGTCTCAGGTCCTTGTCCAAGGTCCAGCCTCACTGGTGGTCAAGCGCTCCCTGCCAGGCTACCGTTTCCTTTGGCCACAAATTCCAAAGCCACAGAAACACTGTGGTTTGGGATTTGTGTCTGGAGAGAGTGCATGGAGTTGTGGATTCTCAAAGTCACAGGATTGTTTATTATTAGCATTAATGACCACCACAGACAGTGGCCAAGGCTGTCCTCGATCCTTCTTACCGCTCCCTGAGGACCGTTGGATCCAGAGAATCGTCCAGTGTAGGGAGGAAAGAAGGAATTCTGGGTCTGGAGGGGAAAGCCTGGATCTAAGTCCCAGCTTGGTGGCACACTTCCTACCTGGCAAATCAAGCCCCCCTCCAGGGTTTTGTTTCCTTGTCTGGAAAATGAGATGGTGGGAGGCAAATTATACACATACACACAAGCACATACATGTACATGTGCATGCCTTACACAATGCACATGCACACATGTACACACTCACACATATGCATACACACGTATGCATGTCCACAATGCAGACACACAGCGTATACACGTGCATGCACACACACACACATCTACACACAGAGAGTACCACCACATCCATGGAGAAAACAGCACTAAATGGAAGAATGGTGTATGGTTATAATACCAAAGCTGGTCCCTGAAACCCCAAGGGAGAAACCAATTGCAGCTTCTTCTTCTTCTTCTTCTTCTTCTTCTTCTTCTTCTTCTTCTTCTTCTTCTTCTTCTTCTTCTTCTTCTTCTTCTCCTCCTTCTCCTCCTCCTCCTCCTTCTTCTTCTTCTGTGGGGCAATGAGGGTTAAGTGACTTGCCCAGGGTCACACAGCTAGTAAGTGCCAAGTGTCTGAAGCCAGATTTGAACTCAAGTTCTCCTGAATCCAGGGCCGGTGCTCTATCCACTGCAGCACCACCTAGCTGCTCTGCAGCCTTTTCTTCACAAAGTCCATGCTCCAGGTGGGAAACAGGCATGGTGGACAATGGGCTGCTCTGTATTCAGAAATAAAGTTGATGCAAAACCAAAAGATGACAGTAAACATTTAAGAAATTTTTAATGGGGGGAGGGGTTAAACCAAATGATGCTCACCACCTGGGTGACCTTGGGCAAGTCATTTCTCTCCTCTGAGACTCAGTTTCCTCATATGTAAAATGAAGGAGATTCGGACTCAGCCTCTGAGTTCCCTTCTACCTCTGTCTAGATCTACTTGTCCAGCCTCAGCCTCTCTGTTAACATCCAGTCTCCAAATGCCTTTCAGCCATCTCAAACTGGATGGCCAGTTGGCATCTAACATCTCCAAAGCAGAACTCATTTTCTTTCCCTCCAAACCTATCCCGCCTCCTACCTCCCCTGTTACTGTAGGGGGTGACACCTGTGTCCCCATCCCTCAAGACCTAGGAGTCATTCTGGATTCCTCACTGTCTCTCACCCACCCCACCCCACTCCCATATTCCAATATCCATTGCCAAAGCCTGTCGATGTCCCCTTTGGACCATCTCCCCCTTCTCTCCACTGACCCTGCCCCCACCCCAGTGGAGACCCTGACCACGACTGCAGTGGCTGCTGTACATCTGCCTGCTTCAAGTCTCTCCCCACTTCATTCAGCTATCAAAGTGATCTTCCTAAAGCTCAAGTCTGGTCATGTCATCCCCCTCCTCAAAAACTCCAGGATCTAGTAGAAAAGACTCTGTTTGGCACTCCAAGCCCTTTAACCCCCCCCCCCCATGCAGTCTCCTAACTCCTCACTCCCCAACAGGTTCTCTTCAATTCAGTGACAATGAGCCATTCCCTGAACAGGACCCTCCATCTCCCAACTCTTGGCCTTGTCTCTGGCTGTGTCCCCCAAGCTTAGAACACTCTCCCTCCTCGTCTCTGCCTCCTGTCTTCCTACTTTCTACAGGAAGTCTTCCCCAATATCTTAATGGTAGTGCTTACCCTCTGTTGACTACCCCTAACTTATCATGTGGGCATTTATGGTTTGGATAGGTCTGTACTTGTTTGTATACTGTGGCTTGCTTGTCTCTCCCATTAGACTGTGAGTTCCATGAGACAATCCATGGGCATTGTCTTCTGTCTTTGTGTATCCCCAGTGCTCGGCAGTGACCAACATTCAGTAGGTGCTTAAAGAATGCTTGTTGACTGACTGACTGACTGACTGACTGACTGACTGACTGACTGACTGACTGACTAACTGACTGACTGACTGACTGGACTGACTGACTGACTGGGTTTAGGATACTAGAGATGACAACACCTTAAAGACCCCATGCAAGTTTTTAAGAGTTGGTTGGTGGAATTGTCAGCAGCAAACAAGGCTGGGGGAAGACACCATGAGAAGCTCAGTGTGCTTTCCCCTGTTCAGCTCCCCTGACCTATTGTGACTCCCCCCTGACCAGCCCTCACAGGCCCCGCCCCTGCCTCCAGAACCCATTATGACAGGCTAGCAGCTGTGGCCTGGGGAGCCACAGGTAGGGCTGGACTGCATTGTCTCTAGAAGAGGGGAGGACTGAGGTCAGACATAAAGGCCAGTGTGGGAAAGGGAGTGGGGAGGACCCTGGACACACTGGAAACTGGGAGGCAAAAGCTGAAGAGGAGGAAAACCGAGCTCTGCCCAAGCCCCCACCCCCCTTTCCCAAACGGCAGCCCACATATGTCTCTCTCCTAGTGGGACACATGATGGATGATTCCTGGACTAACCCGCATGGGGAATTGTGAGTAATTCCCCCTTCCACCCCCTAAACCTGGGCCAGTAGAGAGCAGAGCCAGAGGGGCCAGGATCACAGATCAGAAGTTGGAGGGGAGGAGACCCTCAGCTAAGGCATCATCTTGGGGAATTAGGAAGCTGTAGGGTGTGGGGCTGGAAGTGGCCAGCTCATGTCCAATCCCCTCAGGTCTAGTTTAGCCAGATGGGATTCGTTTGGAGTCAGAAAGTTTTGAGTTCAAGTTCAGCTCTTTTATTTGCTAGCTCTGTAACCCTGAGCTAGTTTCCTCATCTGTAGGTTGTTGGACTGGATATCACTTTTAAAGTGACCCCCCCCCCCCTTCCTGGGAAGACAGGCATGGCTTGTGCTGTGCGATCTCCACGGGCCATTCCAACGCGGACTCTCTGCTTACAAAGAGCTCTAGCTACCAGTTCAAAGTCCTCCACCTTTCCTTGTCTCCAGAGCATCAAGAGGAGAGATTTGGGGCTGGCTTGGGCCATCAGAACTGTAGGGAGCTGGACAGAAGCCCAGAGACCAGGCAGGGGACTCGAGAAAAAGGCAGATGGAAGCCAACAGCTCTGTCCAACATCCCTCTTCACCACACACATCTCAAGTCTGTGGAGAGAGGCAGGAGGGAGAGTTTAAAAACAGCATCAAAAAACCCCACCACAACTGCAAGAGTCTTGTGAGAGAGAGACAAAAAGGGAGAGAGAACAGATAGAAAGTCAGGAACAGAGTAAAAAGGAGAGAGAGAGAGAGAGAGAGAGAGAGAGAGAGAGAGAGAGAGAGAGAGAGAGAGAGAGAGAGAGAGAAAGTCAGGAACAGAGACAAAAGCAGTGACAGAAAAAGACAGGAGAAAACAGATTTGAGAGGCACAGAGATTGAGGCAAAAACAGATGAGAGCAAGACAGACAAGACAGAGAAGGAAGGAGAGGTAGCACAAAGACAGAGATAAAATGGGCAGAGATAAGAGAAGTAGAAACAGGGGCAAAGGGAGGGAGGGAGAGAATAGATGTGAGTGACAAAAATGGGCACTGGGGAGGGACAAAGAGATGAAGACAGAGAGAAAGGGAGAGACAGATCAGGCAGGGGAAGGGCGACCTAGGAAGAGGAGACCAGTCCTGGTTAGTGAGGAAAGAGGCAGACCCCAGATCTTTTATGGGGCTAAATTCCTGGAAACTCCAATCATGGATCTTTCTCAGCCCACAGTGAGGACCCCCCTCCAGCAGAGCCTATCCTAGGTTTCCCCTTCTATCCCACCCTCCTCACTGCCCTCTGCCCTGCTTACCAGCCCAGGGCTATCAGAGGCCAGTCTTCTGAGCTCCCCAGCCTGGGACACTTAGCCTTGGTTCTAGGAATGGAGATAAGGAAACTCCCTCTAAGGAAGTCAAAGGCAAATCCCTTCCTCCAAATGAGCTGCATGTGGCTGAAGGAGGGAGCCTGGGGGAGGAAAGCTCACATAGCTCCTGTCCTAGCTGGTCACTCTGCACCAGCTCTGAGCCCCACCATTCCTGAGCCCCACACCCTGCCAAGTCCCCACCCTCACACTGTGGCCCTGGCCCCACATTAGATCTTTAGTTTCCCAGGGTTTACATGGCCTGGGCAGGCACACCCACCCACCATGGCCTTGGGCCTTCACTGTGTACCCCCACCCCACCCCAGCCCTTCTGCAGGTCTCATCCTCACAGAAGGGCCCCAAGCTACTGCCATATCCTGGGCACTCACTAGCCTGTGTCCTTGTCTTCTTCCAACAGCAGAGAGAGATTACACAGGTACCCACCACCTCCGCCACCACCCCCACCGCCTATGCAGCCACACACGGTAACAGGCCAACCCCGGCTTCTCCGATGCTCAGTGGTGAACCTGAGCCCCTACAAGGAGAGGGACACCATCCTGGAACTAGAGCAGGCCAACCAAAGACTGGTAGGGACCCTGATCCCCAAGCACTCCTAAACTTCTCCTCAGTGGCTCAGTGTCAGGAGCTGTGACAAGGAGGGGGGGGGGTGGATTTCTGGGTGTGTGATCAGAGGACATAGCATTCAGGTCTTTACCTGCTATGTGCCAGGTGCATGCCTTTGGTTGTTTTATTTAAATTCCTTGACCTCAGTTTCCCCATCTGTAAATGTAATCTTTCAAGTAGGGATTTGTTTTATTCTTGGCCAATGCCAAGAATATTCCCAGAAGCTGTCACTTACTGCCATATACCAGGTAATTATTAAATGCCTGTTGATTGATTAATTGGCATATATACCCTGTTCTCAGGCCCCTCCCAGCCCTGACATCCCCTGTTCTCAGGCCCCTTCCCAGCCCTGACATTCCCTGTTCTCGGGCCCCTTCCCAGCCCTGACATCCCCTGTTCTCAGGCCCCTTCCCAGCCCTGACATCCCCTGTTCTCAGGCCCCTTCCCAGCCCTGACATCCCCTGTTCTCAGGCCCCTCCCAGCTATGATTCTTGATTCTAAGTGTCCTCTCAGCTCTAAATTGTTTTCAGGATGTTGGCAGATGAAGGAGGATGGGTTCAGAGTTATTTCCTTTGGAGTCTTGGTCCCATCCCAGTTTTCCCAGGCCTAGGTATTCGTGGGACTTGCTTCCCTCACAGACAGACAGCCCACTTGTGATGGCCCCCTTTTCCTTTCTCTCCTTGCTTGCCATCTTCCTTTGCCCTTAATAATACATCTGGAGAGTCCAGGCCCCTCCCCAGAAGGGAGGGGGGACTGCTGTTAGGGGAACCAGGAAGGGACCAGACTGAGTTTGCTGATGAGATCTGAGCTCAGAGTCCAGAGCCAGACTTTGGGCAGATCTCAGAGCCAGACCTTCTTGGTTTGTCCTAACCATGGCCACACAGAGAAAGGCAAGAAGAAAGGTTGAAAATGGCTCTTCACCTGACTGAGGGAAGGGCCAGGATCAGTGTTGACATCAGAAAAATGGGCCCATTGGGCTTCCTCCAATTTCATGGAATTTAGAGATGAAAAGGGCCACAGGTCATCTAATCCACCTCATTCATTATGCCACTGAGGCCCAGAGACCACAGGGGACTCGCTTCTAAGATCTCATGGATAGTAAAGAGCAAAATTGAGATGTTAACTTGGGTCCTCTGACTCTACCTGGTATGCTCTTGACTTGTCTTTATAGAAAGATATGAACCAGGATCTGAGGGGGCAGCTCGAAGACATCATGGAGCCAAGAGAGATGAGGCAGGACTTTATCCCCATGTGCCCCAACCATCAGCGCCAGTTACAGATCCTGGCCTGGGTAAGGGCCTGGGATGCCAGCAGCTTGTGGGGGTGGGAAGGTGGGGGCCAGGACTCTTAAGCAGGAGGGGGGGTTGGGGGAGTGGGGGCAGGGGTTGTGGGAGGAGGGACATCGGGTCAGAATGGGAGGGCTCCCCCCTCCCCCCTCCCCCAGTCCAGCTATGGTAGATAACTTTATTGGGGGCTCCCTGGAATGTCCCAGGAGAAGGACTGTCCCCAGATGATGGATGACCCAAGGACAGTGCAGGTGCTAAAACAAAAAATCTGCCCTCACGAAGACCCCTTCACAGAGAAGTCCCAGGTAAGACAAAGAGAAGCCCAGAGTCCAGAAGTGCCACTTGTCCCAGCCAAGGCTGGCCTCCAATCCCAATGGAGGCTCTGACAGGAGAGGCAGCTCTGATCCTGGGCTTCAGGTGTAGAAGCTGGGAGTGTTGTGATTCTAACAATACTAGGGTGATGTTGGGCAAGGCTCTGAGCCTCAGTTTCCTCAGAGCTGGACCAGATGAGCCCATAGTCCTATGTTCCTAAGGGCCCCTTCAGAGAGATGCCTGGGGGAGGTAGTACCAGGACTGAAAACTCTGGGTACTAGGATATTCTTTGGGAGGTCCTTGTCAACTCTCTATGCTCCAGCCCAGGCAGGAAGGACCCTTCACCTGAAAGCACTACCTACTGCAGAAATTTCACCACTCCTCTTGATTCTCCTCTATTCCCCCACCACTTCACCCTCATCAGCCTGCAAGGAAGGGTATGGAGCTTAGGATGGGGTTGGCAGAGGGCAGGGGATAATGAAGATGAAGCCAAGTTTAAGCCCAGTGATATGGGCTATCCTCCCCTCCTTGTAACTCCTGCTCCACCCCTGGGACGGCACTATCTTCCTTGCCACCACCCTGACCTGAGGGCAATCCACAGCCCAAGTCACTGAGCTGCCCTCCTAAGGCTCTCCCTTCCTGACCCCCCCAGAAAGAGCTGCAGCAGATGAGGCTGTCCTTTGAAAGAAAGAAGACATCTATCACAGAGGTAACACACCAATCTCCTCAGGTGGGTGGGCTCTCTAAGGGTCATCCAGTCCCTTCCCCATCCTCCCAACCAATCTGACCCCAGCTGAGCCCCAGTTCCAGCCCCAGGCTTTGGCCTAGGTCACATATTTCCAGTGTGGTTCTGTGGGAGGAAAGCAGCAACTGGATTTAAGCCGGGGGCAACTAGAGCTGAAATCTTCACTCCTCCAGGGAGCTGCCCTTCCCTAGTTCCTCCAAAATACTAATAACAATAGACACCATGACATCAGCTGCTGCTCCCATTTTAAAGTGCTTTAAGGTTTACCCAGCTCTGTGGTTGTGAAAAGTGCTCAATGCAGGAGTAGATACCAAGAGCCTCACACAGTCTGGGGTCAGAAGATCTGAGGCTGAATCCTGGATGTGCACCATGCAATAGCACCGTGTGGGTCTGAAGAAGCCCCCCTCCACTTCTCAGGCCTCAGCCTCCCCATCTATAAAATTGAAAGGGGTTGGTTGACAAGGTCTCTTGATAAAGCCCTCTAAACCCATGATACAACAAAGACTCCTATATAATTGTTACCCCCATTTTACAGATGAGGAAACTGGGTCTCAGAGTTTTCTGTGGTTCACCCATAGTAACATCTGACAACATCAAGTCTTCCAACTCCAATGAAGATTCAGTTCTTCTTGAAGATTTTAGTTCTCCTAGATTCTGCCCCTCTGTCTCTGAGGGTTTCAGGCTCCGCATAATTCTAAGAATCTGACACTATTTCTTTCTTTTTTTTTTTTTTTTAGTGAGGCAAATGGGGTTAAGTGACTTGCCCAGGGTAACACAGCTAGTAAGTGTTAACTGTCTGAGGCCGGATTTAAACTCAGGTACTCCTGACTCCAGGGCTGGTGCTCTATCCACTGCGCCACCTAGCTGCCCCGACACTATTTCTTTTTTTTTTCTTTTTTTTTTTTTTTGTGGGGCAATGGGGGTTAAGTGACTTGCCCAGGGTCACACAGCTAGTAAGTGTCAAGTGTCTGAGGCCGGATTTGAACTCAGGTACTCCTGAATCCAGGGCCAGTGCTTTATCCACTGCGCCACCTAGCCGCCCCCTGACACTATTTATTTCTAAAGAGGGAAACCTTTGGGAAAGTCAGATGCTGTTTCTAAAGCAGTTTGTCTATAAAAGTCTAAGATGGGGGCAGCTAGATGGCGCATTGGATAGAGCACCGGCCCTGGAGTCAGGAGTACCTGAGTTCAAATCCAGCCTCAGACACTTGACACTTACTAGCTGTGTGACCCTGGGCAAGTCACTTAACCCTCATTGCCCTGCAAAAAAAAAAAAAAAAGTCTAAGATACTATGTCTCTAAAATTCTGGTGCCTTTTTCTTAGAATGTATAATACTTTGTTTCTAAAATTCTAAGAACATTGGTCTTTAAGATTCAAATGTTAAAGAATTCAGGAACTCAATGCCTACCAGCATGCTCTTAGACTAAGATACTTTGTTGCAAAAATCCTAAGACAATTTCTAGGATTGTTAGATTTTTGTTGCCAAGATTCTAAGATACTTTGTATCTAGGGATAAATTGGATATTTTGTCTCTAAATTTGTAAGCTTAATCACAAAATTCTTAGAGTCTGATAGTACATTTCTAAGGATAGTACATCTAAGGATTAGAAACAATTTCTATAATCTAAACCCATTTTAAAAATACTTCATCTCAGGGCAGCTAGGTGGCGCAGTGGATAGAGCACTGGCCTTGGAGTCAGGAGGACCTGAGTTCAAATCCAGCCTCAGACAATTAACACTTACTAGCTGTGTGACCCTGGGCAAGTCACTTAACCCCAAATTGCCTCAATTAAAAAAAAACTATTTTGTCTCTCAGATTCTAACATACTTTGTTTATAAAATTCTAAGATGCCTTGAAGCAATTAGTTGATGAGTTGAGGCAGCCAGGGTGGTTAGCAATGAATCAGTAGGGGCAGCTAGGTGGCACAGTGGATAAAGCACTGGCCCTGGATTCAGGGGGATGTGAGTTCAAATCCAGCCGCATACATTTGACACTTACTAGCTGTGTGACCCTGGGCAAGTCACTTAACCCTCATTGCCCTGCAAACCCCCCCCCCAAAAAAAGGAATGAATCAGTAGGGGCTGGCCTGGAGTCAGGAAGACCTGAGTTAAAATCCTACTTCAGACTAGCTGTGACTGAGCACATCTCTTAAGCTCTGTTTCCTCTGTTTCATCTATATGGTGGGGTTAATATAAATACTTACCTCCTGGGTGTTGGATAAGGATCAAATAATATCTATCTATCTGTATATGTATAATACATATCTGTATGTATATATATATATATATGTTCTGTATGTATGTGTGTGTGTGTGTGCACGTGCACACGCGCACACATCTTCCTTCTAAGAGGAAGGCAGCCTTAGTTAGCTTAGCCTCAGTTAGCATAGAACAGAGGCTTATAGCCAGAAGGTCTTGATTCAAGCTCCATTCTTGATTGGACCATCTTCCTGATAAGGTCACTTGGCCTTTGCTTCAGGTACCACTTGATCTAGATGACCTCTGAGCTCTTGGGAAGCTCTGAGATCCTGTGATGCTCTCCTGACTTTAGTTTTTCATCGGCAAAATAGGGAGAATGATCCTCACATGACTTCCCATAGAGGAAGTATTTTCTCAGAGGGACAGCTTAGTGGTGCAGTAGATAGAGCCCCACATCTGAAGTCAGGAAGACCTGAGTTCAAATCCAGCCTCAGACACTTGCTAGCTGGGTGACCCTGAGCAAATCACTTCACCTCAGTCTGCCTCGGTTTCCTCATTTGTAGAATGTGGATGATAAGAGCACTTGCTTCTCAGGGTTGTTGTATCAAATGAGGTAATAATTGTAAAGCATTTAACACAGTGTTTGGCACATGGAAAACACCATATAAAGACTGGCTGTAGTAATAGTTGTTGTTGTTCTAGATAAGGGAGCAGTTGTTGGGTAGGCTCCTTAAGTCAGCTGTGGCCAAATGTGGAGTCACTGCTCCACCTTGTGGCCACAGTTGGGAACTGCCCCTTCCCCAGTGTCTTGGTGCCACCCCAATCCCCACCCAGAGTCCCACCTTTCCTCTTACCTCAAAGTCTCATAGAACCAAAGAGCATCAGAGCTGGAAAGAACCTTAGAGATAGTCTAGTTATCCTTTAACACATGAGGAAAATGAGGTTGAAAGGGGAGGCACATAGCTTGTGAGGGGCAGTGCCAGGATTTGAACAAATTTTCCTAATTCTGAGGCCACCAGGGGGTGCCATAGTGCAAGAGCCATAAGCCTGGAATCAGGAAGACTCATCTCTGAGTTCAAATTTAGCCTCAGACACTTGCTAGCTGTGTGACCCTGGGCAAGTTACTTCATACTGTCTGCCTCCATTTCCTCATCTGTCAAATGAGCTGGAAAAGGAAATGGCAAACCACTCCTGTATCTTTGCCAAGAAAGTCCCAAATTGGGGCAGCTAGGCAGTGTAGTAGATATAGCACTGGCCCTGGATTCAGGAGGACCTGAGTTCAAATTCAGCTTCAAATACTTGACACTTACTAGCTGTGTGACTCTGGGCAAGTCACTTAATTCTCATTGCCCTGCTTTAAAAAGAAAAGAAAATCCCAAATGGGGTCACAAAGAGTCAAACAGACTGAATAAGAGTGTCCCAGGGTGCACCATCTGCAGGCTTCCTGTGGACAAACAAGGGGTTCCCAGTATAGAGCCCACCATGGTGGCTGGAGGGAGTTGTAGAAGAGGTGTGAAGAGTTGGGTCAGCTCCATGACAGGGCCAAGTCTGCTGTTCCTCCTTGCACAGGTGTGGGATGGCATGAGTGAAGTTCACATGTCCTTGACTAACCAGGCTGAAGGACTTCTGGTAGGTTGACCTGTCTCCTGGGTGGGAACTAGGCAGGGGGAAGGGAGGGGCTATTAGCCACAGCCAAACCTCTGGGAAGCCCCCAGCCAGGCTAGGGCAAAAGCAGTGGCAGAGGGGGGCCCAAGCTTGGGGTTCGCCCAGACTCTGGGATCAGGAGAATTCTCTGCCCCCCCCCTCCACAAATAGCAGGATCTTCCAAGCTCATTTCCCCAGAGACCGAGCAGCTCAGAAAAGCATCACCCACACAGATCCTCAAAGCATTTAGGGCAGAGGGGTGTGCTGAGGGACCAGATGACAGTGAGCTGAGGGAACCAAAGAGGAAGTAGAGTTGGGGGGGATGGAGAGACAGCAGAAGGATCAGGGCAGACAGCCAGCAGAGGGCAGTAGAATTGAGAAAGAGACAGAACAGGGGGATGGGCACAGGAGGAGTGGGATAGGGACAAGTAGACTGGAGGAAGTGGAGGGTCAGTACCCAGCAGCAGGGGGTGGGGCAGGAGGGGACTGAGAAAACACAGATGCTCTTTCCTCTGTTCTCGGTTTCAGAATCTCAAAAAGGATATCCGAGATGTGTTAGATGAGGTGGAAGACATCCGGATGGAAATCCTTCGGTGAATATAGGCAAACAGCACCCCTGCTGACTGAAGTGATGAGCCTGCCTAAACTGCCCCCTTCCTTCTCCTGCCCCACCCCCCAAGATACCTGGAGAGCAGGAACTACCCCCACCCCAATAAGATGCTGAGTGAAGGGAAGTGGTTGGGGGGGGCGGTCCAGCATGAAAAGACCTCATTACCACCTTCATCCCAGAACACCCTCCCCTCCCCCAATGACACAACCAGGGAGAGCAGAACTGTGCCCATGGAAAACTGGATTTCCCAGGGTTTCTGGAACAGTCTCTGCTATCTTGGATTTGCACAGGGACAAGGCCCAATGCCAAACTCTGACCAGGAAAGGCTTGCTTATGCAGGAGAAGAAGGTGAGCACACTTTCCATCCCTCCCTGTCCCCATCAACTTATTCAGTGGAAGCCAAATATGTTCTAAGAGAGGCAGGTAGGCTCAGGGAAAAGAGCAGCCCAGTCCCACCCTGTCCCTAACTTATGGCATGATCTTGGGTAACTTCCCCTCTCTGGACCTCAGTTTTCCCCATCAGTAAAATTCTGGGCAGCTAGGTGGCACTGCAGTGGATAAGAGCAATGGGCCTGGAGTCAGGAAGACCTGAATTCAAATCCAGACTCAGACACTTACTGGCTGTGTGACCCTGGGCAAGTCACTTAACCTCATTTGCCTCAGTTTTCTCATCTGTTAAATGAGCTGGAAAAGGAAATGGCAAACCCCTCCAGTATCTTTGCTAAGAAAACCCCAGATGGGTCATGGAGAATTAGATGTGAATGGAATGACTGAACAACAAAAAACAAAAAATTCCAGGAGAATTCTGGGGCATTACTTCCCAAACTTTTCAAGTATGAAGCCCTATAGACCCACCTCTTTTCTTTTCTTTTCTTTTCTTTTCTTTTCTTTTCTTTTTTGGGGGCAGGGCAATGAGGGTTAAGTGACTTGCCCAGGGTCACACGACTAGTAAGTGTCAAGTGTCTGAGGCCAGATTTGAACTCAGCAGGGCCAATGCTTTATCCACAATGCCACCGAGCAGCCCCGGACCCATCCCTTTTCAATGTCAAAAAGCTTCCTAAATCACACCCACAGGGAACTGAACTCACTTTGCATGTTTTGTTGGTTCTGGATAAAATTCAAATGATAATGCTTGGGTCACATATGGTTTCTCAGACCCATAGTAATAACTCTATGACCCCCCCCAGGGGTGTATGTTCCACAGTGATCTCCAAGCCCTTTCTCAGCTCTGATCTAGGTTCTATGGCAGTTTCTTAAATTTTTTCCACTTCTGACCCCTTTTTCACTAAAGAATTTTTAATGTGACCCCAGGTACATAAGTATATAAAATAGATATACACAACCTTTGACTGTTGCCAAATTTTTCACAACCCCCACATCCATTTGCACAACCCCATGTGGGGTTGTGACCCACAGCTTAAGAAGCTTTGTTCTATGGTCTGACGTTCCTAAGTCCCAGACTGATTAAGTGACTTTCCCGGTGTCACATAATCCCTTAAGCTCTTGCATGCCCAAGACACTCAGAGTCCACTGCAGATTTAGGAAGTAGATCTGACTTTGGGCTCCATGTCCTTTCACAGATGCCCAGTTTTTAACCCTGGCTTTTAATGATAAATATGCTTTTTCTACTTGAATGTAGGAGTGGTTGCTAATGAGCACATTGGTGTTTTGTGTAAAGGTTGAAATGGAGGAGTGTGATCTGGATTCTCTTTAAGGCCCCTTCCAGTTCCCAGCCCCCAGTAAGCCCCTCCCTCTCTCCTTCTGCCCTAGCCACCCCAGCCGCCTTCCACTATAAGAAAAGATGTCCAGAACTGGTCCAGGTAGGTGGAGCTGGCCTCCTGGGCATACACAAGGGTTACATTCTATGGGAAACTCATCCCAATGGCAAGGACCTTCAAGGGTGGTTTGGGTCAGCATCACATCATTGCTCACTGGAGCCATTCAATAAGCCTTGATGCCCATTGCTGATAGTTCTGCTGAATAAGACACACAAATATCAGTGGCAGGGGAGCAGGGAGGAAGGCACATCTCCAATCCCAGGGGAAGGGCAAAAGTGTATCTCCAGTGGAATGCCTCAGGGATCTATCCTTGGCCCCCTATTGCTGTACATTCTTATCGGTGACTTGGATAAAAGCATGAATGAAATTTACCAAGGACAGAATACTTAGGGGGACAATTCATGCACTGAATAACTGAATGAGGATTCAACTAAAAACTGGAAGGCTCAAATATTGGGGTAAATCTAATAAAAGGACATTTAATAGGGATAAAATGCAGTCATGCACCTGGTGGGGTGGGGTTTTTTTAATCAACTTCACAAGTTGAAGATATGGAGACAACAGTTTGCCTGAAAAAGATCTGGGGGTCTCAAAGATCGAGGTCCATATAACTGCAGAATGGGGTGGCAACCACGAAAGTTAATTGAACCATTGGGAGGCAGAGCATCCAAGAATAAAGAAGTAATCGGCCTCCTGTCCTCTGCCAAGGTCAGGCAGATCTGGGCACCACATTTTAGGGAGAATGTGGATAAACCAGAGTGTGTCCAGAGAAGGCAACCAGGGTGGCCTTGAGATCTGTCATGTAATGATCAACTAAAGGGATTAGGCAAGTTTGCCCTAGAGAACAGTGACTTTTAGCACTAGGAGTAGGCCTAGTAGCTGACTTCCTGGATTTAAAAGACTGTTAATGGATAAAGCACAGGCCCTGGATTCAGGAGGACCTGAGTTCAAATCCAGCCTTAGACACTTGACACTTACTAGCTGTGTGACCTTGGGCAAGTCATTTAACCCCATTGCCCCCCACACACAAAAAAGACTGTTAAGTACAAAGAGGATTCACCTTCTTTCTGCTGGGCCCCACTAAAAGGTGGTAAACTTCTAATTAGCAGGGAAAATAGTTTTCTAATGACTGGAGCTCTCCAACAGTGAAATGGCCTGCCTCTAGAAGTAATGAGCTGCTTGTCACTGCAGTGGTTCAGGCAGAGTCTTGATGACCCCCCCTATCATGAACACTTCAGAAAGGATTCCTTGACTGATGGGGGGGGGGAACAGCTGCTCTCTGAAATGCTAAAGCTGTAACGTTCAATGGGGGCAGCGAGGTAGTACTGGCCCTGAAGTTGGGAGGACCTGAGTTCACATCTAACCTCAGACACCTGCTAGATATGTGACCCTGGGCAAGTCACTTAACTCCAATTGCCTTTTTTTGTGGGGAAATGAGGGTTAAATGACTTGCACAGGGTCTCACAGCTAGTAAGTATCAAGTGTCTACGGTCACATTTGAACTCAGGTCCTCCTGAATCCAAGGCTGGTGCTTTATCTACTGCATCACCTAGCTGCGCCCCCCCCCCAATTGCCTTTTTTTAAAAACCATATAGAGCCATCTCCAGTCATCCTGATGCATATCTTGCCACTGGACCCAGATGGCCCCAGAGGACAAAGTGAAGCTGGTGACTTTGCAAAGCTCTCCCTCACTTAAATCCAATTTATTGCAAGTCATGACATCAGTCATGCTCCACTTTGAAAATGAAGGACAGGGGCAGCTAGGTGGCACAGTGAATAGAGCACCAGCCCTGGATTCAGGAGGACCTGAGTTCAAATCCGGCCTCAGACACTTAATAATTACTAGCTGTGTGACCCTAGGCAAGTCACTTAACCCCAATTGCCTCACCAAAAAAAAAATAAGGAAAGAAAAGAAAATGAAGGACAAACAACAATGTTCAAAGATGGTAGCATTCTAAGCAGTAGCTGGTAGATACTGAGAATATAGCCCATGGGCCAGTCCTTGACCTCTTTAGGACCAAAACATTTAGCCCAATGCCTACTGTACCTAGGAAGTGTTGGTGGCAGGGGTCTGGAATTCTCTTCTATGCCAATTCAATTATTTACCCCCAAGCCCCCCAAAAGTATAGGATCACAGAATGTCAGAGCTAGAAGAAACCTAAGAACAAAAACTAGCTGGGCTGGAGAAGGTGCTTCTAAAACATGAAATGTAAGGACTAAAAACATAGAGCATAGAATGTCAGAGCTGGGAGGAACCTTAGATATCACCTCGTCAAAGTCTCTTAGTTTATGTAATAGGAATCTGAGGCTTGGAGCGGCTTAGCATCTCTCCCAAGGTCACATACCAAATTAGTGACAGAGCTGAGATATGTATCCAAGTCCTGTGCCTTTTACACCATGCTAGTGTGCATGCTCCTGGAGAGCAGCATCAGGGAGGAACTTGATCCCTACCTCCTCTCTTCCCTTCTCTCCCCCCAGGAAAGCCTGGACATTCTTGACCAAGGGGTGTTTGTGCCTGTTCGTCTGCAGTGTCCTGTTTTACATCTATGTAGTGAACCCTACCCCCTATGAGAGCCTTCTTCCCCCAATTATTGGCCAAAGCACAGTCTGGCGCATCCGGACCTGGTGCAACCCCTTCCTCAGGGTGGAAGTGGACGACTTCCTGCCATTTTAGGGTCAGAGCTTCATGCAGAGAGGTGAGTTACATCCCCAAAGAGGAGGTTGGTTCTTCCTCATAAGCATGCCCACGCCTGCACTGCCCCTGCCAGATAAGTCACAGCAGAAATAGGCCTCTGAGCCTATACCCCCATCCCCTTACCTTAGGAGAGAAAAACCTGAGAACTGGAGGGATCGCCCTCACTTAACGTGGCCTGTGAAGGGCAGGAGCAGGATTCTAACCATGAAATCATTAACTTGGAGCCATATGAGACATTAGAGACCTCTCATCCAACACGCTTATTTTATAGATGGGTAAACTGAGGTACAGACAGGTCAAGTACATTTGCCACCGTCACATAGGTATTAACTGTCAGAGCCAGGATTCCAATCCATTTTGTTGGACTCTGAACTCAGCCCTCTTCCTTCTATAACAGACACTGCCTGGAAGATTCTCCCTACCCCCTCCAAGTCTCTAGAGCTTTGAGCTTTCCTATGGACACCATTGCTAACACACCCTTCCATTGGTGACATTCAATTCTGCCGTGGTCCTGTGAATGAGGAAAAGCAGTAACCATAAACTGAGACCCAGATGGGAAAGTGACTAGCCCACCATCCCACCTAGCAAGTAAAGGGCAGAAGGTAGCTGGACCCAAAGTTTCTTGATACTCCCGCTAGTATTCTCTCTAGAAGAGAGATTTTAGGGGCAGCTAGGTGGTGCAGTGGATAGAGCACTAGCCTTGGAGTCAGGAGGACCTGGGTTCAAATCCGGCCTCAGACACTTGACACTTACTAGCTGTGTGACCCTGGGCAAGTCACTTAACCCCAATTGCCTCACAAAAAAAAAGAGAGATTTTACAACCAGAGCCTGCCTTTTAGGGGAGGGGAGAGCAGTGCCACCCCTACGGAGAAAGCACAAGTGCTGGCACTGATGCCCCATTGAGCAGGGGGAGGGAGTTGTATGGAATCTTCATGTAGGTGAGAAGGAGCATGACTGGTGAAGGGGCTCTGTCTGTGGAGTCAGGAGACAGCCTTCATCCTAATCAGCTGGGTGCCACTGGGCAAGTTATCCTCTCTGTCTCTGTCTGTCTGTCTCTCTCTCTCTCTCTGTCTCTCTCTGTGTGTCTCTGTCTCTGTCTCTCTCTGTGTGTCTGTCTCTGTCTCTCTGTCTCTGTCTCTGTGTCTCTGTGTCTCTGTCTCTCTCTGTGTGTCTCTGTCTCTGTCTCTCTCTGTGTGTCTGTCTCTGTCTCTCTGTCTCTGTCTCTGTGTCTCTCTGTCTCTGTCTCTCTGTCTCTGTCTGTCTCTCTCTCTGTCTCTCTCTCTGTGTCTCTGTCTCTGTCTCTGTGTGTCTGTCTCTGTCTCTGTGTCTCTCTGTCTCTGTCTCTGTCTCTCTCTCCCTCCCTCTTCTATCTCTCTCTGTCTCACTCTGTCTTTATCTCTCTCACCCTCTCCTGTCTCTGTCTCACTCTCTCACTCTCCCTCCTCCCTCTTCTCTCCTCTCTCTCTTTTCTCTCCCTCTCTGCCTCAGTTTCCTCCTCGGCAAAATAGGAGTAATATTCCCTATATACCACATAGTAGAACTCTGGGGAATGCACTTTGCAATGGGAAGAAGAGGTTGTACTTTTGTACAAATGATACAATAGAACTGTTACAAATGGAAAGAAAAATGCTGCTGTTGGCTGGGTGACCTTGGCGATCACTCAGCCACCCTTCTCGGGGTCTCAGGCTCCCTCTCTATAAAATACAGGCATTGGACGAGATGGTCTCTCAGGGGCCTCCTGGATTCCAGCCCCTGGCTGGGGCCAGAGAGGGGCTGGTGGGGCCTGATGAGGCAGGGCTGGGCAGGAAAGCGGCCCTGGGTCAGAGAGGAGGCAAAGCTGTGAATCACTTTTCCAGGGAAGAAGAGGACATGGTCCCACTCTCCAGGCTGCCTCCCTCTTCTCTGCAGTTGATGGGAACCAGCTGCAGACTCCTGCTCTGTCCATCCTGTCTTGTTTGAGGGCTGGGCCCTGGAAAGCATCACATAGAGATTTCTGATATTTGAGATGATGTATGTTTGTATTTCTCCTTGGAAATAGCCCCCAGGTCCCTTCCCCTGGAGCTCCCAGGCCCCACATTCCAGAGCAGGCCGTCCCATTCTTCCCCCCCCAATCTCCACAGGAGATGGGTGCCCCAGAGGAGAGGCTGGGGAGGTGAATGGCCAGGGTGGGGAAGAGAGCCGGGAGGAAGTGGTATTGATGAGAGGCAACAATGTGATGAGGTCCCAAGAGTCACAAAACCTGGCTTCCAGTTTGCTGTGAGAGCCCAAGGAAGTCCCTACCCCTCTCTGGACCTTTGGTTCCTATTTCTCAGCAGTGATGAGCCTTGGGAGATGTTGAGATCAATCTCCTTGTTTTTACAGAGATTGAAGCCGAGGCACAGAATGCAGCAATGCCTTGCTGAGGGTCACAGAGTGAATTAGTGTCAAAGGGAGTAGGGGGCAGCCAGGTTTCCTGGCTGCCAATCCTGGGTTCTTTAGATGCCCCATACAAAAAGGAGAGGGAACCAGGCAGCCTCGGGGATGAGTATGTCACAGGGCATGAGCATCTCTCTCTCTGATGAGGAGCTGGACACTATTCTCCCTCTGACCCTGTAGTCTATAGAGCTGTCGGTGCCCGATATCCACCCAGCAAATTGAATTCCCTGCAGGGCCCAAGGAAAGGAGTTGCTCTGGGCTTCTGCCAGATCTCAGCTGTCCTCCCTCCCCCAGGGCACTTGGGAGAGGGAAGGGATGGTGGCTAAGATCAGTTCATTTCTGCTGCCAGTGACTGGAAGCATTGACTTTTCCCAGGGCCTTGGACCTAGGGACTCCAGGCTTTTAACATGTTCATCTTTTCCCCATCTTGGGGAAATTCTGGACCCATTGTGTGAGGTAGCAGATGGAGTCAGTTGGAGCCCACTGCCCCACAGACCCCACATACCAAGGTTAGCCAAGGGCTTGTCACAATGGGAGGGAGCTAATGCAAGTTTCATTATACCCATTTTGCAGTTGAGGAAATGAAGGTGCAGAGGAGGAGAAGTGACTCCCAGAGCCTCAGAGCTAGGATGTTTCCAAGTAAGGACTTAAGATCATAAAGTTAGCCCAAGTCAGGATTTGAACCTAGGTCTTCAGAGAACAAATCCAGCTCTTTCCAGAGCACCCCTACCTTCTTGATTGGGTATAAAGATAACCCACAGAGTGACAGAGACTTTGAAACTAAAATACTAAAAACTGATGTGGGGAAGCAGGGAGGAGAGAGGACGACATTGCAGTTTTGTTTTGCAAAGTTAAAACAGAAGAAATGCATACAAGCAACCATAATGATACACATGCGAGTGTGTGCACTCCATCTTAGAGGCTATAGAGTCTAACAAATGTCACTCTGGGCTTCAGCAGAAGTGGAAATCGATTTGTTGCTTATTCTTCCTCGAGGCAGGCTAATCAGCTCACACAAGTCCAAGGTGCCCTCCTGTACTGGTGCTCTTGAGAACACACAGACTCACAAAGTCACACACACACATTCCTACTCAGTGGCTTGGTTGGTGGTCTTCATTCTTGAAGAGAACCAAAATGACATCACTATGTTAGAGTCAAGTTACAGGGTGTCTGACTTGTGGCCAACCAGACCAGCTTGGAAGTTCTACCACAGGTCGGGCACAAATAAGCCATGTGAACATTTGGGGTGGAGTCTCTGAATTTGCTCATCTAGCATTTCTTTTGAGCTACTTCAATTCTGCTTTGCTCATAGAGCACAGCGCCTTCTCTGATGAGGGCACGCCAAGCTGGGTAGTCCTGGGCCAGGGTCTTCCATGTCATGCAAGCAATTCCAAAGTTCTTCAGAGAGACCTTGAGTGTGTCATATCACTCTGACCACCATGTGAGCACCTTCCTGATGTGAATTCTCCACAAAGTAGTCTTTTAGGAAAGTTTAAGATTGGCATTCGAACAGTGTGGACAGCCCATAGGAGTTGTGCTCTCTACAAAGTCACACACAAAGAGGACAGCTAGGTGGCACAGTGGATAAAACACCGGCCCTGGAGTCAGGAGGACCTGAGTTCAAATCTGGCCTCTGACATTTGACACTAGCTGTGTGACCCTGGGCAAGTCACTTAACCCTCATTGCCCTGCCCCCCCAAAAAAGTCACACACAAATACACAATCACACCATCTCACACTCACACATACATACACACACTCAACACACACTCACAAAGTCACATATATACATTCACAGACACACAGTCACATATACACACTCACAAACATACACACAACTCATCACACACACACACACACACACACACACACACACACACACACGATGACCTAAGAGGCTCCAGGCTTGACAAAAGGCATCCCAGACAACCCTGAGTTCCCAGGGTGGATCCTGCCTCACTCCCCCTCATCCCTGGGAACACCTGGAGTTCACATCCTTTCTCCACCAAGGGGCCCCCTGGGCCAAGCTGCTCAGAGAAAATCTGGCAGCCGAGGAAGGACCAAGGCCGGTGGTCTTTCCAGCTGGGCTCCCACTGCTGGAGGCTGGGCAGATAAACAACTTTCTTTCTCTAGGCATCTCTAGGGTGTGATACTCTGTACAGTGTTCAAGCTGGCGTGAGAAAGGAAGGCAATTATTTTTGTTTCCAGTGGGAATAGCAGCATGGGGAGAGGGGATGTGTCTGAAGGGAAGTTTGAGGGCCCCAGTGTGGCCAAGCCTGGCTCCCAGAAAGCCCCCCTTCCCCCCCCCACCCCCGCCCCCGCCCCCGCCCCAGTAAGTTGCCTGGGAGCCAGCTGTTGGTTTACAATAGTTACAAAAGCTCCCTGGCTGCACCTACAGGAGTCAGGAGTCTACCAAAAGGATCTGGGAAGAACATTAAAGGGATATGCGGGGGCCCCTGGGGTGTGGGTGGAGAGGTTGGGGGAGGAAGCCCACAGTCCCAAGCAAAGGGGGCCTCCTGGCTCTGAGTGTGGAGGAGGGGCACATTCCCCCTTCTCCAGCCCAGCGCCTGGGTGGGGAGGAGAGGTGGGCTGGTGCACGAGCCAAAGAGGACACTCAAGACACAGGGAGGTGGCCCCCATTGGCTGGGACAGCCGGTGGGGCTGGCCGCCACTGCTGAGGACCAACCTCAGAAGCTGAGTAAAAGGCAGCTGGCCTTGCTCCTCCTAGCTCCCCCCTCCCCTCCCCAGGGGACAGACGTCTCCCAACTCAGCCCCAGCTATTTCCGCTGCAGAGGAAGGTCTGGTCTGGGCCACAGCTGCTGGCTTGGAGATGCCGTCACTGTCAAAGAGGTGATTCAGAAGGCTTTCATCTCCCCCTCCCCCGTGCTGGCCCCACTCCCAGCTCTAGAGCCAGGCCAAGATGTGGATTTGCTGTGCTTAAAACTCTGCTTATTCTAAGAGAGGGCTGGGGGGTGGGGGAAGGCTGAGTTAGTGACTAGTCGATCAACAGGCATTCATGGAGCACTTATTATGTATCAGGTGCTTCCACCTAATTGGGGCAGCTAAGTGGTACAGTGAGCAGTCAGGAAGACCTGAGCCCCAATCTGACCTCAGATACTTACTAGCTAGGTGACCCTGGCCACGTCACTTAACCCTGTTTGTCTCAATTTCTTCATCTGTCAGATGAGCTAGAAAAGAAAATGACGAACCCCTCCAGTATCTTTGCCAAAGAAAACCCCAAATGGGGTCACAACCGAACAACAAAAATGTATCGGGTGCTTACTTTAAACCAGGCGTTAGGCTAAATGCTGGGATAAAAATGGGACAAAAGACAGTCCCTGCCTTCAATGATCTTCCAATCCAGTGGGGGAGCCGGCACAAAAACATCGGTGGAGATGGCCAGTGCCCCACAGGGCTCAGTCCTGGGCCTCCGGCCCCCGGCCCCCGGCCCCCGGCCCCCTGCCCCCGCCCTCTCCCTCTGTTCTGTTTCACTTGATGATCTCATCAGCTCCCACAGACGATTCCCAGGTTTATTTGTCCCTCCCTAAACTCTCTTCCAACCTCCAGTCTTGCCTTCCCAACAGCTCAAATGAAATGTCCCATAGACACACTCGACAGAGTCCAAAGCTTCCCCATTCCAAACATCCCCATGACTGGCAATGACACACCAACCTCCCAGTCACCCCAGCTCAGCATCGGAGCCACCTCTCTCACTGCCCATGTCCAATCTGCTGCCAAGGGCTGTCGATTTCCACCTTCAGAACATCTCGTATAGTCAGCCTTCTCTGCCCTGATGCTGCTACCATCCTGGGGCAGACTTTCGCATCAAGCCTAGAGCATTGTAACAACCTCCCAGCCATTCTCCCAGGCTCTCCGCGCTGTAGCCCATCCTTCACTGGGATCCCAGGTCTGACTGTGCAACCCCCTATTCAGTAACCTCCAACCTGGCTCCCTCCCGCCCTTTCAATCTTCCTCTACCTGACTCTCCACCACTTACTCTGAGATCCAGGGACACTGGCCTCCTGACTGCTCCTCCAACAAGGACCTCGGCCTGCCAGTGCCAAGGCCAGCATCTTCTCTGCCACCCCCCCCCCGGCCGCCCCCGGCCTGGAACACTCAGCCTCCTCATCTCAGCCTCCTGCCTTCCCTGGTTCCCTTAGTCCCAGCCAAAATCCCACCTTCCAAAGGAAGTCCTTTCCAATCCCCCTCCATGCTAGCGCCTTCTCTGAAATGATTTCCAATTTACCTCATCTCATTTGTCCGTCATCATTTGCTTGTCTCCCCTGTTAGATTGGGAGCTCTTTGAGGGCAGGGACTGAGTGTGCCTTTCTCTCTATCCCCAGTGCTTGGTGCAGTGCCTGACATATAGTAGGTGCTTAATAAATATTTGGTGACTGACCAAATTCAGATCTTATTTGAGTCTTGAAGCAAACCAGGGAGGCCAAGAGTGAGAGAGGGAGAGGGAGAGGGAGGAGCAATCCAAGCAAGAGGCACAGCCAGGAGTGTCCTGGGGGGCGGGGCAGTGGCCCCGGCTTCCAGAGTCTGCAGTGAGGAAGCTCCCTCAGCTAGGGCAGGGCAGCAGCTGCTCTTTGGTGCCTGGGGCACTGATAGATCACTTGCTTAATGTCACCCAGCAAGCCTGAGTCAAAGACAGAATTTGAACCCAGCTCATCTCAAGACCTGCCCTATGGGCACTAGGCACTTTAAAAAATGGATGTTCATTACCTGATTGCACAAATATAACCTATATCAAATTGCTTATCATCTTAGAATGGAGGGAGGGGAGGGAGAAAATTTGAAACTCAAAATATTAAAAAACGAATGTTCAGGAGGCAGCTAGGTGGCACAGCAGATAGAGCACCAGCCCTGGATTCAGGAGGATCTGAGTTCAAATCTGGCCTCAGACACTTGACACTTACTAGCTGTGTGACCCTGAGCAAGTCACTTAATCCTCATTGCTCTGCCCCGCCCCCAATAAAAGAATGTTCAAATTCTTTGTATGTGATTGGAAAAAATACACTTTAAAAAAAAGATGGACATTAACAATTAACAGTTTCAGACATAATCTATTTTTTCTTTGCATATTGAAATATTCATGTTTCTTGATGTTTGTTAAGTTCATCATTTTTTAAAAAAAGGTTTTTTTAAAGGGAAAAAGAATTTGTTTGAGGGGCTTTTGGCCTGAGTCAGAGGAGAGGCCTCTGGGCCAGGCTGGAACAATCAAGGATAAACATCTGGGGATCTGATTTCCTCAATCATGAGCCCAGGGGGCTGGTGCTGGGGTGGGGGAGGAAGAGAAGAAGGGGGGATCTCAAAGGCTTGCCCCATCCAGCTGCTAATATTAGTAATGCTGAGAAAGCCCAGGCCTTTCTGAGGAGGCCAGAGCCAGGAAGGGGCCCCATGCTAGGGGAAGAAGCCTCTCCCCCAGCTCTGGTTCTGGGTTGTAGGCTAAAGTGAACCACAAGGAATGGCAGGGGCAGCCGGGGGAGGGGGGATTGGGGGGGAAGGGATGAGGGGGACATCCTGTTAGTGACCTGAGAGAGAGCTGACACAATTAGTCCATCAGCATTTAAAAAGTTTTGTTTAATTTCTGAAATAAAACCAGCATTTCTGTGTTTACTAAGCACTTACCACATGCCAGGAACTGAGCCCAGGGCTGGGGGATTAAAGACCAAATTTTTAAAAGGGAAACCAGAACCTGTCCTTGAGAGACGTCTATTTTGCCATGTGAGAAATGATATATATTTAGCCGAATACAAATAAATGGAAGGAAATGGGCAGAGGTGGGCACTGGGAGCTTGAGGGGCAAGGGACTCATGCAAGATGGAGCTTGAACTGAGGCTTGAAAGAAGTGCAGGATGTTAAGTGATGGGGAGGGGAAAGGGCACTTCAGGCAAGGGGGACAGCCAATGCAAAGGCATGAGATGGGAAACAGAGGCTCATGTGGGAGGAATAGCAAGAAGGCTGGTTTGGCTGGACCATGGAGTTCAGGAAGAGAAATAAGATACAATTCACTCTGCCCTGCCTGGTTTTATCTCCAGAGTACTAGATGCCTCTCCCGGGACAAGCCTATCACTTCTAAACCCACCCTTGTGCTGCTCACTCAAGCTCGGATTGACATTCCCTCTCCCCTGGAGCTGGGGGGCTGGTACTAAACTCCTCCCAATGCCATCCTTTACAGAGCACAGAGACTGGACTCAGTTCATGCCACTGCGCACGTGCTGCTCTGCCTGTGACAACATGCCCCGTACCGGGTACCCCCTGGCATCCCAAGTCCCCTCCCCGGAAACTTTCCTGCCTCCTTTCTCACGTGGCCTCCCCCTTTAGATTGTAAGCTCCTTGAGGGCAGGAACTTGTTTATTCTTATTAATTGTATCCCCAGTGCTTAGTACAGTATCTGGCTTTTCCTAGGCCCTAAATCAATATTTTTTGGATTACCAGATTGGATTAATTCAGCAGGAAAGTGAGGCTGGGGCCAGGTTCTAATGGTTTTAATGCCAAACAGACAAGTTTCTATTTAGTAGGGGGAGTCACAAGATCAAACATTCCCTTTAGAGGGGAAGAGGTGGGAATAAGCATGTGTACCAGGCACAGTGCTAAGTGCTTTAGGAATATTATCTCATTTGATCCTCACAACAAGCCTAGGGATTATCCCAATTTTACTGAGAAGGAAACAGGCAGATAGTGGTTAAGTGACTTGCCCAGGGACACACAGCTAGTAAGTGCAGGAGGTCAAATTTGAACTCATGGCCTCCTGACTCCAGGCCCAGAGCTCTGTCTACTGCACCCCCGAGCTGTCTCATGTTGGAGGCTATGCAGAGGACAGACTAGAGACGGGTGAGACCATGTTCCAAGCATTGAGAATACAAAAAAGACAAAATACAGCGCCTGCCCTCAAGGAGCTCATAGTTAGATGGAGACCAAGTAAGAGTCTACTGCAATAGTCCAGGAGAAGATGATGAATACAACCTGAACTGGGTCCTCTGAGTTGAGAGGAGCTGGATTTGAGAGATGTCACTGAGACAGAAACAAGATTTGGCAACTGATAAAATAAATGGGGTCGGATCAAGGAGTTGACACTGAGGTCACAAACCTTGATGTCTTCTATGAGGAGACACGGGTGGCTTCTAGGAGAGCCAGGGCTGCTGTGTACCAGGAGAATGATCTTCCCTTCTCAGAAATCTGATGACCCTAGGAAAGGGTTGGGTCCAATTCTAATGGTAGAGCAAACTGGTATTCTGCACCAGCCTATCTCTCTCTCTGTTTCTGTCTCTGTCTCTGTCTCTCTGTTTCTCTGTCTCTTTCTCTGTCTCTCTGTTTCTCTCTCTCTCTCTCTCTCTCTCTCTCTCTCTCTCTCTCTCTCTCTCTCTCAGAATCAGTGTATTTGGGCTTCTTTCTCACAAGGTGTATGACACTCTTTTCTCTCCTTGGGGGAAAGAGGGTTGTCCCAAATGGAAACCCCCAATACAAGAGCCCTGTCCCAACTCCAACCTTTAAGGAATGGAGTGTTAGAATTATTCCTCATTTTTCAGAGGAGGGAAATAAGGCCAAGTCAGAACCAGCATTCAAATCTATATCTCTACTTACTCAGAGGCACAAGCAGTAAAATTTCACCCCCAAGTTAAGAAGAATGGGATAAATATCACTAAACACTTTCTCAAACCAACTTTTTAAAGAGAAATTAAAAGGGGAACAGAAACACAAGGCCCTGACTCTCGTGGAGAAACAAAGCTCCTAGGATATCAGCTTCCCATGGATGCACAAAGACTCTTCAACAGCCAGGGGTGTGGAGTAGTTGTGAGAAGTCAGAAACAAGATCATTTGAGGCTTGGCTACCATGAGGAGAAAACTGATCGCTTTCTGCTTAATGGTTATTCTTCTTTTTTTTTTTTTTTTAGTGAGGCAATTGGGGTTAAGTGACTTGCCCAGGGTGACACAGCTAGTAAGTGTCAAGGGTCTGAGGCCAAATTTGAACTCAGGTCCTCCTGAATCCAGGGCCGGTGCTCTATCCACTGCACCACCCAGCTGCCCCTGGTTATTCTTGCTAACTAGGTTTGAGGTACTCTTGGACCACACTCTGAAAAACAGAGCTCACAAGCTCCTCCCAATGCCTTCACCTTCAACAGTCAGCCAGTTGATCCAATTAGCACAAGCCCTTTAATGAAAGGGCATTGCATGAAGAAAAGTAGCAAAACATCTCTCCCATAAATGTGAGGCATGCCCAACCATAAATAAATGCACCACAAGCACCCACAAAGGGAATATGAATAGAGGAAGCCCCAGTAGAGAATTCACAGCCAGGCCAATTCACCTTTTGGTCTTTTCCCATGATGTCCTTGTGATAGCTTCTGCTGGGCCCCTGGGTCTGTCTTTGGTTGGTCTGTGCTCCCTGGAGTCTCAGCTCTAAAGCATTCCACTCCAGGCCCTGGCATCTCTGGACTTGCTCTGTGTGAGCTGCTTCCCTGCAAGATGCCATTGGGGGAAGAGAGATGGAGAAATCTCCTTTTCCCTTGCTCATCTTCCACTTCTAAACTCTCTGTCCCACCCATTTACCCACATCAGTGAGTAAAGAAAAGGGATTATTATCTTTGACAATCAGCAGCTGAATTTCCTGATCTTGTCATATTCAGATGATGCTCAACATGTAACATCCTTCGGGGCAGCTAGGTGGCGCAGTGGATAGAGCACCAGCCCTGGAGTCAGGAGTACCTGAGTTCAAATCTGGCCTCAGACACTTAACACTTACTAGCTGTGTGACCCTGGGCAAGTCACTTAACCCCAATTGCCTCACTAAAAAAAAAAAAAAAAACATGTAACATCCTTCTATCCTGGAAATAGGACGCTCAAAGTCTAAGCTCACTGTTGCCTATAATTCTAGAGGGCCCTGACCAACCCCTCGATATTCTCTAAAAAGTGGTCCCCTAGGGATGAGGCTTCACGAATTCTCCCATGGTGATGGTTCTAATTATGTCTCATTCATCGAAGTCCTGGATCATTTCAATTCCCTACAAATCCATTCCTGTTATTCACTGTTCCCTTTGGGATTGCCTTTTCCCATGTGAACAAACCCTAGAAAAGAGACTTGTGGTCTGGATTACGAGGCTGCAGGTGCAGAAAAGGGACACAGCAGGATGCCGAGGCTGTCAGGGGGCCCAGGGATGGTCACAGCCACGGAACAGAGAGGGGGGAAAACAGGTGGGGACCAGGCACAGCTGTTCCCAGGGCCAGGGGCCAGGCAAACTCCATGGCCACAAGCTAGTTGGGGTTTAGATTTGGAGAAGGTTTGGGAACTAAAGAAAGGAGAAAGAAGTAAGTGTGGAACAAGGTTTTAAGGTAGTCAAGGGGAGAAATCTGGACTTGGGAGTCAGAAGGACTCCCTCAGTCCCTCACTCATCATGTGGCCCACAACTCACTTGGCTTCTCTGAGCTATAAAATGGGGGAGGGTAGAATCATAAGATTTTGTGCTGGCCCACACCTTAGAGAGCTCAGCTGATAAAACCCTCTCAGTCTAACTGAGGCCCAGAGAGGGCAAGGACCTTGCCTGGGGTCACACAGGGAGGAAGCAGAGGTGGAGTCTGGATATCCTACCAGCTGCCACATGGCTCTGAACTAGGTCTCATTTCTCTAACAGGCCCCTAATGATACTAAGAGCACCAGGAACTACTGAGAATCTGAAGAGAACCTGCTCCAAGGAGGAGCTGGTGTCTTGGGGAGTTCCCCTGGTCTAGGGCTGGAGCCCTTACCCTCCTCCTCCCCTCCCCATCTCACCCTGCCTTGAGTTAGCATGGCAGGGCTGGGGCTGGGCCAGGGCTTAGGAGGCTTAAGGGAGGCTGAGCTATTAAGAGAATAATGTGAGGACAGCTAGGTGGCAGTGAATAAAGCACCGGCCCTGGATTCAGGAGGACCTGAGTTCAAATCTGGCCTCAGACACTTGACACTAACTGTGTGACCCTGGGCAAGTCACTTAACCTTCATTGCCCCACCAAAAAAAGAGAGAGAGAGAGAGAGAATAATGCTCTGGCTGCCCATGTCTGGCCTCAGAGAAGTCAGGAGGAATTTTGCAGGGCACAAGGCAGATTGGCCCTGCTCCAAATCTCCCCTTTCACCCTCACATACTAGCTGCTGCTGTGGCTGCTGGGCAGATTCCTAGCCTACTCTCCCCTCTCTCCACTGGCTCTTACCAAGTCTCAAGTCTGCATGGGGTTCAGGGGCTCCCATCATTCACAGATGAGAAGCCCTGAACCCCATGCAGACCTGAGACTGGGTTCATCCCTCTAGAGCCCAGAGCCTTTGGCAGGGGACAATCTGCCCCCTGGCAGGCAGGCATGAGGAGGAAACCATAGCTCAGGGGAGCTATGCCAGGGTCTCCTCTGTTTGCATGGACTGGGGATACTTCCTTTGAGTCACCTGTTAACTTGATAAGCACACTGACTATCGTGCCTTTGTCTATGTCACCAATAAAAATGTCAGCTCTTATTTGACAAAAACTGTTGGGAAAACGAGAAGATAGTATGGCACAAACTAGGCATAGACCATCTTATACCATATACTAAAATAAGGTCAAAATGGGTACATGATTTAAACGTAAAGGGTGATACCATAGGGAAATTAGGAAAGGAAGGAATAGTTTACCTCTCAGATCTATGAAGAGGAGAATTTATGACCAAACGAGAGATAGAGAATATTATGAAATGCAAAATGGATGATTTTGATTACATCAACTTAAAAAGGTTTTGTACAAACAGAAGCAATGCAGCCAAAATTAGAAGGGAGGCAGAAAGCTGGGGAACAATTTTTACAGCCAGTATTTCTGATAAAGGCCTCATTTCTAAAATATATAGGGGGGGCAGCTAGGTGGCGCAGGGGCAGCTAGGTGGCACAGTGGATAAAGCACTGGCCCTGGAGTCAGGAGTACCTGAGTTCAAATCCGACCTCAGACACTTAACACTTACTACCTGTGTGACCCTGGGCAAGTCACTTAACCCCAATTGCCTCACTAAAAAAACAAACAAACAAACAAATAAAATATATAGGGAATTAAATCAAATTTATAAGAATTCAAGTAATTCCCCAATTGAGAAATGGTCAAAGGATATGAACAGGCAGTTTTCAGATGAAGAAATCAAAGCTATCTATTGCCATATGAAAAAATGCTCTAAATAACTACTGATTAGAGAAATGCAAATTAAAACAACTCTGAGGTACCACCTCATACCTAACAGATTGGGCCCCAAAAAGGAAAATAATAAATGTTGGAGAAGCTGTGGAAAAATTGGAACACTAATGCATTGTTGGTGGAGCTGTGAACTGATCCAACCATTCTGGAGAACAATTCAGTACTATGCTATGGGGCTGTGCATACCCTTTGGCCCAGTAATACCACTACCAGGTCTATATCCCAAAGAGATCATAAAAAAGGGAAAAGGACCAACATGTACAAATATATTTATAGCTACTCTTTTTGTGGTGGCAAAGAACTAGAAATTGAGGGGATGCCCATCAATTGGGGAATGGCTGAACAAGTTCAGGTATATGAATGTAATATAACACTATTGTGCTGTAAGAAACAATGAGCAAGCAGATTTCAGAAAAACCTGGAAAGACTTATATGAACTGATGCTGAGTGAAATGAGCAGAACCAGGAGAACATTCTACACAGTATCAATAATATTGAGTGATGATCAGCTGTGATGGATTTAACTCTTCTCGGCAATACAATGATCCAAGATAATTCCAAAGGACTCATGATGAAAAATGCTCTTCAAATCTAGAAAAAATAACTGTAGAATCTAGATGCAAATTGAACCATAATGTTTCTACTTTTTTTCTCTTTTGAGGTTTTTTCCTTTTGTTCTGATGTCTGATGTTTCACAGCATGACTAATGCAGAAATATGTTTAATGTAATTGTACATATATAACCTATATCAGATTGCTTGCTGTCTTGGGGAGGGGTGATGGAGGGGAGGGAGAAAAATTGGGAACTAGAAATCTTATAAAAACAAATATTGAGAACTATCTCTGGAAACTGGAAAATAATGAAATGCTTTTATGACAAAAAATGAATGAATGAATGGATAGATAGATATGTTAGAATATTATTACCAGGAGTCCCCTGCTGTGAGAGCATGGGTTGACCTTTCTAAGGTTCAGTGTCCTGAAGTTACTTCTCATCAACATGAGACCACTCTCAACCAATCAGCCTGAAGCAGTGTGGAAGGCTGTTTGTTTTGTCAGTTGGCAGCTGAACCAGGAGTGGTTGAGGTAGTTAGGGTTTCCTATTCTTTCAGAGACACTTGTTCTCTCTGTTAACCTGTAATATATTTTTGTTTTGGTTTGGTTTGGTTTGGTTTTTTTGCGGGGCAATGGGGGTTAAGTGACTTGCCCAGGGTCACACAGCTAGTAAGTGTTAAGTGTCTGAGGCCGGATTTGAACTCAGGTACTCCTGAATCCAGGGCCAGTGCTTTATCCACTGCGCCACGTAGCTGCCCCCTACCTCTAATATATTTTAATAAATGTTTAATACCTACACTATGTGATGTTTAAAATCTATATTGTGTGTTAGCCTTAAATTTAAAAGCTTCAGTACCAGTCTTTGGGCATTAAACATTTATTAAAGCATACAGATATTTACAAGGAGTTCAGAAAGTTAAGAAAAAGAAGTCCTACCTAGCCTAGAGTTCCAGCCTGGTTGGGTTCTTCCTCAAGTCCTCCTCCACAAGCCTGCTTTAATCAGGAACTCCCCAGCAAGCTGATTGTGGAAGCTTTTTATAGGTCTGGAACAGAGGCAGTCTTTACACACTGCTTCAAGCTGATTGGTTGGTGTCCTCCAAATCCATTGGCTTTGATGGTGTTCTCAAGTTGAGTTCACAGTCTAGTTTCTGAGAACAATACCTTCTTAAGGGCTAGCCAGGTGTGATTACAATCCAGTTAACTTGAAGTAGGCTAATCAGCAGTCAATGACTCTCACTTGATTCAATCAGTCTAGATTAATCTCCAGGTGGGTCTTTGAGTATCTGCTAAATCCCATTATTTCATCACAACTATTAAACTGTTGTCTTAGCTAGTATTCCCCACACAGGGAACAGGTAAGGTGACCACACACATTTAGTTTTACTCGTCACAGTTTTAGCGAACCAGGTAGGAGAGCTGAACCCCTCAATCTAATGATCTTCACGCTGGGTAAGAAATTTTCTCCTATTTCTATGTGCCTGTCCCTTTAAGTTTTCAAATGGATTTCTTCAACCTCCTAAGTACTTTAGTCTGGTTAATCAATCAAGCAGAGGTTAAGATCATTTTTACACTTGGTCCGTTTGAATTTGAATACTCTACTCCTATTTTTATTTTTACCTTTTTTTTGTTTTTGGTAATGAAAGTTTTGAATATCAAGGAGAGGATTAGAAATAGCATACCCAGGACTCCCCATGAGGAAAGTTACTCATGGACTGGGATGAGGGAAAACTTAGAGTGAAATCAACCATGACCAAGGGAAATCTGATCAGACTGTGTTTTATATGACATAGCTTATTAGAGGAAGAATGGCTTGAACACAGGTCATTTAATCCCCAAAGATTAAGGCATTTACAAGGAATCCTCTGCCACTGGCCACCTAAACATTGACTTTATTGGAAAGTCTGGAGTAAAGCGAGCAGAAAACTGATACAAGGGGATATAAGAGAAAGGGGATCCACACCTGAGTTTGAAACTGAGCCTGTTTCTCAGACTGGAATGCCAAATAGCCCAACTTCTATTTCCTCTACAGAAAATTCACCTTTGGAGGAGACAGAAAAGCCCCAAATTCTTCCCCTTCAAGAGATCTTCACCCATGACCAAAAGGGTACTGTAGTAAAGCTCAGATAATATACACCTTTTAGGCCCAAAGATTTGAGTTCATGGAAACGAGATATTCCTAAATTTGATGAGGATCCCACAACAGTTATCAGCCAGTTTAGAGCAATTTTCAGAGGATATAAGCCCACTTGGGGTGATGTTACTGATCTCATGGAAATGATATTATCCCCACGGGAAAGAGCTGATATATTTGCTGCAGCAAACTCCTTAGAAACATCAGGAAAAGTTACTATTCAATGGCCTTTAGAAGACCCTAACTGGGACCCCAATATCCCTGAGCATTTTGATGAGTTGCAGGAAGAAAGGGAAACATTGTTGAAGGCAATGGAATCCTATGCTAGCGAGACTGATAACTGGCAAAAAATTTATAGATACAGTTCAGGAACCTAATGAAAGACCTAATAGAATCTCTATGATAGATTGTGTAAGAGTGCCAAACAATATACTAGATTAGACCCATTAGATTCTAGAGACACCCACTTTATCTCTAACCATTTTGTGCATCAATCCTTTCCAGAAATATGGAAATATTTCGAAAGGCAGTGTCCAGGTTGGAATGCCCTGAGTACTGACAGAATTAAAGAAATAGCAACATATATTTATGAAGGAAATGAGAGGGAAGAAAGGAACAGACAGAGCATTTTAACTCCATTACAGGAAACCACGAGGCAGCAAAATCAGGCATTTGAGAATCACTATCAACCCCCTAGATTTTGCTATTACTGAAATAGACAGGGACACATAATGCTATACTGAAGAATTAGGCAAAGGGAACTTAGATGATGATGACTGGTGAATTTAGAAACCCCTTCAGGGGGCAGAATCAAAAGAGTTATAGACCCTATCAGAGAGATACAGAGAGGCAAAATCAAAACAGTTATGGATCCTCTCAGAGAGGTACAGAGGAGCAGAACCAAAACACTTATAGATCCTTTCAGAGAGAAACAGAGGATTGATAGTGTAGGGAAGGGGAAAGGACAGTGGAATCTGAAGACTTTACCTTTCCAGACCCCGAGATCTTTAGTCCTCTTGTGCCAGTCCATTCACCTCCCCAGAATAATGAATCCCATGTAACCCTTAAGGTTGGGGGCACTTACTATGATTGTTTATTAGATACAGGAGCCTCAAGATCAGTCCTAGTGAGCAAACCTGACCATGAATGTACATCTATTGGATCTCTAAATGTAGGAAGGGTCTCAGGGAAAACTCAAACAGTTGCAAAATTAACCCCTTGAATAGTGAATCTGGGCCATTAACAGTAGAACATTCATTTCTACTTATGCCCAACTCTCCTGCAAATCTATTAAGTCATGACCTCCTTTGTAAACTTAGAGCAACCATATCTTGTTCTCCAGATGGTGGCATCTCCCTGGGATTGCCAGAAGACGGTCTACTTGCTACCAATTTTGATCTCAGACACTCAGGAAACAATGAGGGATACATTTGAAGCCCCTTCTGATATTACTGAGTCCCTGTGGGCTTCTTCCTCTTCTGATGTAGGTCTCCTTAAATCTGCTGTGCCTGTTACCATTAAGACCAAAGGTGGCCCACAACCATCCATTCTACAATATCCCTTATCTAGGAAAACCATTGAGGGAATTACACCTATAATTGAGGCTTTGACAAATAAAGGTATCATTATCCAATGCCATCATTCCCCATGATAGATAGATAGATAGTCAAATAAATAATTAAATGAGTGGTTGGGTGAGCAAATAAAAATAATTGAATAAACAAAGAAATAAATGAATGGATGGATGGATGGATGGATGAATAAATAAATGAATTAATGAATGGACAGACAGATAAATGAAAAATGTCAGCTCTCACAGGACCACACATGGACTCAACCAGCCCACCTTCCAACCTGACACTGGACCCTTAATGACTATGCTTTAGGTTTAGCCATTTAGTGTAAAATCCCCCAAACATAGTCTCATCTAGCCAGCATCTCTCCATGTGACCCACAAATACAAATGAGAGACTCTGACACATATTCTGTTCAAATCTAGGTAAATTTTATCTAAAGTATTCCCTTGGTCAACCAGCCTATTACTTCAAGTAGGTGTTTGGATGGATTTGCTATCTTATCAATCAATCAATAAGCATTCATTAATTCCTAACTATATACTAGTTGGGGCAGCTAAGTCACATAGTGCACAGAGTGCTGGGCTTGGAGTCAAGAAGACCTGAGTTCAAATCCAGCCTCAGACATTTACTAGCTATGTGACCCTGATTGCCTCAGTTTCCTCATCTGTCAAATGAACTAGAGAAGGAAATGGGAAACCACTCCAGGATCTCTGCCAAGAAAACCCCAAACAGGGTCACGAAGAGTCAGACATGAGTGAACATATCCTAAGCACTGGGGATACAAAGAAAAAGCTTCTATAGTCCATGGCCTCTTGGAGCCTATTCTAGCAGGGGAAGCAAAATATGTATACAGTTCTATAACAAAACAGATACCAGGTGAACTCTGGGTTCCTCAGAGGAACCATATCCTGATCGTAAATTTTGTTATTTCCTTAGTTTCTAGCTTATATCCTGCCACTGTGTAACTTCAGGGACAAGCTGGCTATACCATAAATCTTAGCCTCCCCGCCCTCCCCCCCAACCCTCCAGCATGAACTCATGGTCAGCTCGTGATCAGAGTATGCTACACATCGTGCCTTCTCTGATTGGGTTAAGTCTGATTGTAAGTCCTGATGACTAGCCAGTGGGAGTCAGACAGGGATTGGAGGGGGCACTGTGTTAGGAACATATGTAATACTTGTTTCTGAACTTTTGTGTGCCCACTTACTATATGCAGGTATGTGTCCTTTCTTGCAAGAAAGAAATAAACTCCCTTTCTTTGCTTTCAATTTCTGACTCCAGGTATTTATTTTGAGTAGGTGGTCTCGTTTCACACACTACCACTGGAGCTGCTAAGTTGACATTGCTACAACCCAGTTCCTATCATGTTATTCCTCTCTGATTAAAATCTTCAATGCCTCTATACTGTCCACAGAATAAAATGCCAACTTCTCATCTGGATGTTGAAAGCCTCTGCATCACAGACTAAGTGACCTTGTTCATTCCCCCAATTGGCACTCCATCCATCCCCCATTTGTGTTGCTTTGTACAGGCTTCTTAAGCTGTGGGTCATGACTTCTTATGGGGTCAGGTAACTGGATGTGGAGGTTGTGAAAAGAGAAGCTGGGTATATCGACTTTATTGGCCCACAGAGCTCTGGTCAGTGTCCTTTGGGGCAAAACATCAATAAAGTCCCCTTTCTTCTAGAAAGTCAAGACTTTATGTTGAAGAATAGGACATGTTGAACTCCTTCCTTCCCAATCATGATCCCAATCACTGGCTTCCTTCCTCTCTTGCCCTTCCCCAAAGGTCACCGAAACAAAGGCCCAGGATTATTGTTCCCCATCATTACTATCATTAGGAAAAAACATTTGGAATAGCGCAGGCTTTGGGGAGTAGGTTCCTTTGTCATCATGCTCACAATCTTGATGAGCTCATGTACAAGAACCTCTGTTTACTCCATGGTTAATCAGATTTGTTTAGGCTCCTGTGGGATGGATCCATTGGGTCCCGTCTGAGTCTCCCATCTTGGCTCCTCCTCTATTCCTTGAGATAAAAGGCTTGTTTGTTTTTTAAATGATGTTAAATAACCCTAAAAATAAAGCTGCAACTAGCTAAGTTTTGTCAGAAATTATAGAAGGGCTGTTACCCAAGACCACTTCCAGCTTCTGACATTTTTCTTGAAAAGTTTTCTTTCCTCAGACACTTGACACTTACTAGCTGTGTGACCCTGGGAAAGTCACTTAACCCCAATTGCCTCACCAAAAAAAAAAGTTTTCTTTCACTCTTTAGTTACACAATAAGACTGATTCCAACAGGGAGAATATAGAGAGAAGAGGGCGCAGGGCAGAATATCTAGAAACATCCATGTTAACAATGTTGGGAAATAGACCAGGACCCAGTGGAGAAAGAAGCAATTCAAGATGACAGCAGAACTGGCACAGTGGGAACAATCATGACTCCAGAGACAGAGGACCTGAGTTCAAATCCCACTTAAGGATCATGATAATAGCTAGCATGTGTATAGTACCTTAGAGCTTATTAAATGCTTTATAAATATTATTTTGTTTTATACTCCCAATAATCCTGGAAGGTATGTCCTATTATAATCCCATTTTACAGATGAGGAGACTGAGGCAGAAAGAGGTTAAAAGACTTGCCCAGGGTCACAAAGCTAGGAAGTGTCTGAGGGTGGATTTGAACCGGGGCCTTCCTGCCCCCAGTTATACCACTGTGCTACTAAGAGGCATATTTCTGATGTCCATTGCCAAGTTGGAACTGTGAGCCTTAGTTTCCTCATTTTCTTGTCCCTAGAGGGAAAGCTAGGAGCAGTGGGTGGAAGTTTTCTGGAGGCAGACTCAGGCTAAATGTCAGGAAAAACTTAGCATTATTCCAAAGTGGGGCTGGCTCAGAAGGTAGTGAGCTCCTCTTTACCAGAAGTCTTCAAGTCCAAGTTGGACAGTCACTTGTTGGTTACATCCTAGAGATTCTCATTCACATTGCAGGTTAGACTCAGTAGCCATCTGACTGAGATTTTGCTGTTTGGGAAAGCCACAAGGCCTCATCTTAAATGAATTCCTACATAAAAATGGTAATGGAAAAAGTAGCAAATATTTAAAAATAGCCAAAAAAGGTTCAGTGGGATGAAGTATCATTCAGACAAGGAAGGCAGTTATGATTCACTGTTAAGAAAACAATAAAATTAATTAGAGCAGTGAGAAATCTCATGTGATTAACTCAATAATGACAAAATAGGCCTTGATCATGAAAGGGTGTTAAAAAAAATAAAACCCCAAACACTAAAGGAGATGTTCTGGGGCCCATGAACAGGGCTTTTGTGCACTTTCAGCCATATTTCTCCTGTGCTGAATAAAGTGTAGGATCATTAGAGGAGCCTACACCTGGAGCTGGAAAAGACTGTCAGGTTCATCCAGCACAACCTCCTCATTTTAATACTAAGGAGGCTGAGGCCCAGAGAGATTAGAGAGTTAGTCCCTGGTCACGCAGGAAAGAAGTGACAAGGGAAATCTGAACCCAAGCCTTCCCAGGGATAGATGGATTTTTCCCTAACAAGAACAAAAGGATCAGTATGAAAGCAAGAGATGGACAGACATTTGATGGAAATATATTAGGGCCTACCTCAGTAAAATCAGGGGGAAACAATAGTCCCCTTCCCTCACCCCTCTCTCAACTCCCAGAATTGTTGTTGTTCTTTGTCCTTTGTTCTTGAAGAGGATCATAACATCAAGAAGTAATATCATGACTTGCAGTGAATTAGATTTTAAGGAGGGAGGACTGCACAAGGTCACCAATATCCCTCTCTCCTCCAGAGCCATCTGGGTCCAATGGCAAGATATACATCAGGGGGACTGGAGATAGTCCTGGATGTTTTGGGGTTTTTTATAGGCAACTGGGGTTAAGTGACTTGCCCAAGGTCACACAGCTTGTAAGTATCTGAGGTGATATTTGAACTCAGGTCCTCCCAACTTCAGGACCAGTGCTTTACCCACTGCACCATCTAGCTGCCCCTCATGGGGAGCCAGGTGGAAAGAGCAACATGGCTACTCATGAGGCTTTGTGTGAGTCAAGAGTCACAGGTGACAGTCCTGCTGGTGAGATGGGAGGGCCTCACCATCTTGGCTGCCACTGCCTCCCAAGATTCTTTGGGCTTCCCCATCTGCCCTCCAGACCCCTGGGCACTGCGACCATACCCTAAGTCTTCCTGGCCTTGCTGTCTGACTGGATGGTGTACCCTAATGACCACTGGGCTTTTTCCTCCATCCTATGGCTGAATCTTCCTACGTATAGTATTAGAATGAGAGCTCTGGGACAGCAGGGGCTTGCTTTGTTTTGTAACCCCAACCCTTCGTATGGTGATTGGCCCAAAGTAAATCCACAGTAAATGCTTTTTCATTCAGTCATTCATTCAAAACCATCTGACAGCTTCAGAAATTCAATCTATTGCAGTAAAGACAAGAAAGAAGCTCAGAGAAAAGCATAGACGGAGACATTAAAATAGCTCTATTTGCAGAAAATATGATGGTATATATTTAGAAAACCCAAGAGATTGAACCAAAAAAATGCATTGAGATGACAAGTGGCTTCATCAAGACAGCAGGGTGTAAGATAAGCCAAAAATTCATCAACATTTTTACAAACCACTAACAAAAGCTGAAGCAAACTGTCAGAAAGATGAATACCACCCAAATTAATTTATAATGGAATATAACACCAATCCAAATACCAATAGGCGTTCTTATAAAAATAATGTGACAATAAAATTTATGCGAAAAAACACACAAGCAGATGAGGACATTAAGGAACAGTACAGGGGGAGAAGGGAAGAGAAGCCTTGTCCTCAACTCCCCCTCCAAAGCTATCAGCATGATGCTCTCCAGGCCTAGATCAAAGCTGGAAAAATCAATCCAGGGAGCAGGAGAGAGATTCCAGAAAGAGAATGGAAAGTTAACAGCAGAGTAGTATTTATCAAATGCTAAATGACAAAACTTTGTGCAGGAGAATCATTATTCAGTAATATTTGTTGTGAAAATTGGCCAGCAGTGTAATGAGAACTGGGATTAGATCCTCATCTGATGCTATAGATACTAGAACAGTTCCAAGAAGATAAATGGTACAAATATATATGTATGTGTGTGTATACATGTATGTATATGTGCATATATGTGTGTACATGTGTGTATATTATAGGGTTGGGACATATCAAGGAATTTGGGACTGTTAAAGTTTTAAACTGGCCAGCTGAACTAAAGGACATGGGTCTGGGGTAACTCTCCTTGAGAAGTTAAACTAAAAGACAGACACACCTAACAAGTAAGGTAGATAAGCCTATTAGGCATGGCTGCTGCCTGATGGGCACCAGGGGACAGAGATAACTCCAGAAGTCAGGATCACCTCACTCAAGTTTCCCCACCCTAAAGGGAATTTTCCATAGTCAGGTGGTCACCCCATCTGTCCCCCCACCATCTGTCCTCTATAAAGGCTTTGGCCTCTCTTCCAGTCAATGAGAAACGTGTTTCAGAGAATCATGTCTTGGTGCCATTTTCTCCCCTTGAGAGTCTATCTCTCTTAGTCTCCTTTCTCTAGCACCTAAATAAAAGATTATTTTATTCTAATAGGATTTGTGTGTGAGAGGGTGTAATTCTTTTTTTTTTTTTTTTAGTGAGGCAATTGGGGTTAAGTGACTTGCCCAGGGTCACACAGCTAGTAAGTGTTAAGTGTCCGAGGCCAGATTTGAACTCAGGTACTCCTGACTCCAGGGCCGGTGCTTTATCCACTGCGCCACCTAGCTGCCCCGAGGGTGTAATTCTTTAAAGAGAAATACCTAAGGACCCCCACCACAACCAATTTCCCCAATGATATGTATATGTGTATATGTGTATATATGTGTGTGTGTGTGTGTATATATATATATATATATATATATATATATACATACTCACACACACACACAAAACAGAAAAACATGTTAAAATTATTACAAGACCAAATGATACATCTATCATATTTGTGGAGACAAGGGAAACTCAGCAAACTATAAATCACTGAAGAAAAATGATGAATGTGATTATATAAAATTAAAGAAGGTTTGACATTCAAAATGTAAAATGAATTGGCATAAAAGATCCCATTTCTTAGGAGAAACAAAAACTTGTCATGAAAAAATGTTCAAACTCCCTAGTACACAAGTAAATGTAAATGAAAACCCTGAGACATCACCAATTAAACAAAATAAAATGGAATGTTAAATTCCAATGTTAGGGAAGCCATGGAAAAATAAGTCCATTATGAGTCAGAAAAGAGCAAGGGCCACAAAGCTGTTTATACCCTTTGACTTGGGTCTGTCCCCCAAGGATGCTACAGGAAGGAAATAGAGAGATCTGTCAACTAAAATACTCACGACTGCTCTCTTTGCAGCAGCAACAGGCTAGAAATGGCCCACATGCCCAATGGTTGGGTCAGAGAAGAACAAGTGCTAACTATTCAACTATTAACGATAGAGACTGATTCCCTAAGTGTCATTTCATGGAGACACCAAACCCAATGGCCTTTTCTCCATCCTCGCCCTTCCTGCCCTCTCGGTAACCTTGGCCACTGTTGACCATCTCCCTGGCTTTTCCCAACATTGCCCTCTCCTAGTTCTCTCTCTACCTGTCTGCTTATTCCTTCTCATTTTCCTTTTCTGTGTCATCACACAATCCACCCCTGGATTGAAGTCTGGTGGGGGTGACATCCTAAGGTGTGACCCCTTGTAAGCTAGGGTAGTTTTTCCTTAAAAGGTATCAATTCCATCCTTGTAACCTAAGGCTCGGGTCATGGACAGAGCTGCCTGGTGGCTTGGGTACAAGACACCAATTCCTCCCACAAGCTTCTGACCAACAGACAAGAATAGGCAACACTGAGGCAAGAGAAGTCACACCCAAATAAATCAATGTTGCATCTTTGCTGGACACATTCTGTGCTACAGCTGAGTAAATCTCTTTTTAATAATTGATAGATATCAACCAGGGTATCATTTCATTCCAGTCTAGAAACTGAGCTATCAGACTGGCATGAGCAAGCCCTTCCCTACCTGGACTATTGGTCTCCATCTCTGGGCTCTGGGCTCTGGGCTCTGAGCTCTCCAATCTATCCTGCAAAGTTGCCGAGTTGCCAAATTTATGTTCCTCAGGCCTATGTCTGACCATGTTACTCTTGTTTAAGAAGTTCCCATGACTCCTTCTGGCCTCCAGAATGAAACATGAGCCATTTGGCCTTTTAAAGTCCTTCCCAACCCTTCTGGCTTGTCTCACTTTCCAAACTTAGTTGGCATCACTCCCCTTCATATGCCTTACATTACCCAGACTGACCTGCTTGCTGTTCCCATGTAGGCTATTCCATCTCTCACCTCTACACCTTTTCCTGGACTGTCTTCCATTCCTAGAATGTACTGCTGCATCTCCTGTCTCACAGCATCCAGAACTTCCTTCAAAGCCCACCTCAGGTGCCCCTTCTTACAGGGAGCCCATCTCGATCCCCTACATGCTAAGGTCCTTTTCCCAAACATTGCCTTGTTTTCTAAGTAATTTTACATATGTGTGTATGCGTGTTACCTCTTGCCCCCAAACAAAATGTAAAGTCCTCCAGCGGAGCCAATGCTTTGTTTTTGTCTTGGTATTCCCAGCACCTGGTGTAGTGTCTGGTGGGTAACTGGTGCTTAATAAATGCTTGTGGAATGAATTTAAGGTATGGGAAAGCATACAAGAACAGAGGTAGATTGAAGAAAGTAGACTCAGGCTGACTAGAAAGTTTAATCCATCTGGCTTTCACTTGCTCGCCTGGACAGGTACTTCTGGGGCCATTTTCCTCTGGCATCCCAGGTATTTCTCCTCATGACAACTGGGAGATCATGTGTGGTCTGCAAACCACATTGGAAATGAAAACAGGCTGGAGTTAGAGAAACACGTCAGAACTGAAGCCTAGTGCTTCTATCTCTGGAAAAAAGTGGGCAATCCGGGAAGGCCCAAAGAGTCATATAAAGGACTCTTGGAAGGGTGGTCTGTGTTCTGATCCTAGGAAGTATGGGGGAATGGGTGTTAGCCAGGTTTGGGGCTTAGATAGAAAATCGGCTCATATGGCCCAGGTCCCGCTGAGAGGATGAGCACCTTCCCCAGCCCTGGAACTTTAGGGAGAAATTTCTGATCTGAGGGAACAGAGAGTGGGGACGACAGTGAAACAACACAATCCATAATCCTACATCCACTTTCCATTTATACAAACCCAAAAGCTCACCAGGCCATAGGAGAAATGTCCTGTCACCTGGCCACAAAAGGATTAAGAATCACTCCTTTCAGAATCTGTTTAGAGGCTTGAGTTAATGTTGCTTTTGAGGGAAACTTGGGAGAGCTCAGGGAACTTCCTGGCTTCTCTCTGCCATCTTGGCTCCGCCCCCAAGAATCACTCCTTTCCACAGGCCAGATAGGGACTACTAGACACTGGAGAGAGCTCATGTTATTTCCCAAAGAAGGAAGCAAAGATGCTCCAGTTCTAAGGCCCAGGCAGGGCAGGTTCCTGGGGTTCTCCACCATCACATCCCTGTACAGCATCTTCTGCAAAGCCCACCTCTGCTCAGGTGAGGTTCTTGGCCACATCCTCCAACATCATCAAGTCCTAATACCCAGATATATTTAGGCATACCTTCTGGCCACCCCTCCCTCACACAAACCTGTCAAGAAAGCTGAAGCAGGCAGGAACGATAAGAAGGGGCCTCCCAGTGTCTGGCCTTGTCAAGACCCAGCTGTTTGTGCCTGAGTCTGAACCCAATTACTAAACCAAGCAACAAAGCAGGAATAGTGGCAGCTTGTCCTGCTACTGTACTCTGGGCACAGCAAATAAGTTTCCTCACAATGCCTCTGCCTGGCAGGAAGTGCCAATATATGTGACCGGATCTTATCAATGAGAAGCTGGACCTTAGAATGAGAGATCTGGAATCTGAAAGGGACCTCAGGGATCTTCTCTGGGCCTTGGCATTGGCTTCAGGGAATGTGTGTACATCCTCCTGACCCCTACCTCTGCCCACCCTTCAAGACACACATAGCTCAAGAATGCTTTGGTAATTCTCACCCCTATCACCAGGCTTGTGCCTACCCCCCAAAATTCAGCATCTATTTCATAATAACCTACCTAGCCACATTTTCTCTTCTATGACAATGTGGCTCCTTATGGGCAGAGACTGTTTCATTTTTTTCTTCATATTCTCAGCACCACCACCCCCAATAACAATTATAACAACAGCTAGCATTTCTATACAGTCCTTTAAGGTTTGCCAAGGACTTGACAAATATCTCCTTTGATTCTCATAACAACCCTGGGAGGTAATTGCTAATGTTAATCCCATTTTATAGATGAGTAAAGTGAGGCTGTATAGTCACATGGCTAGAAAGTGTCTGAATCCAAATCTGAACTCAGATCTTCTTGACTTCTGGTACCTAGCAGTGTCTGGCACATAGTAGGCAATTAATAAATGCTAGTTGACTGAATGGGTTCAGTATTCCTTCCATTCTTCCACCTCACTGCCACTAGTAGGTGCTTAATCACTGTTTGCTGATGAGTTGCTTGGTCATTCAGCCTCCCCTTAAAGATCTCTAGTGAGAATCAGCCCACCTCCTGGGAGTCCACTGAACTTCCTTGCTGTAGCTTTCCCCTGAAGCTGAGTCTCAGGTTGCATCTTTGTAAACCACCCCCCATCTCCCCAATCCTCCCACCCCTTGCCACCCAAGCCAAGTCTAACCCTTTGTCCACATAATAGCTCTTCAAATACTTGAAGCTGTCATGCTCCCACATTCTAATCCTAGCCTCTTCCTAGGCTGGTTCCTTCCCAGTTTCTTCACATAGGTTGCCCTTATCAGACTCTGCTCACATTGGTCTTTACTGAAATGGGATTTGCCCAGTCTATTTTTTTATTTTTGCAGGGCAATGAGGCTTAAGTGACTTGCCCAGGGTCACACAGCTGGTAAGTGTCTGAAATCAAATCTGAACTTGGGTCCTCCTGAATCCAGGGTCAGTGCTTTATCTACAGCACCACCTAGCTGCCCCACCCAGTCTACTTTTAACAACTTCTGCTGTCCCGGTCAGTGTTACTACACTTGTGTATAGTTTCATCACTTCAATTACTGATCATCCTAATTGCTCCCTACTTTTGTGGCCACTTGGACTCCTAGGGGATAGTACCCTTCCTGCTGATAACCACTAAATGCGGTCTGAAGCTTCACTTCAAGGACTACCATTCAGTCATCTGTATTTCCTGAGATAAAATACATCTGACAAATGTCGGAGAAAAAAATTTTAAATACCCATTTTCCTCCTCTTAGTAGAGAGGTGGAAGGGCGCTGCAGGTGAAGAATGTTGAATATACTGTCAGCATTCATTTTTGCTTGTCATTTGTTAGGGTTTAGTGTGTAGCATGTGTTGAGAAATGACTAGTACAAAAAAGACATCAATAAAATGTGTGTGTGTGGCTGAAGTTGGAAAGGCTTGGGTTATAACTCTACGTGGTCATCCAGCTGCTGTTCTTGATTTCTTCCTCAATCCTGGCTCTGTGCGCAAGTTTTTCATGAATACATTGATTATCTTAGATAGGAGAGAGTCTCAACAGAAAGTACAGAATAAGAACCAAATGTCAGACCTCAAGGGACTGGGGAAATGAATAAATGACAAAGCATTTATTAAATGCTAACCATATACCAAGCATCATCCTAAACAAACACTAAGGATAGACAGAGAAAAGCAAAGCGACACTGCTCTCAACAAGCTTACATTCCAGTGGGGATACTGAGAAAGCACATGCAGTATAGCAATAGCCAGAGGTTCCAGAAGTGCTAAGTGGGGTGAGAGGGAAGCAGACTGACCCTTGTAGGTCAGAACAAGGACAGAGTGGATTTGATCATGCTTCCAGAACTGGCAGAGAAGATTCATGTTGGCAGCAGGAAGGAGGACGAGTCTGGAAAGAAAGGAGTGAAGCAGAGAAGAAAGGGAGGAAGATGAGAACTATTGCTACTTCTCTACTCAACTCAAGGAATAGAGGAGTAAGCATCAACGTGTGCCCATCGATCTTGCAAATCCAGAGGGGAAGTCATCAGGTTCTGGTTCCCTCAGCAGACATCCGGGAGGGGAAACAAAGTAAGGTCAAAGAGCAAAACTGCAGAGGCCCTACCTATGCTTCTAGTCACCTGCTCTAAGGCTAAGGCCCAAAGCTGTAACTCAATTCATACCCCACCCCCACATTCAGCATTATGCCACGTCCAGCTAGCAGCTCTGCCACTGAGTATCACAGGTAAAAACCACAGAACCTGACAGAGAAGTCAGACATAGTCAATCCATTCCACGTGATCCCTTGGGGACACACCTCACACAGATCCCAAACATTCCTACATTGGCAGGAGATAAGTGAGGGAAGGGTGAGTTATTCTACTGCTTCCTCCCATTCAAACAGCTAGGAATAATCAACTGTTAACGAAGGAAGGCAGAGCTAGGACATCCTGTAACAAAACAAAAGCATGTCTATAAGCAGCTGGTAAGCAGCCAGTGAAGAAAGACTGAAAACGCATGAGATAGGGAAGCATTTTTAGAATAAGGGCTAGAGCATGAGGGAGAAATTTAATCAAGGGCACGGGCAAAGGAGGCCTTCCTTACCAGAGAGAAGGGGCTATGTGGCCCATGGAAAGGTCAAAGGTTGTCAGAGGACCTGGGGCTGAAACCTGACTCTTGTCATTTATTGTGACCCTGAAAAAGTCACAAACTTCTGGGCTTCAACCACAGAGAGAGAGTGCTGAACTAAGTGACTCCTCAGACCCCTTCCTAGCTAGATTCAGGAATCTAAGATACCTTTCCAGGTGGCAAAAAGGGAAAAGGGAACAGTTGACTATTCTGAATTTCTAGAGAAATTGAGGGAATACTTGTGGGATTTGCCAAAAAACTTTTAAGAAAATAGCTTCCCACCTGACATATGGAGGTGCTTGAAGCCTTGGACAAAACCACTATGGAAAATCTGGGATGTATCTCTGTGGTTTCTTTTTACTTTGAGTTCTACTCATTTTAGCTAAGTTCTTTTACTTTGAGTTCTACACATTTTAGCTAAGTGTGTGCAATACCTAAAATCCTTCTGACATTCATGATCTTCAGAAGACTTCACATTGTTAAGGGTTTTCTCTAGTATGAGATGTCAAATTCCCACATTCATTATACATTCAAAAGATTCCTCTCCAGTATGAACATTCTAGTGTAAACATAAAAAAACTATACTCCTAAGAGGTTTTCCCCACCCCATTCACTATTCATAAAGCTCTCCAGTGTGAACTCTCTGGTGTTTAGCAAGATGTGCCCTCCGAGAGAAGGATTTCTCACATTCATTACACGCAAAAGGTTTTTCTCCTGTGTGAACTCTTTGATGCTCAATAAGAGAACCGTTCAGGCGGAAAGTCTTTGCACATTGATTACATTTATAAGGTTTCTCGCCAGTATGAACTTTCCGATGTAGATTAAGAGCTGAGCTCTGACAAAAAGACTTCCCACATTCACTACACTGATAAGGTTTCTCTCCAGTGTGAACCCTGTGATGTACAACAAGATGAGTCTTTCGGAGGAAGGCCTTGCCACATTCTAAACATATGTAAGGTTTTTCTCCACTATGAATCCGTTGGTGTCGGGTGAGTTCTTTTTTCTCAAAGAAGGCCTTCCCACATTCTGTGCATTCATAAGGTCTCTCTCCAGTGTGAACTCTCTGGTGTCGAACAAGTTCCTTTATCTGAAAGAAGGCTTTCCCACATTGTGTGCACTGATAAGGTCTGTTTCCAGTGTGAATTCGTTGATGTTGAGTGAGGTGTGTGTTCCTGTTAAAGGCCTTCCCACATTCATTACACAGGTAAGGCTTCTCTCCAGTATGAACTCTTTGATGTTGAGTAAGGTCTGTGCTCCGGCAGAAGGCTTTCCCACATTCATTACATTCATAAGGTTTCTCTCCAGTATGAATCCTTTGATGTCGAGTAAGTCCTTTTTTCTGAAAGAAAGCCTTCCCACATTCATTACACTGAAAAGGTTTCTCTCCAGTATGAACTCTCTGATGTCGAGTAAGATAGGTTCTCCAAGTAAAAGACTTCCCACATTCCTTACATTCATAAGGCTTCTCTCCAGAATGAACTCTCTGATGCCCAATTAGAACTGTACGATGGCGGAAGGCCTTGCCACACTGATTACATGTATAAGGTTTCTCTCCAGTATGAATGCGTTGATGTTGATGAAGGTCTCTCTTCTGACAGAAAGCCTTCTCACATTCATTACACTCATAAGGTTTCTTTCCAGTATGAATCGTTTGATGCCGAGTTAATTCTTTGGTCTTACAAAAGGCTTGCCCACATACATTACACTTATAAGGTTTCTCTCTAGTATGAATACTCTGATGCCGGGTAAAATTTGTTCTCCGGCTAAAGAACCTTCCACATTCACTACATCCATAAGGTTTCTCTCCAGTATGAACTCTTCGATGCAGTTTAAGAGCTGTAGCCAGACGGAAGGTCTTCCCACAGTCATTACATTCATAAGGCCTTTTTTCAGTATGGGTGGTCTGATGTCGGGTAAGGTCTATCTTCCAGCAGAAGACCTTCCCACAGTCATTACATTCATAAGGTTTCTCTCCAGTATGAATTTTCCTATGCTGGCAAGGATGTGTTCCCAGGCCGAAGGCCTTGCCACATTCATTACATTCATGAGGTTTTTCCTCATTGCTCTGTTTCCTCTCTAACTGGGCGCCACATTCCCTGGTCTGTCTCAACTTGGAGGCATAGGTACCATCCCTTACAAGGCTTTCCTGGCAGATTTCATCCAAAGAAATGTCCAGCTTTGGGACTGACTGTTTGATTTCAGGCCTACTCTCCCAACCTGAAAGAGATAAAAATGTAAATATTTCACTTCTTCCTGTACTACCCTAAGTCTTATTTCTATCTCCTCCATCAAGAAAGACTATCAAACAACAAAATATACAACATATAACATCATATTATCTTTGTGCATTATAATAAACTTTTACACTGATGCTTAAACCAACACTATAAGAAAATCAAAGACAGAAAGGATGCTCCCACATTCATCAAAACATTCATATTAACACTTTTTCGGTGGCAGAGAATTAGTAGGTTCTATTTGGGGATGGCTAAGTTACATTCTTATAATGGAATATCACTTTGCTCTAAAAAAAATGATAAATATGAAGAATTCAGAGAAGCAAGGAAAGACTATTCAAATACTGTTAAAGGGAAGTGAGGCGAACAAACAAAATAAGACAGTGACTACAAAAATACAACATAATGCGTAATTATAATAACCAAAAATAGTCCCAGAGAAGAGCTGAGAACATGCACTTCCCTCCCTTCACTGCCAAGGTGGGAGATTACAGGTAGGGAACATTACATACATACATACATACATACATACATACATATATATACACATACACATATATTATACACACACACACATATACACGACACACACACATATATACACATACACATACACACACACACACACATATATATATTATACAAAAGGGTAAGAATTGGTAGGTTTTTAACTTCTTTTTTTCCTTTTTTAATCTTACAAGGAAAGCTTGTTTGATAGGGGAGTGGGCAAAGATATATTCAGAAACAAATATGAAGTAAAAATAAAATGGATCAAGAAAAAGAAAATTATTGTTTAAACTGTCCAAGATTCCTCGAAGGATATAATGGAGAAGTCTTAAAAGTTAGAAAAGTCATAAACATGCATTTATTCAGGAAATGCAATTATTAAAGAGCTAGCTACTTGTCAGGCATGTTATGGGGAGGTCTCTTCTCCTAGATGCATTAGAGTAACCTGTTGCTGAGCTCCTTTCCAACTGAAATTCTGTGAGCATCAGAGCAGGCACAAGTGGGAAGCTAATGCTTGTCAAAAGGGTTTGCTACTATTGGAGGGGGGGGGAGGGGGAAGATCCAGGGCAAAAATCCAATCTGAGGAGGGATTTTTTGTAAATAGTGCAATGCTCCAGATGCTCATTTTTTCACATGCCCATGTGCTTATGTCATCGAGTCCTAGGACATTACAGAGACTCCTGGATGAGATCATTGATCATTTAAAGGAGTCTGGCCTACCCATCCATTCAGGGAAAACCAGGCAGATGAAGAATGCTTACTGTCCACACTGTAACATGCAGTTAGATGCACAAGCTATAGAACTCATCCAACAATACAGCTTTAAAAGCTTAACACTGGGAGGGCAGCTAGGTGGCACAGTGGATAAAGCACCAGCCCTGCATTCAGGAGGACTTGAGTTCAAATCCAGTCTCAAGACACTTGACACTTACTAGCTGCGTGACCCTGGGCAAGCCACTTAACCCTCATTGCCCTGCAAAGCAAAAAAAAAAAAAAGAAAGAAAGAAAGAAAGAAATAAAAAAAAGTAAAAGCTTAACACTACAGTAAGTCTTTTGGGACCTTATAGACTCATTTCTCTCTGGGAAGGGTGGACACAGTCAAAGGATAACAAGTTGGGCCAATAACCAAAAAGGAGAAAAGGCTGAAACACTTTTGGGAAATGTGATCATACTCCCTAGTATGAAGGTCTCTTTCTTAGATAAAAATATTCTCATGAAGTGGCTGATGGCATGCATGAGAAGAATAATTTGCTGTGTAAAATGTATAAAGTCAATAGCTCAAAGACCTGTGATTTCATTAAGTGTGGAAACTACTTTCCTCCACCAATGCTGGCTGCAACCCATCTATAATTAAAGAGTGTTAGTTGCCCAAGGCTGAGAAAGAATAATTGATAAGGCCTATGGTCACATAATTAGTAACCACCAGAGCTAAGGTATATGATTTTATTAAATGCATAAGGAAATATTAAAAATTTACAAGGGGAACTGCCACTCTATAATGCATAAATGGTCAAAGAATATGAAGAGAAAATTTCAAAAGTGGAAAGACAAACTTAAAAGTCAATTGAAAAACTGCTCAACCTTAGTATTAATCAGAACCATGAATCTGAACAACTCCTCAGGATTCTCATGCCCAACAAACTAGCAGGGATAATTAAAAGCAACAAAAGTCATTGCTGTCAAGGTTGTAGAGACACAGGTACACTCATTCATCTCTGGTAGAATTTAAAACTTGCAGAAATATTTTTGGAGAGTAATGTGGTAATATGCAGTAAAAAGTGACAAAATAATCGTATTCATTCACTCAATCACACTGTTTGGTATTTAACCTTTTTAAACCTAGCTACATAAAGATTCTAATGACTGCATTACTTTTAAATCTGCAGGGGTGGAGGAGATTCAACAGCAGTAGTTTTGTATCAAATGAAATCACAGGTCTGGAATAAAACCAATACAAACTGTTAGTAACTGGAAGGAATGTCAAAGTAGGGAATAGTTAAGTAATGCAGGGCAAATCACTACTATAAAATGCTAGTATACACTTCTTAACCTGGCTGGGTGGAGAACACAAAGAAATTTGGAAAATACTTTATGAAAAAATGCAAAGCTCGAGAAATACAACAAGGACTTCTGTTAACACAAACTGACTATGAACATATAACAGGAAAACATAATGAGAATGAATGAGGCTCTAGGAAGGATCTCCTGCCAGAGAAGGTCAACTCTTCCCCACATTCCTAGGGAGGCTCTCAAGGGCAGTTTCCTGGATCCCCCCTTAATGACTAGTCATGATGTTGTATGTCATGGTTTCTCCTCACTTGGTTTTCATTCACTCACCTGGACAGGTACTTCTTAAGACATCTCCCTCTGGTATCCAAGGTTTCTCTCCTTGTTCCAGCTGGTAGATTATATCTGGTTTGGAAATTATAAGTCCTGTTTATCAGAAATAGAAAAATGCTGGGTTCAGAGAACCCCCTCAGGATTCAGTCCAATCCAATGAACATTTATTAAGTGCCAACTGTATCCATCCTCTCTCCCTACACCACCCCCCATAAATGAACATGCCAGAAAAGCCCAGAGGGCACAACAAAGGATTGTTGTGAAATACTTTCTTCCTGTTCCTTGGAAGTATGGGGAAGTGGGTCACAGACCAGATTTGTACTCAGGTAGAAAATTAATTCATTTGACCCAGGTCATGCTAACAGGATAAACCATTTTGTGTCTTCAGAGAACTACACCAGGGGAATCTTTGACCTGAGGGAACAGCAAGTGAAGGAGGCACAACCTCAGGGGCCATACAGCCCCCTTTACAGCTCGACAAAAACTGGTAGCTATTCCATATAAACAAAACTTTACAGCTGTACAAAGCCAAGGCCTTTTCCCCAGGACAGGTGAAAATACCTGTCACTTGGCCACAAGCATCAATGGTCAAACATGAAGTAAAAAACACTCAAGAAAAGCCATAATATGTACTGAGGAGGAAAGCAAAGACCCTCCGACAAGGAAAGGCACAGGGGAAGCTGTGCTTACCCAGCCAGAGAAGGTTCCTGTAATTCTCCAGCATCACATCCCTGTACAAATCCTTCTGAGAAGGCTGCAAGTGTTCCCACTCCTCCGGGCTGAAGTCCACGGCCACATCTCTGAATGTTAACAATTCCTGAAACATGAGACACATTTGTGAACACTCAAGGACCATCTTAGAAGAAAGAGGTGGTTGCCCCAGAACTACCAGGAGGGTTTCTTGACGTTCAAACTTAGATGGATTCCAAGTCAAATATTTACTGAGCCCCCATGATGCACCTGAGTTTGAATTAGATTGTCAATCATGCATCATCTGTTCATTTGTTCATTCAGGAAGCATTTATGAATGCTGGTCTAGCCTGAGTACCCGGCACAGAGCCAAGCACTGGGATATAAAGACAAAAGCTGCCTGCAAGCAGCCTCCATTGCCCCGGATGAGAAGAACACTGAATACTGACGAAAATTTAAAAATATATATTAAAGAACTCAGTAATTGCAGAGAGGAAAGCACCAGCACACCTGAGGAACTGAATAGACCTCAAGCAGGAAGCTACATGCACATGAGGGAGGGAGAGCCTGGCTGAGGGTTTTGGTTTGGTTTGGTTTGGGTTTTTGCAGGGCAGTAAGGGTTAAGTGACTTGCCCAAGGTCACACAGTTAGTTAAGGGTCAAATCTGAGGCCGGACTTGAACTCAGGTTCTCCTGAATCCAGGGCTGGTGCTCTATCCACTGTGCCACCTAGCTGCGTCTGAGCCTGAGCTGACTCTTGAAGATTCTAAGGGGCAGAGAGAGGAGGGAGGGCATTACGTGATGGAACTGTTGTTGGACCACAGACTTCATCAAAGGAAGTCACGCAGAAGATGCATCAAAACGAGAAGAGAAGCCACTAGTAGAGAATGTACTTTAGGAATTGCAAATTTCTTTCCTGATGACAACCTTACAAAACAAGGTTGTGGGTGTCCACGATCTCAAGCTCTCCAGCCAAACCTGACCAAAGGCCTCTTCAGGAG